>NC_057344.1:44261844-44880677 GCF_016509475.1 Prionailurus bengalensis
GTGCAGGAGAAAGAGACCAACACACCCAGAGATCTCCCAGAAAAGCAAGGAAACTTCTTACCCAGAAACTACCAACAACATTTTCCCAAGCTCATTGAGTTCAATTTGGTCACATTCCCACCCCTGAACCATCTCCTGTGGCTCTGACCAGCTTATGCCAAAACCATTTTCCCCAGATTCAGAGCACAGAACAGAACTGATTTTCCACTGAACACATAGAGGGGTAGATTCCTTAAATAAAAAACAGGGTGGGGGCACCTGGCTGGCTCAGTCAGTAAAGCATGTAAAGCTTGATCTCAGAGTTGTAAGTTCAAGCCCCATGTTGGGCATAGAGATTACTTAAAATTTAAAACAAAACAAAAAAACCCAAAAACTTAAAAAAAAAAACACACAACAGGGTAATTACCATTTTACGAAAAATAGAAAGAATAGATGTGGGGGGGGGGGTGCGGGCAATCACAATGGAAGGCATCACAGATGAGAGTTTTCAAAAGGGACAAAGTGGCCAATAGCAAAAAAGAGAGAGATCAAGGGACACCTAAACTGAACCGGTGTGTTTTGTATGAGGTGGGATGGTAGTACCTGAAGGCTGGGGATCATCTGGAAATTCTTCCTGGAAATTGTAGTCCCTGAAGGGAGGCAAACCACACATAAGCATTAGATAGTATGTGTGTGCACGAGTGTACGTGTATGTGTAGGTGCCTGCACACACCCGCACGCTGCGCACACTGGGAGGCAGGGGTCTGCCCGGCAGCGGGAGGGTCTCGCAGAAAGAGATCTGGAGGCAACGCTGAGAACACACTCCAATGGGGAAAAGCAGAATCCACTGGGTGGAGGGGGCAAGAGATGACGAGTTGTAGCCGACACCAAATCCCTGCAGACCGGCCACACAGAGCCCCTTGGACATCATCATGAAGACGGTGGGAGCCCTTGTAGGCCTCCAAGAGGAGGGTGGCATGGCCCCAGTGAAGCATAAAACACTGACTCTGGCCTCAGCCTGGGGATGGAGTGAAGGAGCAAGGGAGCAGGCTGCCAGAGCCGGGCCAGGCTGTTGCAGGCATCTGGGGGGCCCCCTGGCCAAGGGGTGGAGAGAAGAAGACAGGTGAGCAACATCAAAGAGGACAAAACAGCAGCAGGACGGGAGCGGATAGAGGTGAAGGGTGAGGAGGGGAAGCATCCTGAATGTGAGGGCAGGGCTGGACAGCCCCAGCTGCTATTCAGGATAGGGGTCCTGCCAGAAGTCTCCTCCCCTGTCCAGCCCATCCATTCATCTCTGCGGACATGCCAGTGATGTCAGCACGCGCTGCCACGGTCAGGATGACTAACTCTTATTTGCCGAAAGGAAATTGAATATGCACGTGCGTGCGTGGGGAAATGCTTGGAGCTCCAGCTGGCCCCACAGGTGGGGTGGGGAGGAGGGAGAGGGTGAGCTCCAAGAGGAAGGAAATAAAGAGAGATGCTTCCAATGAGAGGGAGATTTGACAGAGACAGAGAAACAGAGAAATGCCAGTGGAAGAGAATTTTGCCCCAAAGAGCCGCTGATGCAGAAGAGGATCCTGAGTCTTCATTTGAAGGCAGCTCCCTGAGTGGCCATTTTTCTTCTTAAAGGCGAAGCGTTTGCAGTCCCTGCTCCCAGAGCTCGAACCCCACATTGTATTCCTTGTCCATTTAGGCTGTTGTCAAACAGGAGATGCTAGAATCTTTCCGCAGGAGACCAGACCAAGCTGCACTCTTGGCCACGCTTCCTCGGCCTCGGCTTCAGTTTGAAGCAGGGGGAGGACAGGGCTGGGGGGCTGGGGGGGGGGGAGGGTTGGAGAACACACAGGAGGAACGGATGGCTCTTCCCAACAGCCCCTGGAAGGAGAGACAGGAAGGGGAGCCCTGGCAAAACACCTATCCTCTCCCTCTGCTTTCTCGCTCAGCGTCCTCTGGCCTGGCGTTCCCACCCTTGTCTGACTGCAGAGGAAGAGGAGGAGGACGAGGAGCTGTGGATGGAGCGTGTTTCCAAGACGGTGGCCAAAACACGGCCACCAATCTGGAAAACACAAGCCCCTGGCCGACCACAGCCACACCTGCCCCCACCCACACAAGGAGTGTGACAACATTTGTCTCTCCAGGGTATTGTCCACATTCAACCCTGATGTCCAAGGGGAGAGGAGCAGGGAGCTGGGGGTAGCCAGAGAATGCCAATGAATGTTCAGTGCTCTGGCCTTCCTTCTGCCTCAAAGTGGCAATAGAGCCTGGAAAGAGTCAAACCAAAGGTCTTGGTCGTTATTTTCAGAAAATGCTCTAGGGAATCTCTTCTTCAATCTAAAAACCCCTCCACCCAATCACCAGGAAGGCCACAAGGTCAAAAGTGACCTTTTTTGCTCACACTCCGCCCCTTCTTCCCCCTCACTGAGCACCAAGAATAACTTCCTGCTGGGGGTGAAGGTAGGTAAAAAAAGATTTAATTACAGTTTCTGTTTCTGACCTCGCTCCCCACCCCCCAAGGGCCACCATGGTACCCTGCCTGGCTGTGGTGTCAATGAAAGGGCACTGGCCTGACTTACACTACCACAGGCCATGGTGCCACCTAGAGAGTCATGGGGCTTGGGGCGGTGGTGGGGAAGGTCATCTCCACTGCCAAGCTTATTCATTCTCACAGCAATCCCCAGGCAATCTCTGGCAATACCAGAAAATTAGGTTTAAGGGTACCTTCTTAAGAATTCTGAGGCCAGGGGCGCCTGGGTGGCTCAGTTGGTTGAGCGTCCGACTTTGGCTCAGGTCGTGATCTCGCTGTTCGTGGTTCGTGAGTTCAAGCACCATACTGGGCTCACTGCTGCCAGCGCAGAGCCCACTTTGGATCCTCTGTCCCCCTCTCTCCGCCTCTCCCCCCCCCCCGCTTTTGCTCTCTCAAAAATAAATAAACATTAACAAAAAAAAAAGAAAAAAAGAATTCTAAGGCCAGATTGAAGAGAGTTCTAAGTCTTTGGAAGAGAAGGTAATTTCCTCCTGAAGTCTTCAGACCAGCATTGTCCCTTCCTCTAATTTCCAAATCTCACCCTCCACCCCCACCCTCACCCCATTCTCTGCTCTGTGGCTGTCCCCCAGGATTGGTTCGTGCTTAGTGTTGCCCCTTTGTGTTCTCATCAGCATCAAAGGTGCTGCCCTTCACATTTGATAAGCCTGGGGTACACACCCTCTGTGGGCCCTCCACCACTCTGGCCTCCCTCTCTCACTGCCAACTTGCAGAGGAAGATTTTTAAAACTCCAGTATTCACCAAGCAAATCCATCTCTGCCATCAGCCAGCCCTCACTTGTCCCCTTAAACTCTGATAAGCAGGTTGGGAAGGGGAGGTGCTTCTTCCCACAAAGCCCCCTCAAATCCTCAGAGACCTCTTTTAATCTGGTCATCAGATATGTCTTAAACCAATGCTGAGCCAGGAGAGTCATCCCTGGAGCTATGTGGAAACCAGTTTTCTGGTTTGGAACCTCACCTACCGGGGATTCCGTTAGTTGCCTTTATTGTCCAAGAATGTGAGTTAGGAATCCACCCCCCAGGACGTAGGAGGGGTGATTAAAATGAACAAGAGAATAAAAGCTTTCAGACATGGTCCATCCGTGCCAAGAACAGCTTCGGAGGCTTACAAGTGCTCAGAGGACCATCAAAGGGAAGCCGACGCCGATAACTCTGTGTGCTGACTCGGTGAAATACTCCATCTCGGGGATATTGCCATTGAAAACATCTCCTCTATCTGGAATCTTTTCTACACCAAGCGCACAATTGCTTCATTCATATCTTCGGAGGAGTCTGTCACCAAATCCATGAGCTGCCTCTGCCAGCAGGCGGGGCAGGATACCAGCTTGCCCAGCCCTCTGCCCACTGGGCTGCACCAAGGATGCAGTTCCCATGTTAATAAAGCCCCAAATTCTCTCCTGCCCTGTGGGCAGCACCCTCCTCCCTCCCCTCAGCCTCATAAAGAATCAAAGCAGGGGAAGGGGAGAGAGGTGGAAGCAAGAACTTCCATCTGAATCAATGTTCAGGGAGATTCACATAATCATACGATGTGCTCCTATGCCCAGGAAAGGGAAACTAACCTTATGGTGTATGTCTTCTGTGTACCAGAAAATGCTACGTCACATATCTGATCTTTACAACAACCCAGTGAGGTGGGTCTTTTATGGGAGAGAAAACAACCCAAGACCACAGCAGTAAGAGTAGCACTTGAAAGCAAGCCCCATCCCCCACCCCCCACCCCGCCCAGTCAATGGCAAGATGTGGGCCAACCACCCAGAACCTCAGCTTTGTATCACCTGCCTCTACACGGAGAGTAGTAATGGCATCTTCCCAAGCCACCTCCCAGCCCTGTGAAGGAAGCCAGATGCAGCCCAGGAGTCCTAGTGCTTTGTAATCTGGAAAGCAACATCCAAATGTTAATGGGCTGTGACTTCCTCAAAGGCAGGGAGATCTTCTACTTTATCTTTGTGTCCCCAGCACCCAGATCAGCCAGGGATGTAACCTGCACCCATACGACATCCCACGAAGAGCAAGAGGGGAGTCTTCCCTTTGTCTGTGGGGTTGGGCGGAGTGGCAGGGAAGCCAGCACCAGGTGGCAGACCACCCTGGCCAAAGAACCCGCACACAGTTCCGGGAGCAGAAGTGGATAAGGAGACTCCCTCCCCCACAACCAAAGCTAGTCAGTTAGGTCAGCCAAATCCACTGAAGTCTTGCAGGAAGACCCTCTCACGAGAGGTAAGAGTTGAAGTGATGCCCAAAGCACTCCTCACTTTACAGGGAGAGCTGAGCCCATGTGTGTTGGGAGTGGGGCAGGCGGAGGGGTGACCCCCGCCCGGTGTCTGCCTTGAAGAAACCCTGTGGCTCCGGACAGAAGGGCAGACCCTGACACCTGACTTTCACTAAGAGTAAAAAGGAACAGGTGCTCTGGGCAAGTTTTAGCTGGGGGTGGGGTGTGGAGAATAAACAGGGAGGAAAGTTCTAGATCGGGTGTTCCTCAGGAAAGCCCCCCCACAAACCCACATCAGCCCAGTAGGGAGGGAATCTCCTGTCCCAGGCACAAACATTGCTGTCACCTCCCAGGGAAGCCTTCTCTCCCCACCCAGCTGGGGAGAGATCTTTGAATCCCCAGGGCCCTTATCCGTAACCGTTTTGTGGCACTAACTGCATTCTGCCTTTTGTTGCCATCACTTGCATTCCTGTCTCATCTTCCTTATGGCATTAAGAGCAGGGCATTATTATTATTATCATTATTATTGTCCTGTGTCCTTCTCAGCAGCTACTGCAGTGCCCAGCACCTGACAAAGAAATGAAATCCAGTTCAAGCGAGGAAGAGGTCAAGAGGACAGAGGAAGGTCAGAATGGCCTGCTTAACCAAGTGCCCCCTGTCTGACCTATCCTCTGCCAACTCCAGGCCCCAACATGGCCCACTGGGGTGCCAGACACACTTGGGAGTGGTCAGTGGACAGTGTTTCAGGCAGGGCGGAGGCTCCCACTCCCCGAGGTCCGGCCTGGCCTCACCGGAGCGCTGGCCCTCCCCTTCCAGGCAGGAAGCACTCCTGCAGCAGCCGCATCTGCACAGCCATAATTGAGCCTCACTCTCCAGAGTGATTTGTGTGTCAAAAATCCGCCAAGGCTATAAATCAGGTGTTAGGAAGCTCTGTCTCCTGTTTTCCTGCTTACCCAGAGGGAGACGGAATGTACCGCCACGGGCTCCCAAATCTGGAAAACCGCCTCTGATTTAAGAGGAGAGTTTTAACCGTCATTAACATGGGCCAGTGCCGGGGAGCTGGAGCGGGGCTCCTGACTCTCCCTCCTGGCCCAGCCACCTCCTCCCCAGCTGGGGGGCTTAGCCGGTGGGGGACCTGAAAGCCAGGTGCCTAACAGGCCCAGGTCAATAGCAGCTGCTTCAGCTCTTCCCGGGAGGCTCCAGAGGGGAATTTTCCACTGCCCAGTTTGATTTAGCTCTTGCCTGCTGTGTGGCGGCCTTGACTGTTCACAGTGAGGGGAGCAGGAAGGTAGGGAGCGTGCGCAGAGGGCCTCCATCCCGCAGGGCTTCTCTGGCCCAGAGGCGTGGGAAACTCCACCTCACTATTCCCCATCCCCAGAATGCTGGGGTCCCCTGAGGTGCTGAGGGTGGGGACCAGGCTTCCCTCTAGGGAGGGAGAAGAGAATCAGGGCCCTGGTTGCAGGGAGCAGGACAGAGCCCAATGAGTTGCCTCCCTCCCCCTGTCCCTCTCTTTCTCAGGATGTCTGAGAAATGTCTAGCGTGGGTGAGGGCTCCCTCCCTCTCTCTCTCTGCCTCTGCTCCTCCTCCCCCTCCCCGGAACCTCTGCCCACCCCCCTCCAGCCCTGAGTTGCTGATGCCCTTTGGGTTCTGTTTTCATTCCAGGCTGTGGATCCGGTCGTGGGAAGCAGGTAGGAAACCATGATTCTGGGGGTTAAATGAAGAATTATATTTAGTGCTCACAGAAAGCCAAATATTGGGTTAGCAGCCAGGAATGGAGAGGGAAAAAACCCAAAGCAAACAGCAGAGGGAAGAAATTCCTACCAAACAAGGTCCCTATTCATTCTTCCAATCCCAGGTGCAGGGGCCTGCAGGAGTGAGACCCGCTGAATGTAAGCAGCCCATCCTGTGCTCATGGCTGCAGAGAAATGTGGGGGCCCCAGACTTTGGTGAGACCCTCAAACTCAGATCTTATACCGCTGTCCTCGTGGGACCAAAGAGCTCTCAGCCCTCCCCACAAAGGTTGTCAACATCTCCACCGGCAAAAGGCGAGCTGCTACAGAGCTCACTATGTTGACCCTGAGCCCTTTGAGACCCAAGGGTGGGGAGGGGGAGAGCAAAGTGAAATGTTCCTGGTTTGACCTTGAGCAAGTGATTGAACCTCCCCGAGCCTCATGTATGGAATACAAGAGTTGGATTATGATTTCACAGTGCCTAACATCCTACTATTCTGTGGCTGTCTAAAACAAATAATGAGAATAAGAGTATGAACAAGACTATGACATCTGTCTCCGTAAGAGCTTAGCATGGGGCCTAGAGAGATAAAGGATATGTCCCAGCTTATTCCCCACTCAGCCTTCTGTGCCTTGGCCCTCCACAGGGTAAACTTCCAGGGTCTCAGCTGACTCTTCCGGAAATTCCAGACTCCAGTGACATGCTTCTGGAACCTTCTCAGACTGCCAGAAAGTCAGATAACAGTCTGGGCAGGGGAAGGACTGCCACAGCCAGGCTGGCTAACGGGAAAGCTGATGGGGACTAGAAGTTCAGGGAGACGTTGAGGGTAAGGAGGGAGAGAGACAGAGAAGGGGCAGGAGCGGGAAGACATTGTAGACCTCCCAAACATCTTCTGCAGGGTCGTGGAGAAGGCAGCACTTACCCTCCTAACTCCCAGACTCATTTGTATCCAGCCACTGACTTATCCAATTATCCACCCCTCCTGTGGATCTCTCTGTGGGGGAGATCGACAGTAGGAGGCTGGATTCCAGGTAATAAAGAACGTTTAAGAGCCAAAGTTTCTAGTCAGGCAGTACAGAACTGAATTCTGACTAACTAGAAGAAAGGAAAGACAGGAATTTCCTGCCCGGGTCTGTCTTTTTCTATGTGTCTCTATTTATTTCCCATACACTTGGCTCTCTCTGCTTCCCACCCCCTAGTTTCCTCAAAGGGGCCCAAGCTTTGGGAGAATCTGGGCACCGGTACCCCCTCTGAGCAGGAGATGCCAACCTATGGACTGACATTGCCTGGAATCCCGAAGAATGCCTCTTCTAAAGAGCCCCAGCCTGAAGGTAGCCCCATCCACTAACTCAACCCTAGCCATCCCTATCTCCTCAGGTTCCAGCACTCATCAGCAGGGACTCAAAAACACTCATCTGTCGGGTGATCCATAGGACCAAAACCTTGGGAGAAGACACGCAGAGCCAGCCACTAATAAAATTGTGAAATAAAGTGAATTCCTACAAACCTGCTCCTTCCCTTGCATTCCATAAACTTAACAAATTGCACCACCTTCCACCTGTTTTCCAGAAACTAAAAATCACCTTTGACATCCATCCAATTCACCATCTCCTATTTATACCCCAACCATATCTTTACAGTCTCCCCACCTTCACTACTATGGCTTTCACGGGGCCTTGGACATGTCTCATCCACATTATCAGAATTCCCTCTTATCTGGTAACCCTGGCTTTGTGTGGCTCTTCCTCATCCCATCCTCTCTAGTGTAGCCAGAGAAGTATTTCTAAACTGCATGTGTGTTGGGGGCATCTGGGCGGTTCAGTCGGTTAAGTGTTCGACTCTTGATTTCAGTTCAGTTCATGATCTCTCCCGGTTCATGGGTTCGAGCCCCACATGGGGCTCCGCACTGACAGAGCAGAGCCTGCTTGGGCTTTTCTGTCTCCTTCTCTCTCTGCCCGCCCCCCCCCACTCTCTCTCTCTCTCTCTCTCTCTCAAAATAAATAAATAAATAAACATTTTAAACTACATCATTTCACTTGCCTGCATGAGGTCTTCCATCATCAGCTACTTAGAGGACAAAGTCTGGTTCGTGAGTAAGCATGCAAAGCCCCCCATCCACTCAACCCAGCTGATCTACTACCATTTCTCTGGTCTCCAGCCAGTAGTGAGAGTTCCCTAAACAGGTCCTGCTGGGTTTCCAGTCAAAATGGAATAGTGCAGTTAGTGCAGCCACTTGGAAAACAGGATAGAGGTCCCTCAAAAGAGAACTACCCTACAATCTAGCAGCTCCACCTCTGGGTACTTATCTGAAGGAAAGGAAAACACTAAATTGAAAAAATATCTGCACCCCCATATTCGTCGCGGCGTTATTTACAACAGCCAAGATATGGAAACAACTAAACGTCCATCCATGGGTGAATGGATAAAGAAGTTATGGTGTATATTCAATGGAATATATTCAGCTATAAAAAAGAAGGAAATCCTGCCGTTTGTGACAACATGGGTGGACCCTGAGAGCAGTCTATTAACTGCAGTAAATTACATGGAGAAAGACAAATACTGTATGATTTCACCTACATGTGGATTCTGAAAAAAACCAGACTCATAGATACAGACAACAGATTGGTGGCTGCCAGAGGGAGGGGTAGGATAAATAGGGGAAGGAGGTCAGAAGGTACAAAATTCCAGTTACAAGACAAGTACTGAGAGTGGAATGTACAGCATGGTGACTATAGTTAATAATACTGTATTGTCGGGGCATCTGGGTGGCTCAGTCAGTTAAGTGTCTGACTCTTGGTTTCAGCTCAGCTCATGATCTCATGGTTTTGTGAGTTTAAGTCCCAAATCAGGTTCTGTGCTGACAGTGTGGGGCCTATTTGGGATTCTCTCTCTCCCTCTCTCTCTGTTCCTCCCCTGCTCATGCTGTCTCTGTCTCTCTCAAAAATAAGTAAACTTAGATGGGGTGCCTGGGTGGCTCAGTCAGTTAGGCATCCGACTTTGGCTCAGGTCATGATCTCACGGTCTGTGAGTTCGAGCCCCGCGTCAGGCTCTGTGCTGACAGCTCAGAGCCTCGTGCCTGCTTCAAATTCTGTGTCTCCCTCTCTCTCTGCCCCTTCCCCCCTCACGCTCTGTCTCTCTCTGTCTCTCAAAAATAAATAAACGTTAAAAAAATAAATTAAAAAATTTTTTTAATAAAATAAACTTAGAAAAAATTATGTAAAAAATAATATTGTATTGTCTATTTGAAAGTTGCTGAAGGAGTAAATCTTAAAAGTTCTTATCACAAGAAGAAAATATTTGTAACTATGTGTGGTGATAAATGTTAATTAGCTAAGCTTATCATCATGACCATTTCACAACATATACAAATATTGAATCATTATGTTGTATACCTGAAACTAATGTAATGTATGTCAATTATATCTCCATTTTTAAAAAATGGAGTGTTGAATTCTCTCCTCTAGCCACAAAGCCGTAATGAATAAAACATTTTTGAAAATAACCCAACACACAAAGCTGGGCTCAAAAAACAAGACAACTATTGCTGTGAATTAGAAGCCCAACAGAGACCGAAGTCACCGCATGGAGCCATGACTGAGGGCGTTGCTGGGCTCTGGGTCGCAGTGGTAGCCACAAGCTAGGCTCCTGTGGGGTACTGGAGACTAAAAGTTCTCTTGTTGTTGTGTGTGTGTGTGTGTGTTTTAGTTTTTTTAAACATTTATTTATTATTGAGAGACAGAGACAAGCAGAGCATGAGCATGGGAGGGGCAGAGATAGAGAGAGACACAGAATCCAGAGCAGGCTCCAGGCTCTGAGCAGTCAGCACAGAGCCTCAGCACAGAGCCCATCGCGGGGCCTGAACCCACAAACAGGGAGATCATGACCTGAGCAGAAGTCGGACACTTTACCAGCTGAGCCACCCAGGCACCCCTCTCTTGTTGTTATGAAAGTCAGGAGTATAGTTACCATTGAAAGGGTAGTGACTGGCAAGAGCACCAGGGGGACTTCTAGTGACTGGTGATGTTCTCTTTCTTGATCTGGGTCCTTGCTATACAGGAGCCTTCACTTGTGAAAATGTCTCCAGCTGCTCACTTGTGATTAGTGTGCTTTTCTGTAATGTACGTTATACTCCAATTAAAAAGTTTACTTGTAAAAATGTTTTCCTGGGAGACAGGGGACCAGAGTCAGATCCATGGCTTGAAACCAAAGGCCTGATTATGGCTTTCCTGTGTATGAAAAGAGGCTGATTAAGAGTGGGGCCACCAGTCAGCTACTGGGGCTCCTCTTTCCAGATCCCCTGGGCCAGGGTACGATGAGGTAAGGGGACGGGAATAGAGGACCATCTTGCAACGAGGAACCAAGCCAAGTAGCTGCCCAGTAGCTCCACATCTGCATTGGCATTATTCTAGCACAGAAGAACAGGAGCCGTGGAACAACACATAAGGTTTTGTTCTGGGAGGGGAGCTTAGGAGATTTGGCGGAGGCAAGTACAAAACTATAAACTGCACATTCAGAAGGAGGAGAGGGAAAAAAAGGACAAAAAACAAATTGAGAGGGGCAAAAGCTGCCTTTCAAAATGGATCTGCAAACCAAAATTCTGAAACACATTTTAAAAAATGAAGCTTATGAAAAATAAGCAAGAAGTATTAGATGAAAACTGGTAGAAATGGAACAAGAACAAGTGATCATAGAAAAGAACCAATTAGGGGAAAAAAGGGAACCAACTGGAAATCTTAGATACAAAAAAATAGCCATTGAATTTTTTTAAAGCATCAATATTTGGGCTAAACTCAAGATTGAGTATAGTCAAAGAGAAAAAAAAATGATGAATTGGAAGATAATAAAGAAAATCATCCAGGGGCGCCTGGGTGGCTCAGTCGGTTAAGTGTCTGACTTTGGCTCAGGTCATGATCTCACAGTTCGTGGGTTCGAGCCCCATGTCGGGCTCCGTGCTGACAGCTCAGAGCCTGGAGCCTGTTTCGGATTCTGTGTCTCCCTCTCTCTCTGACCCTCCCTTGTTCACGCTCTGTCTCTGTCTCAAAACTAAATAAACATTAAAATGAAAAGAAAAAAAGAAAAAAAAAAGGAAATCATCCAAAATGCAGTACAAAGAGACAAAGAGGGAAGAATAATAAAAGACAAGTTAAGACATGAAATAGACTGAAAGACTCTATCTAAAGGAGATCTATAAGAAATAGAGTGGACAGAATGGTCATATGGTTTATTTTTATTTCTTATGTTTGTTTGTTTCTGTCAGTATTCTTACTACCCCCTTCTAAATTCTGGTACCAAAGTTTCAGAAGGCAGATTAAAGCCTAAAGTCATTTTCTTTTCTTTTTTAAATTTTTTTTTAATGTTTATCTATTTTTGAGAGAGAGAGGAAGAGACAGAGTGCAAGTGGGGAGGGGCAGAGAGAGAGGGAGACACAGAATCTGAAGCAGGCTCCAGGCTCTGAGCTGTCAGCACAGAGCCTGAAGCGGGGCTCGAACTCACAAACCTTGAGATCATGACCTGAGCCAAAGTCAGGCACTTGACCTACTGAGCCACTCAGGCGCCACCCCCCCCCTCTCTTTTTTTAAAATGTTTGTTTATTTTTGAGAGAGAGAAGAGACAGAAAGCCTAAAGTCATTTTCTTCCTCCAGCTGAAGTAGCAGGTGCTCAGGCTTGGTCAGACATAATTTGTGCAGAGTCTGGCTGGACTGCATTCCCCTGCCAGTCATCACACTTGTCCCAGGGCTGCAAGACAAGAGAGATACCAGCAGAAATTTCCTACAGTTCCCTGACATCTGGGTGGTAACAGCAATTTCCTTACTCTTGAGGCCACAGCTACAGTGGTGAATCTGAAAATTAGGCACATTTCCTGATGTTCCTGCCTAAGTTTTTTTAGCACCCAATTCTTATATGAATTCCCTTTCTACCTGTAGTCCCCAGACTAGTTTCTGTAATCCTGACTGATAAAGGTTATTGGCTATGTTTGGAGATACAGTACTTTTTCCCATAAAATAGATAAAAAAAATTCAAAGTTGTAAAATAGTAGAGAAGGATCAGAGATTTAAAGAATAGTCCAGAAAGCCCAACCTTCAAATAATAGGACTTCTAGAAACAGAACTTGGGGGAAACTGAAGGAAGGAGGTCAACAAAAGAAATCATTCAAGAAATCCCTAGAGCTGAAAGATACAAGTGTGCAAACTGAAAGGGTCCACCTAACACACAGCATAAAGCATGACAATAGACCCATGGGCAAGGCACATCATAATGAACTTTTAAAACATTAAGGATAGGGGTGCCTGGGTGGCTCAGTTGGTTAAGCGGCCAACTTCGGCTCAGGTCTTGATCTCACAGTCCGTGAGTTCGAGCCCCGCGTCGGGCTCTGTGCTGACAGCTCAGAGCCTGGAGCCTGTTTCAGATTCTGTGTCTCCCTCTTTCTGACCCTCCCCCATTCATGCTCTGTCTCTCCCTGTCTCAAAAATAAATAAAACATTAAAAAAATAAAAAATTTTTAAAAAAATTAAAAAAAGAACATTAAGGATAAAGAAAAACTCCTAGAAGCTTCCAGAGGGAGGGGAAAACAGTCACATACACAGCATCAAGAATCAGAATGGTGGGGAGTCTAGGGGGCTCATTCAGTTAAGCATCCGTCTCTCAGTTTCAGCTCAGGTCATGATCTCCCAGTTTCGTAGGTTCGAGCCCACCTCTGGGCTCTGTGCTAACAGTGGGGAACCTACTTAAGATTCTCTCTTAGACTCTCTCTCTGCCCCTCCCCTGCTCACGCTGTCTCTGTCTCTCTCAAAATAAATGAACTTAAAAAAAAATTTGTTTAAGGAATCAGAATGGATAAACTGCTCAAAAGCAAAAATGGAATCTAGAAGATAATGAAGCAATACCCTCAAAATTCTAAAGAAAAAATTATTTCTACCATACAGCTCCACACTCAGCCAAAGTAAAAATCAATGTACGGGTAGATAAAAAGCCATTTTTAGATGTACAAAGAAATATTTTTAAAGTATCTTCTAAGTACCCTTTCTCAAGAAGATACTGGAGATGTGTTCTACCAAAAATAAGGAAGCAAACTAAGAAAGAGGAAAGCATAGATGACAAGAAATAAACTCCCCCTCCAAAGATGAAAATTCCTAAGATGGCAATGAAAGGAGATAACAGGATAATAGCTGTGTAATAAATGTAGAAATCAACGAATCTAGATTGGAGCAGATCAGAATGTTTCAGAAAAGATTTCCTCAGGAAAATAAATTTGATAGACCACTTAATGTTTGGACATATTGAGAGAGGATTTACATAACTGGGGTTGAATTAGTAACATGAATATAGAACACTAAGCAAATGAAAAAGAAAGACAATCATAAACTCCTGGGAAAACAAAAATTTGTGCAGATAAGGAAAATTAATCATAATGTACTGCATGGCTCAGCTCAGGGCTAACATAGTCATGATAATATAGCTCAGTGTTAACAGAGTTATAATAATATAAATATTTTGGATAAAATTATGGTATTGACAGGATTAAGGGACAAAAGAAGATCTGTATGCGGTTGAGGGAAGGAAGTGAAAGAGGGCTAAAGCCTTAGTGTCCATAGAAGGAAGTCTGAAAATAATACCTATGGCTGAAAAATAAAGAAGCAGGAATATAAACATAGTATTTAGCAATATAGAGGTAAACACCAAAAGAACCAGTTCAAAGAATTGAAAAATTTTGCCTTTGAAAAACGGGAAATGAGAGGCAGGGAGTAGGGGACTTCTCTTTTTCATAACAAGTCTTATAGGACTATTTAACTTTTTTTTTTAAGTTTATTTATTTTTAGGGAGGGAGGGACAGAGAGAGAGAGAGGGAGACAGAGAATCCTAAGCAGGCTCTGCACTGTTAGGACAAAAGCCTGATGCAGGGCTTGAACTCATGAACTCTGAGATCATGACCTAAGCTGAAATTAAGACCTGGCTCTTGATTAACCAACTGAGCCACCCAGGCACCCCATATTTAACTTTTTAATTTATGTGTATGTATGATTTCAAAGAAAGATAAAATTTTAAAAAAGAGAAGAGTAGATGCTAATGAAACAAACAAACAAACAAAACAGAAAGGATCAGTGTAAAATGCTGGCCCTTGGGGAGAAAATTATTAAACCAGAAAAATCTCTAGCAAGCCTGAGATTAAAAGAAGAAAGATGCA
Source organism: Prionailurus bengalensis (assembly GCF_016509475.1). Classification (NCBI taxonomy): domain Eukaryota; kingdom Metazoa; phylum Chordata; class Mammalia; order Carnivora; family Felidae; genus Prionailurus; species Prionailurus bengalensis. The sequence continues at coordinate 44,276,485 of NC_057344.1, forward strand.
CTAACAAACAATAATAAGAATAAAAAAAGATGCAGTCTGTACTTACACAGAAAATTTTCAAAACACTGCAAACAGCTTTATGTATTTGAAAACTCAGATAAAATGGATAATTTTCTAGATATAAATAAATTACCAAAATTGGTGTAAAAATAACTACAGAGTCTAAATGAACTATTAAAATTTTTGAAGTGATAATCAAAGGCCTCTCACTCTAAAAGATATCTGGTCTAGATGCTATTAGAAACTCATTTTCTTGAACATTTAAGGCACAAATAAACTGTCTATTTTTTAAAAAGTAATGTAGGGGCACCTGGGTGGCTCAGTTGGTTGAGTGTCTGACTTCAGCTCAGGTCATGATCTCGGGGTTCACGGGTTCAAGTCCCACATCGGGCTCTGTGCCAACAGCCCAGAGCCCAGAGCCTGGAGCCTCCCTAGGATTCTGTGTCTCCCTCTCTCTCAGCCCCTCCCCCACTCATGCTTTGTCTCTCTTTCTCTATCTCTCAAAAATAAATAAACATTAAAAAAATAATAAAATAAAAAAGTAATCTCTGTACCCGATGTGGGGCTCCAACTCCCAACCCCAAGATCAGGAGTTAAATGCTCCACTAATTGAGCCACCCAGAGTTTAAAGTAAACTCTCTTAAACAAATGTTTTCAGTTCCTATGGCAGTTGTCCTCCTAAATCCTTCTTCTGATAAGATTTTTTGCAGAGCATAGGATTACCCACCTACGGCTATATTTCTCAGCCTGCCTTGAAACTAGGTACGGCTGTATGACTGCATTCTCACCTTCAGTTATAAGCACAAGTGCCGTGCTACGTTCTGTCACTCAGTATATTAATTCCCTAGGGCTGCTGTAACAAAGTACCACAAACTGTTTTGCTGAAGGAACAGAGATGTATTCTCTCACAGTAGAAGGAGAATAAAAGTCCAAGATCAAGGTGTCATCAGAATTGGTTCCTTCTGAGAGTTATATGAGAAAATATCTCTTTTCTCCCTCTCTCCTGGCTTCCTATACTTTGCTGGAAATCTGTGGTGTTCCATGGCCAATCTCTGTCTTCATGTTCACCTGGTATTCTCCCTTTGGTGTGTCTGTGTCCTAATTTCCTCTTTTTATAATCACGACACTTATCATATTAGATTAGATTAGTCATATTAAATCAAGAGTCGGATGTTTTAACCCACTGAGCCACCCAAGCACCCCTGAGTGGTGTTTTGATTATAGGAGCTTGGTTTTTACCCTAACCCTAAATACAGCTGCCCAACTCACTTTATAAGAATCTAAACTTTAGAGGCGCCTGGATGGCTCAGTCAGTTAAGCCTCTGACTTCAGCTCAGGTCATGATCTCATGGTTTGTGGGTTTGAACCCCACATCGGGCTCTGTGCTGACAGTGCAGAGCCTGCTTTGGATCCTATGTCTGCCTCTCTCCCTGCCCCTCCCCCACCTGTGTGTGTGTGTGTGTGTGTGTGTGTGTGTGTGTACAAGTTATATATTTATGTATAATATATATTATATATAATATAATATTATTTAAATATATAATTTATATAAATTCTATATGATTTATATAATTATAATTATAATATATATAATTTACATAAATTTATGTTTATCTTAGTGATTCAAAAATAAAATGGTTCAAAGTGCCTGGGTGGTTCAGTTGGTTAGGTGTCTGACTTCAGTTCAGGGTAGAATGGTTCAACATAAGAAAATCTATAAAAGTGCACTAACAGATTGAAGTAGAAAAACATTTAATCAACACAGTAGATCAGAAAAATATTTACCAAAATTCAATGTTCATATAACTGGATATGTAAACATGAAGTATATAGTTAATAATGTGAAGGAATTATTGTTGATCATGGTACTGTAGTTTTTTGTAGGTTTTTAAGAATTATTATCTTTTAGGGATTCAAACTGACATATTTACAGGTAACATGATGTAACATCCAGCATTTGTTTCAAATAACATAGAATGGGGACAAGTTAGCAAAGGAACAGATAAAACAAGACTGACCCTGAGCTAACAGCAATTGAGGCTGTGTGATGGGTAGACAAAAGTTTATTACACTTGTCTGTCTACTGTTGTGTGTGTTTTAGTGAAGAGTTAAGAAAATTCAAACTCAGTCATAACTTTAAAAGAAAAGAGACTCGGGGTGACTGGGTGGCTCAGTCAATTGAACATATGACTCTTGAATTCGGTTCAGGGCATGATCACAGTCCGTGGGTTCAAGACCTGCATGGAGCTCTGTGCTGACAGCTTGGAGCCTCCTTAGGATTTTCACTCTTCCTCTCTCTGTCCCTCACAGCTTGTGCATTCTTTCTCTCTCTCTCAAAATAAATAAACTTAAAAAAAAGATTTCTGATTATTAAAAAGAAGAAAGAGAAGAAAAATGACACAGAAGTCAATGTCCTTAACCTGACAAAAGTCATCTATCAATCTTAGGGTTCAAATCACTTTTGTAGTAAAACTTAAAAGCATTGCCATTAAAGTCAAGAATGAGATGAATATGCCTGCTTCTCCTCAACACTGTTCTCAAGGTCCTAACCTACCCAATAAATAAGGAAATAAAGAACAGTTATAAGAATCGAAGGCTGGGGAGACGAAACTATCCTTAGTTGCAGATAATATGGTACTATATAGAAAATCAAAAAAACCTAATAAAGTTATTTTTTAATGTTTACTTATTTTTGACAGATAGAGAGAGACAGAGCATGAGTGGGGGAGGGGCAGAGAGAGGCAGAGACACAGAATCCAAAGCAGGCTCCAGGCTCTGAGCTGTCAGCACAGAGCCCAACACAGGGCTCGAACTCAGGGACTGCGAGATCATGACCTGAGCCGAAGTCCGACGCTTAACCGACTGAGCCACCCAGGTAACCCCCTTTTATTTTTAAAGTCATTTTTTTAATGTTTATTTATTTTTGACAGATAGAGAAGAAAAAACCTAATGAATTACTATAACTAATAGTGAAGCTTAGCAAGAAAATCTAATAGAAAAAGCATATTATTCACACATACACACAAAAAATAATCCAGTATCTAAGAATAAGTCTAATGAAAGATATGCTTTCTGAAGAAAATTACAAAACAAAACAAAACAAACAAACAAAAACCATTATTAAAGAACCTAGAAAGAGACTTGAGTAAATGGATTTATTTTTACATCATGTTTACAGACAGAAAGTTCAATCTTTTGCTTTTTTTTTAATCTTTTAAAATGTTTATTTATTTTTGAGAGAGAGAGCAAAAGAGGGCACATGCTAGTGGCAGAGAGAGGGGGAGACATAGAATCTGAAGCAGGCTCCAAGCTCAGAACTGTCAGCACAGAGCCCAACGCAGGGCTCCAACTCACAAACCAGGATATCATGACCTGAGCTGAAATCAGACGCTTAACTGACTGAGCCACCCAGGCGCCCCCAGAAAGTTCAATCTTATAAAGGTATCAATTATACCAATGTTAATATATTAATCCAATGCAATTCTAACCTAAATCCCAACCAGTTTTTTTTCTTGTAATTACACAAGCTTATCCTAAAATTCACATAAAAGATCACATGTCAGGAAAGCTAAGACAATGTTGAAGAGCAAAGTAAGAGAACTTGCCCTACAGATACCAAAATCCTTCTAAATCCTTAATAATTAATTCAATAGGATGATTGAAGAGTAATAGACAAGACCAATAGAATAGAATAAAGAGCCCCCAAACCTGCATATCTTTGGAAATTTGACATATGACAAAGGAGATATCCCTAAACATAAGGAGGAAAAGAATGGATTATTTGGAAAATGGTACCAGGGCACTCGTTATTCACCTAAAAAAAAAAATAGATGTCTACTTCACACCATATAAAAAACATAAATTCCAGATGCTCAAAAGATAAAGAAAGAAATTTAAAACTTCTGGAAGAGGGGCACCTGGGTGGCTCAGTTGGGTGAGCATCTGACTTCAGCTCAGGTCATGATCTCACAGCTTGTGAGTTGGAGACCTGCATCAGGCTCTGTACTAACAGCTCAGAGCCTGAAGCCTGCTTCCAATTCTGTGTCTCCCTTTCTGTCCCTCCCCTGCTCATGCTCTGTCTCTTCTGTCTCAAAAACAAATAAACATTAAAAAAATTTTTTTAACTTCTGGAAGAAAATATAAGAGGGAAAAAAAAGAAAATATTAGAGGATACCTTTATGACCTCAATTTGAAAAAGAGGACTTAATTAAAATACAAAGTTTAATGCGTAAAGGAAAAGATTGATAATTTGACTACAATAAAATGTAAAACTGCAGTTTAAATGTAAAACAAGACAAAGCCCAGAAGATAGGTACAGCACATACCATGACAAAGAAATTAATGTCCACATTTTATAAAGACCTCTTAAAGATCTATTTAAGAGAAGTTCCAGTTTCAGTAAATGGAAAAAGCATGCCCCGTCTTGTCTCCCCCATTGAATGCAACTATGAATCCTTGCGCAGACTCTGTGGGGTAACTAGCAATCTGAGGACACTGAAAAGTAAATAGTATTAAGTCAACTGGAGGACACCAGAGCTCAAAGATCTATCTAACCAGCGGTGAGGTTACCATTTTTTTCCCTTCAGTATCACTTGACCAGAAGGAAACCTGAAACTCAGAAGTACATACTAGATGAGGTCAGAAAGAGCTGCAAGAGAAACCTTCTTTTCCCAGTCTGAAGAAGGGGAAAAGGAACCACTAAGGGTCACAAGGACTTCCTTATTTTTTTTTTCTCTTTTTTTGCACCCTCCACTCCAGCCTCTAGGCAATAACAAAGTGGAGGCATGATATTGGCAGGGTCCAAAACTCAGAGGAACATGAAGGGGCTGTGTTCCTCCAGAATGTGGGGCAAACTCCCATTGTGTGATACTCTCTGATTTGAATGACTACAGATTTATTATCAGAAACCATGGAGGCCAGGAGAAAGAAGGAAAACACCTGTACCAAGAATTCTACATCTAATTCAGTGCAATCCCTATCAAAACACCAGCTATGTTTTCGGCAGAAATGGACAAAGTGATCCCAAAATTCATATAGAATTGCAAGGAGCCCTAATCACCTAATTTTGAAAAACTTACTAAAAAACTACAGTAATCAAAATTGTGGTCCTGGCGTAAATATAAACATATCAATCAAATGAATAGGACTAAAAGTCCAGAAATAAATCCATATATGTACAGTCAACTCACTTTTGACAAGAGTGTCAAGACCATTAAATGGGAGAATACTCTTCAACAAATGGTATGGGAACAACTACATAACCAGATGCTAAAGAATGAAATGGGGCCTTTACATCATACATACACAAAAATCAACTCAAAATGGATCAAAGATCTAAATATAAGACCTAAAACAGTAAATCTATTAAAATAAAACATAAGTATAAATCTCTGTGATCTTAGATTTGATAATGGAGTCTTATAAATGACACAAAAAGCACAAATAACAAAATAAAAAATACATAAATTAGATTTTATCAACATTTACAACTTTTGTACATTAAAAGACACTATCAAGGGGTACCTGGGTAGCTCACTCAGTGGAGCATATGACTCTTGATCTCAGGGTTGTGAGTTCAAGCCCATGTAAGGCACAGAGCCTACTTTAAATAAATAAATAAATAAATAAATAAATAAATAAATAAATATTTTTTTAAAAAAATTTTAATGTTTATTCATTTTTGAAAGACAGAGGGAGACAGAGCACAAACAGGGGTGGGGCGGAGAGAGAGAGGGGACACAGAATCTGAAGCAGACTCCAGGCTCTGAGCTGTCAGCACAGAGCCCGACGCGGGGCTCAAACTCACAAACCACGAGATCATGACCTGAGCCAGAGCCAGTTGCTCAACCGACTGAGCCACGCAGGTGTTCCGATATTTTTTTTTAAATATTAAGAAATATTAAGAAAATGAAAAAACAACCTACAGAATAGGAGAAAAGATTTATATACCATATATCCAGTATGTAAGATATAGAAAGCACTCTTTTTTTTTTTTTAATGTTTATTTTTGAGAGAAAGAGAGAGGCCGAGTGTGAGCAGAAGAAGGGCAAAGAGAGAGGAAGACGCAGAATCCAAAGCAGGCTCCAGGCTCTGATCTGTCAGCACAGAACCCAAAGCAGGGCTGAAACTCATGGAACTGTGAGACCATGACCTGAGCCAGTCAGACACTTAACTGATTGAGCCACCCAGGCGTGCCTAGAAAGAACTCTTACAACAGAACAACAAAAAGACAAAAACCCAATTCAAAATGGGTGAAAGATTTGAATAGATATTTCTCCAAAGAAGATGTGCACATGGCCATGATGTACATAAGCACATGAAAAGATGCTCAATATCATTAATTCTTAGGAAAATACAAATAAAAAAACCACAGTGAGATTCTGCTTCACACCCATTATGATGGCTAAAATAAACAGAAAACAACAAGTGTTGGTAAGGATGTGGAAAAATTGGAACCCTCCTATATTGCTGGTGGAAATGTAAAATGGTGTGGACACTAGAAAACAGTTCGGCAGTTCACAAAAAGTTAAACATAGAATTATATATGACCTAGCAATTCCATTCCTGGTTATACATCTAAGAGAACTGAAAACAGGTGTTCAAACAAAAAGTTATACATGAATGTTCATAGCAGCATTATTCATGACATTCCAAAAGTGAAAACAACCCAAACGTCCATTAACTGATGGATGGATAAACAAAATGTGATATATCCATACAATAGAACATTATTCAATCATAGAAAAGAATGAAATACTTATACATGGTACAATGTGGATGAACTTTCAAAACAGGAGGCTAAGTGAAAGAAGCCAAACACTGAAGGTGACATATTGTATGATTCCATTTATTTTTTTTAATGTTTTTAAATTTATTTTTGAGAGAGAAAGAGAGACAGAGCATGAGCTGGGGAGGGGCAAAGAAAGAGGGAGACATAGAATCCAAAGCAGGCTCCAGGCTCTAAGCTCTCAGCACAGAGCCTGATGCAGGGCTAGAACTCACAAACCATGAGATCATGACCTGAGTTGAAGTTGGACACCCAATGGACTGAGCCTCCCAGGCACTGCTGTATGAGTCCCTTTATATGAAATGTCCAGAAGAGGCAAATTCACAGAGCTGGAAAGCAGATTGGTGGTTGCCAGGAGAAATGGAGTAACTGCTTAATGAATATAAAGTTTCTTTTGAGGGTGATGCACTCTGCTGTTAGACAGCAGTGATGGTTGCACATGATGTATGTACTAACAGCCACCTAATTGTACACTTTAAAATGATTAAAATGGAGAATTACATATTATGTAAATTTTACCTTAATTTAAAAAAATTCTATATCCAGTGAATATATTCTTTAAAAATGAGTGAAATAAAGACATCCTCAAGTAAAAGAAAACTAAGAGAGCTTGTCCTCATCAGACTTGTTCTACAATAAATGCTAAAGAAAGTTCTTCAGATGGAAGACAAGTGATACCTAAAAGAAACGTAGGACACCAGGAATAAAGAAAGAGAATCAAAAATGATAAAAATATGGTTAAATATAATAGACTACTCTCCTAAATTCTTTAAAATATGTACAACACTTAAAAGTGAAATGACAACATGGTTCAGTAAATTTTTGGTATATATACATGTAATACATATAACAACTACAAGATGAAGGCTGCGGGGTAAAGGGACCAATATAGTGGTAAGTTTTCCACATTCTACATGAAGTAGTAAAATATTAATTCTTAGTAGACTGTGAAATATTAAGTATTTATATTATAATCCCTGGGGCAACCACTGCATTTTTTAAAAGCTATGTGGAGATACAGTTTAAACCCCAACAGATAAATTAAAATGGGGGACAAAGTTAAAACTATAGGCCTAATTTTAAATTTATCAAGATTTATATGAAATAAAAGTTGTCTAAAACACAGGGATTGTCTTATTAGATTTAAAAACAAACAAACAACAAAACCCAACTATTTACTATCTGTAATTTTATGATACAGGTAGATTAAAAGTAAAAGAATGGATGGGGTGCCTGGGTGGCTCAGTCAGTTGAGCATCTGACTTCGGCTCAGGTCATGATCTCGTGGTTTGTGAGTTGGAGCCTCGCGTGGGGCTCTGTGTTGACAGCTCAGAGCCTGGAGCCTGCTTCAGATTCTGTGTCTCCCTCTCTCTCTACCCACCCCCCTCATGTTCTGTCTGTCTGTCTGTCTCTGTCTCAAAAATAAACACTAGGGCGCCTGGTGGCTCGGTCGGTTAAGCGTCCGACTTTGGCTCAGGTCATGATCTCGTGGTCCGTGAGTTTGAGCCCCGCATCAGGCTCTGTGCTGACAGCTCAGAGCCTGGAGCCTGTTTCCAATTCTGTGTCTCTCTCTCTCTCTGGCCCTCCCCTGTTCATGCTCTGTCTCTCTCTGTCTCAAAAATAATTAAACGTTAAAAAAAAATTTTTTTTTTAAATAAATAAATAAACATTAAAAAAAATTTTTTTTAAGTAAAAGAATGGAGAAAGATATACCATGCAGACTAATCAAAAGAAAACTAGAGGGGCACCCGGGTGGCTCAGTCGATTAAGTGTCCACTTCGGCTCAGACCACAATCTCACTGTTCGTGAGTTCGAGCTCCACATCGGGCTCTGTGCTGACAGCTTAGAGCCTGGAGTCTGCTTCAGATTCTGTGTTTCCCTCTCTATCTGCCCCTCCCCCACTCTCACTCTGTCTCTCTATCTCAAAAGTTAAAAGAATTTTTAATAAACGTTAAAAGAATTTTTTTTAATAAATAAAAAATTAATAAAAAAGAAAGATAGAGTGGCTATATTAATGTTAGAGAAATGCAGTCAAGGATAATTTCCCGGAACAGAGACAGCAATACCTAATAACAAAAGTCAATTCACCAAGAAGACAACTTTAAATGCATGCCCCTAACAAAAGAGCTTAAAAATCCATGCAGCAACACTGACAGAATTGAAAGAATTAGATAAATCCATAATTATAGTTGGAGACTTCAACACTCCTCTCTCAGTAATTGATAGAATAAGCCAACAGAAAATCAGTAAATATATAGAAGAACTGAACTATTCCATCTACCAGCTGGATCCAAATGGTATTTATAGAACACTCCACACAACAGGAACAGAATATACATTCTTCTCAAATGCACACAGAACATTCACTATGATAGATTTTATCCAGAGTCATAAAACAAACCTAAATAAATTTAATAGACTTGAAATCATACAAAGCATGTTCTCTGACCATAATGTAATTAAACTAGCAATCAATAACAGAAAGATAACTGGAAAACCTCCAAATACTTGGAAATTAAACAACATAATAATGCATGGGTCAAAGAGGAAGTCTCAATGGAAATTAGAAAATACTTGGACCTGAATAGGAACACAACATATCAGCATTTGTGGGATGCAGCTAAAGCAGTGCTTAGAGGGAAATGTATACTATTAAATGCTTATATTTGAAACAAAGAAAGACTTCAATCCAATATTCTAAGCTCCTACTATAAGAAACTAGAAAAAGAAAAGTGAACTCAAAACTTTCAGAAGGAAGGAAAGCATAAAGACTCAATAAAAGTAAAAACAAAAATAGAGAACATCAACGATGACGCGAAAAGCTGAGTCTTTAAAAATTTCAATAAAATTGATAAATCTCTAGCTAGACTAACAAAAAAAACAGGGGAGAGTGGTGGGAGAGAGGACACCAATCACCAATATCTGGAATGAAAGAGAGGCTCTCACTACAGACCCCACAGACATTAAAAGAATAATAAGAGAATACTATGAACAACTCTACACAAATGAATTTGACAACTTAGATAAAATGGACCAATTCCTTGAAAGCCACAATTTACCAAAACTTACCTAAGAAAAGATAGATAACCCAAATAGTCCTATACCTAGTAAAGAAATTAAGTCATCCTTTAAAGTATTCTGATAGTTTCTTGGGGTAATAAAACTGCTCTGTTTCCCTATTGCTCTAATGATTACAATCTATATATGTATTAAAACTCAGAATTGCAAGCCCCCCTCCTCAAAAAAATCAATTTTACTGTTAATTTTTAAAATAAAAAAATAATAAATTCAGAAAAAGCCAAATGAATAAATATCAAAGTGAACAAAAGTATACAGGAAATTCACAGAAGAAACAAACAAAAACTATAAAAATGTTCACCTTCCCTAGTAATCAGAGAATGAAATTAAAATAACAATAAAAAGTCATTTGCTTGATCATAAAGTCATTTTTGATCATAGCAAGTGTTGGGCCAATGCAATAGGACCCTCACTTACTGATAGGAATACAGCTGGCCAATTTCATTGGAGTGGAATTTCACAAGATGAAGCTAAAAATGGACCACTCTTCCCCCCAGCAATGCCTCTTCTAAAATTTCATAGGAGCACAAAAAAAGGATGTTCCCAGGAAAGTTCATTACAGCATTGTCTGTAACAGTAAAACATTTTTAAAAGCTAGAGAATTAATACATGATGTATTATTCATACAGTGGAATACTATACAATACTTTAAGTGATATTTCATGATATGCTGTTTTAAATAAATGAGCTTAGAACTATAAGAAACTGACAGAGATAAAATCTCAAAGATAGAATACAGAATGCATGGGCACCTGGCTGGCTCACTTGGTAGAGCCTGTGACTCTTGATCTCAGCATTGTGGGTTCAAGCCCCACATTAGGTGTAGAGATTCCTTAAAAATAAAATCTTAAAAAAAAAAAAGGAATGTGGAATGCAATAGCCAGTTGTAAAATGACACTGTTTATATCAGGTTTGAAAACATGCAAAACAAAGTTATATGTTGTTAATAGATTTGTACACATGCTTTAATAGCATTAAAAAAACATGCCTGTGAGGCGGTGCCTGGGTGGCTCAATCCATTAAGACTCTTGACTTCTGCTCAGGTCGTGATCTCACGGGTTCATGGGTTCAAGCCCCACATTGGGCTCCACACTGATGATGTGAAGCCTGCTTGAGATTCTCTCTCTTATCTCTGCCTCTTTCTCTCTCTCTCAAAATAAGTAAATAAACTTTAAAAAATGCATGGTAAACAGAATCACAAATTCAGGATAGATGCTACCTCAGTGGAAGGAGAGGAATGTGTTCAGTGTAGAATACCCAAAGGGACTTCAACTGTACCTGAAATTTCTTTTCTCTTTTCTTTTCCTTTCTTTTCTTTTCTTTTTCTTTCTTTTCTTTTCTTTTTAAGAAAAACTAAGCAAGCAAGGCAACATATTAGAATTCAATGGATACAGATCGTGGATTCATGGGAATTTATTATGTTATTCTCTATTTTTCTAGATATTTGAAGTATTTCATAACTAAAATAATAATTACCACTGCACACAGTAATTCATCCTAGTGGTTAGGGCTCTTGCCAGGAGCAACGGCTGGGCTCTGATCTCAGTTCAGCTGCTCTCTAGCTATGGGACTTGGAGAAACCACTTAACTTCTCTGAACTTCAGTCTCCTTAAATGTAAAGTAAGGATAGTAATAGGACTTTCCTTATGGTATTTGGTGGGGGAGGGGGGGTTACATGAGTTAAAATTTAGATATTTAGCAGAGTGTTGGGCACATGGCAAATATAACGTGTGTTAGATTTTTTATTTTTATTATGCCTCAACCTTTGCAACTCAACTGTCAGCCCTATGAAAGCTTTCCCAACAGTGCCCCTGTGTCTAATCCATCTGTTAGCCCTTGCCGAGAAGAAGCAGGAACTCTACCTTGACTTTTCACCTTGCTTAGCTGTGTAGCTTAACTATTTGTCTGTCTTCCTGACTGTACTATTTTCTTAATTATCTTTGTATCCCAAGTGTCTGGCAATAGTAGGACTATAGGATGGACTTATGGATGACTTATAAGTAGGACTTATGGATGACTAGAAGAACAAACAAATAAACAAGTGAATGTCCCTCTTGTACCGAATAAACCCACTAATGTTTTCTCCCCGTCTTCCCTCCCCTTCTCAAGGACCTTGGACTTTCATAGACTGGCTTAAATCCCTCAAATCACAGAAGAAATACTTAATGAAAGTCATTACTCCGAACAAACATTCTTCGCAGGTCAGGTCTTAAAAGAAGCTCTTTTGTAGAAGACGAGCTTAAAACAAAGGGAAAAGTCTCCTGCAACCTGCCCTACTACACTCAGCACACACACACATACACACAACATCAATCTCTGCTCAGAGAAGGACCATCTCAACAAGTGACAAATACAGGAAGGTAATGTGGGCACAGAGCTCTCAGAAAAAAAGAGTTGTGAATATTCTCTTGAAAAGTTGTGTGTGAGTCACAATTTTTAAAGCACAAATCGTATTCTTGGTGAATAAAAGAATGTTTTTAATTTACTGGGGAAGCTGGCTAGTTAAATCTTATTGTGAATTCTTTATTAAAGACTGAAGTCAGGAATTCTTTTGTTAAGTAAATATTCAGGCCCTTCCTTGCCAAAGAGCTTTTGAAACTTTGCTGTAATTATGCTGATGTTTTCTGTGTTTATATGTTAAATGACTAGAGCTTAATTGTTAATGGGTAAATAAGAGAAGCCGCAGGGCCTTTGCCAAAAGAGGCCCAAGAGCTGGGGCTGGGAGAACAATGACTCCACAGGACTCCCCTGGAGTGGGTTGAAGGCAGTTAGGGAAAGAGCCCTCACTTCTCACTTCTCCGTAGATGTGTCTCTTGGTGGAGCGCTGGGAAGAGACAGCTCCTCAGATCGTGAACCTGAGCCTGAACAAAAGTGCCAAGCAAGAGTTCTGGCCTGTGTTCCATTTCTCCTCACTGCCAACAAGTCAAGAATTGCCACTGCCCTCAAGAAAACCAGCTGGAGAGGGGCGCCTGGGTGGCTCAGTCGGTTGAGCGGCCGACTTAGGCTCAGGTCATGATTTCACGGTCCGTGGGTTCGAGCCCCGCGTCGGGCTCTGTGCTGACAGCTCAGAGCCTGGGGCTTGTTTCAGATTCTGTGTCTCCCTCTGTCTGACTCTCCCCCGTTCATGCTCTGTCTCTCTCTGTCTCAAAAATAAATAAACGTTAAAAAAAAAAGAAAAAGAAAAAGAAAAAAGAAAACCAGCTGGAGAATTATGACCCTGTCATAGTAACTGTCAACCCAATAGAGGGCCAAGAGCAAGGGTCTTGGCTACTTTCCCAAGGCAGGTTACTGGGTTGCAGTTCTATGCCCACCACACACAAGCTGTGTCAGCTCTATCCTGGGGTCCTCATCAGCAAAATGGGAATAAGGGTACCGACCTCATAAGGGTATTATCACAATCAAATAAGCTAATATTGTAGAAAAATGCTTAGGACTGCGCTTGGCACATAGTAAGTGCTACGTAAGTTAAATATTTAACTGAGAGTTCAGTAAATATCGTGTTATGTTTCCATATATCAAATTTCTATGGAACAGAGGTGCAAATAACATGGTACACTGTGAATTGTTTGCCGGGTTACAGTAAATTGTAACCTTACAGTAAATTGTAATCCTTCACATTAAAATATTTATTTATTTACTTATTTAATTTATTATTTATTTATAAGAGACAGTGCAAGTAGGGGAGAGGGGCAGAGGGAGAGGAAGAGAAAGAATCTTTTTTTTTTTTAATGTTTATTTATTTTTAAGAGAGAGACAGAGACAGTGCAAGCAGAGGAGGGACAGAGAGAGAGAGGGAGACACAGAATCTGAAGTGAGTTCCAGGCTCTGAGCTGTCAGCACAGAGCCCGATGTAGGGCTCGAACCCTCAAGTTGTGAGAATGTGAGCTGAAGTTGGACGCTTAACTGACTGAGCCACCCAGGCACCCCAAAGAGAGAGAATCTTAGGCAGGCTCTGCACCCAGTACGACACGGAGCTCAATCTCAAGACTGACTGCAAGATCACAACCTGAGCTGAAATCAAGAATGCGGTGCATGGGGCGCCTGGGTGGCGCAGTTGGTTAAGCGTCGGACTTCAGCCTGGTCACGATCTCGCGGTCCAGGAGTTCGAGCCCCGCATCGGGCTCTGGGCTGATGGCTCAGAGCCTGGAGCCTGTTTCCGATTCTGTGTCTCCCTCTCTCTCTGCCCCTCCCCCGTTCATGCTCTGTCTCTCTCTGTCCCAAAAATAAATAAAAAAGTTGAAAAAAAATTAAAAAAAAAAAAAAGAATGCGGTGCTTAACCGACTGAGCCAGCCGGTGCCCCTCAATGCATATTTAAATATAAGGTAGTCTTTCTAGTCTCTGCAATACATCCTCCAGATTATACCCAGAGGATGAAGAATTTGTGAGGAAACTTTGAGATACTTCTGTTGAAAACCCAACATGGCATGTTCAGATCAACTCTCTTCATCTTAGAGCTTCTCCCCTTTAGGGTTTGGGGTCTTGGCAGAAGCAGGCTGTGACTTGCTGAGCCTGCCAGGGTATCTCCAACATAATCTTAGCTCTTCTAGGCAAAATAATTTTAAATCCAAAGTCAGCAAATCATTTGCAAGCAAGAGTTAGCAGGAAATCTCCCTGTGTTGGCTCAGGCCTTTTCCAGTATTGAAGTGGGGAGGGGAACAGAGGATATTCAGCGGGTATGGGTTTGAGGTAGACCGTGTCTGCTAAGGCAAGGTAGTTCCTCCAGGTTCTAGTCCTTCAGATGGATAGAATGTGGTCAGAGATAAGGTTCTCACACAGACACAAGGGGAAATGTTCTCAAGGCTTGCCAGATCCTTAAAATTTCAGAGTTGAAAGGGGGCATTTCAACCCTTGGCTATAAGCAGCTAGCCAAGAGCCAAGAGTCTCTATGCTTCTAGGCACACGAGGCTCCTTGGTTCTCAACATCACTGAACAACACGTACTTAGATGTGAACTCTCTTGGAGCACAGCCGTGGAGGCACGATCCACGAGGAAGGCCCCAATCATCTCTTCTCCTAAAGAGAGGAATTTGTCAAAGCACAGTCATGTCCAGAATCTCACTGAATCCCCAGAAGCACAACTTTGGAGCAGAAAGAGAAGTATTAGTAGGGCACTTGAGCAGCCAAGGAAGCAGATGCTCACAGTGGCAAGTGACATGCCCAGGATCACGTAAGATGTTAAAGGCTTGAACAAGGGCCTGGGCATACCGATCCTGGCCTGTACTGTTCACCAGACTCTGCTATACTCCCTCTCTTTTTTGAAGGACCCCCCCCTCCCCAACTGCCCAGAGAAAGAGCACTCTACTCCTGCAAGCACCAGGCCTTGTTCCCCTGTGCTCCTGTTAGAACCATGGCCAGCAGCCAGCAGGTGAAGGCAGGTCAGTGACCACTACACACAGACCTTGGTGCTCAGTGAGCCCCTCCTTCCTCTGCGGTCTCCCCCCGACCCCTGGCTCATTCCCACTCTGGGGGTAGACATCTGGAAAGAGCTCAGGACTGCAGCCCATTATCTGCTTTTGGATGTGCAGCACCTTCTTTTTTCTAGACCTTCAGAAACAGCTATTCCTGCTCAACTAGAGATGGGTTCTCCAGAGGTCCCAACACTTCCATCTGCCTGGACTGCTGGGAAGAGAAAGCATGCTCTCAGAGATGGTGAAGACCACATTCCAGAAGGTGCCGGAACATTCTATCATGTAACCAACCATTGGTTCCCCTCATGTGGAGAAGGGGGCTGGCTCAAATGGCACAGATATTGGAGATCCTCCAGCTAAGACCCTCTGAGGAAGCTGGGAGGAGATACCCAGGTCAGGAAGGGGGTGAGACCCCACGGGGAAAGGACTCTTCACAGCTGAAGAGTTATAACAAAGAGCTCCAGACTTGGAAAAGACCTTTGAAGTTTTCAGGGTACAGTCCAGGGATCTGGCTAGGGAGCATTGGAGCAAGAGACCAAAAGCAGCCAAGCAGGAGGCAGAAGGGAAGGAAAGGGTTGA
Organism: Prionailurus bengalensis; assembly: GCF_016509475.1. Classification (NCBI taxonomy): domain Eukaryota; kingdom Metazoa; phylum Chordata; class Mammalia; order Carnivora; family Felidae; genus Prionailurus; species Prionailurus bengalensis. The sequence continues at coordinate 44,292,337 of NC_057344.1, forward strand.
ACAGTGAACAGAAAGACAAAGAACAGGCAGTTCCAAGGAGCCAAGAACGCAAATCATTTGCAGACGCTGGTGTGATAGTCAACCAAGGCTCCTGTGGGAGTGACTGTCACTGTGGATCAGACACATTTACACGTCACAGTGAGTGTGAGCCTGTGTGTGTAAACGTCCCTGATGAATCAGCCCGTGTGTGTAATGCTCTGTCAGTTCGTGAGTCATGGAGTGTGTGTCAGAGCTGGTGTGTGTGTGTGTGTGTGTGTGTGTGTGTGTGTGTGTTCTAGTGCACAAGCCCGCCCGTGAGAGCTGCCCATGCCCAAAGTGACGCTGGAATGTGAATGAAAGCCAGACAGCACAGCGGAGAGCAGAGCAATCCCAGGGTGAAGCTGTGTTTAAAGGGCACCATGCTTCATTCACACCGTACATCACACACCACATTTCTGAACCCGTTCCAGAGAAAGCCATCTGTCCCCTCTTCCTGCTGAAACCCCCCTATGGAGCAACAGTGTTAAATTCTTCAGGCTTGTGGGGTTGTTTCCAGAGTCAGAGATGGCCCATTCTCAGAATCCTACATTTCAACCCCTTCGTTTTACAGAGAGGGGAACTGTGGCAGAGAAAGCCAACGCCCAGGTCCCAGAATCACACAGCCAGCTTGTAGCAAAGCCAGGTGCAGACTCAGGTGTCCTCACCACCACCAACAACAACCCTCACTGCCTAGGCCTCCATCCCCCTGCACACAGTGCATTCTTTTTCCATTTTCCTCAGGGATGTGATGGGTTGACTCCTTTTTACGAAAATGCACCTAGGCCCTCGCACGGGAAGAAACACCGATGTCCATCCTAAAGGCTGACTGACATCCATGACTAACCACGAAGGCAAAGCTGTGGCATCTCCAGCTAAATGGCCATAGACTGAGAGTCATTTTACCTCTTCTGGAACCAGACTCTCACCCCAAGTCTGGAGCAGCCCCAGGGAACTCCCATTTTTAGGTCTCTGTGTCTATCACTGGCTAGGCCCTTGGCGCTTGACACTTCGTGATTCAGAAGTTGCTTATGAAACATCTATGAATGTGTCCCTTAGGACTCTGATTCTTTCTCCTTTCACATTCCTGATGGTCCTTTCACTGCTTAATTTCACAAAATTGAAAAAAAAAATAAATACAAGAGGGGATTTATTTTAGCAGTTCTGAGGAAGGGTTTAATAGGTAAAGAGCCTGAACCTATTACAGTGAGGTTTGGGATTATCTATGAGTTTCAATTATCCATTCCATTCATTCTTCCCAGATGGCTCAGAGTTGACCTGAACTTCAAAGGGATCGCTTCAGCCACTGGATTTATTGGTCTTATTTCATATTAATTAGGTACTTACTATATACACAGCACTGCTAAGGCCATTCAGTAGACACAGACCCCACCCTGCACCCCTGGAGAGCAGAGATTGATTACCTCATTTATCTGGACTTCAAAGCCCTTTAATTCCAATAGCATCTTATCACTGACTGTGGAGGTGGCCAGGATGCTGAGGGCACAACAGGGCAAGGAAAAGGAAAGAAACAGAGAAATCAGTTCTCCAAGTCACGTCTGGAGGAAGGCTGGTCTTACATCTGAGTCCAAGTTCTGCATCCACAGAATGGTGTTTCTCAAATAGTGCTCTGCAAAACACATGCCTTGGGAAAGGGAGTGAGGATATTGTCTTGTGTGGTGGACAGACGGACAGGATGAGTAAATGTTGTTATAGTAAGTCTCCCTCACATGTAGCACATGGGCCGAAATTTAATGGCCAAATATTTCCTTGAACATAAATAAATATATCCACAGAGCATTATATGTAATAGCAAAAATGCTTCAAATAACTGAAAAATCTATTAAAAGGATAAATAAATTGTGGTACATCCATACAATAGAAAACAATGCAAACATGAAGAACAATGAGTTATATGTACATACACTGACTTGAAAAGAGATCTGTGATTATTAAGTTAAAAAAAAAAGCAAGTTATGGGGCACCTGGTATGGTTCAGTCGGTTGTGCACTGGACTCTTGGTTTTGGCTCATGTCATGATCTCACGGGTCCGTGAGTTTGAGCCCCACATCCCACGTTGGGTTCTGCACTGAGTGTGGGGCCTGCTTAATCTCTCCCTCTGCCCCTCCTCTCCCCTCAAAATAAATAGACTGGAAAAAAAAATCAAGTTACAGAATACGATCTTATTTTGCATTTAAAAATTAAAAGGGGTAGCCTGTAAGTAGGCATATATATATAAAATGTGGGGGAAATGTGTATATGTAGAAAACTGTGTATGGAGAATATATGGCAGGATACACAAGAACTGCTTACGTTGTTTACCATTCAGAAAATGGGGATTAAGAAAATTACTTTTTGGGGCACTGGGGGGCTCAGTCGGTTAAATGTCCAACTTCCGCCTACATCATGATCTCATGGTTCATGAATTCGAGCCCTGTGTCAGGCTCTGTGCTGACAGCTCAGAGCCTGGATCCTGCTTCAGATTCTATGTCTCCCTCTCTCTCTGTCTCCCGTTTGTGCCCTGTCTCTCTCTCTCTCTCTCAAAAATAAAGAAACATTTAAAAAATTATTTAAAAAATTACTTTTTTATATACTCTATTGTTTGACTTATAAGTATGAATTATTTTATAACTTGAATAAAGAAAAAGCAAATGTATGAAAATAAAGAGAATATAAACAGGCTTGTAGACGCTTACTGGCCACACTCCACACAGAAGCACCCCCCTCGTGAAATGCCTCACCTAGTATGACATTTGGAGAGCTGGCAGCCATCACTTGAGAAAACATGGCACATTTGGCCTCTGCTGCAGCGTCACGGAACAAAACAAAGACTTCAGCTGTCAGCTCAAAAGAAAAATACTGATTTACATAAACATATGTGACATAGATTTAGTCAATGACTTTGAGAGATCTCACTCTAAACAGATAAAATTAATTAAAGCTAGTGCAACTTTCTGGCAACTGTGCTCCAACTCCCCATTATTTATCCAGGGCACTGAAAATTGGAATACATCACAGATTCTTAAATCACATCCTGAGTCTGGAGGAGGGATGGGAAAGGGAAAGAGGCTTTGCCGTAAGTGCCAGGCACTGAGCTGGGCACTGTGCCTACATCATCCCATTTGATCCTTATAATCCAGCAAGGTAGGAGAAAAGGGATCAAGCATGTGCACACATGGGCACATGTGCACGTGCGCACACGCACACAAACACACACACACGCACGCACGCACTGGAAACTATGGAACAAGGCAAAAGGAGAAGACTAACAGAAGGAAAGCCTCAGCCTCAGGAAAGCAACAACCCTATGGCCTTACAGTGGGTACCAGGCAGACTCCTCATCAGTTCAGGAGAGTAGTGTTTTGGGCTTCCCTTGGACACTCTGGCCAGGAGACACTGCTTGGGTCCACTTCATCCCCTGGAGGGTCTGAAGCTCTGGGGGAGGAGGTGTAAGCATAAAAGGAAACTCACACTACTTACTTTCATTACAAGTGACTGAAACCTAACATAAACCAGCTTAGGCAAAACACTGACTGATTTGGCTCTCACAACTAAAAATATCTGTGAGTAGATGGCTCTCTGGGATCAGGAGTCAACCAATGTCAATCAGCACTCATTCTATCTCTGTGTATCTCAGCTCTTTTCCTGTTTTCCGTGCTAGCTTCATTTTTCAGGCAAGCTTTTTTGACATGGCAGCAAAGATGGTCCCAGAAATTCCATGTTACTTAGTTCTTTGCAACGACCTATTCCAATGAAAAGAAAGCACTTGTTCCCCAATAGTTTCAGCCAAAGTGCCAGGGATGGCCCAGTTGGGGTCACAAGCCCATTACTTAATAACTACCATGATGACCTGTTTGGGCAGCCCCAGGTCACATGGGCTAGAAATAGGGGACTAGTCTTCCCCTCCAAAATTGTGGGGATAGCACCAAAGGAAGAAGGGAGGGACACTGGGCCAGCAGACCACAGGTGTGTAACACAGCGTCACACAGAAACCAACCAGCAAGTTGTAAACTGGGAAACTGGTAGGTGTTGGTTACTTATAACTGTCATCTCTTGGGAACCAGAAGGTCCTTAGAAATTGGTCAACACAATGATAGAAGTTCTGCAGACTATAAGGACCCTCCTCTCCTGTTGCCAAGGTTAAAATTTTGGGGAGATGCCCAAGAAATCCCTGAGAATTCTTGCCAGTGACCCTGGAGCCATCAGTTCCTGATGCTCTGCACAGGCTGTGGGGAATTCCAGTGCCTAAAGAGCTGTGATGACAGAAGGTCCTTGATGACAAAGAGGCTGGAAATGTTCTGGGAAGAGCTCTGGAGTAGGTACCTGCATTCCAGTTCAAGCTCTGCTTCTAACAAGCCATGTGACCTGGAACAAATACCCTAAGTTCTCTGAGTTCATAGTTCTCATATGGAAAATAAAGGGGCCAGGACAAAGCAAAATGACATCTAAAGTTATCTCCAGCTTTAAATTTTTGATTCTAGCTCAGGAAAAGTTGCAAGTTTACAACTTGGAAAAAGTTTATGGGTGTCTCTGCAAATAAATAAGTGAGATAATAGTAGGCTGAAGAACCATACCACACCCATTGGTCAAATCTGGGACAATTTGAACAACAAACTAAATTATGATAGTAATGGAAAATAACCCATAACTAAAATTAGATTCAGTGAATTCATATGAATATACATCTAACCATCCATCCACAAGAAGGAAAAGGAAAAGTTCTTCTTTATAGTAAAATGTCAATTAGAAGGAATAATGAAGTTGGAAAACCATCAATGAATGCTAAAACCAATGGGTGAAAGTTTGATGAGACACAGGATATTTCCAAATCTCAAGACATCTCCCCATAGATTACTTATTGATTACAAAAGGGAAAAACAGCAACTTTATAGTGATGAAACTTGGAAGCCACCGCCATCCCCAGTGATCAAGGGTGACATCACCTGTACTGGAAGAAACCACCCTCACGTGTTACTGATACAATGCACAGAGATGGCCACAGCATCCCCTCTGTGTCTTTCTGCCCAAAATACATAACCTGAATCTAATCAGGGAAAAACATCAGAAAAACCAATTTGAAGGAAATTTTGCACCACGATTGACCTATACTACTTTAAAATGTCAAGGTCTAATTTAAACTCCTTAAAAAAAAAAGGTGAAGGTCATGAAATACAAACAAAGAAAGGTTAAGGAAGTGCCCAGTGTAAAAGAGACTAAAGAGATGTCAATGAAATGCAGTAAAAGGTGTGATCCTGGATCAGATTCTAAACCATGAAAGAAATAGTTACAAAGGACTTTATTGAGATAATTGATGAAATTGAACATGGACGATGACAGCTGCGTACACAGCAACCTGGCTGGAGCCTAAGGTGTGTGTAATCCAGTGAAGGAGACCTCCAAGTGCCAGCTAAGGGGTTCACTCCCCAGCCCAGGGCAGCGGCCCTAGCTTCCAAAGCTCCTGACCCCAACATTCTGTCCTGCTTTCCCTCTCGAAGCTCTCCGATTGGTTCACTGGAACAGTCCGCTGCAGGCAGCGGCCAACCTCTGGTAGGTTCCCCAGAGCTCCAGCAGTCCTGCACTGTCACCTCTCTCATTTACTGTAGTTCCATATCTTCCACTGGTTGTACTCAGGGAGTCCTCCCTGGACAAGGAGGCCGTCACCTGACTTCCTCCGAAGCTGGGGAGGTTCTGACTCTTAGTGAGTTCCCCGTCCAGCGCCCCCATCCCAGGCTCAGTGACCCTCCAGTAGGGCTTGCTCTCCTGAGTCAACACACCATCCCCAGAGGGGGCTCTCTGCCTTCAGAGCGGTTCGTGATTAGAGAGAACGGGCACCAGCCCTTCAGCCACCAGCCAGAGGAAGGAGCCCTAGGCCACAGGTGGGGGTTCTAGCTCTGATCCTAATCCTGACCTGTGACCAAGAAGCTCTTGTGCTGGAAGTCTCGCACACATTTTCTTTGATTCTAACTATGACCATGTTACAATGGAGGAAGTCAAGGCTCAGAGATTGAAAGGTTTCTCCCTACTTTATATTATGTTTACAAGTAAAATCCAGGGGCGCCTGGGTGGCTCAGTCGGTTGAGCATCCGACTTGGGCTCAGGTCATGATCTCACGGTTCCCGAGTTCAGGCCCCGCACCCGGCTCTGTGCTGACAGCTCAGAGCCTGGAGCCTGCTTCAGATTCTGTGTCTCCCTCTCTCTCTGCCCCTCCCCACCACACACTCTGTCTCTCTCTGCCTCTGAAAAATAAAACTAATAAAAAAATTGTTTTTTAAAAAAAGTAAAATCCAAGTGGATTAGCAATTTAAATTTATTTTTAAAAGAAGAAATGTTGGCTATTCGTATAACCTCAGGGCTTTGGAGACCTGCCCTGGCCAGCCTCTGTACTAGAAGACCTACAGAAAAGGCAGATTTGATTCTATTAAAATTTAAAATAGGGTAAGAGATACCTTCAGTAAAATTAAAAGATAAAAGATTGAAAGAAAATAGTTACAACACATATAAAAATTATTAGCCCTGATATACAAACACTGTCTACCAAATGATTAGAAAAAAAGAAGGAGAAAGGATATAAAGGCAATTTGTCAAACAGGAAATGCAAGTGGACAATTATCCTATGGAAACACAACTTGCCTCGTTGACTGCCCTTAGAGAAATGCAACACAAAACAATGATGAGATACAATTATTTAACACGTTAGATGGCAACATAGCAAAGGGATGGAGACTTTGCAGTACTGGCGAGGGTGTGGGGGAATAAACGTTTATATAAAAGGCAGGTAGAAATGTGAATTCCTGAAACAGTTTTCTTTACTTAGTTCTGTTAGAATCTATTAAATTAGATAGACCTGGAAAAAATCTATTAAAATTAAAGATATACATACACATTGACCCAATAATCTCATTTTTTAAAAATTTTTTAATGTTTACTTTTGAAAGAGAGAGAGAGAGAGAGAGAGAGACAGAGCATGAGCAGGGGAGGGGCAGAGAGAGGGAGACACAGAATCTGAAGCAGGCTCCAGGCTCCATGCTGTCAGCACAGAGCCTGACACGGGACTCAAACCCACAAATGCAAGATCATGACCTGAGCTGAAGTTGGATGCTCAACCAACTGAGCCACCCAGGTGCCCCCCAATAATCCCATTTTAATGAATTTAAGTTATAGAAATAAGAGTACCAGTGCATAATGAAATATATAAAAATGTTTACTATAGCATTTTTTTAAAGTAGCTTAAAAAAAAAAGGAACAGGAAAAAGAGAAGATTTCAATGCTCCTAAACTGAGAAATGATTAAATAAATTACAGTACAACTACACTATGAATATCATACAATTATGAAAAATATTTTTAAATATTTGTTTATTTTGAGAGAGAGCATGAGAGGAGAGGGGCAAAGAGAGAGGGAGAGAGGGAATCCCAGGCAGGCTCCATGCTGTCAGCCCAGAGCCCAACATGGGGCTCTATCCCACGAACTATGAGACCATGACCTAAGCCAAAGTCAAGAGTTGGATGCTCAACCGATTGAGCCACCCAAGTGCCCCTCAAAAATATTTTTTAAATGGATCCCTGTGTATTGACCTAGACTCAAGCTTCCAAGATATATTCTTAACTTAAAAAAAAAATGTATCGGGGTGCCTGGGTGGCTCAGCTGAGCATCCGACTTTGGCTCAGGTCATGATCTCGCAGTTTGTGAGTTTGAGTCCCACATCAGGCTCTGTGCTGACCGCTCAGAGCCTGGAGCCTGCTGCGGATTCTGTCTCTCCCTCTCTCTCTGCCCCTTCCCCGCTCACACACTCTCTCTCTCTGTCTCAAAAATAAATAAATATTTAAAAATTTAAAAAATGCATCAATAATTTGATTCCATTTTGTTAAAACACTGATTTAAAAGACATGCACCCCATATATGTATATACGTATACGTTTGCTATATTTCCCTGAGCATTCGTAAAGGATTGGAAATAGGCAAACAAACAACACTGGTTACTCAGTAGTAGAAATAAGAGAAGCAAAGAATTGAGAAGGTGATTGTTCACTTTGTTTTTCTTTTATATGTCTCGTTTGTTATAAAAGAGTATGTAACTTTTGTAAATTTCCAAATAAAAAAGAATTAGGGAACTTCTTCAAGTTCAGAGGGCACTGTATGCCACTGTTCAGATTGAGCACTGCACAAGGATCTGGTGGCAGGGAGGGATTCACATGGCATCACGAGGGAGGGAAGGAAAGGTGGGAGATACCAGCCCCCAAGTCCTGAAGCTGCAGGAGACAGCCCCCTCCTACCTAAACCCCATGGCCACACACTGGAACATGCACATACTCAGAAGGGGACGCATGTACACTTTGGGCCCACTCTCATACGCATCGCTGTGCCTGTCCCAGCCATGCGTCAGGTGCGCCCTAAGGTTCAGTCGCTTGCTTGCTCTCCACTCTTGGTGACCTGATTCCCTAAGCATCCCTAGCTTAAATCTGGTACAAGCCCTTTACTTGAGGGAGGGTGAAGGTAGATGCAGAGGTGTGGCTGGTTGTGGGGCAGTCAGGGAGTATGAGGGTGTGGGCACACGTGTGTCCTGGGACTGCTGTGTGCTGAGGTTCAGGCACAGCCAGAATAAGGCTGCCTTCTCCACTTGCGCAAGCGGTGCAGTAATACACTAAATGTCGCCAGTTTTACTTGAGGAAGGGGCACCTCTCTCCAGTGTGCACAGAGATACCATATGGGCCAGCAGCAGCCCTGCTAATAAGTGACAGAGACAGAAGGCAGTTCAGATCCTACTCCATTATCAGCTCTGTGACTTTGGAGATAAAAATATGATCGTGGATGTTACGGCACTGTTTGAAAAGTCATAAATGGAAGGTGTCGTTGTAAACGATTCTCCAGTTCTCCAGTCAGCAAAGGGCTGGAGGTTATCTAATCTGTTCCCGGTCTCTTGGCATATGAGAACACAGGCCACTGGGACAGACTGATGTCTCTGGTTCTCTGAAAAACACCACACCCACAGCAACATCTTATTTTTCATTTCTATTAAATTTAGGGCTATATTCTGTACTTACAAGCTAACGTGGTTTACAATGTTAGTTGTGTGTGTGTGTGTGTGTGTACGAGCAGTATGTAGGTAACCATCCTCAATAAGATTTAAATCTCCTGGAGGACAGACATTGTCCTTTTTTGCATCTCCCACAGTCAACTGTTTTCCATTGGTCACTGTGTTAAGATTTAAACAAATAAAAACACTTCCCATAAAGATGAAATTAAATAACATATAAATGACACCTATATAGTACTTGGTCTATAAAAGGTGCTTACACATATTTCTTTTCCCTTACTCCTCTTCTGATACAAAAGGAATATGAGCACTCGTTCAACAATATTAATTTGAGGCCATTGGTTAAGTGCCAGGCATTGTGCTCGGTGTTGCGGATACAGTGATATATAAGAAATAATCTCTTTTTTTTTTTAATTTTTTTTCAACGTTTTTTATTTATTTTTGGGACAGAGAGAGACAGAGCATGAACGGGGGAGGGGCAGAGAAAGAGAGAGACACAGAATCGGAAACAGGCTCCAAGCCATCAGCCCAGAGCCCGACGCGGGGCTCGAACTCACGGACCGCGAGATCGTGACCTGGCTGAAGTCGGATGCTTAACCGACTGCGCCACCCAGGCGCCCCAGAAATAATCTCTTTAGGTTCTGTGGTCCCTCTGGCCAGAAAAATATCCTTTATTGTAATCTGTCATGTGTTATATGGAGTTGTGAATGAGGCACTCTTGGGTGCAGGGCAACAGAAGGGTAATTTGATGATTTTAATGATTTTCTGAGGTTGAAAGGTGAGTTGGATCTCCAGTTGGAAAGGTAACGTTTGACTAGGGTCTTGAAGGATGAATAGGAGTTTGCAGAGCCAAAAGAGAGGAAAAAAGCAGCAAAAGTGTTATAAGCAGAGTAAAGAGAATGAGAAGCCACTTTCAATATTAAAAGTTAGCCTGAAAATAACCACCTTCTTGACTGGAACATGATCCACTGCCAGGGAAAGGACCCCCAAATCAAAAGCAGTTAATTGGAAGAAAGAAAAGTGCTTCAGAGCTGGGCCCTCCATCAATCATCTCACACTTAGAGCTCTTCAGGGCCCGGCACTAGCCTTTACATACGTTTCATTTCAGGATGTTTGGAGCTTTTTAAATTATGCATGTTGTTATTTTCCATTATCTAGAAAGGAACAGTTTTTAAAGCCAAAAACCAAAAGCTACAACCCCCAGGAATTTATTTTAAACCTGGGAATTTCCCTGGGGCCTGGAATTTGGTGTCTGGGTTCCAGATTTGGGGATAATTGTTGGGCTCCGTTCTCAGACCCCGCCTCCACGTGTGTCCAGTGCAGTGACTCCCCCGCCCCCATCGGCACCATCTGTTCAGCAGGGCACAGCTTTCCAGAGCCCTGGGTCAGCCCTCTCCTGGTAACTCTACCTGAGGAGAAAAGCGGCTCTATGACCCACCAGATCAGAGATAAAGCCCAAAGTGTTTACAGTATCAACTTTCCTCCCCAGAGAGGACTGTATCTTTCTCCAAGGCTGCAAAACCCAACTGTAGCTTTTTGAATGGCTGGTCCTGTTGGCACCTCCAGGCCCAGGAGCCCAGCTGGCCCCCCGGGCCCAGCCCAGGGAAGGAGGGAGAGAAGCCGCTGACAAGCCGCCCATCGTGAGAACAAAGCTATCAGCCCCATCTTTGCAGGGTACCAGTCTTGCCCTCACACCTGCCAGGCGGGGCCTTTTCTTTCTTGGTAAACTTCTTTGTCCGTTTGTTCGGCACTAGGCACACGGAAGACTCTCAATTAGGGTTTGAGGTTTATTGGCAGCTAGTCGGGTGGCAGCTAGTCTTGCTATCTGGATCTGGAGATCTAGGTCGATACTCTTCTTCCAACTGGACCAATATCCTGTCCGAGCCTCAGTTTCCCTATCTTTAAAATGGCAATCATTCTTATGTCTGATCTAGCTGTTTCTCAGGGTTGTTCATTCATTATAAGCATGGCAACATGAAGTAGGAGACGCAGTGTGGGGTGGAGACTAAGGGCTCAGTTCCTACATTATGCTTGCGAGATTCATGTACTAGTCTGCAATTGCCTAGTTATGCCTATGCTATAACCCTGGGCAAGTTACATAACTTTTCTGATGCCTCGGTCTTCCTCATCTGTAAAATGGGAGTATAATAGTTCATTATAACTAAGACTTCGCGTGGTCAGGAGGGTTGATTGAGATATCGAGTACTTATATAAAGAGCTTAGTACAGTGTCTAGCACATAATAAACGTTAGCCAGTATCTACTCTGTTCTTGGTGCTCTGGGAAGTGCTGGGGTTCTAGCGATCAAAGACACAGAGCTCACAGTGTGCTAAGGGAGTTGTTAACTCTCCCCACACACCTCACTTCAAAGATTTTGTTGTGTATGTGTGTGTGTGTGTGTGTGTGTGTGTCCTTGCTGCACAAGACAGCCCCTGCCAATCTCTCCAGTCCCTTGTCCTTTCTCCTCCAGCCATGCTGGACTCCCTTCTAGTCCTTGAAGCCACCAAGCTCTTTCCTGCCTCAAGGCTTTTGCTGTTTGTCCCTTCTGCTTCTAACAGTGGCTCCTGGACTGGAAGCATCAGCATCTTCTGGGAGTTTGTTGGAAATGTTCTCCAGCCCCATCCAGGCCCTCCTGAATCAGAAACTCTGGGGGCGAGCCCAGCAATCTGCATGCTGGTACACACTAAAGTTTAAGGGCCACTGGCCTAGAACATTCTTCCCTCTGCCCTTCTTTTGCCTCGCCATTTCCCCAAGAAGGAATTCTTCCTTCCTCCTCTCAGGAGAGCACCTGTAGCCGGAAGAGGCTGTGAGGTGGCCCATGTTTTCTTTGTTGATTTATCATTTTGTTTGGAAGAATTAGAAATCTCTGTAAGAAGCCAGTTTGGAACCCCACGGGAACAGTTCTGGATGAAGTCAGAAGAACTGGGGGCAGGCACAGTGACACACATAAATTTCCTGTCCACGAGGCCATTTCAGAAAAAGAAAATAGAAAGCACAGAGGCCTGGAGCAGGTGAACTGACTTAAGCAGAGAGAAACCAAGTCACTTGGGGATATTTAGCACCTAATGTAAGAGCAGAAATGTTAAGGAGGTAATTAACACCTATATTCTAATCTCAGTAGTAGCTAAATACAGACTTAAACATAAGCTTGAAAATGACAAAATAGGCCCAGGAGGACAAAAGAAAATCGAGAAAGATGTTACTGAAAATAGTCAAGCAAGCGATACCTAGGAATTGGGGTCTTTTTTTAACATATAGTCTCATTGTAGTTTACCAAAACAATCCAAGTTCACCAGTTTATGGCTGTTGTCTAAATATTTGTAAACACATAGAGAAGTATATTCTTGACATACCTTGGGTCTGCATTATCCAAGCAGGCACCCCCACACTCACCTGACAAGTAACAGCTTCCTCCCAGTAAAAGCAGAGAGAGAGAGAGAGAGAGAGAGAGCCTAGAAGGAACCGGGAAGGCTCCACAAGGTGCCATTTTTGCGATGAAAATGAACAAGGTCATGAAGCAGGAGAGCAGCACAGGCCAGCGGGCGTGGAGGAGGGCTCAAGCCACGGATGTGCACGAACAGACCTCCTCATCCGGTGTGCTTCTGAAAAAATAATGCAATTGTAAAAGACCAGAGAAGCCACAAATAGAACAAAGGGAGGAAAGGAAAAATCAATACGCAGTAAAGAAGAGGAAGGGAGCCAGGCGTGATATATGCATCTTGCTGGCCAGAAAGGGAAACCTGAGGCCGTCTAGGTTGTGCCCCCTCATGTAACAGGGCCTGGTTATGGACAGTGTTCCCAGTCACTGACTGGACAATCTGCACAGATCCCTTCCATGGCAGACGCTAGTATCTACCTTCCACCTATGGGGGATTGAGAGTCGGAAAGACTATATAACTTGCTGCAATTCTAAGATTTGAACCCAGTTTCCCAGCCCTTCAGCCCAGGCATTTTTCTCAGCAACCACAGCAGTCTGGTCCATGAGGGCACTCATGGAATATGAACTAAAGGAGTTTGGAAGTGGAGAGGACCACTTTACCTGTGTTTATGGAGTTGGCTTCCCAAGGCTGATTCACCTGGGAAACAGCCTCTGGGGAAACTTGATCCCCTCCTGCTGTCTGTGCCCCACACAAACTGATGTGTATCTCTCTGAAACCCGTCAGCGGCAGCAGGAGACCAGCAAGTGGCCTTCACCAGGGCCTCAGAAGACGCATACCTTACTCCTTGCGACTTGCTTATTCTCCCTCTTCCTGGAGGGCATGCAAAAGAGAGAGGGGCACTCACAGCTTGGGGCTCCCCCAATTCTGCACTCACCACTGGGGTCTCCCAGGAGGGAAGCAGGGACACCCCTTCATTTATCCACACCCTGAGCCTCTGAGACCTGACATCGCCCCTCTCCGCCCCCCCCCCCCCCCCGGCCACTCTGCAGTATTTTAGTTGGAGAGTAAGACAGAACTCGCTAAATCAAAGTGGTTTCCCCAGCAACAGTGGGAGAAGCAGGTTTACTTACTCCAGGTAAATAATGCATGAGCTTGGACTGAGAAATACGGCAACCAAGTTCATGTTACTAACGGGTTCACTGAACCTCAAGGCTTGGCTCCTGAGCCAGAGTCCCAGGGGATAAGGTTGCAGTTCCCCTCCTGCCCCTCCTCTCCAAAGGAATCCTTTCTGTATTCAAGTAGTGTGTGTGTGTGTGTGTGTGTGTGTGTGTGTTTTCCTGGCTATTTTGTAGCCCCTAAATCAAACTGCCTCTACCTTCAAAAGCCAAGGCAACAGGCATCGGTCCACCATGTGGCTTCACCCCATCTTTAAAGAGAGGGTGCTGGGAAAGACTACTTTGCGAAGTCAGACAAGGCAGGGCAGACCTACACAGCACTCCCCCCATCTACCAGAAGATGGTTTGTTTCCAAATGCAGCAGGTATACCTCGAAGGTCAGCCAGGTCCCTGGCTCCAAGGCGCAGGAGTACTATGCCAAGAAGATGTAAACGGGACCAAATTGTGAAAGAACAGCTTCATGATAAAGACTCCTCCTGCCCCCTGAGAATAACTGACACTGAATCTACAGCTCTCTGCCCCCACCCCAGAAGATGTGGTGCTTTCTCTGATTTGTACTCTGAAAGTACTTCATTTAAAAAAAAATTTCATAAATATGAAATTATAGAATATAGAAAAGCTTTTTCAAATTACACAGCACCATCCCAATCAGATGACCCCCCCGATACACACACACACACACACACACACACTGCACCCCAAAGAGAATCACTAATGTACATGACTTAAAATTCAGTACAAGGAGAAATTTTTTGTTTTAATTAAAAATGTTTTTAAAAATTTAACGTTTATTTTTGAGAGACAGAGCACAAGCGGGGGAGGGGCAGAGAGAGAGAGGGAGACACAGAATCAGAAGCGGGCTCCAGGCTCTGAGCCCTCAGCACAGAGTCCGATGCGGGGCTTGAAATCACTAACTGTGAGATCATGACCTGAGCCGAAGTTGGACGCCTAGCCAACTGAGCCACCCAGGTGCCCCAGTATAAGGAGAAATTTTAAAACACCAATCATGGGGCACCTAAGTGGCTCAGTCGGTTGAGCCTCCAACTTTGGCTCAGGTCATGATCTCACAGTTTGTGAGTTCAAGCCCCGTGTCCAGCTCTGTGCTGACTGAGCCTGAAGCTCAGAACCTGAAGTCTGCTTCAGATTCGGTGTCTCCCTCTCTCTGCTCCTTCCCGTCTTGTGCTCTGTCTCCCTCTGCTTCAAAAAGAAATAAACATTAAAAAAAAATTTAAACACCAATCATAATACACCAGGATGTTTTACTGGGGGGAAGGGTGAAGATTTAGCCCTTACACAAAAAGAGCTTGCAACTTCTCAGGGTCCCCTCTGAGGGTAATTAGGTCTCCAAAGTTGTGTAGGAGGGAGTGCTCACAACAGATGGGTCCAGAACCGACTTGTCTTATCTGTCTGTCCCAGCAGTTGTGCAGAGAGTAGCTGGCCTTTATTTCCCTTTTACCCTTAGTATCTGGCACACTGCCTCACAGGCAGTAGATACTATCTAGATGAATAAGAAAGTAAAGCTAACGAAAGCTTCTAGTTCCCATGGAAAAAACAAAATTAAGAACTTCCCTCAACACAAGCAATGAGATTTAGACAACGACTGCCATTTGTGTCTGTTTGAACATATTCATGGTATTATAAAACTGTCTGACGCAGACATTGTATAGAACATCCCAGTGTTAATGAGTAACTATCTGTGGAAATGCTCCTATTGAAAGCCTCCCTGTTTCTCAGGTGGAAAGGAAGTAATTCACACTGACAATAGATACTGCTCCCAGCGCAAAAAATGAGGCAAGTCTTCAGTGAGTATCATAGCAACCTAGTGAGTCTGTGAACATTTTGGCAGTTTTGCATTGAAACCTGAAAACTGAAAGGCCAAATGTGTTAGAAAAATGATGTTTTAAAGAGGAAGTTCTGACATAGGCTACGACATGGATGAACGTTGAGGTCATCATGCTCAGTGAAATAAGCCAGCCACAAAAAGACAAATACTGTATGATTCCACTGACATGAGGTACCCAGAGTAGTCAAAATCACAGAGACAAAGTAGAATGGTGGTTGCCAGGAGCTGGGAACAGTTAAATGGAAAGTCATTGTTTCATGGGTTTGGAGTTTCAGTCTTACTAGATGAAAAGAGTTCTGGAGATGGATGGTAGTGACGGTAACACCACATTGCGAATGTATTTAATACTGCTGACTTGTCCACTTAAAAACTGTTAAGATGGTAAATGTTATGTTAGGTGTATCTTATCACAATCAAAAGATGGGGGAGGGGCGACTGGGTGGCTCAGTTGGTTAAGCCTCCGACTCATGACTCAAGTCATGACCTCACAGGTTCATGAGTTCGATCCCCGTGTCAGGCTCTGCACTGACTGGAGCGTGCTTGGGATTCTCCCTCCTCCTCTCACACACATACTATCTCTCTCTTTCTCTCAAAAATAAATAGATAAATATTAAAAAAAAAAAGATGGGGGGAAAGAGACTCTGGCAAATAGAAACAGCACAACTAAAAAACCTTCAGGTACCTATTGAAGCAGCTTAGGCAAAAATCACGTGAATAAAGCAATGTCTGACCAGTGACTGAAATAAAGTGAGGTGTTTGGTCTGGATTGAAACTTTGTTTAGTTGATCCAGGATCGTGCACTCGCCAGTAAGCATTACAACAGGCACGTAAGAAGTAAAAACTTGCTCAGTAACAACCAACCGAGGAAAGGATGGAGGTGTAATTGGAAGGCATGCACCCTGTCTGCCACAGATCACGCAACAGGTATATAATGATTACACAACAGCAGTCAGCCCTCAAATGCGGGCTGATACGTGGATGGTGCAATACGATAGCACACACTGAAGAATGCTTTGGAAAATAACCACCACAAAATGTACTGGGATTGAGCTGTAACAGCCCATCAACAAATCCTGTTCAACTGAGCAAACAGTGTGTCTGTTGGAGAAAATGAATAATCACTGTGGAAGTTATTGACCGAAGCACAAAAGTCTTGGTAAAAACATCACAAAACCGATTTAGAAAAATAAAACAATGTGCTGCTGGCAGAATGGCTCTAGAGTAGCTATGGAACGTGAGAGACTCATGTGGTAAAATCTGCTGTTCCCTCTGGAAACCGGAGAGGTACCCAGACACTCACTGCCCATCCATCGTTCAGGTATCAGGGCCTAACACACTTTGGCATCAGTTCAAAAGGCAGTACATGGAGACAATTGCCATATCAGTATGACAGTCCTGTCCCAACAACAGATTATTTTCACATTCTTGGCTAATACAGCGGAGCCTGCTCTAATAAGTTATATAAACACAATAATGTTATACTTGAACATTTTATAGTATACATAGTACTTTTGTTTTTTTATTTATTTTTTGAAAGTTTATTTGTACTGAGAGAGAGCAGGGGAGGGGCAGAGAGAGAGGGAGACAGAGAATCCCAAGCAGGCTCTGCACGGCCAGTGCAGAGCCCCAACACGGGGCTCGAACCCAGGAACTGTGAGATCGTGACCTGAACTGAAATCAAGAGTTGGATGCTTAACCAACCGAGCCACCCAGGTGCCCCTACAGTATATATAGTACTTTTTAAACACTACTGGACCTTTTATCACATTTGTACTTTTGTTTGCATATGTCTATTTCTATTTCGTTTCTCCCTTTTTACTCTCCCAAGAAAGCTACGGGACTTGGTGCGGTAGCATTTTATAGGAGAACAAAACTGAAGCCCAGGTGGGCCTTCCAGGGCCTTCCAGGTCTGTCCTTGTGACCTGATGCATCCCCGTAGTTACACTGTGACATTCATCCCTTCATGTACATGTGCTTATGCCAGGTCAGGGTATATCATCCAAATGACATTCTCCAACACTTTACATGCTTTCCCCTTGAGTTATACCAGTAATCGACAGGGGAAAACAAGTGTTTGGGACCCTAAGTTGCCAGACATTTGCCAAATCTCCACCTCACTTGGTGTCTGAGAGAGAGATCTATATGGCTCCGAGAGCCAACACAATAGGGTTAGGGTTAGTGGCACATCACATCCCTCCAGGTGACCTTGCCCTAGGTTCTGACTCACTTAACGATAGCCCTGTGCCTCTCCATGAACTACAGGGAGTAATTTAGGAGTTGGGGCCTATAGAGTGTCAATCAACCTGGCCACGGGGAGGGACGGCAGAACCTCTGAGGCCTCAGGTCAGGGCACAGGGTGCAGTGAGCTGCAGAGAAGAGGAGAGGCCAGTGTCCAGCCAAGCAGAAGACGAAACAGGAACTTTGGTGGGCAGTGCCCACAGAAAGACTCTGTCCTATGGCACAGAAACCCCTGCTCACTGCATATCCCTGTGGCAGTTAAGAACCAGAGGAGACCTCTTAGGAGGGCAGTGGGTTGTGGCCTGTATCCTAAGCCTCTGATACATTTTAAACTGTCTGGGGAGTCCCCCAATTAACTGTAAGAAAGAATTACTTACTCCATTATATGGCCACAGAACTTGGGCCTTCCTCTACTGGGCCAGATTTCACCCCACCCACCTCCAAGACTGGCTCCTCTCCCAGTTTTTCCAGAATTCTTTTCTGCTCTTAAAACCTCAAGAGCTCCAAGTTAAACTGGCACTGACCTCCCCCTCCTCTGACCCAAAAGGAAAACCAAACTACATTCTCAAATTAAGCTCCACCTTTCAAAAAAAAATTTTTTTAACGTTCATTTATTATTAAGAGACAGAGAGACAGAGCATGAGCAGGGGAGGGGCAGAGAGAGGAGACACAGAATGCGAAGCAGGCTCCAGGCTCTGAGCTGTTAGCACAGAGCCCTGAAGCGGGGCTCCAACTCACAAACCAGGAGATTGTGACCTGAGCTGAAGTCAGACACTTAACTGACTGAGCCACCCAGGAGCCCCTGAAAATTTTTATTTTTAAGTAATTATTTTATTTATTTTTTAAGTAGGCCCCACACCCAGTGCAAAGCCCAACATGGGGCTCCAACTCACGTCCCTAGACCCTGAAATCAAGGCCTGAGCTGAGATCCTGAGCCAGATGCTTAACCAACTGAGCCACTCAGGCGCCCCTCCCCCAACTTTTAGAAACCTCGGCCCTGCGTCTAACCTGCCCCTCAGCCTTCAGAGCAAGTTTGAGGGCTGATCCAAGGTGGAGGAATCAGAAGACAGATTTCTGGGCCCCAGAACCAGGATCTATATTCCATCTTTCCCTCCCCCAGCCACCGCAGCACACAGGTTCACGCGTACCCCCATCACCCACCCCCACAGCATTCGGGGTCCGAAGAGCACCCCCAGTACCACATCACCAAAAAGTTGCGAGTGCGCTTTCCCACACTCGCAAAAATCCTACACGGCAGGTAACAATATCTTTTCCACAGGCAAGGAAACTGAGGCTGGGTGGGGTTGAGTGCATCAAGGACAGAGGTGGGTGGAAGAGCGAATGGCAGAGTAGGAATTGAGCCTGTTCATGGGTCCTCAGCTTACAGCGCTCTGTGACGTCATCAAGACTCTCGCCACCCCTAAGGGTGGACCTTTTTCACCTTCCTTCTTAACCCTTAACCCTGCCCTTCTTCAAGCCTCCTTTTACCTCTTCGGAAACTGGGGCACTGCTTACTTCCTCCATACTCGACCTGCAGCAGAGCAGTGAACATCAATTAACAGCAGCACCAGGAAGACGGGCTCTCTTTTGATCTCGTTTGTAAAGAACATGTGGAGGTTCAGAAGGACACGGAAGGGCTGCCCCAAGTCAGGAGGGGGAACAGCACCCTAGACGTGCCCGAGAGCATGGCCCTTCCACAAGGTCAGGTCCTGTCGTGGTCGCTGTGCCTCAGTGAGGTCCCACCTCTGCTGGCACGGGCACCCTCTGCTCTGGGGTCCTTCCCAAGGAAGGCTGGGGCCGCACTGCTGGGCCTCTGAGACTTCAGCGGCTAATAGGATGCAAATTGGAGTGTGCTCCCATAAAGATGTATTATGCATGCACTTTCTATTAGATTTCACTTGGAAACTCATCATCCATCACCCCAGCAGGGCCTGCACAACCTCGGGCCTGTGTCAGCAGTTTCTCCTCATCTGGGGTCTGATGCCAAATTCATCTCCCTCACTGGGAGGCCTGGGGACTCCAAAAGTTTGGACTGTGGTCTGGCTGGATGGGGAAGCCACTTCCTGGCATCCTATGAGGTTGTCCTGCCCCTGCTAGAAGAGGGCAGGACCAGGCTGGGAAGGAAGGGACTGAGCCACACAGCTGAGACAGTCTGCATGAGGGCTCGAGTGACCTGACCTCTTGTAAAGACACCCCAGTGACCCCTCAAGCACAGCGATTCATGGGAGAGGTTTAGGCTGGGAGGGGAAGGGGGGTAAAGGCCCCGGCCAAGGGCCCAGACTTCAGTCAAGGAGGGTCAGAGCCACACAGTCTTTGCCCCAGGGGGGTAAGCGAAGCCTTGAGTCCAATAGGATTTGTCTGGAGGACTTTTCCTCCCTTACATACACAGCTGCACGTACACATACAACCCATATCCCTGTACCATACACGCTCACAACCCCATAGAAGCACACATACAGCCCATCCATACCCTCATATTTACACACACACATACAACATATACATGCTCTCACTCTCACTCACATACACAATAAACACACAGCATACCATGCTCATACACGTGCATGAACACATACCCCTATTTGCCTGCACACACTCACCCACACAAACACACACGAATCAATCCCCTCACACATCCACAGTCACACAGCACATGCTTGTATACATGGACACACATGCCCATTTCCTACTCCCACATGTCACATGCACACACACCCTCACACACACTCCGTCACAAATAGTCATACACACACACATACTCACATCCAGTATTACTTCTGATGCCACAGAAGAGAATGTTCCTTCATTTATGAAAGGCTGAGGATGCCACCCACGTTCCAGAGTCGCTAGGAAATGGATTCTGTAGGTGTCATTGAAGCACTGGTGGACAAGTTCCCAGGCTCCTTGGGAGCAATAATTGGGAAAGTGGGAGTCACGTTTCCCTCTGCACCGTCTTCCTACCAATGGAAGGGCAGAGGGCACAAGAAACCAAACAGGAAGAATCAACTGGGCATTGGAAATACGATAAACTGCCAGATGGGGAGGAGAGGTTTCAGTTCCTGAAGACTGTGAAACCAGTAAAACCTTCAGCCACCGTTGACCAGGCCGCTGCTCTCTGCCTGGGCTGGGCTGAGGACCCGAGGAGACCCAGAGTCGGCTTGCCAGGAGAAGACATCAAGCCAGTTCACAATCTAACCCATGGTGCAGGGCAGTGTGTGATATGCTAATCAAGGCTTTCAAACCAGAAGTGCTTAGTGTGCACAAAGAGGGGTAGTCACCATGGACTGGAGTGATCAGGAAAGGAGGAGAAGAGCATGATGGGTGGAGAGATGGTGTGAGCTAAGATTTAAGGGTAGGGCGATGGAAGGTTTGGCGTGAGGGGCCAGGGTGGTACTGGGTTGGAGAGACCTGCCTCATCTAAGGAAGCCGAAAGGCCTCTGCTTGTCCTCCAGCCATGCTAAAAAGCCACATGAGATCTTTCCAGTCTCAGAGCCCAGCACATGTGTTGCCTCCCAGGCTTTCATTTCTTGTGGTCTCAGGCTTAGACCAATTCAGCACGTAGTCCATGAATCTTGATGATAAATCCCTGACGTAACGTAAACAGCAGAATCCCTATCGACCAGGGCATGTCATATAAACTAAGAGCTATACTAGCAATCTTCGTGGTGCTAATGCCATTTCTTAATACGGTATAAGGGTTCAGAGGATGAACTTCACGTGCCCAGATCAGACAGTCACAAGAGGATTCATAGAGGAGACGGTGTTCGAGGGCTGGCGGAATGAGCTATTTCACCCTTCTTCAGCTTACATGTTGTCTCCCACA
This sequence comes from Prionailurus bengalensis, assembly GCF_016509475.1. NCBI lineage: Eukaryota > Metazoa > Chordata > Mammalia > Carnivora > Felidae > Prionailurus > Prionailurus bengalensis. Next base: position 44,313,844 of record NC_057344.1, read on the forward strand.
CACAATTTTGTTTTCATTTTATACCTCTTTGTCCCCTATCACGCCTAGCACAGAACTATGCTTTTAGTAGTATGCATTTGTATTAGTAACGTGCATTAGCATTCTCAATAACTTTATTATCTCGTTCATTCATTCAACTTCTACTTGCTTGCTTACTAGTGGAGCTTCCAGAATGCTTCTTCAAGCTCAGAAAAGTAGGAGCCACATCCAGCCTAGCTATGTGTTCCTAGCTGTGTGAAGGTGGCCTTTCCAAGGAGGATTGGAATGCCACCCTGGGCGGACCGAAGGCTACCACCTTGACTGTGTAGGTCAGAGTGCAGTAATGGGGTGCAATCCAGATCTTGGAACTCAGACCTCAGACTTGTTTCATATCTTCTTTTTGCAGCCAGAGGCTAGAGATAGTAAGTGGCTATGCAAAGTCCCAAAGGTGATTAGATCAGGTCAAAGGAAATCATACATTAAAAACTGTGCTTTGAAGTAATTTGACAGTGGGGAATCCTAACCAGCACTGCTTCAGTCTAAGGCTCAAGGTCAACATTGACAGTGGTGAGTCATGCCAAAAGTATGGACCCTCGGGGTGATGTGCTGAAATGGCACTTTCTTCTGAGGTCTTCCTCCTCAAACCCCTAACGCTAGTCTCATCATAAAAGAAACATCAGACAAGCTGATGGAATAGTCTACAAAATACCTGACCAATATTCCTCAGCTGCCAAACTCATCAAAAACAAGGACACTCAGAAAACTGTCGCAACCAAGAGGAGGCTAAGGAGACATGACTGCCAAATGTAACACGAGATCCTGGCTGAGATCATGGACCAGAAAAAAGACTTTAGGGAAATCTGAATAAAGTCTGGACTTTAGTTAATAATAATGTATCAGGGCACCTGGGTGGCTCAGTCAGTTAAGCATCTGACTTCAGCTCAGGTCATGATCTTGCGGTTTGTGAGTTCAAGCCCTGCATTGGGCTCTGTGCTGGCAGCTTAGAGCCTGAAGCCTGCTTCAGATTCTGTCTCCTTCTCTCTCTGCCCCTCCCCCTCTTATGCACGCGCGCGCGCGCGCGCGCGCGCGCGCGCGCGCGCTCTCTCTCTCTCTGTATCTCAAAAATAAATAAATGTAAAAAAAATCTTTAATACTAATAATGTATCAATATTGGTTCATTAATTGTCACAAATACACCACACTAATGTAAGATGTTACTAATAGGGGAAACCAGGTGTCAGTATCTAGAAACTTTCTGTCCTATCTTTGCTTTTTTTCTGTAAATCTAAAACTGCTCTAAAGAAAATTTTAATTAAAAAAAATTGTGGTTTGAAACCATAAGAGCACTCTGTGCATCTGAGATCTTATTAGTGTTAATAACAGGCTCCAGTCCAGTACATATCCTGTCCTATCACATGGCTCCCGGACATATTAATGTCTCTTTAAGCTCTTCTCGGTTGTGACAGTCGCTCAGAATTTCCTTCTTTTTTTTTTTTTTTTTTTTATGACCTTAGCAGATTTGAGGAGTGCTGGTCAGGTATTTTGTAGAATGCCCCTCAGTCAGGATTTATCTGATGTTTTTCTCCCAACCTGATTTCAAGTCACTGAATCACAGCACAGTCCATAGAGCTGAAACCACTTCTTTCCCCTGGGCAGGTAAGAGGGGGAGGCACCTCCACTGCCCTCCGCTATGAAGACTCTGTGTTGAGGGCAACTGAGGAGCCAGGTAAGGCAAGTAAAACCATGCTTTGGGGGAGCATGTGGGCTGTTCAGAAACCAGCCCTGGCATCCTCGTCCCCGTTAGTGCTGGCACCAATGTTGCTGTCAGCTTCACCTCACGTGGAAGATTCAAACTTCAGCAAGGATGGGTCTGAGAGGGAGAGAGCCTTGGCTTGGGACTGGATAATTCCAGGAGACTAGTCTCTGCTCACGTCTCCCCAGAGCCAATTTGAGGGACAGCCAGCTTCAGTGGCCATGGGGACAGATGGGACTGTGGATGCTGGGACCTGGGAGAAGTTGCCTTGACAACCCATCCTCAGGTGTGCGAGAAAGAGAGTGCCTGTGTGGGTTTTGAAAAGGACAGAATGCTAGAATATTGAGCTGCCTCTAAGGGTGTTGTCATCTTTATCCTCCCCTGGGTGCCTTCATTGTACAATTTCTTAGCCTCTGTCTTTGGTTCCAGCCACTCCGACTGGGACTCAGCCCTGGTGAGGGGGAGGCAGCCACTGGGCACTGAACTGCGTGGGTTTGATAGAGCTGGCAGGCACACTCAGCATGCTAAATCCAGTGGACCATTCGAGATGTCTAGACAGGAAGCCAGGCTGAGAGAAAAGCAAGGATACTCCCCTCACACTGGAGCCCAGAAGCTGCCAGGCAGGCTGCTGCCACTGCTTCAGGAGCCCAGAGGATGGGTGCTCCAGGACCTGGGTGCCAGCTCAGGGCACATTTTTATGGAGGGAAGGCATGTGCCTTGCCCCAGCCCAAGTGCAGCAGGGGTGTGCCATGTGAGGCAGACATACCCTCAATGGTGGTGCTCAGGTTTGAAAGTGGCTCAGCATGACCTTGAAGTTGAGGCTGGGAGAGCGAATCTGTCATCAGGGCTTCAGGCTCTGGTCCCAGTGCCAGTATGGGACACGCTCTGAACATCAGGTAACACTTCCAGTAGGGGTAGTGGAGGGAGGGGAGAGCCTTGGGGGTCTAGCACTGAGACCTTGAACAGGTTAGTCTGCTCTCAATTTCCCCATTTGTAAAATGGGGCTAATTATATACCTACCTGCCTCATGGGTCATTGTGAGGTGCAGAGGCAATGATATATGGGAAGGATCCGCACAAAGTGTTTGGCAGGCCTGACTATTACAAATGATGTTTACACTGTAAGCTTTGAGACCGTTGAGATATTCAGTTCCGTTGAACTGGGAAACTTGGCTTCTTTTGGCTGTCAGTTCCTGAGTTGCTTAGACTGGGGAGAGTCCTACAGCTCATTTAGTCCAACATACCCTTCTTATCCTTGAGAAAAGCTGGAGCGTGTGATTCTGTGACCTCCCAGAGTCCCCGAAGTTGATATCTGACCGAGGTTGCAGCCCACGGCTCCTGATCCCCACCCAGGGTTCGTGCATCATGCCACACCGCTTGTGTCTGCCAGGGCCGATTGTTCTGGGCGCTGAACATCTACATCTCACCTCCAGCACCAAGAACTGGTCCCAACAGACTCCATTTGCATTTGAGTGCACACCCACTCTTGACAGCTTATCATATAACCAAACACCCGTGCCAGATTCTGGGATCTTTAAGGAAATACAAAAGAGTGAAAGACACAACAGAAAGATGATAACCAAGTGTTCCTTTGGAGTTTTGCCAGTGTGGATCGGCAGTGTGCCTGAAACCCCCGCCCTCAATCTGTTCACCAACCTGTTTCGCTCCTCATTCAAGCTGCTCCTGAAAGCCTCTCCTCTGGGAAGTCTTCCCAGATCAACTAAGCTACTGGCAGCTTCCGTGGGTTGGCCCTGTCTGAACCCAGTACTTCCCTGGGTGTTCCTCACCCACCTTCCACCTCAGTGGGCACTCAGCCTTGTCTGCCACTCCCAGCTGCTAGGCCAAGCTTTCGCCTCCTCTCCTGGTTTCTGGGCAGGAACCCTTCCCGTTCGTTCCTGTTTGCCAGTCTGCCCTAATTCCAGTCATGCGTTTGACATATATTTCATGTTGATACTTTATTGTGTCTTGATGTATTTGCCTCCTGCTTTTATTTGGTCACGAGCCTGTCCTCTCCTTATTTCTTCCGATTTGTGTTGTTTGTCCAAGATACTTATAACCCAGGGGGTCTCATTATCAAGAAGGGAGAATTGCTTGCTCCTGCCCTTCTGTTGATTCAATCAGGAGGTTACTGGACTCTTTGCCCTGTGATTTAAACAGGTCCAAGTTCCATGTCTCATCAGCCTTGGCTACAAAGCTGAACTTCTGCTATCCATACATTCTCTTTACTCGTGACTGGCAATTCTGCCTTTGATTTTTAAATGTAGTGTATTTTTTTTAGGTTTATTTATTTTTGAGAGAGAGAGCACGCACACACGCACACACACACACACACACACGTGTGTGCACGAGCAGGGGAGGGGCGGAGAGAGAGGGAGAGAGAGAATCTGTCAGTGCAGAGCCTGACACAGGGCTGGAACTCTTGAACAGTGGGATCATGACCTGAGCCAAAACCAAGAGTCAGACACTTAACTGACTGAGCCACCCAGGCGCCCCTCTGTCTTTGATTTTTAAATCCAAACTTTTGGGCCAACAGACAATCCATCTTTTTCTTTCTCAGACTTTCTACTTACCATGACCTTTTACCATCTAATGATAGCATTGTTTATTTATTTTTTTTTAATTTTTTTTAACGTTTATTTTACTTTTGAGACAGAGACAGAGCATGAACAGGGGAGGGGCAGAGAGAGAGGGAGACACAGAATCGGAAGCAGGCTCCAGGCTCTGAGCCATCAGCCCAGAGCCCGACGCGGGGCTCGAACTCGCGGACCGTGAGATCGTGACCTGGGCTGAAGTCGGACGCTTAACCGACTGAGCCACCCAGGCGCCCCGATAGCATTGTTTAAAGGGAGCTTGCAGAAGTGTTACCACTTCTATAAAAAGGAGGGGAACTAGAACACACACATACAAACACACACACACACACACACACATACACACACATGCACACATGTTTTGCTGTCAAATGTAACTCACCTCTGAATGATGTAAGTACAAATCATATCTGTAAGCATACACGATCTCTCAATGATGCACCAAAATCTGAAAATATTAGTTGCCTTGGAGAAAGACTTTCATTATATACCTTTTTCTACCTTTTGAACTTTGAGAGCTTTTTTATCATGAATTATTTCATATATACAAAAAATATCTGAAATGAATCTATCTAGCGAGATAGAATAATAACTAATTCTGCCCTGTGGACCCACCGTCTATCATAGGAAACAGAACATTCCCAATAGTGTTGAGACTTCTGCACGTCCTGCCTGAGTCCGCAGAAGCAGCCACCATCCTCCTGCCCTCAATCCTGTTTGTCTTTAGAGGCAATCACAAAAGCATGATCCCAAGGTGATACATTATTTCACTGTACTCGTTTTCAATTTTATAAAATAATGTCACACTGTGTGTATTTTTCTGTGACTAGCTAATTTCCCTCACCATAGTCAAACCTCATCCATGCTGATGCTTACAACATTCATTCGTGCATTTTCATCGTTACTTAGGATTCCATTGAGTGATACACCCGCTTTATGTATCCATTTTCCCCGGCATTAGACACGAGGCTATTGCCCAATTTTGCTGCTATGAACTGTCTTAGGCCTGCCTCTCGGCACACGTGTGCAAGATTCCCTAGAGTTTGATTCCCATAGTAGTACTGCTGGGCCAGTGGGTAGATATACCCTGAGCTCAATGACCATTTGCCAAATGGTTTCCAGATTTACATTCCCACCAGCCACATGAAGGGATTTTGTTTCTCTGCCTTCTCACCAACACTTGGTATTAATAGACTGAATTGTTTGCCAATCTAGTGGGTGTAAAGTGTTGTGACATTATGAGCTTAATCTACATTTCTCTGGTTACTGGTGACATTGAGAGCATCTTCTTATGTTTCATGTCCATTTGTGTTTCCTTTTCTGTGACTTTTTGAATTTTGAAACATGTGAATATATTACTTATTCAAATATATATATTTATTAAAATGGGCCTCAAATATCTCATTTCTCACATGCAAAGGACTCCACCACTCTCCCCCAAAGCACACAAATACCATCTCTGAACAATACCACAACAAATAAAGTTGCTAACAATACATTGATGAGTGTTATGGGCTGAATTGTGCTCCCCCCAAATTCACATGTTGAAGCCCTAACTCCCAATACCTCAGAATGTAACCATATTTGGAGAGAAGGCCTTTTAAAAAGTAAGCAAATTAAAATGAAATCTATAGATAGGGTACGCCCTCGCCCAATATGACTGGTGTCCTTATAAGTAGAGATTAGGACACAGATAACACAGACCAACAGCTGACCATGTGAGGACACAGCAAGACGGTGGCCATCTACAAGCCAAGGAGAGAGGCCTCAGAAGAAACTAGATCTGCCAGCACTTTGATCTTGGACTTCCAGCCTCCAGACTTGTGAAAAAAATTAACTTCTGTGGCTTAAACTCAGTCTGTGATACTTTGTTACGGCCGCCCAAGCTGACTAGCACTGTGAACATATTATGGTTCACGCAGTGCTTCGGCATACTTATTCTACCTACTTGTTCATCACCAAATATTAATTGAGCACATTCTGAATCTAAGGGCACCTTTCATTGTTAAACCCTCACTGCAATCTTTTAAGTCAGGAACAACTATCCCAGACTTAAGGGAACTCATATTTGGGGGAGCTCAGAGGAGGAGAACAGGAATGACAAGGAAAAACCAAAGACAGTATGTGGGGCCAGAGATGAGAAAACTCAGGTAGATGTGATCATTATCTTTAATAAAAGAAGACCGTCATGGAGGTGAGAGGGAGTCCATTTTTCTTTATGGCCCTAAGCAATAGAACTATGATGAATAGGAAAAAACATCAAGAAGACAAATTTCACTTGAACAGAGAAAGAAAACGTTGTCAGTTTTGTGAGAACTTCACCTGAATTGTCTAAAGATACAGCAAGATCTGTAAATTGAGTGTTGTTAGTCGTCCCTGTAGAAGTTGGACAACCACGTCATGAGAGATGGTAGGGGGGTGGGGCGGGGAGGGAAGGTGTAGGGAGTGAGTGTCAAGCTTCAGATGTGTGGTGGGAGGACAGGACACTGATGGTCCCTTCCTATCCAGAGAGTCCATGATGTCTCTGAGACCAGGTAACTAGTAAGGGGTGGACCAATAACAGAGCCTGTTTTCTAGATTCTGATTCTCTTGTCTTTCCAGAATGTCAAGCCACATCTAAACAGATTAGTGGCTGGACAAATGAGTTCTAATGATGACAGCATTCGCTCAGCTGCCTGGGGACAAGACACAGTGACCAGGAGGATACAGCTTTTGAAATGAGAGAATTAAGTACCTCTTTACGTGCCCCTCCCAGAAGTCTGATTATAGCCCGGTAGATAGCAGGAAGCAGGAAGGAGCAAGCAGCTCTGAGAACCTACTAAGCACCAGGTCTTTCATGTGGCTGGTTATGTAATGTCTTGCATTAGCTCCAGCTGTAATATTATTCTTTATCTCCACTCAACAGATGTGGAAGCTGAGTCTCAAAGAGACTAGGCAACTGTCCAAGCTTACGAAGCTAAATCATAGCAGTGACCTTGACCAAATTCCCTAACTTCAGTATTTGAGCCAACGCCTGCCTGATTCCAAAATCCATCATATCTTGTTACCTAATGGGTACTGGTATGTAAAAAATTTGGTTTTTATTTCTGTAAATCCAGACTACTGTCCTTTAGTACAAAACCCAGGATAAACAAGTTGTCCTGAATAGGACTTACTGGCCAGGAGGCATTGAGGGCGGGGACACTTCCTTCATATTCTTTAATTTGGACAATCGACACTTTCTCAGCCTCAGGTAAAGTACCAAACAAGCTTCGAGCCCTGGCATCTGACCAGATCACTGCTCTTAAGCTCCTCCATAATGAAATCCTCTACTAATGTAACTAACGCTTGCTTCTGCAATGAGTGTTCTCTCCTCCTTCTCTCTCTGAACACTGTTATTCCAGAAGATAGTATGGCCCGCTTCTAGCAGAATCTGTCAGTGGAGAAGGGCGGTAACCCTGGCCACAGCACAAAGGCCTGAATGGGCCCCATTTCAAGCTGAATGATCTATTCAGTCCTCATTGATCTGCAAACTGGGCTGACAGCCCTTTAAGCTGAGAGGGAATGAGGCCTCAGAGTGGGGCGTAGCTCTTTGCTCCGCTTTTTTACTTTTGTTTTTTTGCCCCCAGGGCAAAATGTAACTTCTGTTTTAGTCTGAGCCTCGCCCTCCTTTTGGTAAACACAAAACAGTCCTGGGTTCCCCACCACCACCCATCCCAGACAGAATAATGCCCAGTGGGGAGGAACCCGATCATTGTTTTTGCATAGGAGCTAGATAAATCCACTCCCCAGTTCAGTAGTAGAGGAAGCTGGGCAGGCTCCAGAATACGAAAGAGTCTTCCCCAGTCTCTACCAGCCTTTCTCTGACCTTCTGGGGGCTTCAAATTCCCTCCTCTGTGTTCAGAAGTGTCAGAAGCTAGGTCCTTCCCAATGCAACCCTTTCCTGGGACTGCACATGGAGCCGCTTTAAGCTCTGAAGTTTGCTAGGACTAGGGTTTCCTCTTTCACCTCAAGCTTTGCTTCAAGCACCCTTCCCTGCACAATCCACTTCTCTCCTCCCTCTCTTCCCAGTTCCAATCTGCCCTATTACTCAATCCACCTGACCTTTCTGGAACTCAGAACAGGGTGCATTGCATTGTTAGAGATAATAGGCCCAAAGGGGTGGAGAGTTAGAACAAAGAGAAGAAAGGTTTTTTTCCCTCAGGAAGTTTAATTTAGATCAGGTGAGCACAAAGCTAAGCCAGATAAATACCGAATTTATGAGCCAGTGACTGTGGCACAAAGCACATCTAATGCAGGTCGGACCTGGGAGCGTTGCAGAGTATGAGTTTCATCTCTGCTCTTTAGGGGTGACTTTGTGGAGGAAGCCAGCTCTTAGCTGTCTTGAAGGGGAGTGCCGGGCAGCTGACCTGTTTGAAAGGAGATGCAAGGTGAACCACGCAAAGGAGATCCAGAGCTGGTGGCAGCTGGTTAAAAGAGAACGACTAACAAACCCAAAGACAAGAGGGGAAGATTCAGCAGAAGGAGGCCATCGCACTTCTGGGACCACGCAGTGTTCATCACATGTGCCACAGGCTCCGTTGCACAAAATCCCTTAGAATGGGGAACATGATGAAAACAGGCCTGCATGGCAGAGGCTGCTAACCTGCCCCATGACCTTAGAGAAGATTTTTGAGCTTGTTGGACCTCAGTTTCCTTACCTGTGAGAAGTAAGGGAGATGATTCATTTTCAGAAATACCAAATAAAGCTGTGCTAATTAACAGTAGGTCTACAACCTATTGGAAATATCTACGAAACTTCCCCCTTCCCCCACCCCGCCACAATGGAGTCCCAAACTTTTAAACCACTTCCTGGTTCTTCAGCTCTCCATTTCGAGGGCTTACTTATTTTTTGAGGGCTTTGCAATGAGCATGGGCCAAAGAACAAAGGAGGGACTGAAAGTCTCTGCATCACCTCAGGGAATTTACATTTGTTCCAATCAGACTATTTTTTGCCTTACATGGGCATAGACAACTTCCAGGTGAGGCTGTAACCTCTGTAGTGCTCAGCCAATGAGGAACCAGAGGAGGGACTGGCATGCTAGGAGATAAATTGTCTGCTGTAACTGCCCTGAGTGTGCCTGTCCATCAGGCATCCGCTCTTGCAAGAATATTGATTACAGCCTCTCCTCACTGTGCTCCGAGTCTTCATGTCTCTCCTTTGATTGGGTCGGTGGGCTTCTTCCTCACATTATCTACCTGAGAAAGGGGTTGGATTTGAGCAAATGATTCCTAAACTTTGGATGGGTCCAACTGATTAAAAGCTTACGAAAATTCTTTATATTGCCAAATAAGAATGTTTTTGAAGCATCACCATCTACTCTCACCTTAAAAAGAAAGCACATTTCAATACTTAAAAAAAGTAGAAGAGACACAATCTTGGAATACTAAGGAGAGTCCTTTAGAGAAATATGGAAAAGTCCATTACGTGATCGTACTGTTCTCATTTCATTTCCGACTATTGAAAGCTTCATCACAGAGGGAGACAGATTCCAGAAACCGGGAACTAATAGGTGACTCTAGAAGAGCGTTCTAGCTCCTAAGATTCTGTGATTGGATCCCTAAGTGGGCAAATGACCCGACCCTCCCTTTGACCCACACTTGGTGCTTTCCACAGCCTGAAGCATAGCATGCTTGAGAATGGTGGCTGCCACTCTCTGTTCAGGTGGTCCCTGATGCATCAATTTCCCCTTGTCCCCTGAGGTGCAGAGGAAGCTTCCTGTGGCGGTTCTGCCACCGTGACAGGTTCTGGTGGGGTGCTGTAGGCAGCAATCTGAGAGATAACTCCTCTCCTCCACTGGAGGCAGTAAGTTACTCAGGGGAGACCTGTGTCTCACTCATCTTGGAAACCTTTGCAGCAAGTGTCCGTAAAGTCTTTCCACTAATATATACTGGATTTAATTTCTATACTCTGAGGTGCAGAGATACTAGGGTCTACACAAATGAAATCGGTTCTGTGTGCACAGTTTTAACAGACCACACCCCAAGGAGGCTGCAGGCTCTGGAATTGAGTGCCACGTCAGCCGAGGGCAAGGGGGCTGCTTTGGTAACTGCTTTTGGGGGCTGTCATTTGGTAACTGAGACAATTCGGGGAGCAGCTCCCCACACAGCCCCAGGAGCCTGAGCCCAGCAGACGGACAGCTGCCCTGGCGGCACACACTTTGCTGGGATTGTCTGGCAGAACTGTTGTCTGGAGACAATGCAGCCCATGTGACAGGCCCTAATGAGTCCCTTCTGGAATCCCACAATGGCCAAGTGGCAGAGGCTCCCTGAATAGGTCTCTCTCTCTTCTCAGCGGTGCCTGGGCAGCAACCTCTTCTCTCATTCTCCTCCTGCATTTCTCGGCCCTCTCTTCCTTTCTTCCTTGTCATCTTTGTCTTTTAGGTACTTTAATTCTCCTGTTCCCCTTTGACCTCTTTCTTCTCCGCACCCCTCCACACTCCGTCCTTTCTATCATGCCCTCTTAGATACAAAATCACCCTTCCCTATGCCCTGTGGCCATCCTACTCCTAGATCTCATAGCTGAACAGCTATTTCTGTAGGCATGTACCATCTCCCCCCATTTCCCTGCCACCCTACCCCAAGGGGACTGCTCTTAAATTCTTAAATCATGCTTTCCCTGCTGCTGGGAGTGTGGGGGAGTCAGCAAGATTTAGTGATTGAAAATAAAAGCACCTGTAATATAAGTTCATTATAAGTACTGGCGTTCCCTCTCTAGTTAAAGTTCCCAGGCCCCAGCAAGATGGCTTTTCTCTGCCATTAAGAATTGGAAAGGTCTGATCCAGAAGCTGCAAGGGGGGGGGGGGGGGGGGGTTGGGTTTATCTTCCTGCTCTCACTTCCTTGATTTGCAGCAAAAGGGGCCATGTGCAGCCTTGGCTGACCCAACCATGGGCATGAGGTCACATTTAGGGCATCCCCTGGGTGCCTTCCCTACAGCCTGCCTGGCTGGCTTGGAGCTGCCAATCCGTCTGTAAGAAGCCCCACTGCTGGGGAGGGTCAGCTTCTGCCACTGCCCGCCTTTTCTTCACCATTCACCCCTCAGCCTGCACTCCCCACCCCCCTCCCACCTCTTAGGAACCAGAGCTGTGGAGGAAAAAAAAACCAGCCCTGATGAATGGGGATTAGGGGGCTCTGTGTTTTACAAAACGTGGTCAGGAAATACTGAGGGTCCTCCTTATTTCACCAGTAGATTCCCTAGAGAAGGATAATGCAATTGAGGAAGCATTGAAAGGGGTCTTCTTTCAGAAGAGCTGAAGGTTCTGTCTGGGGAGGAGAGAGGTGAGGCAGAGGGCAGGAGCCAGGGGCAGGAGCATTGTGGATGCTCCATAAATCTTCGGCTTTACATCATTCACTTAAAACCTGGCTGTGAGGCACAAAGAGGAGAATCTGAAGCCAGAGAGAGAGAAAGCAAGAGAGGGAGAGAGACTGCCAGGGAGCTTATTGAGAAAAAAGGAATTTGGGAATCACCAATCTGTTTCATTATCCCTGATGGCTCACCTTCTTTTTCTGCCTCAATCACTTTTTCTTTGATAACTGTCTTTATGAAACTGGGTGCAGTGGGTGCCTTTCAGGATGAGATGCTGGGTGGGTATGAGGGCAATGAAGATCACTGATGGTGGTGAGAAGAAGGAGAGTAAAGGAACCCACCCCCAACCCTGCCTCTTTATACCCAAACTGGAATAAATCTGTGTGCTGGCCTTAGAACTGTTCAGAGGGGTGCCTACCCTAATATGCACATCCCAAAAGTCCGATTTTGAAGCCGGAGCATTGTTCAGGCCTTCCGGCCCCTCAGTGACTCCTGGTACACTGTAAAGTAGCTCAGGTAAAGATAGTCCACATTTAATGAGCACCTACTATGCATCAGGCACCACGTGCAGGGCTTTAGATGGATTGTTTTTCATCTCCACAACCCTACATATCCATTTTACAGTCAAGGAAGTGGTGAGGCCCCAAGAGGCTGCTAAACTTGCCAAGGTGACCAAAAAAAAAAAAAAAAAAAAAATCACAGGCTGGACAGACCAGGGTTTACCTAGCCCCAGGGGAATACTGGCAAGTCAGTGAAGCAAAAGGGCTAAGGAGGTGTCTGTTATTCTGTATTTTTGATCAAGGCTAGAGAAGTCTCATTTAGATCCTCCAACAGGCTTTAGAGCTCAAATAAAAGGCCACCTGAAGCAGAAACAGGAAAAGGAGGGCAGGAAGAGGGCATAACTGCTCCACAGTCCCAGGACAAAGTGCCTTCAATCAGGGCCAGGGGCAATGCGACCCACAGTCTGGACAAAGTCGGGCATGCATTTATTGTCCCAGTGTGCTCCCAGAAGCCCCTTACCTGTCATCAACACTGTTTCTTGCTGCCACCAACACACGATAATCTGATCTGGAAGGAAAAAAAGGGAGTGGAGTATCTGCAGAAACAAACATCATCAAATGTCCTGGCTCCCTTCCCAGAGCTTCAACATAAAAGCAGGAAGGAAGAAGTCACTGAGCTGAGGCCGCATCAGCAAGTCTGTCCGAGTCTCCAGTAAGGTGGCAAGAGAGGCCTTGTAGCTCCAGGGCTGACTGCCAGGGCGCTGCTGCCGTGGCAGAGTGGCCTTCTCGGCGGAAGGACAGGCTTAGTGACAGGGACATGAAGGATGAGTTGAGTACTTGTTCTCTTCCTTCCCCTCCATATTCAACTTTTTGCCATAACAAACTTTCTGTTTTAATAATGCTTACGGCATTGGGGCGCCTGGGTGGCTCAGTCAAGCGACCCACTCTTGAGCTCAGCTCAGGTATGATCTCACGGCTCGTGGGTTCGAGCCCTGCATGGGGCTCTGTGCTGATAGAACGTAGCCTGCTTGGGACTCTCTCTCCCTCTTTCTCTGCCCCTCCCCCACCCATTCTCTCTCTCTCTCTCTCTCTCTCTCTCTCTCTGTGTCTCTCTCAAAATAAATAAATAAACATTAAAAAGAGAGAGAGAATAATGTTTACTGCATTTAAGACCTTGGCTTGGGGGCGCCTGGGTGGCGCAGTCAGTTAAGCGTCTGACTTCAGCCAGGTCACGATCTCACGGTCCGGGAGTTCGAGCCCCGCGTCAGGCTCTGGGCTGATGGCTCAGAGCCTGGAGCCTGTTTCCGATTCTGTGTCTCCCTCTTTCTCTGCCTCTTCCCTGTTCATGCTCTGTCTCTCTCTGCCTCCAAAAAAATAAATAAACGTTGAAAAAAAAAAAAAAAAAAAAGACCTTGGCTTGAAGTCATAGCATCAAGCACAGCTCTAATTTGGACAACCGGTGACCTGAATTATACTCCTGGGAAGGTAGGAGGCAGGGGCAGAGGACTGCCTCTGAGATCTTTCACAGAGGTGAGGGAACGCTGCAGCCAAGCAAGAGTTTCCTGGTGAAACTAAACTGGCAGTAATGTGAAAGATCAAATCCTTTCTCTGCTCAGAACACTGCCCCTCGCTCCTCAACACTTTGAAAGGCAGAAGGAGATGGAATTATAAGTGAGCCGGGGTATGGGGTATGGAAAAAAGATGTAAATGAAAAATAAACTTGAAACATACCTAGCAGAAAGCACATTTGATTTGAAAGAGTCTTTCCATCTCAATTCTCTGTGGGCCTATTTGTAACAGAGATAGGGTTACTTAAAATACAGTCTCTGCACTGGCTGGTTGAGTCTCCTGAAAAATGCCTTCCATGTTTTCCACCAGCCTCTGCTGCAGCATTAACTCCTCATTCCTGAACACCTCCAACAGGACCAGCTGAACTTGAGCAGAGTAATTCTGAAACCTAGGGACACCCCTAAGTGACACGGAGACTTGGGCCCATAAGCTGTCAGATTGCAGCCCTTTTTTTCCTACCACCCCCTCCTTACACATATGGGCTTGCATGCACGCGCGCACACACACACACACACACACACACACACACACACACACACAGAGTCACAACATCCTATAAGCCTGAACTGTTTTAGAAAAATGGCCTAGGTGTTGATTCAAGCAGATTAGTAACAAGTTCTCTTTAAAACACACACTCAAACTGCTACAGTTCCGTTTGGTGTGGTTTAAACATTTTTTTTTATAATTGAATTTTTTAAAGGAAGAGCGGTTTTAAATTTCCTTCTGTAGACACTTAATCAAGAGCATCCTCTTCTCCTGAGGTGAAATGGCTAGCAACAAAGGCTCTGGAGTCAGGCAGTCTGGATTTGTAGCCTTGCTTCTTTACCTAACCACTTGTGGGGCTACTTCCTCTCTGTAAGCCTCAGTTTTCTCACCTGTGAAATGGGACCTAAGAGTTGTGTCTACCTTATTGCTGTGAGGTTTAAATGAGATGAGTGATGTAAAAGCAAGGGGTCTGCTCACAGCAAACATTCATTAAAGATTAGCTTTGTGACCTCAAAACAAAACATTTTTTAATGTTTTTATTTTATTATTTTTGAAAGAGAGAAAGAGCACAAGCAGGGGAGGGGCAGAAAGAGAGGGAGACACAGAACCTGAAGCAGGCTCCAGGCTCTGAGCTGTCAGCACAGAGCCCAATGTGGGGCTCATACCCACGGACTGTGAGATAATGACCCAAGCTGAAGTCGGAAGCCCAACCGACTGAGCCACCCAGGCACCCCAAGAAAAATTTTTTAAATGTTGTCCAAATGGACTTGCACCTGGCAGGGCAGTTCTCCACAATCTCTCTTCTTGCCCAAAGATAAAATTATATCACTTAGTGCATGTTTGCTTTTTCTAAATTGCTAATCATAAAAGTAGTACACGGTCAGGGCCAAATGCCTCTGAGCAGGTTGGAAGAAGGTACTACTTCCTCTGGACAGACGTAACCCTGCAACAGCACACAGCATGTCAGCCCCTCAAATACTCACACAGGACACAACCCGCTCAAACATCCAGGTGACCCTGTGAACACACTCCTTGCAAAAAATTCAAATGATACAAAGGTATGTAAAAAAGAAAGTGTAAGGCTCAAACAAGAAAAAGGAAAGGAAAGGAAAGGGAAAAAAAGGAAAGGAAAGGAAAGGAAAGGAAAGGAAAGGAAAGGAAAGGAAAGGAAAGGAAAGGAAAAAGAAAAGAGTAAGCCTCCTGTAATCACATCCCAAACAAAACCACTATTAACAGCTTGCTTAATAGATCTTTGCTCTGTTTAAAACAGAATAATGAAATTCAATTAGGGAGGAAAAGTATAGTACATGATGAAATTTTTAAATAGTGCCAAAGGGCGTAGTCTAAAAGTTCACTTCCTACCCCTTGAATTCCTAGTTAATCAATTCATCAGTTGTGTATATGTGTGTTTCCTTCTAGGTATCTATATATAGATAAACATATATGTGTGTAGGTGTCTGCATATGTGAGGGTGTATGTGCCCATGTCGTTTTGTTTTGTTTTTTTTTACAAGTGAAGTCTTTTTTTAGACACAATCCTGAGATCAAGAGTCACAAGCTCTACTGACTGAGCCAACCAGGTGCCCCACAAATGATCTCTTATATACACAATAAAAGCTTCATGCTCTTTCCCCTCCGTGTTAGTACATACAGATACATCTCATTCCTTTTAACAGATGCACAATTTTGCACTTAGGGGTGTACCATGATTTATTTCACCAAGTCCCTTATGGAAGAACAGTCAGATGGTGCACATGTACATTTTCAGTGCTTTGCAGTCACAGACAATACTGCAATGATTATCACTGTATATGTATTATATACACAGTCTTTCTGGACATATGCAAGGACATCTATACATTATATTTCTAGAAGAATTGCTGAGTCAAAGAGTATGTAAAATGTATACCCATTAAATGTTGATATCAAATGGCCCCCAAAGAGGCTATCAAGCGGTACTCCCACCAACAATGGTTCTAAGCGCTCGTTTTCCCACACCCTCACAACACCTTCATCTTTTAATCTTTTAAAAGACATATCTATCTTTTTTAACCTACCTGGGGGAATCCTGTCTATTTTTAAATTCTCTTCCTCCCT
The DNA here is from genome assembly GCF_016509475.1 of Prionailurus bengalensis. Lineage (NCBI taxonomy): Eukaryota > Metazoa > Chordata > Mammalia > Carnivora > Felidae > Prionailurus > Prionailurus bengalensis. Next base: position 44,330,142 of record NC_057344.1, read on the forward strand.
GATGCCACCCATTCCAATATCACCAAAAGTTCTTAACAACCCAGGAGAGGTCATCTGCAACTTTGTTAGCATATCCTTGGATGGAATCCACTTCAAAGTTGAATCCTCAGATATCCCTGTCTAACCCTGAAACTTTGATCTTTGTCCCTAGGCCGGGCAGAATCCTGAGGAACCAGGTCCTCTTACTCCTGGGGAGTCCTCAGAAATGCAAATGGTCCACCGCTCTGCCCCTGCCATCCTGTCACCTCTCCAGTCCCCAGCACAGTGCTTTGGATGAGCCGCTTTTACTGGAAGAAGGTTTGTAAGCTGGAGTCAGAAAGAGGGAAGAGTTTAGGGAGCTTGGAAGAAAAGCAGAGGACAAAAGGCCAGCTGGTTCTTAGTGAACATTCTGAAGGGAGTCTGAAAGCTAGACAAGGGACATGGTTCTGAGGTTTTATACGTTCTGTTAGCTTCTACATACATGTTCCTGTTGTCGTCTTCCTGTTTCACAGTAAAACCTACAGCAGAAGGGGCTGCTTGTCCTGTGAGGTCAGCAAGGAAGGGGAAGATTAGCAGGGAAAATAATAGTTTTTTGCAGCCCGTCTTGGGGGACACAGAATCTGAGGGTGGTGGTGACCGTATAATAACACCACAAAGACACCTGGAAAATGGACTCTTAAAGAGGTGTCTTGAGCTGCAGGAAAGCTCTTGGGCTAAAATAGAACCACAGCGACCACCATTTATTGAGCACTTACTATGTGCCCAACATTCTGCCAAGTACATGTGCTATCTCATTTAATCTTTTCAGCAGTTTTTTGAAGAAGAGGTACCATTGTTATTCTCATGACACCCCTGAGGAAATGGAGTTAAGTAACTTGCCCAAGATCACACAGTCAGAAAGCAGTGGCAGAATTGGGACCAAAACCTGTTTGATCCCAGAGACCTGAGTTCATCCCCCCCAGGGCAAGATCATATAGAAGCTTCAATGCCTCTGCATATACTCTCCAGTCTTGCACTGCTCAGTTACCCCAGATGAGTTTGTCTACTTCCACATGCTGCTCGTTGTCTCTCAAGATTCAGGCATCACTTCCCCAGTCGTCTCCTTCCCTGATCTCTCTTTCTCAAACACCCTGTAGGTGCTCCTGGCATGGCACTGCTTGTAACGCTGGGTCTCTGCCACAAGACTGGGTGCTCCCTGAGACTGTACCCTCCTCTCGCATCTTGGGATGCACAGTGCCTAGCACAGTGCCTGACACATGAGACATGTCCCCCCCTCCCCACCCCAAGTTTCGGGGAATAAATGTTGCATTAGGGCCAGACAGGCTGAGCTGCCACTATTGCAAATTCCCTTTCCCACTCCCAGTTGGTAGGACAGAGTGAAATGTTATTTACAAAAACACCAAGCCAAACAAGACCCTCCCTTCCCCGATATGCTGAAGCTGCGCCCAGAGCAGCCAGGGGTCACCAAATGGCAGCCAGATGGTAACTGACGGCTGCTTCCTAACTCCAGGGGCCTGGGGCAAAAGGCCTGGCTGCCCACCTGCTCCCAGGGACCTGTGAACATCCACTTTGTAGGCAAAAACCCAGACAGTTCCCTCCTCCTGAAACCCATCCCACATCCAGTCCTGGGAGCCGCGACGCTGCCTGCTCCCCCTAGTCTGAGGGACTCCCAAGGCCGGCTGGAGCAGCTCTCGGGCCCAACCTCGACCCCATAGAGATGTTGCCTGCCTCTCTCCTAACTACTCCTGTGACAGGGAGGTGTTAACTCGGCGGTACCAGTCCAGTGTAGTGCGGGTGCTTATCTCTGGGGGGGAACAATCGGGCCCTAAGATAACTAAACTCAGATGGAGCAGGGGAGCGCTGGGGAGACAGCCCTTCTCCGTGGAAGAACTGTGAGGCCACAAGTGGCTGGCAGAAGAAGGAAGGGATTTTCTGCAGCATCCGAAACAAAGAGAACCGATGGGGCTTTGGGGAGAGCTCCGTTTCCCTCGATTTCATTCAGCACCGGTTCCCTCCTCCCACAGATCCAGGAGGCAACAGGCCCCCAACTGGTTATCAGGTCCTGGAGCATGAGGGCCTTTGTCTCCCCCTCCGACATCTAGCTGGCAGGGCAAGGGGCCTACAAATCCTCCCTGACCCTCCCAGCTCTTTGTTATCTCGGAGGGAAGATTACATTTCTGTGTGGGGAGGCAAGGTGCCAGGAGTCCTCAGAGCAGGACAGAGGCCGCCAGAGCTGCCGGCTGACCCCCGTTGCCTGGAGCCACTCAGGGCTGACACTCAGAACTGGGGATGTTCTCCCTTCAATGTCCTGGGGCCTGTCCTAAAGTGAAGGGTCTGCGTTTCAGAAAGACAAGGGGGAGGAAGAGCCACTGGGAAGGGGAGTTGGGCTGGAAGGAAGCAGCCAGCTCTCAATTATTCAGGAGCCGCGTCTGTAGTCTGTGGATGGCCCATTCTTTCCTAGGTTTCTCACCTTCTCCATTCTGCTGTCATTGGCTGTTTCCTTGAGAACTGGAGGGAGGAGAGCTATCAAGGTGGCCACTTGCTTTCATTTGGATTTCTTGCTAAATCTATAGAGAAATTTGTTCAGTAGTATGTCTATGCCTCTCAGTAGCAGGCACACAGACTTTTAGATCATTCTCTTTCTGTTTCAATCAAGGACACGTTCTTCAGCCTTCTCATTTGGGTTCAAGGTACTCCTAAAATGCTTCCAAATCAAAGGGGGGAAAAAGGCTGGATTAAAAACTCCCCGTTTTAGGAGACTCATAAGAGAGGAAGGGGGATATATTGTCTTTGAGTAATAGAGTGGGAAAATAGTCATTGGATATTGACGTAAACACTGGATTCTCCCTGGCTTGACTTCCCAATTATATTCCCTCAAGTTGTATTTCCTCCTCTGGCGGGTTCACTACTCTCATCAAGTCCACCAACAACAAATATGTATGGAACACCTCCCGAGTAGCTCCCTAAACTAGTCAGACACTTACATGGGATCCTTGCCTTGGTATAGCTTGGAAACTAGTTAGAGAGAAAGGTTTAAAAAAGATGACTAACAAAGTGTCAGATCAGTGGGATAGACCAGAAGGTCAGGAGAATTCCAGGGACTGACAGGGCTGGGAGTGGCAGGGAAGACCTCTCTAAGGGGGAGGGATGTGAGTTTGGCTTTCTTATGTGTCTGGAATAAGCATTATTTAAAATGAGGAAGGTCTAATGGGAGAGCAGCTTCTATGGGAGGATAAACAGAGCCTGATTAGGAGCTGAAAAGTTGAAGGATCGGGGTGGGCGGGGGGGGGGGGGGGGCGGGAATAGGCTTGTAGGGGGAATAAATCTATAACCATGGCTGAAATTCATTTCTTCTGCAAATACGTGTGTTCCTGCTTTTTATTTAGTTTTTAATGTACTCATCCATTCAACAAATATTTATTGAATATCTCTAGTCAGTCAATAAACATCTATTGATCTCCTACTATGTGAACGACACCATGATAGTCACTATTCTTTCACATGCTGGTCAAATAGAAAAATAACAGCTCATTTCCTTACATTTGGGGTGTCGGTGGTTAATCTCATTCAGTATTCCAGCTTCCACAAGTTCGAGGGGTTTTGTGGGGGGTGGCAATGAGGTATCAGCCCTACCTTAACTGACATAGTGACTTGTATTTGTGTAACACTTGGTGCACTGACATCCATTATTTTCTTTGATTCTCATGACAATCATCCAGCTAGGGGGAAATAGGTAAACAAGTCTTGATTTTTTTCAAATGTATAACTTGTCCAAAGTCAACCAGTTTGTAAGTAGGGGACCAGAATGGAGATATCTTTCATACTTCCTGTGGCACACTTCTCACCCTCCCAATGGCCCCAACCTGGCACTCTGGGAGCCTCAGAAAAAAATATAGACTCTTGACCCCTTCCTGGCACAGCCTAGTTCCTGAAGTCTGAGCAGGTCCTAAAATTTGTATTTTTTTAGAAGTTCCCCAGAGGACTAGTGTCCATCTGGATTAGGGAACCATTAGCTTACAGGGGAAGGATCCAGAGGAAAGGGCATCTGAGCCACTTTTCCTCAGGTTCCACAGAGCCTTTTCTTCGGGTATTCTGGGTGGGTTCCGACTAATTTCCAAACCAACAGCATGCCCAGCTCCCATCGCTCACTCTTTGCTTCCTAAAAGTCACTGCAGGTGGAAGACTTCTGGAGGCCAAGAATGGTGCCGTAGAATTCACAGGGCCCATCTTTGCGTGGACCTCAAAACCTAAACTCTGTGGCTGGGGCAAGTGAGATGGAGGGGAAGGATCTAAAGAGGGGATAGATCCTCTCGTGAATAAAAAAGCTTGTATTTATTGAGTGTTAACTATGTGGCAGGCCCTCATTTAATCTTCAACTCTATATGGAAAGCACTATTATCCACCTTTTCATAGAGAGAAAACAGATTTAGAGTGAATCATTTCCCCAAGGCACACAGTCAAGTGCGACTCCAAAGCAGGGGCTAGCGAGTCCAACCTCGGGATTACAGCCTCTCCCCACCTCACCCCCCAAACCGCTTCTGTGTCCACTGCCTGAAATTCGGGCGCCCTCCTGGCGGTGCTCCGATGCAGGGGCACGCGCGCCCAGGGAGACCAGGCTGCAGCAAAGCAGCCGCAGAGCGCCGCGCCGCTGGGCCCGCTCCCCCGGCTCGGGGGCCGCGGCTGGGAACTACAAGGCCCAGCAGGCAGCAGCAGGGGGAGGAGGAGGGGGTGGGACTAGCGCGGGTGGGAGTGAGAGAGCGAGCCCTCGCGCCTCGCCGGCGCACAGCGCTCGGAGCGCTCCTGCGGGTACTGCTGCGGCGGCCTGGGCAGCGGGCGGCGGCGAGCGGGAGCCCGGACTCTGGTCCAGCCGCAGCGCGCGGAGGAGCCCAGGCTGTGCCCGGAGCTGGGCGGCAACGTCCCGACTGGACCGAGACTCTGCTTAGCGCATTGCGGCGACCTCGCCTTCTCCGGGCGCGAGCGCGCGCCGCAGCTGGAAAAGCAGCGGAGACCGAGGACTTTTCGCTGGTCCGAGGGGCGCCCCGCCGCGCGCACCGTCCTAGTGCTGCAGTCGGGCACGCCGCGGCGCCGGGAACCCCTCAGGGCGATGAAGCCGGGTCTGCGAGAAGCGTGAGGCGCCGCCGCCGGGTTCCGGAGAGGGGGGCCACAGGGTCTGGAGACCCCGGGCGGCGGACGGGAGCCCTCCCCCCGCCCCGCCTCCGGGGCACCAGCTCCGGCTCCATTGTTCCCGCCCGGGCTGGAGGCGCAGAGCACCGAGCGCCACCGGGAGTCGAGCGCCGGCCGCGGGGCTCTCGCGGCCCCGCCAGGACCCGAGCGGAGCCCGGGGGCGGCGGGCCGGAGCCCGGGACGCGGGCGCCCGCCCGCCCGCACAAGCCACGGCGGACTCTCCAGAGGCGGAACCGCAGCGCCGAGTGAGGTAAGAGCCGCGGCGCCCGCAGATCCGGGGCGGGCTTGGCGTCCCGAGCGGCCCCCGGCGCTGGAGCCTCCTGGCTGCGCGCTTCCCCCGCCGCAGCCCAGTTGGGTCCGGCGCCTCCCTCCACTGGTTACGCGCCCCCCTCCACCTCCTGACTCCCTTCCCAGCGCTCTGCGCCCCCCTTTTGTCTCCCCTCCCAGCTCCCCGCTCGCGTCGCCTTCTGCGCCCCCTCCCCGCGCTGGTCCCGCCGCTCCTCCTGCCGCCCAACTTTTCCGCCAACTCGCGCTGGGGAGCTGGCGAGGCGGCGGCGGCTCCGCGGTGAGACCTGGGAGGGACAGGGCCGGGGCAAAGGCGGCGGCGGCGGCTCTCGGTTTCCTCGGACTGGAGAGGGAGGGCGGGAGTGGGCAGCGAGGTGGGGTGTGCGTGTGTGTGTGTGTGCGTGTGTGTGTGTGTGTGTGTGTGTTGCATTCCAGCCCATCTCTTTTTAGTCCACCAATGGGGACTCACCCCAATTCAGCAGGTAGCTTTGGGTGGAACGGTAAAAACCCGAGGTATTTCTGAGTCCTTTCCCACCCCGGGGAAGTCTGGGGTCGGAGTTGCGGGTGGGTGGATGGGGATATGAAGAAGGAAGGAAGTGGAGGGGTAGGTTAGCCTCTCCTCGAATAGGTTTTAAGGAGGTGTCGTCACCAAATGGCTGAATCGGCTGTAGCGGAGAGCGAGAAAGGAATTCCCTTTTCCAGGGGGGGGTTCTTCTACTTAGTCGATCTCAGAAAAGGTCGGAAGTTTGGGGAAGGGAGGGCTCCCAGCGGGTGATGTTAAGCCCCATTATGGGGTCGGGTGGGGGGGGGGAGGGGAACGTTCAGTTCCAATCTGGTTCTAGGAGGTGGGGGAAGGGATGAGGGTTTTGCCCGGTGCGGTTCACTCGGCAGCGCTGCTTGTTGCTTCTCTGGCTCAGACCCTCTGCCCGCCCTGCTCCCGCCTCCCGTTATGTTTGGGGTTGGGAAAAGAGGAACCCTCGTTTGCAGAGGAATTTATTGGCATTGTAGACGGAGTTCATTTAACACATATCCTATGAAGGCAGCCAGACACCTTCGCGCGGGGGTGGAAGGGGTGGTGGTGGTTGAAGCTTGCTTCTTTCTGGGCCCAGAAGCTATTGGTCCACCAAAAAAATTTCTGCGGTGTCTTTTTCCCCCAACACTTTTTTCCCCCATTTTCCAGATGTAGCAGCTGCATCTGGTTCCGTTTCGCCCCACACCGCAGCCACATTAACATCCCTCTCCCTCCCTTCCCCCTCACCCAGATTAAAACTGCTGTTCTTCAACTTGTCCTTACCACCTCCCTCTTTAAAATTTTTTTGAGACTTGGAGAGGAGAAGAGAGAGTTACTCTGGATCCCAAGTTATTTCGAATCTGATGGTGGAGATGCTGTCTAGATTGTGCCGGAAAAAGGCGTCGTGGGAGATGGGGCCACGATTTTAGGGGCGGTGGCACTTGGGAACGGTTCTGCTGGAGGTGGCCTCTTTGGCCATGGGTTTGACCCAGAACTGGCCCTGACGGAAGTTTCTGGAACCATAGCATTCCTTTTTCCGTCCCTTCAGTTAGAGCTGGAGCAGCCAGGGTTTCTGACCCTGTCCGTAGCTCGCCGTCGGTGTCTGACCGCCCCGTGGTGGCGTCACGCGTTCCTTTTCCACCCTCCCTGGAGCGAGCCTGGGGCGCAGCTGCGGGGGGCATGGGAGGGGGGCGGCCGCTGTTGCTGCTGGGGGCTCTCCTTGGGCGTTTTAAAGTCGTTCTGTGGGCTGGAAACTGAAGTGAGACATTTTACCTCTTAAGGGCTACAGGGTTGAAAGCGCGGCGTTGGATTGTTGAGGGTGTGTGTGTGTGTGTGTGTGTGTGTGTGTTGTTTTTGTTTTTGTTTTGTAATAGCCTTTGAGGTAGGAAAGCACCTTATGGTCCAAAGTTGCGGGAGGGTGGGGAGAGTTGGTCGCTCTCACCCTCTCTTTTCCAGTCTCTTTCAAATTGAAAACACTTCTCTGGTTTCCTCCTTTGGGCGGTAGTTTGGAGGCTGTAATGAAATCGCACTTTCTCTAGACATGGTAATTAAGGTGACTGTTTCCTCCGCAGATGTGCCCTGCCCTTTGCACCTCCGGACCAGCGCTTTTTTTGGAATAGCGTCTAAACTGTAGGACCTTAGCCTTGAGACTGTTTAGCAGAAAGTGGCCATTTTCCCCCTGGGCCCAGCCTCCTGGTTTCCTCTCTGAGGCTTTAAAAGTTAAGTAGCAGGGCCCCGTGGGACGTGTCTCAGTCTAGCTAATTACCCCCGAGCCTGGGTCATCTCCTTTCCTTACAGTGACCAAGGGAGAGCCATTGCCAACTGTCTGTCCTGATGGCCTGCCCCTCTAATGACTTGTTTATGTATTCCACCCCACCCCAGTTGGGAGAAGCTCCAGGGCTGCCGCTGACCCCTGGAGGAGCACAGGGTGTTTGGGGTCAGGAGGTTGCTGGGGCCTGGCTCTAGCAGGGTTGGTTACATACTGCATCAGTGACAAGCTCCTTGAAATATCTGTTGCATTCACTGTTAGTCATAGCCAAGTGTCAGCTCTTTAATGAGGGCCATCCGGATGGAGAGCCACTTGGACATGTGTGCTTTCACTGCCTGCATTTACCGTGCCTGTACAAATGCCCATTTTGTAGACGTTTTCACAAAATGGGATTTGGGCCAGAGGGGGCACCGCTTACTTTGGTTCCAAAGTAGACAGCCTTGGGTACTTCTTTTCCTTGGTCAAAGTTCCTTGAACTTAGAAAGTTCCAGTAGAAGAGCAAGTGAAGCAAAAGCACAGGAAGAAATAGAGTAGGAACATTGTAGATGCTGTTGTCCCTCGTGTCTTGAGGGAGATTAGAGTACATCAAGGTATACCTAAGCCTGAGCTAGCTTGGACTCCAGAGGGCAGGAAGAGCACACTGAGCATTGAGTAGGCAGATTCCAGCCATGGAGACCCAAGGAAAATCTGCGGGTTTTTGCTTTTGGTTGTATGCTTTGTGTTTGGGGCATTGAACTGAAAAAAAGACTCCTAAAGCAGGGGATTTGCTCCCATGAGCCAGCTTCTCTGAACACACTCTATTTGCCTCCATTTTTAAATCTCTTTCATCAAGATGGCTGTTAGGGAAGAGCTTCCTGAGAAAGTTTGAGCCTGCTAGAGTCAACGAAGGTAGATAGAATTGATTCAAACGTCTTGTTCTGAAAAAGCCTCATCCCTTGAGATGAGTTTAATTTCCTCTTGGGAAATTTGCCTTTCATTTGTCTTCCCAAGAGCTTTGTCAAAGGTCTGGATGCACCAGGGACTGGTGGGAGTCCAGATGTAGAGCTTTAGAGAAGATTCTGGTGTTTCCAGAGAGGATTAAATTCTAGACTTGGGCCAGCATATGTGCTTTTTTCCCTCAGCTTGCATTTACCTTAAACAGAAATTCTCTGTCACTACCACTTCTTGCAATTAAAGAAGTTATATTTGGTCTTCCCTATGCACCCCCCCCCCCCCCCCCCCCGCCTCCCAGGTAAATAGCTGTCACTTGGGTGAACAACTCCAAGAATATGGTGAATATGGTGGTGTTCCACCAGTCCATTTTGTCTTCAACAGCAAGGTTTCCCAGGTTATGGTGGAGCAATTAGTATTTCACTTATTATTATTAATTTTTGGTATACCTCCCTCCCAAGGACATTGGACACATTTTTTATAAAGACTCAACATTTATAGTGTTTCTATTGGGGCACCTGGGTGGCTCAGTCCATTAAGCGTCTGACTTTGCCTCAGGTCAGGATCTCATGGTTCCTGAGTTTGAGCCCCACATTGGGCTCTATGCTCTCAGCATGGAGCCTGCTTTGGATCCTGTGTTCTCCTCTCTCTCTGCCCCTGCCCTGCTGTGCTCTCTTGCTCAAAAAATAAATAAGTAAATAAAATATTGTTAAAAAAAACAGTGTCTCCCTTGGACCAACAAAAATTTTACAAGCTGAGCTGCATAAATTTTTTCAGGTGTCTATTAATTATTTGCCCTGGTACTCTCAACAGTGAGTAGAGAATACTCACTTTGGGGGAGTGCGACCATTTCTGTTAAGAAGTCAGTCTTCTTCCCATCTAAAGGGATGAACGTTTTGATGTTACTTCCTCAATTCTGAGGAATCAAAATGTTTAGAAAATGTCTCATTTGGTATTTTTTTTTTAATTTTTTTTTTCAACGTTTATTTATTTTTGGGACAGAGAGAGACAGAGCATGAACGGGGGTGGAGCAGAGAGAGAGGGAGACACAGAATCGGAAACAGGCTCCAGGCTCCGAGCCATCAGCCCAGAGCCCGACGCGGGGCTCGAACTCACGGACCGCGAGATCGTGACCTGGCTGAAGTCGGACGCTTAACCGACTGCGCCACCCAGGCGCCCCTCATTTGGTATTTTTTGAGATAGAGTTTGGCTGGCTAAGAAGGAGTACTTGACTATTGCTTTTATGTGGCATTGGCAACCTCTTTTCCTCAAGAGTATCTGGGGGCGCCTGGGTGGCTCAGTGGGTTAAGCGTAGGACCCTTTTCGGCTCAGGTCATGATCTCACGTTTTGGGAATTCGAGCCTCGAGTCAGGCTCTGCACCAGCAATATGAAACCTGCTTGAGATTCTCTCTTCCTCTCTCTCTGCCCCTCCCCTGCTCTCTCTCAAAATACGTAAACTAAAAAAAAAAAAAAAAAAGATCTGTATCAGTTTCTTTTCAATCAGCCTTTCCTTCATTCACTTACTCATCCAATGAACAAATGTGTCAGCATCTGCTATGCAGATCGTGGGTGCTAAGGGTATTAAGCGAAAGTTTAGTCAAGCACAGACCCTGCTTCTTAAGGAGCTTGCGATCCCATGATACTTTGGAAATTTGGAGGAATGAGAGCCTCAGCTAGAAGGCTCAAGAAAGACTTGTGGAAGAGGTAGGGGGCTTTTTTTGTTTGTTTTTTGTTTTGTTTTTGAGATGGGATTCAGAGAATAAGAAAGCTTGGCCCATTAAAGATGGGGGAAGGGCAAAGAAGAGGGCAGAGCACGAAGATCGCCTAGGATCATGCTGTCCCATAGAAATAGAGCACGATGGGTGGCTCAGTCCACTAAGCGTCCGACTTCAGCTCAGGTCATGATCTCATGGTTTGTGGGTTTGAGCCCTGCATCGGGCTCTGTGGTAACAGCTCAGAGCCTGGAGCCTGCTTTGGATTTTCTGTCTTGCTCTCTCTCTGCCCCTCCCCAGCTCACACTCTGTCTCTCTCAAAAATGAGCATTAAAAAAAAAAAGAAATAGAACACGAGCCACGTGTAATCTTAGATTTTTCTAGTAGCCATGTTTGAAATTCAGAAAAAAGAAACAGGTGGAATTCACTTTCATTAATTCCTTGGTTGAGATTTTAATAATCTATTTAACTTAGCCTCATAAGTCCAAAATGCTATCATTTGAACATGTAACCAATGTAAAAAATTATTGGTGAGATACTTTACCTTCCTTTTTTTCACACCCAAGGTTTGAAGTCTGGTGTGTATGTTTCACTTCTAGCACGTCCTAATTCACATTAGCCACATTCCAAGCAAGTTCTTGGCAGCTACAAGTGGCTAGTGGCCATTGCATGGGATACCTAGGTCTAGAGGATAGGGTTTGAAGATAGTGAGAAGTACCTTTGTAAAGATAGGAAGTTTGTGTCTTCTGCCACCAGTTACAGAGTGCTGGCCAGGAATGACTCAAAGCACAGTGTCTATGATTCCTTACATGGATTTGTACTTAGGAGAGGGTAGGTTCTTTCACCCATGCTGCCCATATGATCTCTTAACCACCTGTGATGGAGGCTGGGCAAATACCTCCTCCAACAAGTGGGGAAACGCAGAGGTTGTGTCCCCCCCTCCAGTCCCCAGTTGAGGACCTCCGTGCCCAGGTGGGGTTGGGGGGGGGGGTGGGGGTGCTTCAGGTCCCCGGAGACCTGACTGGTATGGGAGAGACTGAGGGTAGAGCCAGCTGCAAGGTCTCTTAGGAAGCTTCTGAGTACACCTGCAAGGCTGCAGGTCACATCTGTCCAGCAGTGAAGGAGGGAGACTGTCCCTAGGGGATTTTAAGAATTCATTAATTAGTAGAAGGAGAGGGGGGTGTGGTAAAGGAAGAGGTGACAGTTCTAGGGTCCTAGACAGTATGTGGACTGGTGGTTTGGGTCACCGTGTTTTCTGTAGGTTTGTGGAATGGGGATCCTTCTCATTCCAGGGGTTGGTGCTGGGAGGCTAAGGGTTTTCTTGACGTCCTTTGTTTCACAGATGTGGGACTTGAGGCCCAGAGAGAAGCACCTTTTTGGGGTTGAGCTGGAGAGAAGCAGCTAGAAGAGTTTGACATGCACTGATAGCAGAGCTGAGCACAGCCAGCCACACCTGTGAGGGAGCCGGAGCGGCTTTTCGGGGGAGAGAGTGGCTGAGTGGTGGTGGAAGCCGCCTGTCTGCTGCATTGAAAACAAGCTTAATCGCCTCAGCATGGTACCACCCTTTCCACTGGATACTGAAAATTCATTCATTACTCTGGCGGTTCCTGTGATGCTTAGGTTCTTAGCCAGGGGTACCTTTCTGGATGACAAGCCTGTATCTTTTGTTTGGTGTATCTTTGGGGGCATAATGAGATGTGGGATGTGGCTTACAGACGCCCTGTTGTAGCAAGCATCGCTTCTGTCCCAGGCCAGGGACCGTGCCCCATCCTCGGCCCTTAGACGGTCCTAGAAAGATCTGTGATCTGCTTCCAAGGGTCTTCTCTCAGGCGAAGGAACTGAGGCGCTCCCATCTCCAGAGCTACCTTGGGTCTGTCCATGAATGCTTGGTTTCTTTATGACACAGAGATGCTCTTTGGAGAAAATGGGCTTGCGCCAGGTAGAGCCAGATTTGCTTACCCCTACTTGCCCCCTGGGCCCTGTCCTTTAGCATTAAAAACGAGTGATGAGTGTCCTGGTGGTTTTGCCTACCAGCTGCATAGCCAGGAGCAAAGTACTCGACCTGTTGGAGTCTCAGTTTCCCCATCCCTTAAAGGGGAATAGTAATTCCTACCCCCAAAAGTGTATAGTGAGGAAGAGAAGATGTTTTATAAGTATATATTTTACCTAGTACATGCTTCGTGCATAGTAGGTGCTCAGTAAATATTCTGTTCTGTCTCTTCAAGTCCCTTTCCTAAATTTAGAACATTGAAAGAGAAATGTTTATTTATTTAACGATTTTGAAGTTATCAAATTTTAGTAAAGCCCTGGAAGGAAGCTAGTGGTAGTACATGCCTCCTCCCACTAGCCAGCGCCTGTGAACAAAGCCAAGAATCTGGGGGGTTTTCTGCCAACCGGGACTGACTCACTCATGGGGACTGATTCACTCATGAGGGGCCCTGTCTGCTCCAAGGAGGCAGGGCTGAAGCACCACATTAGGGCATGTTCCGGAGAAGTGGATTCTCCAAATAACTTGGATGGTTCCTTGGAGCATTTAGGACAGAAGCAACCTATAATATGGAGACGTCACTCCTACCCCAGTCCAAACAGGGCCCAGAAAGTCTTAGCACTTGGTAAATGCTTAGCAGCAGCAACGATCCTATCCTTAAGACCCTCAGTGGGTATTTAAAATTTTACCACTCCAAGCCTGAGGAGGGTAAGGGGCTACAGTCCGTGCTTTTTGGAATGGGTCCCGGCAAGGACCTTCGTATTCTTCAGCGTAACCATTTTTGTCCCTACTTGTGGATTCATTTCTGCTAGACATCTTGCAGCATCGGGGAGGGGCATTGCGTCCACCTCGTGGTTCTGTGCTTTGAGGTCCTTTATGAGTTGGTGAGAGTTGTGTTCTGTCCATACGGGAACTTCATAGAACCAGAGATCCCTGCGATGTGTGTGGTGTTAGAGACCAAAAGAAAGAACCCAGGAGATCACTCACTGCAGCTTCCTGGTTGCACAGGTCCAGAGAAGGTCAGCGTTGTACTGGTTTCCCAGTCCTTGGTTTGTTCCAGAATTCTTCATCTTTTCTACCCCTCACCAAAGGGCTGGTTTGCCCTGGAGGAAGTGCAGTGTGTACTGGGAGGGGTACCAGCACGCGGGGGCCTCCCGCAGCCCCACCACACTCTGCGGAGCCCTTGCCTGTGAAGGGGCGGAACTCTTGGGGATTTTCACCAGGCTCTTTGCTTTCTCAGCACAAATCATCTTGGGGCTTTTGCCTTGGAGGACTTCACGACAATTTTCCCAACAAGGCTTGCCATGTAGCCCACACTCAGGAAGTAGTCGGAGAGCTGAATTAAAGCACTGTTTTGTCTAATTAAGGCCTATAACCTCAAATTCAGTATTGGGGCAGGACCACAGTTCCCTTTTTTGTGCCTTAAGAGTAAGTTTTTGCTTTAAGCACCCTTCTGGACAGGGTGACTGTGCGACACACTTTAACTCCTTTTTCTCCTTATCTCCCCCCTCCCACGCAGACTCTCCTAACTTTTTGGTTTGTTCTTTCCTTAGAGTCAGCTTGAAAAGGAGGATCAAGCTCAAGACGGAGTCTCCATGGAGGTGTGGAGCCTGGTCACCAACCTCTAACTGCAGAACTGGGATGTGGAGCTGGAAGTACCTCCTCTTGGCTGTGCTGGTCACAGCCACACTCTGCACTGCCAGGCCAGCCCCGACCTTGCCCGAACAAGGTAAGGCACAGGTTGAGGGGTCAGCCTGGACTCCTGGGCCTCGGAGACCTGGCAGGCTAGGACAAAGGTGATGTTGTGGTTGACCGGGAAGGCAAGGCTCCACCCCGGATGGAGCAAAGGGCTCCTTTTTGTAGGAGAGGCTTCCAAAATACTTGGGCTGGTTTGCACGTGGCTATAAACACACCCAGCTTCAGCAGAGGCTGGGGTCATAAAGGCTAGTGACGTCCATTTGCCAGAGGTGACCTGCTTAGGGCGGAAATATATGCTTTTCTCTTCCTGAAAAAGAACTTCTGATTGGGATCTAAGAGCTGACTCCCCAACCTAGATGACATATAAAATGGGGCACAAGTGACCTATGAATTTGTTTGTTTAGCACTTGGATGTTGAGGGGTGTGGGAGCTTGATAAAGACCTCTGGCTTCTAGAAAATTGTTCCAAAGACAATTGTTCCATCTTCTTTGAGGGCTGGCAGTCATGGCCACGTGCCTGCCATTTTGCCATCCTTGGCCATGTCTGACAGGCTGTGGTTGGAAGCCTGCCGAGCGGTTTGCTTTGGATACGCACCACTGGAGGGATTTCAGAGAGACGGAAAGCCAGGGAGCATTATGGTGCATGGATGCTCCTGGAGATCTATAGCTTCTTACAAAGTCGGACATTATTAGTAACGAGAAGGACTTGCTCATGGGATTTACTGGAATTGTGAAAGTACTTCATGGAGGTTACAGGTATATAACACACCTAGTGGCTTTCAGGGGCCTGTGAGAACCTACTGTGAGAACTTAACTGCTGCCAAAGGGTAGTGTGGCTTGTGACTCGGTGGCTCATCACACAAATACGAAGGTTGGCAGGCAGTGGGCGAGAGGCTCAGGTATGCATGTGAAGTAGTGGCTGAGTTTAAAGAACCATCAGTCTCAACTGTCAGGACCCGTTCAAGTGATAAATCATGAGTGAAAATATTTGTCTACTCTCATGGTGATGGGGAAGATCACATGAGACTTTCTGGAAGGTGTGCTTGGGTGAACCACACAGACTAATGTTGCATTCGGAGACAGAGCTGAACGTAAGACTTGAGCTAGAACATGCCAGAGACCCAAAGTGGGAGAGATCATCTCTGCCCACAGGGAGTTTATTATCAGGAAGATAAGTACAGAGGTAACTAAATACAAGGTAGACCGTGTTTTAACCACACAGTGGAGTCATAACAATGCAGTGGAAATGCAGAGGAAGAGGAGAGCAGAGAGCATTTGAGATGGGTCTAGAGGGATGATGGGTGAGGGTTTGTTGGATGACAGCCAAGGGGGGTTGGTTTGGAGGGGAATAGAGGGCATTCCAGGTAGACTAGCATGAATGAGGGTGCTGAGGCAAGATGTATAAGGTGTATACAGAATGACTTGCCTGGTGAGTAGGTAGTTGTGGGGAGTAATACCTGGAAGAATTGAATTGCGTTAGCATATGGAAGGCCTTAACACCCTGCTAAGGACACTATGCTTAAACGAGTAGATACTGGGAATAAATGGGTAGATACTAAGAATCTCAAAAAGTTCTGAGCAGGTAGTGATGTGGATCCAGCTTTCAGAAAATTAACTTGGCAGTCGAATTTGGATAGATGGGAAGAAGTCTGTGTTTGAGTCCTGCTCTGCCATTTAATATCTGCATTACTTGCTTTGACAAATTACTCAAGCACACTAAGACTTAGTTTGCCCATCTTTTTTTTCTTTTTAATGTTTTAATGTTTATTTATTTTTGAGAGAGAGAGAGACAGAGTGTGAGGTGGGGAGGGCAGAGAGAGAGGGAGACACAGAATCCGAAACAGGCTCCATGCTCTGAGCTGTCAGCACAGAGCCCCTTGTGGGGCTCGAACTCACAAATGGTGAGATCAGACCTGAGCCGAAGTTGGACACTTAACCGACTACGCCACCCAGACGCCCCTTAGTTTGCCCATCTTTAAAATGGGGACAGTAAAAAAGCATTAAATGAGGTACCCAGATAAGACACCTACAGGTAAAGTTTTGGTAGTTATTACTGCTGTTACCACAGTTGCCAGACAGACAAGTTAGCTGTTTGTTCAGCTGTTTGTTTTGAATGTCTAGCTAGAGGAAGGAACCAGAGTGGGGGGCGTGAGTTGTAAAGGAAGGGAAAACCAGCAGACACTATAGAAATAGAATCTGTGGGTTTCAGTAGGTTGGCTGTCAACTCTGGGTGATTCGAGACAGAGACAGAATGAAAGTAAAAGGAGTGAGTTAGGGCAGAAGGTTTATGAGGAGCAGAGATTTGGATCAGCCACAGTGTAGACGGTAATAAGGGAGTCCAAAAAGCAAGGAGGGCTTGGATGAGGTTTGAGAATATGAATTTATGTTGGGCCCTAAAGTGCTTTTTTTTCTTTTCTTCAACTTTCTCTATCAAACTCCTTTGCCCTTGAGAAATGGAGAATGGAGTAAGTGAATGGTATGGGTCTCAGGCCCAAGGAATTGTGGGGTGGGGTGGGTGTGGAGAGGTTCACTGAATCCACTGGCTGTGGATCCTAACTGAGAAAGGAAGTCCAGG
Source organism: Prionailurus bengalensis (assembly GCF_016509475.1). Taxonomy (NCBI): domain Eukaryota; kingdom Metazoa; phylum Chordata; class Mammalia; order Carnivora; family Felidae; genus Prionailurus; species Prionailurus bengalensis. The sequence continues at coordinate 44,346,771 of NC_057344.1, forward strand.
CAGTGATAGAGGGTGGAGCCAGGGGGCTGAAGGTTTTGATGAGGAGGAAACACAGGCCAGGAACAGAAGGGAGGGAATAGGGAAGGTGGAGGGGGCTATTAGGAGGGCTCTGCAGCAGTGAAGACTGAAGTCAGACCGCCATTTAAAAAAAAATCAACTGAGGCATAATTTACATTTTGAAAAATAACATCCATTTTTTTAATATAATTTATTTTGAGAGAGAGCACAAGTGGGGGCGAGGGCACAGAGAGAGAGAAGGAGAGAGAGAATCCCAAGCAGGCTCTGCACTGTCAGTGCATAGCCCCACTCGGGTCTCAAATCCACAAACCATAAGATCATGACCTGAGCCTAAATCAAGAGTCAGATGCTTACCCGACTGAGCCACCCAGGTGCCCCAATATACCAATTTTTAAGGGTATAGTGTGTTTTGATAAATATAATGTCCCATGTGACTACCACCCCAGTCAAGGTAGGGAACATTTTCATCACCTCCAAAACTTCCCTCTGGCCCCTTTGCATTCAGTCACCTATGCAGCATTGACCCCAGCAACCGCAGATCTACTTTCTGTCACTATAGACTAGCTTTGCCTCTTCTAGAATTTCACATAATGGCATTATGTGGTGACTGTGTAGCCATTCCCCGGTTGATGGCCACTTGGGTTAACAGGTTTGGTTATTATTAATAAAGCTCCTGTGAACATCTGTGTGTAAGTCTCGTGTGGACATAAGGTTTGCTCAATTGCCTTGGTTTTGATTTTGGCACCACTTCTTACTGTTGACTCTTGGGAAAGTTCCTGTGTGTGGAACTTCTATAAAATATAATGATAATGAACATCTGCTCCCAAGATCCAATAAGAGTGTGTGCAGAGCTCTCAGCACAGTGCCTGGCACATGGTCAGTGGGCAATAAATGACAGTTGTGAGTGCTTTTTCCTGGGACCCCACAGAAGACAGCACGTGGTGAGGGGCTTGTTCCCTGGGTGGTGTGGAATGCCTTAGGACACAGATGTGGAAGTCCACTGGACTCCGGGAACGAGTCCCAGATCCCTGTTTGGTTAAGTCCCCCTGTGGGTGCAGTGTGGCTCTTTCACAGAGCTTTACCCCTCCTGAGCTTTGTGATAGCAAAGTACGTGCCCCCCACAGTCTTCAGAGAATTGCTGGGAGGTCATTAGGGAAAATCTGTCCCTGCGCTTTGTAAACCATAAGGTACCCCACAAAGGTAAAGTATCACTGTATGGTCTTGGCCCTGCTGATTATTAAATAATAATGCTGCTATTGTCCTCAGAAAAGACTATAATCTGTGTATAAAAGGTTTGTGCAAAAGTTTAAACCCCAAACTCTGCTCCCACAGAGAGCTTTTCCCCTTCAGAAGGGCCTTCTGTAATTGTGTGTGTGTGTGTGTGTGTGTGTGTGTGTGTGTGTGTGTGTTGGGAGCCCCTCCCCCAGTCTGCAAATGCTCCTGAGGGAGTGGGGAGGGCCTGGAGTTTCTGGCTGTCCTTGGAAAGTTGATTTAATAAGGGTTCCAGGAAAACCAGCCTCCCTTGGTCCCTCCCTCTCCTTTCCTTTCTCTAGTTTGGGATCGTAAAGAGGCTAAGCTTGTTTCAGAGCAGGTCTTGAGGAAGGAGGGAGAGGGAGTTGTGTGGAAAGACTAAACCTGGGTCATGGGTGGAGGTGCAGAAATGCGCCTTTGAAAAGAGAAATACTGACTTGAAATACATTTTGAGCTTGAGGAGGGTTGTGTCTGTGTATTTTTCTCTCCTTTAGAATAAGACTTGGAAAAGCACGTGGGTGAATCCAAAACTGCTTGCTTCTTGCAGTTGGGGCTGGGGGTCCTGCCCCCTTTCCAGTAGTAACGTGGGTTAAACACCCCAAACCCCATGGTCAAGGGGACAGTGTGAGACCTGCAGTCTCAAAATACTTGCGTACATACTCAGAAACCTGCAACTAATAAGCGATTTAATGGGCTGGGGTTTTCCTGCTCCTCCCACCTACCCAGATTTGAAGGAGTCTGGTGGCCGGTTGAAGGGGGAGAGGTTACCCTTAATGGAAAAGCCGCACGTTTCCATTTCTGGCTGCAAGCCCCCTCGATGCCGGGCGCCACAAAGCAAGGCTTTGTCTTTGTGTTCCACAAAACCTGCGCCCGTGGCGGGGTGGCTACAAGCAGTACCAGAGACATTGCCCCAGCTTCAGGTGGGAGGGCCCCCGGCCACCCCAGACAACCCACCAGGGGGTCCCACAGCTGTCTTTGGCCTTAAGGAGTACGCATTTCAGCCTGGCTGCAGGGGGAGCCGCAAATAGGTACCAGAGGGTATCCCACCGCCTGCCTTGGACAGGCTGCAGCTGATTGGTATGGCCGGGGCACCAGTGTCCCGTGGCTGTACTGGGGCACACATCCAGGAGCGTCCGTCTGCTTTGAATGCACACTGGATGTTCAGAAGGAGTTTCTCCTCCCGCAGCCAGAAGGCGAGTGGAATCACATGGAGCAGAAGGCGACGTTGGGTGACCCACTTGAGAACAAGGGTGCAGGATTTAGGTCGGTTGAAATCTGTAGGGTGCTTACCTACCAGGTTTCCCCCAAGGATCCACTCTGTCCCACATCCTTTTCCCCAGAGTGGAGGCCCGAGTGTTTTTGAAAGGGCGTGCTTGCAAGTGTTCCCAGTGCTGAGCTGAACAGGATGGGGGTAGGGAGACCCAGTGCTCAGCCTGTGAGAGAATGTGAAGGAGGAGCACTCACGTGTCCTGCTTGACCACGCTGGGCAAGTGCAGCAAAGCCACTCCAGGGCTGTGTTCTTGGCTCTGGCTTCTGCATTGCTACACTATTAGCTTCACTGATTTTCCACTCTGGCTTTGCCAGCCAGCTCCCTGAAGTCAGGGAGGAGGAATTTCTCAGGGAAGAACAAATGGCTGTCCAGAGCCCTTGCTGCGGGTGGGGGAGGGGAGGGAGCCCAAACAAAGAATCAGGCTGGGATTTTGTCACCTGGTTTCTGTGACTACCTAGTCTGGGGTGGGCGGGAATTGAAGAGAGAGCGCCAAGGATTCCTTTGGACGCTGTGGCCCCAGCATGGAGGTAGGTCAGCAGGGCTCAGCCAGGGTGCTTGCTCCTGGTCAGGCAGAAGCAGTGAGTGATGGCTTGTGTCTGGGGTGGTGATGGATGGCCTTGGGAGAAGTGAGTTCTGGGGAGTCATTATCCGGGAGGGCCATGTCCGGGGTCAGAGAGCCTGACCAGCAGCTGCGCCCTGTTTTCACAGCGCCTGGTTCCTCTGAGGCCACTGGGAGCTCCAGCTCACCCTGTAGACACCACCTTTGCCTCTTCCTTCCTTCCCCGAAGCCTGGAAACGAGACAAGTGTCTCCCTGCTGACCGGGGAAAGTCCAGCTGCTCTGGCGCTCCTGGTCTCCCGAGTTCAGCTGCCCAGGCCTCCCTTTCATTCTGGAAAGATGGCTCATTTACAGACTTACTGCAAACATTCTCTTCTCTCTGCCCACTCACCCTACACCCTCCCCTCTGGCCCCAAGTGATTTAGCTGAAAGTTAAGTGCTCAACGGGGCTCTTAAGGGCCTGGAGTAAATCCCAAACTGTTTCCTCCCAGAGAAAGGCCTTCTGGAGCCCGGCTGCTCCTGACTGTGGAGGTTTGCTCTGACTTCCAGCTGGTGACAGCCAAGTAGGGGAGACAGTTGCCTGAAGCCCCCATGGTGGGCTTGTTGCCGCTTTTTTTTTTTTTTTTAATTTTTTATTATTTTTGTGAGAGAGACAGAGTGCGAGCAGAGGAAGGGGAGAAGGAGGCACAGAGTCTGAAGCAGGCTCCAGGCTCTGAGCTGTCAGCACAGAGCCCGACGTGGGGTTCAAACCCACATACCTTGGGTCATGACCTGAGCCGAAGTTGGAAGTTTAACGGACTGAGCCACCCAGGTGCCCCTGGGCTTGTTGCCTCTTAATGGTAGCTCCTGTCTCAGAGTTCCTCTTTCCTGGTTGTCAGTTCACTTGGACTCTCATCTTTCCCCTTGCCAGATGAGGTGCCCACTGCCTTCATTTAAAGACTTTGCCCCTTGCAAACTGGGCAGCGCTGGCGTGAGGCATCTGTCCAGTTAGTCCCCAGCGCTGAGAAAGATGGGCTCTGGCAGAGCTTGAAACTCAATCCTCCTTCCTTATCCCACACACTATGGCGTGGCTAAGCCTCCTGGGATGGGTTGTGTAAAAGGAGGTGAATGGTGGGGCAGCCGGCACCGCCATTTGAGCGAATGCGGCTGTGGTTTCCCTGGCCCTGCACGTGCAGGCGCTTGGAGCCTCAAGTGGGTGAGAGGGTCAGGGAGTTCGGTGAAGACAGGCCTCAGTGGTTACGAGCGTGGGGCAGGGAGAGAGGTTAAAATCCACCAACACTGAACTTTCAAATTTGAGTTTAGTGTTTAGCCTTCCTAAGTTTTTCTCTAGGATTGAAAACTAGCCTCTGGCTGATGGTCCCTTCATTCTGTCAGTCATTCATTCATTAACAGATTTCTCCCTCCCTCCTTTCCTTCCTTTTTTTTTCTTCTTTCTCCTCCCTCCCTCCCTCCCTCGCTTTCTTCTTCCCTCCCTTCCTCCCTTCCTCCCTTCCTCCCTTCCTCCTTTCCTCCTTTCCTCCCAGCCAGCCAGCCAGCCAGCCAGCCAAAACAAGACTTCCTTTTCCTTCTTTTATACAATGTATTTATTCATACATAACCGTAGTTTATCCTGGTCCCTCAGTAGGAAATGTTCGCCCCTATCTTTTTCTCCTTTCACTTTTTGTAATTCCTACTCTTAGCTGAGGGTTTAGCTTGGATTTAGCTTGGGTTTAGCCTAAGGCATAGCTTGAGGGCCACCTACCCCTTGAAGCCTTCCTCTTGTCTCCAAATTAATCACTTCTTTTAATCCCTCTTTCTGTTTAACTTTCAAGCTGGCACTTTGCCTTAATGTTATATGGAGCTTTTTCAAGTTTATTTTTATTTATTTTGAGAGAGAGAGAAAGAGCAAGTGGGGGAGGGCAAGAGAGAGAGAGAGGGAGGGAGACAGAATCCCAAGCAGGCTCCACACTGTCAGCCCAGAACCCGGTGTAGGGCTCAAACTCACGAAACATGAGATTGTGACCTGAGCCGAAATCAAGAGTCAGACCCTTAACCGGTTGACTGAGCCACCTAGGTACCCTAGAGGTTTTTAACATATGGTTTGTTTCTTCCTCAGAGCAAAGTTCTGAGCAGTCAGAAAGAATATTTTCATTGCTCTTTTAAAACACAGCTATTTGAGGGGCGCCTGGGTGGCGCAGTCGGTTAAGCGTCCGACTTCAGCCAGGTCACGATCTCGCAGTCCGTGAGTTTGAGCCCCGTGTCGGGCTCTGGGCTGATGGCTCAGAGCCTGGAGCCTGTTTCCGATTCTGTGTCTCCCTCTCTCTCTGCCCCTCCCCCGTTCATGCTCTGCCTCTCTCTGTCCCAAATAAATAAATAAACGTTGGAAAAAAAAAAAAAACACAGCTATTTGATATGTCATCAAGGTTTACCATAGGAAATTTAGAAAATACAGACTTGTAAAGAGAAAAAGAAAAACTATTCCCATCATCTAAAATTAGTCAATGTTAACTGTGAATCTATTTCTTTAGACTGTTTTTCTTGCATTTATACAAATGTGACTTTTCAAATATGGAATTTATATGGCATATACTGGTTTTTAACTTAAGCACATAGGTTTTTTTTGTTTTTTTTTAAGTAAGCTCTATGCCCAGTGTGGGTCTTGAACTCGTGATCCTAAGATGGAGAGGTACATGCTCTACCAGCTGCCCCAAGCATGTAGTATTTATTGCCAAGCAAAGAAAATTGTTTCATTGTGCTTAATAACTACATAGTATTCCATTGTGTGGGTGTGCAAAATGTATTTATTTACCCAGTCCTCTACTGTGGGGCATTTAGGTTATTTTCAATAGTTTGCACTTAAGTGAACATACTTTTACAAATAAAATTTGTCCATATTTCCAAGGATACTTACATTCTAAAAGTCTTGATTACATACTGACAAATTTGCCACAGAAAGGTTAAGCCAGTAAAACTCTTCTGAAATAATAATAAATACTATTTATTGCACCTTCACAGCCTGTCAGCTTTACATTTTTATATCTTTACACTGATCCCATGGCCATAGGTTTTACTCCCATAGTCAGATGGGGAAACTGGGATCCAAGGAGTTAAGTAACTTACCTGAGGTCATAGTTGGTGAAACGTGGAACTTACATTCACACTCAAGTAGGTCTGACTTCAGTATTTTTTTCTAGTCTCTAGAAAAAATAGTGTATTTTTTACACTATGTCCCTATGTCAGATTGGGTTTCCCCCTAAAGTTCAGACAGACAAACATTTTATTTTTTTTAATGTTTATTTATTTTTGAGAGAGAGAGGGAGACCCAGAATCTGAAACAGGCTCCAGGCTCCAAGCTGTCAGCACAGAGCCAGTCGCGAGGCTCAAACTCACAAACGGTGAGATTGTGACCTGAGCCGAAGTCGGACACCTCACTGACTGAGCTACCCAGGCACCCCCAACATTTGGATTTAAACATTTCAATTTGCTGGGTCAGCCTTTCTCTGTCCCACAGGAATCAGGCTCCACCTCCCTTTCTGGGTAGGTGTGCAATTGGGGTAAGGGCAGCTGAGATGCTTGCCTTGTAGCATTTCTTGTGTGACATTCTTCTCTCTGCTCAGAGGTTATGCATGGGTTATAAGTCTGTGAGCTGCCTAAAGGCAGGGGTTCCCTAGCCTAGAATATTCAATAGAACAAAAACCCCATGGAGGCTGCCTTTTCTACTGTAGCAGAGCCTTCCTACTTGGAGAAGGTCTAGGATCGGAGGTCCCCAAAGTGTCAGATGCCACACCTGAGTTTTCTTCGTAGGTCACACTTATTCTAGAATGTGGTGGTGTTGCCCAGACATACAAATCACCTAGATTGCTTCTAAAATGGTTGTGGTCCAGCGGTGTCTGCTGGGTGGAAATAAACATGTCAGAAGGGCTCACTGAGGCTAAAGCACTGGCATTGTTTTGAGGCTGCCACTATGTATATTTTTAAGACATAAGGAAATACAGGGGTGCCTCGGTGGCTCGGTCAGTTAAGTATCTGACTCTTGATTCGGGCTCAGGCCATCATCACACGGTTCGTGAGTTCGAGCCCCACATCAGGCTTCTCACTAACAGTGCAGAGCCTGCTTGGAATTCTCTCTCCTTCTCTCTGCCCTTCCCCTTCTCATGCTCTGTCTCTCTCCCTCAAAATATATAAATAAACTTAAAAAAAAAAAAAAAAAGACATGAAGAAATACAAAAACGGGGGACAGAGATCCTGAAGCTGTTGGTTGTCTTAGTGCCTACTGAGATATTCAACACGTTAATGTTTTAAACAAAAATATGTATTATACTGTGGTTGAGCTAGTCACAAATAATTACAGGATTTAAAAAATCTAGGGGCGCTTGGGTGGCTCAGTCGGTTAAGCGTCTGACTTTGGCTCAGGTCATGATCTCACGGTTCATGGGTTCGAGCCCCATGTCAGGCTCTGGCTGATGGCTCGGAGCCTGGAGCCTGCTTTGGATTCTGTGTCTCCCTCTCTCTTTGCCCTTCCCCTGTTCATGCTCTGTCTCTGTCTCAAAAATAAATAAATGTTAAAAAATAATTTTAAAAAAATCTATATTAATTTGTGGTATACTGTCTGAAGTGTGCCCCAGGAATAGGAAATAGATGTATTAAAAGTTGTTTGACAAATATCTTCTTCCATTTCTGTCGGTATGTAACTGGGGAGAAAACACCAAAAGTCCCCCATTCAAGAGAGGCCAGGACAAATGCCTTCCCCTCCCCTAGCTTTACCATGGATCAGGCCCAGTCCTGGCCAGTGTTATCTTTTTTTTTTTTTTTTTAATGTTTATTTATATATTTTGAGAGAGAGAGAGAGAGAGTAGGGGAGGGGCAGAGAAAGAGGAAGAAGGCGAGAGAATCCCAAGTACGCTCTGAGCTGTCAGCATAGAGCCCTAAGGGGGCTGTGAGATCATGACCTGAGCCAAAATCCAGAGTCAGATGCTTAACCAACTTAACCGACTGAGCCACCCAGGTACCCCCCTGGCCAGTGTTATTCTTACCAGACATATGCAAATACAGCAAATGACTCATTAAAGAAGTGTCATCAAAAGACTGCATCAAGTAAGGACATAAAACCCAGGTTATGAGGACATCTGCAAACGTAGGAGAGGGTCCTTCCCTAAAGTGAAGGGACAAATTAACCATCATTTGTGAGCTGTGATCTGTGCGTGTACATATACATCGTGAAGGCAGAGGTTTCGTCTTTTTGTTCACTTCAGCATCTTAGAACAAATAAATACATGCATGAACACACAGGTAAGGAACCACCCATTTTCTTTGTTTAAAAGATAACCTAAAATTTCCAGTTTTAAAAAAGGAGACAGTGCAGGGCACTTGGGTGGCTCAGTCGGTTAAGTGTCCGACTTCGGCTCAGGTCATGATCTCAAAGTTTGTGGGTTCGAGCCCCATGTCAGGCTCTGTGTTGACAGCTCGGAGCCTGGATCCTGCTTCGGATTCTGTGTCTGCCTCTCTCTCCCCCACTCACACTTGCTCTCGCTCTCTCTCTCTCTCAAAAAAAAATTTTTTTTAAGTTAAAAAAAAGAGACGGTGGGAATAAAATCCTTTTTAGCGGGAAGATAAGGAAAATATGTAAGGAGTCATTTCTCCCACATCTGACACTCTTCACATCATCTCACGGACCGATTCTTGGGTGCTTGAGGCATGGCATCACCTGGTGGCCAGGCTCCATTCCCACAGCTCTTGATTCTGAAGCAGGGCCGGAGGTTGGTAGTTCTGACAGGTTCCCTGCCCATCCAGGAGAATTTGAGAATCTCTGATGTTCAGTTAATTTCTCAAAAAAGTCTATAACGTAGGTGCTGTTTCCACGTCACAGTTTAGGCAACTGACCCAGAGAGGTCAAACACACACAACTTGCCGAGATTAAACAGCCAGTAAGTGGTGGGATTGAGACTGGAGTCTGGTGGGTATCAATGCCTGCAGCCCTAACTCCTGTACTGGAAAGGATGAGAGGCAGGAAGGTGGAATATCCGAGAGGCTGGAGAGTCTTTCTAGACTAAGATAGGCGGAGAGGTAGTGGGAAAGGTGGAAGAGGGCTGAGTCAAGTTGCCTGGGGGTACTGGGGAGGCTGGGGTAGGTTGGTCTGAAAGCCTTCCGGGGAAGAAGACTCTCTCCCCTCTTTCTCTGATGCGGGGCTTTAAGTCAATTATCACCGTCTTTGGAATGCTGATCTGCTCTCCAGCCTGTTAGAAGGGCCCTTTTGCATTCAGAAATCTCTGTTCCTTTACTGTCAAACTTTAGAGTTTACTTTTGGAATTAAGTTTTATTTTCCCTAGGTTTTGGGAATTAGCTCTTGAATCTTGAAAGAGTCAGCCTTACCTAACTACTGAATGAAGTTCTTCCTGTGACATTCAAAACTTTTACCGATGTCATTTGAGCAGTCAAGACTATATTAATGTCTGAAGGGTGCTCTTGGAGGTGGCATTTATTTTATAAGGTGAGCCCTTCACTACCCTCAGCGCTTCCGCTCCGTTTTTGAAATTTATTTGCCTCGCTAGTTCTCATGGGGTAATATATCATGAGTCAAAAAGGACAGTGAAATAAATCCCTCTAGAATACTTGGGCTCCCAGTTTTCTGTCAGTCACAGCCTCTTAGCTATTCCGCGTCCTCCATTCTAAGACTTCTTCTGGTGAGAACATGGGTCAGAGAGAAGCCATGAAGACAAGCATTTATTGAAGTTCTGGTGGCTGGAGATCTGGGACCAAAACAGAATCCACCCATCCACCCATCCTCCCTCCTTCCTTAGAATGAGCAGGGGAGAGGCAGAGAGAGAGAGAGCGAATCTTAAGCACACTCAGCAAGGAGCCCAGGCGGGGGCTGGATCCCATGATCCTGGGATCATGACCTGCGCTGAAATCAGAAGTCAGATGCTCAACCAGCTGAGCCGCCGAGGCACCCCCAGAATCCTCGCTTCTTAAGGCAAATTAACTTGCAGCCTCTTGCCTTTCCTCACACCAGAGAGCACTGTGTGCTCGTGGGGGCAGAAGGAGGTAGCAGAGAGTGATACTCACTTCTTAAGCCCCAGGTGAAAATTGGAAAGTTAGAACTAGAGGGCACCCAGAGCTTGTCAGGTCCATCAGCTTTCCCATTTCACAGATGAGGAATTTGAGGCCCAAGGGAGGAAATGACTTCCCCAGGGTCACACAGTTAGTGGTAGGGCCAGTTGTCTGAGTGATTTCCACTCAGATGTTCTTTCCACTGCACCCAGCCAGTTACACCTGTGCTTCAAGCAGGGTTTGGGGGTGAGTGGTTTTCACAAGGGTTTCAGACTAGGCTCGCATCCCTTAGGACATCTGGATGTTGACATTGCCCAGATAATGTTGACATTATCTCTCTCCCTGGATTCTGATTGTTCAAGATCCTCCCGACTGAGCAAAGGAGTCCCCAGTGTAGATATTGGTCCCTAACCTTCCTCCAACCAAGCCTTTGGTCCTCCTCCTTCCACCTGCTCGCTACCTGACAGCCATATCGTCTCAGGTAGAGAGATCCCTGAAGCATGTTCTTGTAATTTCTTAAAGAGCACTTAATGCTCAACTTTCATGGTGTGTGTGAAAGAGAAAAATGAATATGTAGTATGTCAATGCATCCCCTGAGTCCTCACTGTCCTGCAAATCTGTGGAACAGACCAGAAGTCCCAGACTTTTACATTTCGTGAGCCAGTAAAAATTCCTCCCAGTTTTTCAGAACCTACATAGGGTTAACAACTCATTTTGCTACGTAAGAACATTTTTTTTTTAATTTCTTTTAATGTTTATTTTTGACAGAGAGACAGAGTGCGAGCAGGGGAGGGGCAGAGAGAGAGGGAGACACAGAATCTGAAGCAGGCTCCAGTCTCTGAGCTGTCAGCACAGAGCTGGATGTGGGGCTCGAACTGTGAGATCATGACATGAACCAAAGTCGGACCCTTAACAGACTGAGCCACCCAGGTGCTCCATGTAAGAACATTTTTAAAAACCAACACTGTTCACTACCATTACTTTCTTTTTTTTTTTAACTGTGGTAAAATACACATAACATAAAATTGACCTGTTTTCACCAGTTTTGAGTATCCAGTTCTGTGGCATTAAGTTCATTCATGTTGTTGTCCGACCATCACCATCATTGTCTCCAGAATGTTTGCATCTTCTCCAATTGAAGCTCTGTTCCCATTAGATTTGAACTCCCCATTCTCCCCTCTCCCAGCCCCTGGCAACCACCTTTCTACACCATTTTATTCTCTTTAAAAAAAAATTTTTTTTAACATTTATTTATTTTTGAGAGACAGAGAGAGACCGAGCATGAGCAGAAGAGGGGCAGAGAGAAAGAGGGAGACACAGAATCCGAAGCAGGCTCCAGGCTCCCAGCTGTCAGCACAGAGCCCGATATGGGGCTCGAACTCACAAACCATGAGATCATGACCTGAGCCGAAGTCACTTAACCGACTGAACCACCCAGGCGCCCCCACCATTTTATTTTCAAAGGATGCTTATGGCCTTTATTTTCATAATGTAACAATAAGAGGCATTTCTTTAACATTGAGAAAAAGTAACCTTATGAAGAGCCCATTCCATGGCCCACTGCAGTAAGTGACCCCTGTACACTGTGTGACCCAGACCCGCCATGCAGTGATCGGACTGGACACGGGGAGGGAAGGTGGCAGGTACACTGGAGTGCTGAGAGTTTTGGTGAAGCATGCTCTCAAGCACCCACTGAGGTTTGGGGGGGGGGCGCAAAAAGCCAAATTCTGGAACAGCTGACTCCTCCACTAATTCATCAGCAAGTTTAGGGAGCTGCAATTTTTTCCTGCCCAGCTGCTGGTGCTTCCTTCCCCAAACAAGCTCTGCTGAGTGTGGGGGAGGGGAAGCCCTCCAAGGGGCCCTTGTAGGGGGCCCGGTGGGGGCAGGGCTGTACTTTCTTTTCTTTAAGGAACCTGACCGGACTTTAAGGTCAGAGCACAGAGCACGGCAGAGTGGGAGCTGCAGGGTTACCTCTTCCCTGTTGATTCATCTCACTGTCCTCCTCCCCCAGCCTTAATGATCTTTCCATTACAGAACCCAGACCAGGAAGTGCATGACAGGTCGCAGCTGCAGACACATGGCTGGGAGGCCTGGGCTCCGAGCCAGTGGTGGGAGGGTCTGAGCTCTCTTTACAGCAGCGGGACCCTACACACACACACACACACGCACACGCACACGCACACACACGCACGCACGCACTCACGCATGCACACACTCAGGCACTTGAGCTAGTTCAGTGGAAGGTGTTCTGTGTTGTAACAGTTGGTGGCTAGTTGTACTTTTGCTTTGAGTTCAGGACTTGATTTTTACTAAAGGCAGAAGACCACCACCTGAGTGTCCAGATCCCCTCAGCTTACAACCCACACAAGTGGTCCTTACTGGGTTTGGGATTCTTTCAGGGGGGGTTTCCATCATTGAGCAGAGGCTCTTTGGCTCCTTTTCCCAAAACAGGACCCATTTAATATGGCTTTAGAAGCTTCCCAGATGTCCAGGAGAGTTATTAGGCATAGTATTAATACCTCCAAAATTGTCAGTTTTTCTTATGATTCTATCAAAATGCAAGGTTCAGAACCTCTTTTGGGGGATGGTTTAGTTGCAAGAGCATGGGCTTTGCAAACACACAGTTCTGGGTGCAAATCTTAATGAGCAGAGCCTCCTCTGACCATCTTCTTTGGGGATGGCTCCTTCCACGTGCAAGTTTGCTCAGGAAATGTTAATTTACCCTCAACTGTGTCCTGGGGGGCAGTTGTCACACAGGAGTTTCTGTCTCCACCGCCAGCTGTGTTGTTGGCTTTCTTCCCTGAATCTGCCAAGGCCGGATTCCTCTGGTGCCAAATGTGAACCCCGGTGACACCAACTTCTAGGAACTGTGAGCTTAGACCGCCCTTCCCCGTAGCTGCGGGGCACCTCCCTTTGCTCTGGGGTGAGTGGGCTCTGTGCTTCCTGCGCCTCTTAAGTGAACTTGTCTCAGAGCAGCTAAGGTAGGCGGGAGAGAAGCATCGCGTTCTGACAATTGCTTTGGGAAATGGGGATAGGAAGAGATTTCTTCAGGCTCTATCCATAGTGTGTCAGTAAATATTTGGCGAGAGCTTTTGCTGGCAGAGAGGAAGAAGGGAAGTTTCTTTTAAAACAGCTCTTGGGCACATTCCTTTGTTAATCACTTAATTACGGTCCTTCTCCCCAATGGGTGAGTGCTTTGCCCTTGATGGGAGGTAGAGGGGACGTGAGGGGTAGAGGGGAGGTAGAGGGGAGGTAGAGGGACACGGGTGCTGATGGGGGCACAGTCCTCAGGAGGGGGGAAAAAAAACTACAGGTACGAGGAGGCACCACATAGAACCCATAGAACCCGGCGCGCGGGCTCGAATCCTGGACTCCATCCTGACTCTCATCTGGTTGAAAGTTTACACAGACCTCGCTGGGCTCAGGGCGCTCTCGGCTGGGGTCTCCCGAGTGGGGTTCTGCGTGCCTGGGCCTCCTCCTGCCCAGATACTGGGGAGCTGTTTTGGGGGGTCTTGGGGCGGGCGCGAGGCCCCGCGCTGAGGCTTTGGCCAGCGCAGGCGGCTCTGCAGTAAATTACAGTGACGAGGTGGGACACACAAAAGACCAAAATCTTTTTTTAATAAAAACAAAACAAAACTCCGGCCCCAAGCCCCTGGGCTGCTGAATGGCGATGGCTTCCTGTCAGGATTAGCCGGGCCGCCTGGGCCTGTGTGCACTGCCTTTCTCCTCAGGAAATACCTTTAGTAAGCCCCGGTGGGGTCCCCATGGCAACGCGCGAGGGGACCTGCTGACAGAGGCCATTCAGCCCGCCATTGTTCCTCGGCCCCTTTGTCGGGAGCTGTATTGCTGCCCCTCTGGCAAACACAGCAGTTTGCACCGTTTTGTCAGGCTGAATGTGGAGTTTTTACATTTTAATGGGTTCTTCTGGCAGTGGCCCATTTGCATGCAAAATGTTCCCTCGTACTTCTTTCCCTTTTTTTCTATTAAAAAAAAAAAAAAAAAACCTACACTCCAAATCTCCTGGGTCGGTGGGGGGACTGGTGAATGCAGCCGGATCAGGGTGTCCGACCCTGCTAATTGATTTGGTGTTCTGCCTCCCCTATCACACATGCCTGCGCTCCCCATTTCTGCAGCTTTCACTGTATGTTGGGGATATCGTGGGCACAGGAAATCCTGTATCTTTAGGGCTTCCTCTCTGTACCCCTGCTTGTAGGAGGATAGTCATTCCCTGGGATTTCAGTGAGATCCCCACTCTGGCCTGGCCTTGCCAGACTAAAGTAAGTTTTCAGTTCCATTTCAAAGCCAAAATAACGTAATAAAAAACCTCTGCAGAGGGCTCCCGGAGCCCTGCCGCGCTGTTCTGTGTTCCTTTTAAGTTGCCTTCAAAGCCACCCGGAGTTCCTCCCCCACCCACAATTGCCCCCTCATTTATCTCTGGGGAGTTTGTGCCAAAACTGTAAACATTCCTGGACCACCAGTTCCCCCATGTTACCGAAGAGAATGGGCCGTTCTCCCCTAATTTTCTTAACCCAGAAATCCAAAATCAAAAGGATTTCATAAGGATGACAGCAATCACGACCTCGAGACAACAGGTCTGGACTTTGTTAAGGGCTGGTTATCCTTTGGAATGTAGGATGTCGATGACACCACTCCTCACCACAGAGGGTAGAGAAGATGCATATTTATGGGACCAGCCCACAACCAAGCAGCATGAATAAGCACAAGATAAAGTCGTGAAAATCCATAGGTCCTAGGAAGGCACATTAAGAATAGGACGAAGATTGGAGTTGGGGGTGTCTCATAAGAGTGAGTCTTAAAGTCTTAGAGGAGTGAGGGAGAGAGCGGAGAAAGCAAAAATAAGAGGGCCAGGGAGGGCAGTGGCTTGGCCAAAGAGGCTAGGAGATTGGACAGCTGAGGTTGGGAGGTGTGGTTGAGGGGCTCCAGATGGTGGAGGAGGAGGAAATAAACCGAGGTCCCCAGGAGTGTGAGGGCATGGAACGCAGGGCGCCCAGGCAGAGAGGTCAGGGCTGGAGAGCTGGGGGCAGTCGGATGTGTGACCAGGAGAACTGGCCCCTGTGCCTGATGTTCTTAATCTTCCGCAGCAGAGTCAGGCAGAGGTCATCAGAGGTCATCAGCTCCGCTGTAAACTGTATTCAGAGGTGAGGATCTTAGGGCAAGAGAAGGTGTCAGGTGACCCAGAATTGAGCCAGGGACACAGTGAGGGAGGGACTGTGCTGTCCACCTGTGGCCAAAGCCACAGTAAGTACCTCAAGTGGGTCACCTGTCACTGTCCCAAGTGCTGAGTGGAAAGTGTGACACTGTGGAGGGGCCCAGGCCCTGGCAGACCCAGCATCAAGAGCCAGCGCTGATCCCTGTTTTGTGACTTTGAGAGAAGTCCTTCAATCTCTTTTTTTCTTTTTCTTTTTTTTCTTTTTCTTTCTTTTCTTTTTGTATTTAGATGGGAATGAACACCAATAACACGAACATGAATTAACATGCCTTTTGGAGTATCAAGTGCCATACCAAAATAGGGCATTATTCTTAGTCCCAAGCCTGCCCCCACCCCCCATTTTCTCACTTGCCGAATGTGCACATTGATACCTGCTCAGCTTTAGAGGGTAGATGAGTGTGGACAGAAAAATGCATATATCAGTTAAAAAGCCCTAAAGTATAAGGTAGAAGTGGTGAACTGGAGGGAATGAGAAGACAGGATAAGGTCAAAGCAGTCAACTTCAGAAGCTCATACGAGGAAGTAGGAGACATGAGTGCCGTTAGGATAAGGGTTTCGGTCACTTTTCAGAAGTCAGGGATTGCAAAAGCAAAGTGAGGGTAGGGAATATTTTTCAAAGTGATAGACATGGGCTCTGGACATGTGTGGACTCTGGAGAGCCAGGCCGCCCGCTTTTGAATCCCAGCTTGGCCACTTACTAGCTAGGTGGGCCATCTTGGACAAATACTGGATCTCTTTGTGCCTCTGTGTCCCCTCTATAAAACGAGGGTAATAGTGGTACCTACTTCACGGGGTTGTGGTGATTAAATGTGCTTGGCATGCGGGGAGCTTCCGTGTCCATAGGGTAGAGATCATAATAGTATGTACCTTATAAGGGATGGAACGAGAGTCTGTGTTAAAAGCTTACAGTAAGCGCGCTGTAAATATCGGCCAGTATTAATTAGCATGATCGTTTTCAGCATTGTTTATGATCCCAAGATAATATAGGGGAAAGCACATAGTAAATTGCAAAGTGCTATGCAAATATGTTGTTATTCTTCACCAGGTTCATATTAAGTTGTGAAGTTTGGAGATGGATAACTCAAACCAAATTGGCTGTTATGGGACCAGAGCTGGTAAAGTGGCATTTCAAAATACATTTTCAGGTGTGTTTGTCTGTGGCAGGAAAGGTCTGCATTCTTGGTCTGCAGAGAAATGTGTTCCCTGGGACTTCTTTAGTGCTTCTGTTCTTTCTATTACCCACCTCACAGGTTAGAATCATTATTTTTTGCTATTTTCTGCCGTGAACCTCTGGTCCAGGCAGGCCATACGCTCTAACCTCGTCTCCTACTCTCCTTCATCTCCAGGCACATCCCATCCTTTTCTGCTCCCCCCAAAGTTTATACTCCCAATCTTAATTCTTTTTTTTTCTAAGTTTATTTATTTATTTTGAGAGAGAGAGAAAGAGAGAGAATCCCTAGCAGGATCTGAGCTGTCAGTGCACAGCCTGACACAGGGCTTGAATTCATGAACTATGAGATCATGATCTGAGCCAAAAGTCAAGAGTCGGATGTTTTACCATCTAACTAATGAGCCACCCAGGTGCCCCTCCCCATCTAAATTCTTTTTTTTTTTTAATGTTTTTATTTATTTTTGAGAGAGAGAGAGAGAGAGAGAGAGAGAGAGAGAGAGGCTGGGGTAGGGGCAGAGAGAGAGGGAGAATCTAAAGCAGGCTCCAAGCTCTGAGCTGTCAGCACAGAGCGCATCTCAGGGCTGGAACCCACAAACCGTGAGATCATGACCTGAGCCAAAGACGGACGCTTAACCAACTGAGACACAAAGGAGCCCCTCCCCATCTAAATTCTTAATTTTTTCCTCCCCTTTCCCTACCAGTATGTCCAGCCTCTGCTGTGAACACTGCTATCTGCTCTGACCACCAATACTTTTTTTGTTTAAGTTCTGTAACCTCAGAGGCTGTGTTGGATTGCCTGTACTGGGTTCTCATGTTCTTCTCCAGTTGTCTCATGTTGCAACACAAAATGCCTCATCCGTGTCAAGGTGTTGTGTAAATCTTACCACCCTGGTTAGAGCAAGGCATAGGTTTGCTCCTTTGTTTAATCCATGTCTTTTCCTTGCACGGTAACCAGGGCTCACAGAAAGCACCCAATGACAGCTATTTTGAAGAAAGCTCCCTGTCTTCTCCTTGAATTTTTGAGGACTAGGGTCTCATCTTCTCATAAGAATGACAAATTTTGTATGGCTTTGGGCCTCCTTGGAGACTCCATTCCTCCCCCTTGCACAGTGTCTGCTCATGGCTGGTGGGAGACTCAGATTTAGAATCAAGAACTTGGATCTAATCCGATGTACCCAGGGCAGAACTGCCTGCTGGAGGACAGTGGCAGATTTCTGGCCAGTCGTGCCACAAGCAAAATGGTACATCCTATTGGTTTGTTGGGAATTGCAAAGCCCTGGTATTTTGGAGAAATGTAGGAAGCGATGGGAGACTCAGGAGGGCTCCATTAGCATTAATCATGTTCCTAGACCTGAGAGCACCATGGAAAACACTGCTCCCCTTTCTAGCTGCTTCCCTGAGGACTACGAAAAAGTGTGGGTCCCTGATGTGCTCCTACTTTTCCCTGGGGAATAGAGAGACTCTGTTAGAGAAGTAGGACAGGATTGATGATTGGTGTAGGAATCCCTTCCACTCTCACTAAAGCAGGTACTGGATCGAGCCTGCACAGCCTTCCACAGTGCACCTGCCATCCACACTGTCCCAGGAACCTGCCTCAGGACCAGAGGCCTCCTCAGTCTCCCAGACAGCCTTTGTTCGCTCCTGTTTTCTGAAGAGTTGGCCAAGGTGTTGGCAGCCTTAATCCTCTGGGGATATTCAAGTCAAGCCCTAACCCTACCCCTAACCTTCCCGCTCCCAGTGATGAGAAGAGTGACCCCATGCTGTGGGCATCAGAACACAATGCATCTTTTTCCACAGTGTACTTTGAACACATTGCACGTAGGGCCCGTAAGAGTGGATGTTGTTATCTGACTCACAGCCAAACACCTTCATCCTCAGGCTAGGTCATCACAGAATCCAGATACCAAATGTCCTCTAGCCTCCGTTTCCCACCTAATCTCTAAGGAAACAAGAGGCAGAAAGCAAGTGTTCTGGCTTGCTGCTTCCCTCACAGCATCCCCATTCCAATTAACCAGGTTCTCCAAGAGTTGGAATGTTGGTTTCAAGTGGCCAAGCAATACACTTGGCTTTCTTTTCTTCGTCTTTCATGGCCAGCCCAATAAAGGTGTCAGCTCCTTTCTTGCTACCTGACAGCCAACAACAAATATAGCCCTGGCCTGCTGGCCTTGACCAGAGAATAGTCCGCTCAGATGGAGCACAGATATAAGGGCCTTTCCCAGTGGGGACATAAATGGAGGACACTACCAAAACCAAAAGGAGAATAGAGAGTAGTGACTGAATTGTTACATTGAGCAGTGATGCCCTTGCATCAGCCACCACACATAGGACTTCCCAAGGCCAGGACCGCTATTGAGGGCAGTGATGCAGACAGGCAGGGTCCAGTAAACCAGCGAGTGCTTTTTTACCTTTCTGTCACCTAGAAGAAAGTGGCATTATCCCTGCTTTATAAATAGAGACATTGACACACATCCAAGAGCACTATTAGCCATGAAAAAAAAAAAAAATACACTCTAAACCCAAGAGCCGTAGGCTGAATTTTGGCCATAAGCTAAATTCAGTTCAAGACCTATTGGGTATTTTCGGCTTGTGACATTGTTAGGCACTCTGGAAAAATTATAATAAGCAGTTCTGCTCTGAATTGCTTTCTGTTTCTTAGGAGAGGAACACAGGGACACTTGTGACTCTTAGGAAACAACATACCCAAGTGTGCATCAACCAATGGATGGATAAATAAAATGTGGTATATCCATACAATGGAATATTATTTGGCCATTAAAAGGAATGAAGTAGTGAGACATGCTACAGCATAGAAGAACGTTGAAAGCATTAGGCTAAGTGGAAGAAGGCAGTCACAGACCATATAATGTAGGATTCCATTCATATGAAATATCCAGTATAGGCATATCTATAGAGATGGAAAGCATCAAGCTTCCTAGGCTGAGGGAAAGGGTAGGAGATGGCATGTGACTGCCAGTGGGTATGGAGTTTGTTTTGGAGATGATAAAAATGTTCCAAAGTTAGGGGTGCCTGGGTGACTCGCGTCTGACTCTTGGTTTCAACACAGGTCATGATCTCTCAGTTTGAGCCCGCCATCGGGCCCTCTGCTGTCTGTGCAGAGCCTGCTTGGTATTCTCTCCCTCTCCCTCTCTCTCTGCCCCTCCCCAGCTTGGGCTTGCTCTCTCTCTCTCTCTCTGTCTCTCAAAATAAATAAATAAACTTAAAACAAAAAAAATTTTTTTAAGTTCTAAAGTTCAATTGTGAGGGCGCCTGGGTGGCTCAGCAGGTTAAATGTCCAGCTTCAGCTCAGGTCGTGATCTCATGGTTCATGAGTTCAAGCCCAGCCGGCATCATGCTCCATGCTGACAGTGTGGAGCCTGCTTGGGATTCATTCATTCATTCATATTCTCTCTCTCTCTCTCTCTCTCTCTCTCTCTCTCTCTCTCTCTCCTTCCCTCCCTCCCTCTCCCCCCTTCTCTCTGCCCCTCCCCTGCTCTCATCCCCCCCACTCAAAATAAATTAAATAAATAAGTAGACTTTAAAGTTAGATTGTGGTGATGGTTGCATAACTCTGTGAATATACTAAAAAAAATCGAATTATGTGCTCTAAACGGGTGAATTTTCTGGTATGTGAATATATCTCAATAAAGATGTTTAAAAAAGAAACAAGATGGTATGTGATCGAGTGTGAATTTGTGTGGTTTGTACAGTATGTTTTACAGACAGTTGGGGTGGCAACACTAGGGACAAGAGGAGGCTTCCTGGCTGGCTTTGATGGTGCACTTTGAGCAGTGGCGGTGGTGGGGGGGGGGGGTGACTAGAGAATCACAACGCTGACAGTCTTGAGCAGAAGTAAGTTTTGTTGTGAGAGAAGAATGCAGTTGGGCTGGAGAACAACCAGCCTTGAAGCGGAGGGTGGGGAGAAGAAGGCTGCGTGGAGAGGTGGGAACAGATTGTCAATGAGCCTTGAATGCCAGGCAAGGATTGTGATTTAATCCTATACACAGTACAGGATCTTGATCAGGAGAATTAAGGGACAGAACTCCAGAGGCAGAGAAAAGAAAGGTGGTCCTTGAGGCTATTTGTTTATTTATTTATTTAACAAATTGCTTCAATCTTGTTTTTTGTTTTTTGTTTTTTTAATTTATTTACTCTTGAGAGGGGTGCCTGGGTAGCTCAGTTAGCTAAGCGTCCAACTTCTGCTCAGGTCATGATGTCATGGTTCATGGGTTCAAGCCCTGCATCGGGCTCTGTGCTGACAGCTCAGAGCCTGGAGTCTGTTTCAAATTCTGTGTCTCCTTCTCTCTCTCTGCCCCTCCACCGCTCATGCTCTGTCTCTGTCTGTCTGTCTCTCTCTCAAAAATAAAACAAACATTAAAACGAAATTTAAAAAAATGTTTTATTTATTCTTCAGAGAGAGAGAGCAACAGAGAGAGAGAGAGAGAGAGAGAGAGAGAGAGAGAGAGAGAGAGAGACTCCCAAGCAGGCTCTGCGCTGTCAGTGTGGAACCTGATGTGGGGCTTGAGGCCATGACCCTGGGATCAAGACCTGGACGCTTAACCAACTGAGCCACCCAGGTGCCCTGAGACTTTCTATGTATCCTGTAGAAGTTTTGTGTGCACATCCTAGTTAGAACAAGCGGGGAGTCAGGGCTCCAAGCTAGAATCAGCCAGAGTGGTCTCAGTAGGGCCAGTGACCCTTTGCTTTCTCTGGGGGGGAATGCCCGTGTTTTCCTCACTACCTTTTTGTTCCTAGACCTATCAAAATAGGCTGTGATGCCAGAGGCTAAGAATTCGAGTTTACGGAGTTTACTGTTTGACCAATGGCTTGTACAGAATCACGAGCTGCAAAATATTTAATCAGTGAGGTCACTGGAGGGAACAGAGGTTTGATCAATAGGAGTGTCTGCTGTTTCCCTTAAGGATCAAGTCTGAACTGCTTTTCTTCCCCCTTCTTTTGGCAAAACCACAATCCATTAAAAATGGAAAGAATAACTTTTTTAAGACCCACAAAAGCTTATTTTTAATCAGTTATGTGGTCTGCTCACCTTTGTGGGGTTCCTCTTGACCCGATTCACAAAACTATAAATGAATGCTAGCCTAGTGGCTTTCAAACCCTTTTGCAGCAGCACCTCCCCCTTTCGATGACTCAGTATTTACCCAGTATTTAAGACAGCCCTTGGGTTGCAAGAGGGTCCGGGACGGCAGCCTTGGCCCCTCTGAGGACGATGGCTATTAGCTGGTAGTCACTGGTGCCATCTGACGCCCAGGGTGGTCATTTCTTCATTTGTAAGGTTTGGCACCTGGGTAGCACTTCAGAAGGAGTCGGTTACGGTGAAGGTGGTAAAGGAGAAAAGGGAGTTTAGAAAGGAAGATGGTGAGGAAACCGTGCATTTTCCAACAAGTGTTCATTGGGCAACTGTTGCGTGCCAAGTACTGTACTGGGTGTTGGGCATTTTAAAAGTAAATATGACACGTCCCCACCCTCACAACTCAGTCGAGAAAGGGGACTGTCCTTCAGTGTGATGAGTGCAGTGGGAGAGCACCTGCCCCAGCCTGGGAGTCAGAAAAGGCTTTGAGGCAGAGTCCCCAGCCAACCAGAGAACTGGAAGGTAGCTGAGAGCCAGGCAGGGCACGGGCCCTGAGGGCAGTGGGGTGCAGGGATGGGAGAGCGTGTTTCAGAGGCAGGTGCTTTGGGGACCTGCAAGGAGCCCCAGCTGGGCCTCTGATGGTTAACCGAGGGGTGAGAAAGAAAGAAGGCTCCCAGGGCAGTGGAGACGTAGGTCAGGTGGTAGATGTGAGCTAGAACAGGTGCACTTTTTGGTGGGGGGTGGACAGTTGGCAGAAGATGCCAGGAGGGAGCACAACTGAACATCCTGAAAGGAAACAGAAACTGCATTTCCCCCTAGTTGGTAAAGGGGAGCTGCTCAAGAGCGGGTCACAGTCAGGGATGGTGGACTCTGAGTGTGCCTGGCTTCTGGCCTTCACTGTCAGTGCGGGTGCCCAGTTGCTGGTTGTGAGGATGGATGGGTAAACGGGTTGTATCAGATCTGTGAGCCGTGGGGCACTCAGGATCCAGGGAAAGAAAGGTGAGGAGGAATGGATGTGTGTGACCGTGTGTTGGGGGAGGGGAAGTGGGAGGGCTTGAGGCGGGGGAGCCCTGCGGTGGGATGAGGAGAAAGGAGCTTTGTGTGCAAGGGCTTCTGCAGCCAGAGCAAGTGTGGGCTTGGTGGCAGCTGCAGGCCTCCGTTCCTAATATAGTCAAAAGCTCCGAATCCTCTGGCCCGACACCTGTTAGCCAGAGGTTCCCCTGAGCTGACCTCTCCTTGGGCCGCCTCTCCCACATATGCATCTTATGCATCTGACTCACTGAGGGGCCAGACCCCTCCCTGCTGAATCACTTGGACTGAGGGCCCCGGTTGACAAATTGCCTTCTCTCAACTTAGGTGGGGGCTGCTGGAATTTTGAGGGACAGGTTTGCTCAGCTGTTTCTACGGAGAGGCGTGAGGCTGGGCTAGCCAAAAAGAAATGGGGTGTCCTCCTGGGAAGTGGCCATCCTTGACAGAGGACTGAGCGAGTGGGAGAGGGCAGTCTGGACACAACGAAGCCCTGGGGAGGGCCGGCCTTTCCCCGCCCTCCGATGGAGGGAAATGAAACATCAACTGCTTATTGCTGCTGTGGCTGCTTCCTGGCTTTGCCTCTTTCTTCTTCTGACCTTTGGGGGAGTGGGGCATAGCAGAAGAGGTGGGGTTCTAGGTAGCCAGCCGTTTCCCACTGACGCCTGTTCCGGTTCTCACCTCCCGGCTCTGTAGCCCCTGGGATGTTGCAGCTCAGTGCGGCTAGCTAGCATAATTCCCTTTGTCTCTCCCCCTCTCCCCTCTCCCCCTCTTCCTGTCCCATCCCTTGGTCCCCCTTCCCGGTCCCTGTGGGGGGCTGCAGCCCAGCCCTGGGGAGCCCCTGTGGAAGTGGAGTCCTTCCTGGTCCACCCTGGTGACCTGCTACAGCTTCGCTGTCGGCTGCGGGACGATGTCCAGAGCATCAACTGGCTGCGGGACGGGGTGCAGCTGGTGGAGAGCAACCGTACCCGCATCACAGGGGAGGAGGTGGAGGTGCGGGACTCGGTGCCTGCCGACTCCGGCCTCTACGCTTGCGTGACCAGCAGCCCCTCGGGCAGCGACACCACCTACTTCTCCGTCAATGTCTCAGGTTGGTAGCAAAGCCTGCCCTTCCCCTCTCCCTGGATCCACCCCTCCAACCCTCTCTGCTAGTTTCAGGGGGAGGCGAACCTCCTCCCCTTCATGATCTGCCCCCACTCTGCTTCCAAAACTGCTGCCCACTAACATTGCTCCCTGCCCGCCGCGTGGCTTAGCTCTCAGAGGGGTGACCAGGTGGGGCAGGCCTCAGGTCAGAGATCTAGGCCTCCAGGATCTGCCTCAAGTGACTGCTGATACACTTGGGTCAGCAAGACACTGATTGTTTTCCGCCACAGCTTGTCCAGATCTCCAGGTGCTACCTGGGGCTCGGCCAGCTTCCATTCTGTCATTCCCTTGCCATTCGGACTTGGTACTCAGCTTAGGGGTTAGAGCCCCAGAATATGTGGTGAGGTAGGTCCCTACTATGATGGGAAAGGATCCAGGTGCACCGCCATATTCACAGGCTTCATGGAAAACATCGGTCCTCCAGCTTCCTGAGCTGTATTAAGGGCAGCCAGGGAACCCTGGAATTCTGTGACTTTGGGAAACTGCCACTTATAGAACACGAGTTTTACAAAACTCTAGGATGAAACAAAGAAGAGTTGAAATTTTCTTGATGCCGTTTGTGCATCCCAAGGGGGAGGGCTGGGCATCTCCTCCCCTTCAGGCATCATTTAGAACCTGCCCTCATTTGAAGGACTGGAAAAAGATCTGGCATGAACCCTGATTGGTGACCACATGTGTGTCAAGCCTTTTAAAAGGGGTGGATACTTGGGGAGAAGTGTCGGCAGCTGCAGACGGTGTGGTGGGCTCCCTATCTACCCTGGGCAAGAAGGGCAGCCCCCAAACCTCAGCAGATACATGCTAGGAAAATTCCATCTGTGAGTTGTTCAGCCTCATGGCTTTAGAAATAGCTTCTCGCCATAGCGTGCCTAGATCTGTCTGGGTTTCTGAAGAAGGATACGCACAGATTCCCCTGGCTGCTAGTTCTGAGGCCCAGCACGTCTGGGTGCTACTGAGTTGAGAGAACTTCTCAACACAAGGTGTAATTAAATCCAAGAGGACCCACTGCCCCTGATGGAACTGGCCAATATCAAGGCTTGTGGACAGAAAGGGGCACTGTGTTGGGCTGGGGAAGGCGGGGGACAGGCATAGAGCATGCAGTTCTTAAACCATTTCTGTCCCACAGAGAGACTGTCACTAAGGGTGGAATGGGACTGGGGGGTTCCAGATGCATTCGTTCTGTAACTGGACTGGCCTTTATGTTGATGGCTGGCTGTTGATATGGATGGAAATCTAGTGAGCCCTTTTCCCTCGAAGGGACCTCAGTGCCCCCTTCTTCCCATAGATGCTCTCCCCTCCTCGGAGGACGACGACGATGATGATGACTCCTCTTCAGAGGAGAAAGAGACAGATAACACCAAACCAAACCGTATGCGTGAGACACTGTTTCCTACCTTACTGCCTTCGGGCCGGGCCTTGGGTTTGAGTGGGAAGGGGGAGGCTTAGATGATTGTTTGGAGAAGGGGAGAAGAGGGCACATGGGGTCATGGGATCCTTTGGGCGCCCTGATTAGTGTGGGCACTGTTTACAGTGTTGGGGACACCTCCAGGTCCTGGCCTGGGCCCCTGCTCCTGAGCCTGACTGGCCCCTGCCTGTCTCTCTTGGCTTTCCCTGGGTAGCCGTGGCTCCATACTGGACATCCCCAGAAAAGATGGAAAAGAAATTGCACGCGGTGCCAGCTGCCAAGACTGTGAAGTTCAAATGTCCTTCTAGTGGGACTCCTAACCCCACGCTGCGCTGGTTGAAAAATGGCAAAGAATTCAAACCTGACCACAGGATTGGAGGCTATAAGGTACGTGTGTATGTATGGAAGTTAATGTAAGATGAATGAAAAAATCTACTTAGAAAATCCTTATTATGTGGCATTAATGGTTTAAAGTAATGCTTTCTAACTATAAAAGTAGTGTGCCTTAGAAGAATTTCAAATATAAAAACTTCAAATGAAGCTTCAAAATCTTTTCAGTCTGGGGGCGCCTGGGTGGCTCAGTTGGTTAAGCGTCCGACTTTGACTCAGGTCATGACCTCATGGTTTGTGAGTTCGAGCCCCATGTCGGGCTCTGTGCTGACAGCTCAGAGCCCGAAGCCTGCTTCAGATTCTGTGTCTCCTTCTCTCTGCTCCTCCCCCGCTTGCTTGCACATGCGTGCGCACGCGCTGTCTCAAAAAAAAAAAAAAAACATTTAAAAAAAATTTTAATCTTTTCAGTCTTTTTTCTTATGTGTCTGGTTTTTGCATAGTTAATCGCAATGTGTGTAGAATTTCTTTCCCTTGTTAACATTACAGCACGTGTCTTCTGCCATGTGTTCGGTAGATAATTTTTCATGGCTGCACAATATTTCATTATTAAAATGTCCATAACTTGATGACATACATTGTCATACTAGTTATTTTCTGATTTTTCACTATTATGAATTATGCTGTAGTGAATATCTTTATACATAAATCTTTGTTGGTGTTTTAAAATATTCTTCCCTAAGACAGATTGCTAGAAGTGAAGTTTACTAGATCAAAGTATAAGCATTTTTTAAGCCCTTGATGCGTATTCCCCATTACCTTATTTCCCCCTGGTAATTAGATAATTTTAATCATTTTTTTATTATGTGAACATTTCTTTTTTAAAAAAAGTTTTATTTATTTTGAGAGAGAGACAGGAAGTGCGTGTGTGCGCATGTGCGTGGGGGAGAGGCAGAGAGAGAGAATCCCAAGCAGGCTCTGCACCATCAGCACAGAGCCCAATGCGGGGCTTGAACTCATGAACCTGGGAGATCATGACCAGAGCCTAAATCAAGAGTTGGATGCTTAATCAACTGAACCACCCAAGTGGCCCTTTATGAACATTTCTTGAGCACATGTCTTTTCAGAAGGTGTACCGGCTGGACAAGTAGAGCTCTAAGTAAAACAGGAAGATACAAAATTTTAATTATTGTGACGTTTGCTTTAATGGAGTATGATGTAATGAGTTGGGTGTGATTTTATTTTTTTAATTTAATTTTATTGTGGTAACAATTACTTTCCTAAAAGGGAAGATTGATTCATCTTCCCATAGCCGAGTACAAGAATGACAAGCTCACCATACCTGAGCCAACAACTTAGATAGATGATGAAAGTATCTCATTGTTCTCATGTGCATTTTTTTGCTTATTAACAAACTTAGAATTTTCATATGTTAATGAGTGATTTCCGTTTCCTGCTGTGTGAATTGTCTGTTTGTATCTTTTACCCATCTTCGTTTCTAGGAAGAACTTCATCCTAATCTCTTCTTTAGACTCCCAGATCATCCTTATATCCCATTTCACCTAGCTGCTCTTTCCCCATTAATCTTGTATAAGAAAAGCAGAGGTCCGGGGAGCCTGGCTGGCTCATTTAGTGGAGCATATGACTCTTGATCTCAGAGTTGTAAGTTTGAGCCCCACATTAGGTGTAGAGATTACTTAAAAAAGTAAAATCGTTAGGGGCACCTGGGTGGCTCAGTCAGTTAAGCGTCTGACTCTTGGTTTCAGCTCAGGTCATGATCTCACAGTTCAGGAGTTTTGGCCCCACGTCAGGCCCTGTGCTGGCAGTGCAGAGCCTGCTTGGGATTCTCTTTCCTTCTCTCTCTGCCCCTCTCCTGCTCATGCTCTCTTTCTCTCAAAATAAATAAATAAATCTAAAAAAAGTAAAATGTTTCTTAAAAATCAGGAAAAATAGGAGAAACTGTAAATTAATTTACCAGACACTTGCAAGGCACTGCCATGGTACAAGGCAGCATTCCTGCCCACAAAGAATTTCCAGTCTGGTAGGAAGGCAGATGTCCTTGAACACTGCTGCAAAAAGCAGACTGTGATCAGTGCTTCAGCAGGGCCACAGGAGTGAGAACCATTCTGACCCAGGTTGAGCTGGAGGAGATGGTTTTTGAAAGGAGGGGTCAAGAGCAGACAGGGCAGAACTCTTTGCAGGGAGCCCTTCCGGCCCAGGACACGAACAGAGGCGCAGAGTGGAAAGCTCCCAGTGCATTGGGGAGTGTGCAGGAGGCACATAGGTCCAGATCATGGATGGCCCTGGCTGTTGCGGGCAGACTTCCAGAGTTTCTCATACCCACCTGCCAGCTTGCCTGATATATTCTTTCCCTGAACTTGGACCAGGGTGGCCGTCTGCCCTGTCCTGGCTCGTTTGCTGCGTGGGCCGTGTGTTCTGGGCTGTGATTGGAGGGTAAGTGGCAAAGGGTGCCAGTGCCTCCCGTGGCTTCTGCCTCCATTTTCCTCCAGACTCGCGATGGAGCTATTGGCATGTTTTCCCCCAGGTCCGTTACGCCACCTGGAGCATCATAATGGACTCCGTAGTGCCTTCTGATAAGGGCAACTACACCTGCATTGTGGAGAATGAGTATGGCAGCATTAACCACACCTACCAGCTCGACGTCGTGGGTAAGAGGGCAGTGGCAACAAGGTTAAGGAGCTTAGAGGAAAGAGCAGGGCGTTGAGAAAACAGCCGTGGGGTCCAGGTTTACTTACAGGTCATTGGCTCTGTCACCTTAAGCAGCTTTTCCATAAGTCATTTGTGCATTTTTCTTACCTGTAAATGGTTGAGAGGATTGGACAGTTCTGTGACTCACTGTAAGGTGAAAGGTGCTGTGGCTGGTCTCCTGCAAGGGCTGCCTGGGGAGGGTGTCACGTAGCAGATACGCAGGCAGCTGCTGCTACTTCAGGGCCGGCAGCCTGCTGGGTGCATTACACTTGGCCGTTCTCACGGGCCCTGCGAGGTCTGCACTGTCACTCCCACCCTACAGAAGAGCAGACTGAGGCCCAGAATCAGAGACCTCATTAATGTAAAACTGCAGACCCGTGCAGGCCATCACAGGAAGCACTAGGAAGGACGTAGTCCCTGCCTCTAGGTGCTGTTACTGCAGCCTCTTCCTTCCGGAGACTCTGAATCTCATTCCCTAGAGATCTTAAGGTGAAGAGTTTCTCAGCTAGCATTCTGTCTTGGCTTTGCAGATATGGTATAAAAAGAAGCTTCTGGTCCGAGGGGGATAGGACCTGAGATTTGGAATTGCTAGTAGACTCTTAAGTGCTGCCGGGATGCTGTTCTTGGACCATGCTTTGAATAGCAAGTCTAAGTGACTCTCTAATTTTAGTTAGGTCTGGGAGTGTGACTAAGTTATAGGGTCTCCATTTAGGCAAGAGGGACTTCTGGTGCCTGGGAAAATGGGTGCACTGCCCTGGGGAGGAGGTTCCTAACAGCTTAAGACCTGAGGAGAGAGTGTCCCTTCTCTTCTTCCAGCTCAGGGTCAAGGGGCTAAGGCTCAGCAGAGACTGGAAATGCTCTGTCAGCATCCCAGCCAGGAGCAGGCCATGGCAGAGCCTGACGAGCCTCTCCTCTCCCTTCCTCCACAGAGCGGTCCCCTCACCGGCCCATCCTGCAGGCAGGGTTGCCTGCCAACAAGACAGTGGCCCTGGGCAGCAATGTGGAGTTCATGTGTAAGGTGTACAGTGACCCACAGCCCCATATCCAGTGGCTAAAGCACATCGAGGTGAATGGGAGTAAGATTGGTCCAGACAACCTGCCTTATGTCCAGATCTTGAAGGTAATCTTTGCCCTAGTCTCCATGGGCTGGGTCTGGGAAGGTCTCCTGCATCTCTTGGGGCCCCAGTTGCTGTGGTCAGGCTCAGCGCCGGCGATTGGGACCCATCCCTTATCCTTTTCAATAGGGACCTAGCCACATTCCCGAGAATTAGTGACAGGTCACAGAGTAGAGGTGCAATGGGAACAGAGGACAGGGGGTGGGGTGGGCATCACTAGTTTCTAAAGAGCTTTGAGAGTGACTTTGCTCAGGTTTTGGGGTCAGCTACTCAAGGAAGGCCTTTGTATTCCTGACTTAACATTGCCTGGGACCAAAGCCTTTCCAGCAAATGTCTCCCAGATTCTGCCCTATTTCCCAAGTCCTGTCCTTTCTGGCAAGTGAGTGAATGGATGATAAGGTCACGACTCTTAGGTAGAGTTGGAAAAGCAAATGCCACAGGTAAATTCTAAACAGCATCAGGAATAATGGCATTTTCTTCCTTTTTTCCTCTCAATCTCAGACTTACATTGTCCCTGAATGCTCCACTAATCCAGGGAAGGTAATTACCTAATTCCCCAGTGGATCTCGCAACAAGAAGTAACCAGAAGCTGGGAACGTGGTTTACCTCCTGGTCCCAGAGTTAGACCTCATCCTCCCCTGGCTTGGCCGTCCCAGAGTTTTACTGGTTATCCCTTTTCTTCACTATTGGTGCTGAAGCCTGCTGTGAAGGAGATGAGGCTGTGGCCTTGGCCCTTGGCCACAGTCTCCATTCACAATCCCTGGCCTAGACCTGGAGGAGTGAGTTTAACACAGAATGTTTGATTGGGGGTAGCAATTTGTTTTGTTTTGCTTAAAGCTTATTTTTCAGTCAGATGCTTTGGGCCTTTGAAGTCAACTTGTTTTGTCCTACTAAAAAGAGAAATGACAAATCTCACTAACGTCTCCCTCGCCTTAGCTCCCTGGGCCTGCCTTAATGTTACATGGGAGCAAGTGTGGCCACGTCTCAGTGTTTGCCCCACTGACTGGCTTGTCGTTGGTTTGTTCTAGCATTCGGGGATTAATAGCTCGGATGCGGAGGTGCTGACCCTGTTCAATGTGACAGAGGCCCAGAGCGGGGAGTATGTGTGTAAGGTTTCCAATTATATTGGTGAAGCTAACCAGTCTGCGTGGCTCACTGTCACCAGACCTGTGGCAAAAGGTAATGGGAAGATGGATGGGGCCGTGTGCTGGGAGTTTGATTCAGGCCCCAAGCTGCTGGGGCAGATGGGGAAGCCAGCACCCAACTCTCCCTGTTATCCTGCTGTATTTCTAGAGCCCAGAGCCATGGAAAAATACCCGGCCTGGGAGGCTGCTTTGGTTTGGTACTGTGTTGGTGTCTGCTCCCTCTGTGCCTTCTGTGTCCTCCTTGGCTATGTGCGTACTTGTGGGGACAGCCTGGCTGCGTGGTGAATGATGCTACAGACTGAGGTTTGAATGGTGGAGAAGGGGCCAGATGTCCCCTTGCAAACTGGCAGGCCACGTGCACGCGCGTGTGTGTGTGTGTGTGTGTGTGTGTGTGTGTGCGTGCATGTATGTGTGTGTGTACGTGTGATTGCAGCACCCTTCCATCCCTCCTGTGTGTGCCCTCTGACTTTCTTTACCAGAAACCAAACAGCACCCCCCCGCCGCCGGGCCCCATTTCTCCATGCTGCCCACTGCCCGCCCGCATGCTTGGATGGGCCAGGGGCTGCCAGCATCTGGTGAAGGGTTGTAACCAGCCAGCGTCGTCTCAGGTCTGCGGAGTCCCTCCCTCAGGGTTTCACTGTCTTCCTCTAACAGGTCTCGCTGCCTGGTGGTTTTTGTTTGTTCCTTGTTGCAAAGGAGACGCTGGGGAGCATTTCTTCCTCCGGTTTTTCCCCCCTTCTCTTCCTCCCTCCCTTCCTGTGTGTCTCTTAGAGGTCTCATGTCCTGTGCTTGTCCATTTTGCTTCCGTTGTCTCTTCTAGACTGCCGGAGTTAATACCACCGACAAAGAGATGGAAGTGCTTCACTTAAGGAATGTCTCCTTTGAGGACGCGGGGGAGTATACATGCTTGGCGGGTAACTCTATCGGACTGTCCCATCACTCTGCATGGTTGACCGTTTTGGAAGGTATACACTGTACTTCTCCTCTCGATGTCCTGCCCTCGCCACGGGCACGGGGGGAGCATGCATTGTGGGGCTGGTGGAGACACAGAGCCAGGAGAGGTAGAGGAATGGCCCTGGCAGGTTGTCCACCCTTGAGTGTCGAATCCTCTCAGCTCACATAGGATCTGTCCTCGTTTTGCAGGAACACGGAGGCCTCCCACCTCTATGCCTGCGTCTGCCTCTCCCCTTGGCCAGTGCGATGCATGCGTGGGATCTGGAGTTAACCTGCAGCCGGGCTCTCCTGCCGGCCAGGCTCCTTCCCTCCTTGGGTCCAGCAGCCTTCCCCAATTTGTCCGATCCTTTTTTGCTGGCTCCGCAAGTCTCGGGCCCATGCCTCCCCTCAGCAAATGTAGGCATTCTGTAAAGGGGGGCTTGTTGCTTACAGAGAACAGTGCTAGCCCACCCCGCCATCCTCTGATCTTGGAGGAGAGGTTCCATCCACATGAGTGAACTTGAGCTCTGAATAAAGTAAGGCCGCCTGGGACGCGGTGGTGCCCCCTTATCCTCTTGGGCTACTGACGTTTCTCCTCTCATGAGGGGAGGTCTGTGTGTGGGGCTGGGAAGGAAGGAGCCTGCGGCCTGCTCAGGTGGTGGGCTGCCCATCGCTGCTTCTCAAGTGTCCTGCACGTGGGTCTGGGGGCTGTGCCGCTCCTGTTGCCGCTGACGCTGCCCTCCTCTCTCTCCCTCCATCTTCCTCTGCCCTGCTCGCCCAGCAGGGTCTGAGAACACCCCTCCTTCAGAGGAGAAGCGTTCTGTTTTTACCCTGTCACTGTCTTTGTCCCGTGTGTGCTCCCAGTCACTTGTCTTCGTCCGTCCATACTGGGAAAAGAGAAAAACAGAAACACTTCCTCTTATTGTCAGCTCTGCTGTCTCCTCGTCAGGCCCTTGGGGCTCTGTCTGGGGTCACACCTAGTGCCTCTCTGGGGAGGTCCCCAGCATGCCGGCCTCTGTGGCTGGCTGGGGTCTTTGGAAGGGGAGGGTTGGGAGGAAAGCCATGCAAGGAAGAGGGGCGTTCCCACTGGTGGTGAAGGAGTGTCCTGTGAAGCCCCCGGGCTTCGGCTTCGGCTTCGTATGCGAGGGAAGGGTGGGTTCAGCTGGATGGGCTTCTGTGGGAAACAGGCTGCGTTCTAAATGGAAAGTGGGAGATGACAATACAACAGTACCTTCTCTCCCCCCGCCCCCCGCCCCTGTCCTCGTTCAGTTTCAGGAGTTAGGGCCTGTGAGTAGAATTCTTACAAAGTGCAGCAAAGTTTACGTTCTCATCTCAAGCAGCCCAGACGTGGTTGGAAATGCAGTTAGTTCTGCCTATGGTTCAGCTAGGCATGTAGGTAGGAATATTTGCAGGTCTGACCTGACACAGGTGAAATAGGCAAGAGGTGAGAAATGGTCAGGACACCGACTGGGGTCCTCCTTTCCCTCCTCTCTTGTTCTCGTTATGTGAGTGTTGCTTTATGCTAGGCGCTGTGGCACGTGGAGATGAACAAGGCGCCGGGCCCCTGCCCTCAGGGTGCTCATGGGCTGTCAGGGACCAAAGACAGATGGTTCCTTGTGTCGCATGTGATAGGTGTAGGCACACAATGCTGGGGCCCTGCGGAGAAGGGCCATGTTTCCATGAGGCGACTGAGAAAGTCCTTATTGCGTACCTGGTACCCACCGAGCCCAGTGGTTCCACTGAACGAGGCAGGCTCCTGACCGAATGAATGAGGATGGGCCTCAAGTAACAAGATGGTTCTAATCCATCCCTCTTGTGGGATCCAAGTCAGGATCAGGAAGACTCAAAGATGGTAGGATATCTGATCTGCTCCATGCTGGACCACAGTCCCAGCTAGGACCTGGCTTGGTTCATTCTCTGCCCTGAAAATTCTCAGAGGAAAGGAGATGGGGGTTGTTTTTCTTATGAAGCTGGAAGCCTAGCGCATTGCTAACACGCCCGCTAACATGGTGTTCACACTGACTCAGCCCTGGAAGAGAGGCCGGCGGTGATGACCTCGCCCCTGTACCTGGAGATCATCATCTACTGCACAGGGGCCTTCCTCATCTCCTGCATGGTGGGGTCTGTCATCATCTACAAAATGAAGAGTGGCACCAAGAAGAGCGACTTCCACAGCCAGATGGCCGTGCACAAGCTGGCCAAGAGCATCCCTCTGCGCAGACAGGTAACAGAAAGTAGATAGGGGATTTGCACGCTCTATATCACCTTTCCTTCCTGTGCCCCCAGGGGCTTCTCCAGGATTCTGATGCCCTGCCCTCCTCTGTCCCCAACCTACCGCTTCCAGCTTTGCTTTCTAGCTTCTGGGCCAGAGGCAGTGGAATGTCCTAAGTGTTCCAGAGTTGGGTTCCAGGCTGTGCTAGCCCATGGATTCCGTACACCTACCATACCAGAACTGCGAGCCCCCTGCTCCTCCAGTACATGGCTTGGGAGAAGGCCCTAGCCAGGCTGAATGTGCATCTGATATTGCACTTTTGAACTGTCCCTGAGGGCCAGCTACAGGTGCAAAGATACAGAGTAGAGAAGAGGGCCTGAGTCAGGTGCCAGGATGCCTCTCTCTCCTCTCCAGGATGCCACCACCCTCCTCTTGTCCAAGGAAATGGAACAGAGGGTGAAGGCGTGTGGAAGAGAGGGAACATTCATTCAGAGCGGTGCTAATTCTGGAAGGTGCTTTGGGGGTTAGGAATCCATAATTTGAGGCAGGGTTTTCACAAAGAATGGGAACAGGAATAGAATTATGGTTGCAATAGTAAGTTATAAAATAATCAGTCTGGAAGAGGTAGACTTGGTCTGTTTGTGTTGTAGGTAAGTGAACATAGAAGGCTGGCCGGTGGCAAAAATTAGTTTTAGAACTTAGGCCTTCAGACCTTTTGTGGTCTGTCACTCTGTGTTAGAGAAGGAACATCAGATACCAGATACTTCTGCCATGTTGGTGGAAAGCCCTAAGAGTTGCAGGAACTTGCTGCTGCTGCCCAGTCCCCCCAACCCCCCACCCTATCCTCGCTAGAAGGGTGACCCCACGCTTCCCTGTAGGTGTCGGCTGATTCTAGTGCCTCCATGAACTCTGGGGTTCTGCTGGTTCGGCCCTCACGTCTCTCCTCTAGCGGAACCCCCATGCTGGCTGGGGTCTCTGAATATGAGCTTCCTGAAGACCCACGCTGGGAGCTGCCTCGAGACAGGTAATATTCTAACTTCAACTTCTGAGGAAGTTCCCTGCTTGGAGTGAAGGTATACCAGATGCCTCCAGAAATCATAGTTGACACTTCTGTTCTCAGTCGAGTGGAATATGGACAGGTGGAAAGGGGTGCCCTCTCAAGGCCTGAACTTTACCGGTCCTGACTCACACCACCCTTTGTTTTCCTAAAAGGCTGGTTTTAGGCAAACCCCTGGGAGAGGGCTGCTTTGGGCAGGTGGTGTTGGCAGAGGCCATCGGGCTGGACAAGGACAAACCCAACCGTGTGACCAAAGTGGCTGTGAAGATGTTGAAGTGTAAGTGATGTTTCTGTCCTTGCAAAAACAATCCCTTCCTTTTCCGAGCAAACTGTTACCTCGGGCCAAATAGAACACACTCTCCGGTGCTCTTTCACCGTCCACACCGGCTGCACTGCCTGCTTGGCGTCTCCTGGGAGTGGAGGGGCATTCCGTACCCCGAGATTGCCATGATCTCACTTTGTTCCTCGGCGTCAGTCTGGGTGGTGGCCAGGTGTTTATTCTAGATCTCGCTGCCGGCTGGTTTTTCTTATCATATCCTCCGTCCCACTCGTTAGCACATACTGCCAACAACCGCTCTCAGAAGAGGGAAGGGAAAATAGATTTGGGTGTGAAACAGGGAGGAGAGAAGCCAGTCCGGAGGACAGGGACTCCTCGAGCATACACCTCATCCCCTCCCACTTAGCTTTCCTCCTCTTGTCCTCCTTCCCACATAAATGGGTCTCATGCCCTTCTGGTTTATGTGTAAAGCGGACGCAACAGAGAAAGACCTGTCAGACCTGATCTCAGAAATGGAGATGATGAAGATGATCGGGAAGCACAAGAACATCATCAACCTGCTGGGGGCCTGCACGCAGGACGGTAGGCGCTAAGCCAGGCGGGCTCTCCCACCCCAGCCGGGAAC
This sequence comes from Prionailurus bengalensis, assembly GCF_016509475.1. Lineage (NCBI taxonomy): Eukaryota > Metazoa > Chordata > Mammalia > Carnivora > Felidae > Prionailurus > Prionailurus bengalensis. Next base: position 44,382,351 of record NC_057344.1, read on the forward strand.
CCGGGCCTCCCACAGATAACAGTGTCTGTCGGGGAGGAGATCACGAGCTGGGGGTATCAGTGAGCAGGCATCTCAGCTACACTGAGGGAACGGGGGCCAGCTTAGCAGCAGTTGGGAGTTACCTCTCGGGGGCTGGGCTTGTGCCTGTTGGTGCTCATCTGAGAACAGTGTGTGGATAGAACCAGGTGAGTCCTTGTGGTCTCAATTAGGGCTCTTACCTCCCTCCCCCAACCCAGCTTGGCTCAGGAACTTCCTAGTGTATGCTAGGAAGAACCACTTCCCTAGCTTTCTTTGGGTAGTGGACTGAATTTCCCAGGCTCCCTAGAGGTGCAGTTAGGATTGGAGGACAGACACATGGTATGCAGTTGGGGGTGGGGTTTCCTCAGGGTGGAGCTGACCCAGAGCATCTGCCTGCCCACCCTGATGGCCTGTCCATCCCCGTGCTCCCAGGTCCTTTGTACGTCATCGTGGAGTATGCCTCCAAAGGCAACCTACGGGAATACCTGCAGGCCCGGCGGCCCCCGGGGCTGGAGTACTGTTATAACCCCAGCCACAACCCAGAGGAGCAGCTCTCTTCCAAGGACCTGGTCTCCTGCGCCTATCAGGTGGCCCGAGGCATGGAGTATCTTGCCTCCAAGAAGGTGTGGCACCTGAAGGTTCCCCTGGGTGAAGTTGGGGTGGGAACAGAGCCCTCCTTGCACTCCAGTTGATGACTTTTAATCCTCTGGTGGGGTCGTAGATGTCTGCAGCACCGCTTCCCTGTGCTGTCTGCGGCTCTCATGGACGTCGTCAGGAGAGCCTGGTGGCCTTCTGGTCAGACGGGATAAAGTTCTGATCCGTGCACACTGCCCCTTTTCTGTGCAGCTACTTATGTATCTCCAAATGTAGAGTAAGAATGGGGAGTCCTATGTTGTGGGTAAAATGAAGTCGTTCATGATAGTGTTAACTACAGTTCTAGTGCTTGGTAAACGGATGCTTTGTTTGAGAGCACACACCTACACAGACTGGACAGAAGCGTCCAGGTTCCGCCTTTCCAGGTGCGAAGGAGACCCATGAGGAGGGTTTGCTCAAGTGACTGAGAGGCCTGGAGCTGGAGGTGTTCGAATGGCTGACTTTGAAGTGGAGCAGAGGGACCTCCTAACAGTGAACTAGAATGGTCAGGGGGAAGTGGTGTGGCAGGAGAAGGCCTGTAAAGGCACCTGGGCCACCTGCCTGCTGCAGCGTCACGGCTGGGCCAGAGGCTCACCGACAGCTGGGCACTGTCAGCCCCTCACCCGCATCCCACCTCATCTCTGCACAGTGCATACACCGAGACCTGGCCGCCAGGAACGTCCTGGTGACAGAGGACAACGTGATGAAGATTGCAGACTTCGGCCTCGCTCGGGACATCCACCATATTGACTACTATAAAAAGACAACTAATGTAAGTGCTGAGGACGGAACTGGGCGCTGGTCCTCGGCCCAGGCCTCTGCCCTGTTAGGCTTCCTCCTACTTACATCTCCTGGCTGTGACCCAGCGCAGGCAGCCCTGCTTGAGAAGCAGTGTGCTGGGATGAGCCGAGCGTGTGCCCCGTCCTGTGTGTGCCCCTGCTGGCCCCCACGCTGCCCTGTCCTGGGCCACCCCCAACCTCCCTCGTGCTGCTTGCAGGGCCGGCTCCCTGTGAAGTGGATGGCACCCGAGGCCTTGTTTGACCGGATCTACACCCACCAGAGTGACGTGTGAGTTTGAAAGAAGCGATTGCCGGGGATATTTGGTATAGAGCATGCCCCTCTGGATGGGTCGTGGGGGGGTCCTCTTTCCATCTCAGAACGGAAGGAAACATTGTATGTGTGCACCTACTCTGTTCACTCAGTAGAGGTTGAAAGGCCAGTCTGTTCTCCAGCACTGCCCTTGGCGTCCCCCTGAAGAGTTTGTGCTCCGGGAGGGTGGGTTCAGGATGACGTGCTGGTGGAGAGATGGAGAGGGTTCTAGGCTGCCCGAGTTCTGTGCCCGTAAGACCCAGTGGCTCTGTGCTCACCCACAGCTGGTCTTTTGGGGTGCTCCTGTGGGAAATCTTCACTCTGGGAGGCTCCCCGTATCCTGGCGTGCCTGTGGAGGAGCTTTTCAAGCTGCTGAAGGAGGGTCATCGAATGGACAAGCCCAGTAACTGCACCAATGAGCTGTAAGCATGGGAAGACACTTGAGGTCCTGAGCCAGGCCCTGGGGACGAAGGGGAGAAGAAAGGGGCTTAGGTAGATCAAGTAGCCCTTCCTGGTCGTTCCTCCCATGGCCCCTCGCTGTGAGCTCTTTAATCTGTCTGCACATGTCCTTCCTCCCCTGACTCAACAATCCTGTCCCAGATACATGATGATGCGGGATTGCTGGCATGCAGTACCCTCTCAGAGACCTACCTTCAAGCAGCTGGTGGAAGACCTGGACCGCATTGTGGCCTTGACCTCCAACCAGGTGAGGCAGTCCTATCCTAGACCTTCAGCCACCATCAACTAGGTGCATCTCTGTGAATGAACACTACCACAGGGAGGAGAGTGCCGGATCTTTTGTGTCTCCTTTCACAGGAGTATCTGGACCTGTCAATGCCCCTGGACCAATACTCTCCCAGCTTTCCCGACACCCGAAGCTCTACCTGCTCCTCAGGGGAGGATTCCGTCTTCTCTCATGAGCCGTTGCCTGAGGAGCCCTGTCTGCCCCGACACCCAGCCCAGCTTGCCAATGGCGGACTCAAACGGCGCTGACTAGCACCCCAGTTCCCATCCCCCAACTCCATTGTCAGCTGTAACCCTCACCCACCCCTCCCTGCGGGACTCACTGCCTTCCCCTCTGCCCCTTTCCTGCTGGCAGGAGCCGGCTGCCTACCTGAGGCCTTCACCCCATGGAGTTCACCTCTCTTCCTCCTCCTCGCAACCTGCTTGTGAGAGAGAAGAGCAGAGAGGCAGGTACTTGCTCATGGCCACTTCGTTCCCTCCCAGATGTTGGACCAAGACCCTCCCCACCACCTGGCACTGCCTGGAGGGCTGGGGAGTGGGAGATGAGCAGGCGTGCAGGCGAGAGCTGACTGAGCTTTCCCATGTTGGTTTTGTCTGCTTCGAATAACCCGTAAGCCTGAGTTCCGGTGGCGGGGGCCTCATCCTCATGGCCACCGCGGTAGTGAGGGGAGGTCCATGCTCCGGGCCTCGGCTGAAGGCAACCTCTGCTCCAGATAGATGGTGCCAGTGGCTTATTAATTCCGATACTAATTCGCTTTGCTGACCAAATACCTGGTACCAGAGGATGGGGAGGCAAAGGCTGGGAGCAGTGTCGTGGCCCTGGGGCCCAGCCCCAAACTGGGGGCTTTGTACATAGCTATGAAGAAAACACAAAGTGTATAAATCTGAGTATATATTTACATGTCTTTTTAAAAGGGTCGTTACCAGAGATTTACCCATTGGGTAAGATGCTCCTGGTGGCTGGGAGGCATCAGTTGCTATATATTAAAAACAAAGAAAAAAGAAAAAAAAGGAAAATGTTTTTAAAAAGGTCATATATTTTTTGCTACTTTTGCTGTTTTATTTTTTTAAATTATGTTCTAAACCTATTTTCAGTTTAGGTCCCTCAATAAAAATTGCTGCTGCTTCATTTTTATATGGGCTGTGTGACGAGGGAAAGAATGTCAGCTGAAAAGGAGTGAGCCTAATGGGGCCCTGGGGCTGTGTCTGTGCAGAGGGCGCCACAGGTTCCCTGCAGTTCCCTCCTAAATCTCTTCCCCTCGGGTCCTGCACCAAGACCTCCGCCACAAACCTCCTACCCCTCCGATGCTTTTGGAAAGGCATCGATGTGTGTGTAATGGGCAGGAACCTCCCATCAGTGCACCAGAGGTGCTGGGCCCGGAGCCAAGGCCCCACCGCCCTCAACCACAGATCGTTTCCTCAGAGGAAACTGATGGGGTTGGTGGGGTTGGAGGGTCAGAGGGGGAGCTGGGGGCCTCCCTGGGAAATAGCCAAGAGGTAGAGCTAAGTGATTAAGAGGAGAGCTAAGGATTACTCCACCAAGGGCCTGCAGAAACTCAAACCCAGATATACATCTACCCCTTTATGTGGGTGTGGTTTTGTCTGTGCTTCTATATGGGGGAAAGCTTGTCACCTAAGATCAGCTTTACATTCGGGTCCCTTGCTTCATGTTTCCTGGCTTACTCTGTTCATGGCGGTCCCCCACATCGTGCTTCCTGTGTCTGTGACCGACTTCATGTGTTGGAACTACCACAGATCTTGGCTTTCTATAGTTCTTCCTGTACAAACTCCACCCCATCCCCCAGGAAAGGGAAAAAATTCTCTGAATGTTTGGATTTTGGCTGCTTGGAAATTTACTCTCTCTGCCACCTGCTGGTTATTGCTGCGTTCCACGCGTGGATCCCTGCTCCTCGGAACGTTAGCACTCAACCTGCTACCACTCGGCCTCTATACCCAAAGCTTACTCTTTGCTGGATTATTGCTAAATACAAAAAGAAGGTTCGATTCACTTTCATTTCTGCAGGGCAAACGGGATTGCTGCTTTAAGTCTCCTTTCTAAGCTAGCTATGTTTTGGCAGCTGCGGTGTTGGCCACTATTGTGTAAAGTTCTCTCTTATCCTTGTGTCTCTCTGTAAATATGCGTCTGTCAACATGTTACAGTTTGTGTTTATGCTTAAAGAAGGCGTAATTTGGTGCAAAGAGCCAGGAAATGAATTTCTGATCTTAAAACCATTTGCTTTGAGACCTTAGAGTGGTGTCTTTCCTTGTAAAGTACAGATACTTTCTGCCTTGGCCCTCCCTCGAAGCAATGTTATGTGAGTGGATGGAGGACCTGTGAAGAGCTTCAGATGCCTTTGGGAAAGGTGCCAGAGAAATAGAAGGCACTGTTATGATAACCGTGATGTCCTTGCTGTTACTACTCAAAATCACCCACAGATTTCCCCAGAGACTGAGCTAGCTGTCAAATAAAAGATAGTAAAATTGACCGGAGAGAAAATGAAGTGGCCATTTTGCTTAGATAACCAGATTGGGTCTCCTGAGGAAAGGAATCCAGTTTATCTAATGAAGACGTCGTGCTGTCAAGGCACTGAATCTCTGGTTTCCTGAGGGTTAAAAGATTAGGGCCTGGGACCACCACAGCATTCATCAATACTGCCTTTCCACCTTTTCTAATTGCCACAGACTGAGGGTCATCAGTCCCTCGGTACCACTAATGTACGATATCGATCTCAAGTAAGAAAGATGGAACCTCAGGAAGCAAGAAATCTGTCTCGATGACCGTGAAGCCGCTGTGACTATCGGCTGCCACTGGGAGGAGCCAGCAGGCCAAACTCTCGGTCGACATTCACATTCGGCAGCCAACCTAAGTTCCCTTAGTCTGACCTCACCTACGGTGAACTGGTGGTGACTGGGAAATCTTTAGCCTCGGTTTTAGCATTACAGAGCATTTATCTGATGTCACCAACATGACTGGTATTGTAACGACTCAAGTCCTGGCACGAGTGCAGGTCCTAAAAGTCAAGTACCACCAGCACCTCTCTCCCTGTTGTAGCAAAATCCTCTATGTGGGAGACACAGGCCGAAGCTGACCTCACCACCGAGGTTTGGTTTTAAAAACTGCCTGAAATCGTCCCCAGTGAGATGATGAGCACCGGCGCAGCTGAGGCAGCTGCCTCTGCAGGGAAGAATGGAGAACAGGAAAGCGGGCTTTGTAGCAAGCAGCCTGGCATAGCTTTCCATTCCCTCGGTCGATGAGAGACGGAAGGTGAGCAAGAACCCAGCTGTTCTGGAAGACTCGGTCTGGGGCAAGTTCTCATTAGATTGGCACCTAACAGTATTCAGGGCCATGTATACCGCTCTGCCTCCCAGATGCTTGGATTGGAGCACAAGTGACACATTTAATGAACATGTTGCCAACTACAGATTTGCCCCTTGTTGCTCAAGGAGGGCTGGGGTCGGTGGTGTGCTGGAGCTGATCGTGCACACCTCTGACTCTTCTTCAGTGACCGCCTGCTGGCAGCTTGAAATCGAGCGCTACAAATCAGGGCACCCCCTCACACCCAGCCAGAGCTGGTTGTTAATCGTTTACCAGAACAACACCAGCTCGGTTTCAGCATGGGGATAGATGTAACAATCACATAGAGCCTGACAGCCAAGAGTGCTGTGTGATGATGAGCCCAAAGAAACATCCTTGACTTCTCTGAGCCACTATCCTAAGAACGGGAAGAGGGCTGTATCAGGTGTCTCAGATGCCTAGATGTAGAAAAAAAATGGGTGAGGGCCAGCTGGGGCCAGAACTGCCCAGGGGCCCCTTGACCTAACCAATCCCACTCTGCTTACAGGGAAAGCCAGAAAGAACCGGAGAACAGCCAACAGTATTTATGAATCATTCAGCTTAAACAGGATTGAACAAGTTGACTAGCTAGGCCCTTTCCCACCTTTAACACTTGAATGTGAGCTAATTAAAACAAACGCCTATCATTTTAAAAATGGGAAAGTTTATTGTGAATCACCTTACTGGGCCAACAGCAAAATCCATGGAACCTGCATAGTAGGGATTCGTCATTTAGCAGGCTGTGGTGGGGCTTTTCCTCTGGGGGAGAGGAGGCTTAAAAAGCATTGTAAGGTACAGATCTCTGCTGTGAAGTGCTGATGACAGTCCTCACTTAGGTGATCCCAGAGAGAGAGATTTGAGTTTTACTTGGTTTAACTGACTTCCACTTAACCGCTTTCAATTTCACAGCAAGCAAAGAAAACTAATTTCATCACCCCCGGGCCAAAGTATCTTTTCTTTCTAAGCATTCCCCAAGGGAAGAAAGCTGTTGGGTCAGCTGCATGGCAATCTATTATGTTAAGGGGTTTTTTTGTTTTTGTTTTTTTTTCAGTATTAATAATCGTGAACACACCAAACATAAATATCTGAACATAATACTTGTCACTGGGTAGCACAGGGATTATATCAAACTTTAACAACCCCTATGACCAACAAATAGTCTTGTTTGTGGAAGACAGACTAGAAAAACATACACCCAGCACAGACAAATGGTTAAGTCTTAAACCCTTAATTAGGTTTCCTGGCAAAATGGTGGCTAATGAAAGCCACATGTGCTGGAATAGTGGCAGCCTCCCAGATTCCTGGAGCCTCTGCAGGCCCCAGAGGGGGATGTCTCAGAACAGCCAAGCAGCAGCCAAGCCTTTTGGACTGCCAGTCTGCTTAACTCCCCATTTTCTTCTCCAAAGAGCTTTTTCTTCTTTATATCCAGAAAGACTTTACCGGCGAGTACATCCATCCCATTTCATAAGGTGCTCTGTTTCCAGGGCACTATTCATACTGATGGATCACTGGAAAAGTGAGGTGGTCTTACGATGGTTTTGGAGTTTCCAGTTCTCACTCAAGCTATCTAAGGTGCTAAACTGATTCCATTATGCGAAAACTTTCCTTCCGTAGAGGACACGCACACAAATACGAAGCTGTTCAAAAATAACATGGGGAGGGGGCTTTACACAAAGTTTAGTGGGATGACATAATGGTACAGAGGAAGTTGGCTTTGCAATTATATTTCTAAACGGTCTGAACTTGGTCTCACTGCTGACATCATCTGGATGGTTACAAGGCCCCAAGGACGAAATGGCTGATCTCTTCTCAAACCAGACACAGAACGTCTTAGCTGGGCGGCCTGTTATGGATGCCACTGCGGAGGGCAGGGAGCTGGAGAAGAGTGAGCTTCGTCCTCAGTAGTCCTTATGCTCCTTTTGAACTAGCCTTGCTGTTCTGGGTTGTCTTTTGGGATTTGACCTGGAGTGTCTAGGTATAAAACATAAGGACTTTAGGCACTGGTCACAGTCAGATGTGTGAGTTCTTCAGGAGTCCCTCTTGTATTTTCTTAATCAAATAATGACAGACCATAAAGTCAGATCCAAGGTTATAATTTACCTTGATAATAAAAATTTAAAAATTTTAAAGGGGGAGCCCTGCAAGCAAGGCCCCTGGATGTTCACCCCCAGATGTCTGCATGTTCGCTGGCTCTCTTCTTTGGTGGTCAGGAGCCAGTGGAGACAGTCACCATCCAACTTTCCCATAACCCCCCCACACACACACTTGTGTCATGCTTCTGCTCTTGCCCCAAATTCTTTCACCCAAATGGGAGAAATGGATAGTAAGTAATTTCTTATTTACATGCATTTCTCCTAAGATTTAAATTGCTTTCCTGCTAGTATTTCCTGACATCTGAAGCCTGTGTGAGATACACAACATATGGGAACTATTTCCATCTGGCACAAAAGAAAATAAGAATCTGCCTATATTGTAATTAGCTTCTAGACTTAACATGTTTAGTCCTGATCCACGATTGCATTGGTTGATAAGGTGTTTTGTTTTGTTTTGTTTCGCTTTTGGATAACCGAGTTTTAAAAATGTTAGTGGTTATAAAATGACTAAAGTTCAGCCTACAACTTCCTGTTTGGAGGACAGGAAGAACTGTGCAGTGTTTTGCAATAGTTACAATTCTAGATTCTCCCTGCCCTTAAAAATAGCCAGAGAGAAAAGGCTTTCTTTTTTCAGACACTTACAGCTTCTTTAGCAGAAGGGATGAGTCCTTTCGGTAATGAAACAGGTGAAGGTGGCAATATGGACGATGGGGTAACTGGGGGCAGTTGTATACATTCCTCATCCTTAAACATCAGAACTGAGAGTTAGGTTACGGGTTTAAAACAAAATGTGCACCAGATCTATAGTCACACTGCCATGACTGCCAGGAACTTGTAACAATGACATATTTTGGCACAGGATTCAAGAGGCTACATTTGGAACCTAATTGCATATAGCCAAATGTTGACCTTTCTTACAAATAGATCTGTTAGTACAATAAATATTCCTTATTTAAAGAACACCACTGTATTCAAATACAGTTTCATTGAGGGATTTAAAAAGCTGATTTTTATTTCATTTTTAAAGCCGATTAATCAAATGAAAAGTAATTGTCCAACCTTAGTTCCCTTCAGTGGAGGTGCTACATCCAGCAGGTTCTCTTTAGATTCAGGATAAGTAGCTGGTTCCACAGGAATATCCATCTTTGGAGACTAGGAAGAGAGATATTTTATATAAACATAAGCTTTCTGTTATTCCTGAAACTCAGAAGCACTTCATAGTAATAAATGCTTTCTAGCACAACTTGCTTTCCACTAAATCCCTGACTTCTTCCAATTATACCCTTTGTGAGAACATATGAAATATGTCCCTGAAATAGCAACTTAATCTTTGAATTATGAGCACCCTATATACAAAAGTTGCACCCTAAGGAGATCCTAGTATTAAAAATCCTCAGTCATTGAGACACCTGGCTGGCTCAGTTGGTGGAGTGTGTGACTGACTCTTGGTCTGAGCGTTGTGAGTTTGAATCCCACGTTGGGTGTAGAAATTACTTAAAAAGTAAAATCTGGAAAAAAAATCCCCATTTATGAACAAGCTCCTGATTTGTCAATTCTGATCCTGTTCTCACTCTCAACAACAATCATTCATCAGCTTTTTTTTTTTTTTTTTAATGTTTGTTTATTTTTGAGAGAGAGTGGGTAGGGGAGGGACAGAGAGAGAGGGAGACAGAGAATCAATCCCAAGCAGGCTCTGCCCTGAGCCAAACAGGGGGCTTGAACCCACAAATCTTGAGAGTAACCTGAACCAAAACTAAGGGTAGGACGCTCATCTGACAGAGCCACTCAGGCGCCCCTCATCAGCTTCTAATAGCATTGATATAACTTAGTCAAAATTGACATCTTTATCATCTTGGTGTCTAATAATAAGTGATAAATTTGTCTGAATTATTAAAATGGTAGGTGCTGCTTAAGAGAAGCTCCTGCAACATGAGGAAAATGTAAGGGATGGTATTTTAGAATAGCTGGATAACTTACTTTCAAGAATTATATTAATTAGATTTGAAAAGTAAATATGTCACTGCTCTTTGGAAATAAGTAATTTCTTTGTGCACTTTGGAGGGAAAAAAGCTACATATATCCTAAATTATAGTATACTTAACTTGATGTCTCTAAAGTCTTTACAGAACCTAGCATGCTACTTATTCTCATTTTGTATATATGGAAAATAGACGTTTAAAGACGTGGATTTAAAAAAAAAAACTAATAAAATGCCTAGGAGCTTGTCATTTTGTCCTTGATTTCTAGGTTTTTCTCAAACATTCTAGAAAGCAGCATCTGGATAAAGGGCTTATGCCCCTCTAGAATAATTCTGGAAATACAAATTTAGCTCTGAGATATTACACTATTCCAAGATTTCCTTGCTCCTGAGAACAGTCTAAGAATGACAAATTTGTTCTGTCTTAATGACCAAAGATAGAGTAAGAATCAGGTAGGCTGCCTTTTAGAACATGGTCTGGGTTCCAAAATTGTTCCTACTCTCCCCAGGGTCCTTCCCAGACAAAGCCCAAATCTGATTAGTCTCTGGAAATATGGAAAGGAAAAGCAAGGTGGTGTTCCCTGAAGTACATTTTTCATGCTGGAATTCATCTAATATCACTTGACTTGTCCGAGGAATCACTAGCTTAACTAAATTAAAAATGATTGGTCCCCAATCCAGAGTACTTCACTAAACCACATGTGCAGCGTCTTCTGTAATGGTCTCTCCTTTCTTACCCATGCAGGTTCTGACTTAGACATGAAGCCACAAAGTAGAGAAGTGAGAGTCCCTTTCTTTTTTTTAAAGAAAGAGATCGTGAGTGGGAGAGAGGGGTAGAGGGAGAGAAGCTTAAGCAGGCTCCACACTCAGTGCAGAGCCTCATGTAGGGCTCAATCCCACAACCACGGGATCATGACCTGAGCCAAAATCAAGAGTCGACGCTCAACCAACTGAGCCACCCAAGTGCCCCGAGAGGTCCTTTCTGATCAGAGCAAGATGCTCTAGTGATTGGGCCCATCCTGGGTTTTTCAGTAAAATACCAGGAGGGGAAAAAAAAAACTGCTGAATTAAAGGCAACAAAAAATGATTAAGGAAACGAGTTGAAGGAAAACAAATAGTTTACATTCTAGATTGGCCATTCACTGCTTAAAAATTAATAGGAATCTGGACAAATAGACACGAAAGAACAGGGACTATTTAGTTTCAAAACAAAGTGGTGAAAACAGTCTGCTGCTGAAGACAAGATAGCTAAAGAGAAAGAATAAATGGGATTCCTAAATCAAGCTGGGATTAAAAAAAAAAAGTAATAGCTCTGGAGTTGGAGCTAGTTTTAACGATTTTAATTTTTTAAAGAATTCTAAAATGATTTTAAAGCCAGTTGGACCAAATTCCAAAAGATATTCCAAAAGAAAGGTCTACCCTAACTGCAAGAGGAAATAAGACATTTATGGAGAGGCCCCAGTAACAGAAATCCCGAAACTCCATAAACCCAGGTACTCACCTCCCCACTTAGTGGTATCTCAATTGGCTTTGGCTTCACATCTATCAGGTAGAAGGTTCGGGACAGGAGCAACAGAGAAGGAGGGACATTCTCCTTCAGGTGGAGGTCCTGCCACTGGAGAACGGGAGGAGGATAAAACACGATCGAATCGCAGAATGTTAAAACTGGACATGACCCACAGTCATCTACTGCTTCCCTGGTTTTACAGCTTCCCCAGCCACACCCTGGTAGACAACGGCACAAGGATAATGCTCGTCTCCGGGCTTCTGAGCCAGTAGTTGTGCTGTGCAACCCCCTCACACCAGTGGGATCAGAGTGAGAGAGGGGGTGTTCCATTAAACTTTCAACCCAATTGTGGATCAAAGCAGCTCAGTATCTTTTCTTAGCCACAAAGCAGATAATGTGAAAGAAAAAATAAGACTCATGCATAACCAAGGAAATAAACTTTAAAATGAAAATGAGACGTAATTTTCTTTCTTTTTTTTTTTTTTTTTCAACGTTTATTTATTTTTGGGACAGAGAGAGACAGAGCATGAACGGGGGAGACACAGAATCGTTAACAGGCTCCAGGCTCTGAGCCATCAGCCCAGAGCCTGACGCGGGGCTCGAACTCACGGACTGCGAGATCGTGACCTGGCTGAAGTCGGACGCTTAACCGACTGCGCCACCCAGGCGCTCCATGAGACGTAATTTTCAAGAACCAAATTGGTCAAGCTTAAATATTATTAGAGCGATCATACGTGACCAGAGACAAAATTCAAAAAGTAAAATGTAATCAGTAACAATAAGCCTGCCTTCTACTCCTACCCTTTGCTACCTTGTTTCCCGCCCTAGAAGCAATCAGTGTTACCAGTTGTCCTGTGAATATACAAACATACATTTATAGGTGTTTCATCTTTACATAAAGTATGATATATACACACTGTTCTGCCCTTTGACTTTTTTTCCACTAAAATATCTTGGAGATTGATTCATATCAGTAGTTAATAGAGCTGCCTCTTTCTTTTTAAACATCTATTAAGTGTTCTATTGTTGCATGGAAATGCGACAATTTGATTATTTTCCTATTAATAAACTTCAGGCTGTTTCCAATCTTTTGCTATTATAAATGGTGCTGCAATGGATAATCTTATTGATACATCATACTGCACAAGTGAAATTTCTAGGTCAAAGTAAGTGCATTTTTAAATTCTGAAAGATTATGTGGAGGTTTTTCTCAGCAATGCATGAGCACCCCTCTCCCCAACCCTCAACAACCCTCAACAACACAGTGTGTCATCAGACTGATCTTTGCCCACATAATAGGTGAAGGGGATATCTCGTAGTTGTAATTTATCTTATTATGAAACTAAGATGTTTCATCTGATTATCATTTTTAGATTTTCCTTTCTATAAAGTGTCTGCCTGTATCCTAACACAGGAATTTTTATTTTTATTTTTCTTAATTTTTTTTAATGTTTGTTTATTTTTGAGAGAGAGACAGAGTGTGAGCAAGGGAGAGGCAGAGAGAGAGGGAGACACAGAATCCAAAACAGGCTCCAGGCTCTGAGCTGTCAGCACAGAGCCCAACGTGGGGCTCGAACCCATGAACCATGAGATCATGACCCGAGCCAGAGTCGGACGCTTAACCAACAGAGCCACCCAGGCGCCCCGTGACACAGGAATTTTTAAATAATACATAGTGCTGGATGTCATATTGTTGGATTAGTATCCTCACTTCTTTGTGGTAAAAATGATACACCCTCTCAAGAAAGCTATTTGACAGTATGAACTCACCCAATACTCTATGTTCAAGAAATAAATGATTTTAAGAAACTTTCTCTACAGTATGTTCACCTTCCAGCCAGAGCAGGCCCGACATGTAAGAGGAAAGAGCTACCTGACCTGGTTTCGAAGCCACAACAGCGACTCCCATTCCAAAACACTGTGTACACTTGATAGCACTTCTTACAGTTATGAGAATTTTAACAGGAGCTGCTCCTTTGTTCGAAAACATTGATGCTCTTAGTTAAAATATGTTGTCTGAGGGAAACTATGAAACATCTGCTGCCAAAGTCAAGGCTTTACATTGGCTTGAGGCATTAACTGGAAAAGTGGTCCCAGGTGAGCCACCGGGCAAGGTTTAGAACTCCGGGCGGATTCACACATGGCAGGCCTTGGATTAGAGATTTTGCCCAAATCCGTTAAATAGCTGAAGTATGCAAAACTCTAAGGTGGCCCCAAGATTCCCCGTCCCCAGTGCACCCACACCTCCTTCCAGTTATTCAAGCATGAATGTAGGTGCTGCCAGGAGGAGTTTGCAGATATAATTAGGGTCCCAAGTCAGTAGGCCTTAAAGTAGGAAGTTATCTAACTAGGTCTCGCCTAATCACGTGAGATCTCTAAATGTGGAGCTAGAGGTCAAAAAGGGGAAGTCTGAGATGAGAAGCTTACAGGGGTCTGGCTAGCGAGAAGCTTTGCACTTCTGACAGACAGAACTTGTAAGCTAACAAACAGGTGCTGTTTTCAGCAACTAAGTTTGTGGTAGTTTCTTAGCAGCAACAGAAAACTAACAGAGTACCCTGTCTCCATCAAAAAAGTAAATCTAGCTTCTGGGGTGCCTGGGGGGCTCAGTCAGTTAAGCATCTGACTTCAACTCAGGCCATGATCTCATGGTTCATGAGTTCGAGCCCCACATCAGGCTCTCTGCACTGAGTGCGGAGACTGCTTGGGATTCTCTCTCTCTCCCTCTCTCTCTTTGCTTCTTCCCCACTTGCACTCTCTCAAAATAAATAAGTAAACTTAAAAACAAAATAAATCTAGCTGCTTCAGTGTCCCACTGCTCAATTACATGAGGCAAACTAAGGTAAGATGGCTCGCCTGAGAAGTCGACATTGCAAAGTGAGGTCTGCAAATTGCAGGGAAGAGAGTTCTAGTGAGAGTGGCCCGGGAGAGCCGCTACTTGCCTCTGTGAGCTGCTGTCTCAGTTGCTCCTCAGTGAGACCCAGGGATCTCATTCCTCGGGCCCTGCAGGCAGCCTGCAGTTCTGACACGCTCAAAGCACTCACCCCTTCTTTGGCAATTATCTGAAAGAAACATAAGCAGTGGTACTGGATCTTTCCGTCCCAATCTTACCAAACGCCTAAATTCCAACAAATCAGGGGAAACACTACATCTCTCACACCTTGTCCTCTGCACTGACTAAAGGCGCAGCAGTTGGAAATGAAGGGAATCCTGCCAACAGGTATTAATAGTATCAGAGATAGTCCCATAACTCCTCCCCAACACTCTCATCCAAGTAATTCTTTCCCCTCTTGGTTTGCATTTTGGCTGGTTGTGACATCTCTTCCCCTTCGTGGCAGCTTTAGGCTTCATCAGACAATATTCCACTTGAAAAGTTTTCAGTGTTACCATTTGCCGCGTGTCCCAGTATCACTCTCCCCCCCAACCCTGCCCCCACTGGGGCACAGCCCTACCTCTGGTCCACAAAACTCTCTCAATAAATATCCAACAGTTTCTGCTTGTTGTGCCCCAAAACTACAGTACTTCTGGGACCGGTATTGTTTATTCCAAAGTTCTGGAAGCAACAGCTGAAATCTAAATGAGGCCAAAGGGATGGTGCTTTCTCAGTTCTGGGAATCTTGCTCCCTCAGGCAGAATGCTTTCCTTAAAGCAGCTGATTCTGACTCAAAAAACATTCTTTCCATTTTTTAAGGAGCCTAATTAGTAGTTACAATGCCTTTTCCTCCATAAGATGCCCAGGCTCTGCTTCCCCTCTCTGCATTATGACTTGTCACCCCTTCTTATCAGGCCAACTCACCGGGCAGAATATTTACTCTGGCATCAGCTCTGAGGAAGGGGAGCTGAGGTGTGGGGGTAGAGCACTGGCCTTAGCAATGGAAGACTCTCAGGAATCTCCTGGGCTGCTGCTCCTTCCCAGCAGGTCCTAACTACTTTAGATTACTAAATTACTAACTGCTTGTGAGGGCCTTCTCCAGAAAGTGCGTCAGAGTAAGACAAACAACTCCTAAAATGAGTAATCACAGTTCACGTTGTCATGGTAATGATTGTTTAAACCATTCAATGGTTTGCCAGAACCAGTCCCGGAGAAGATCTAAGAGAAGATATTGCACTTTATCACAAAGCCACCCTAAGGGATCTCCCATGCCTTGCTGATTCCCTATGGCTATAGTTAAGCTCTTACTTCATCATCTGCTTTGATAGACTTCAGTTTCATCAGAAGTTGAAAGCGAAGCAAATTGTTGGTTCCAAAGGGCTGCAGTTCTAGTAGTTTGCAGAGGGCGACCAGCTGAGGTCGGTCTAGGTGTTCCAGGGTTAGCTGATCCTCAAACAGTTTGGAAAAGCGAACTATCTCCTTTGTACTGGGCTTGTGGCCTGTCTGAACCTAGGCAATGAGACAAAGAGGTTCATTAAAATGTATTTTTTTTAATTTTTTTTTAATGTTTTATTCATTTTTGAAATAGGGAGAGACAGAGCGTGAACAGGAGAGGGTCAGAGAGAGGGAGACACAGAATCTGAAACAGGCTCCAGGCTCCGAGCTGTCAGCACAGAGCCCAACGCGGGGCTCGAACTCATGGACCGCGAGATCATGACCTGAGCCGAAGTCAGCCGCTCAACCAACTGAGCCACCCAGGTGCCCCTAAAATGTATTTCTTACTTAATTTAACCTTCCCTGTAGACTATTTGAAAGACACATCAAGGCATTCACAGACTCTATCTTATGTCTGGAAGTCGGCCCTGTGGTACAAAAAGGAGAAATCTGTCCAAGTCAGTCTAAGTCAACTGAAAAATCAGGAGTAGTTCACAAGTCTGACTCTAGATCTACGGTTCTTTCCACGAAGTTATCAACGTCTTCAACACATGACTGCTTTAAAATGGGTTTTTCTGCAAATCTCTAAATGTTTGCAGTACTGTATCTGTATAACTAAGGTATCTGCAAAGTCAGAGACCATGAACAATTTGGAAGCTCCATGATGACATGAAGTTTTCATATAACTGCCAGCCTGGAAGTTGTTGTCTGGTATTACAAAAGAGACTGACACCTGTTTGACGTAGGATGAGAACTGTGTAGAGGCGTCTCCCAACTTGGCCCTGTTCCTCCTTGCCATTTCTGTAATTGTTTCTTGAAGAAATTTTGCTAGTTCCAACTTTGCAGCCATTTTCTTTTTCTGTTTTTCTTCCTTAATAATAGAAGAGGAGGAAGTTAATCATTCATGATTGCAACTTCATAGATAAAGATGAGAAAAAAATAACCACTACCTTGTTATTGTTCATCCCTACTTCATGTGTTAATATTATTTTCAGACCTAATTAAATGGGTTTTGTGAGAAGCAGAATAAAAACTAGCCTCTGTTTGCAACTTGACTCCTTAATCTTACCTTTTATTTGTTACTAACACAATGATCATAAATATTTGATAGATCCAAATTGTCCCCTCAATGGCAGCCTTTGTCATTATTTAGAATGAGAATTTATCTCTTAGCCTGGTACAACCAAACAATCTAGTTGGACCAACCTCCGGTCTCAGTGGTCCCAGATTTTGCATGAGCCAGAAAGTAACTGGGAAAGAAACTGGGAAAGTAACTCTATGCTACTGTAGCACGTAGTTTCATACAAAACAGATACAATTAATTATAATACACTGACGTAAGTGTTACAACAGATGTGAACAAAGCACTACACAAAAAAGAATTACATGTACATTCCTTTTTTTTTTTTTTTTTTTTTTTTTAAGTAAGCTCTACTCCCAGGGTGGGCCTTGAACTCCAAGATCCTATGATCTACTGACTGAGCCAGCCCCTAAATGTACACTCTTAAGACTCGATGTTGACAAGTATTTCTAAATCCTCATTCACTATCAGAAATGCAGTGTGGTAGCATTTTCAGAATAACCATAGTCAGGACTCAGGGGGATGGAGAGAAAGAGAAAGCTTTGTCTATTTTTTAAGTTGTCCAAGAGATTCTAATGATCAGCCAATCATAGCAATCATTGATTTTTAGAAAGATCTGAAGAGACACAACCAAAAAAAAAAAAAAAAGAAAAGAAAAATCACACAATGGCAATGGCAATACCATCATGAGATCCATCCATCCATCTATTCATTTATTTACTGAGCATCTACCCTGTGCTAGGTGCTGGGGATAAAACAGGCAAAAACAGAGAAGAATTCCTGCCCTCATGGAACTTCTCGTCTAATGGGAAAGACAGACATTAGTGACTAATGATAATCCAAAATTTCCATAAATTAATGTAAAAGTGTAACAAATAAGCATGATAAGAGTGAATGGGTGCTCTAATCTGATGTAAATAGTGTCCTGCCTCCCATAACCTGCTTCCCTCCACCATCACCTACTCTGTCTGTCTCATTCATCTCCATGAAAAGAAAGAAAGAAAAAGGTACTTTCTAAAACTCTGGCCATGATGTGTGTATATGTATGTTTGGGGAACGAGAAGTGTTGAGGAAAGAGGAATGTTTAGATAAATCACTTCCTCTCTGCCCCCATCTTCCTGCACGCACAAATACATTCCTTGGAATCTCAAGATATTAATTCTAGGTCCTGATTACTTGAAACGTAAGTAAACTAAACCACTACCAGTCAGTTAAATATTGAAGCTTGATTCTACCCCCTAACACCTATCTCAAATGTATCTTCAAGTTTTTATTCCTAATACCACTTTCATAATTTAATCCTCTCACTCCTGTGCTACTGTGACGGCACTCCAGATGATTTCCCTCCCTTGGCTCTGCCCTCTTCAATCCTTCCAGCTAGCAAAATTATTTTTCTAAGGTACAGATCTAATCATGTTACTCACCCTCTGCGTAAATTTACCTTCCATCATTCACCATGGTCAAAGGCAAACTCTAAATTCCTTAGGGTGGTAGACGCTTTCCAACCTGACCCAACACATCACTTTTGTCTCATCTTCCACCATGGATCTCCTTGTATTCCCTACTCAAACCACAAAGAAGCACTCAGTGTCTCAGATTCTGTCATACTCTTTTATACAATTAAGCCATTGTAAGTGCTACTCTTTCTATCCAGAAAGCCTTTCAAATGCTGCAGCAAAATTCTACCACTTTTCTAGTCTCAGTCGCCTAGCTGTCTCTTCTATGAGACATTTCCCAATCCCATTTAAAAGTTGTCCTTTTCAGGAGTGCCTGGGTGGCTCGTTGGTTAGGTGTCCTACTCTTGATTTGGGCTCAGGTCATGATCCCACGGTTTGTGGGATTGAGCCCCACATTGGGCTCCGTGCTGACAACATGAAGCTTGCTTGGGATTCTCTCTTTCCCTCTCTCTCTGCATGCCCCACCACCCTTCCCCCCACTGTGTATACACTCTCTCTCTGTCTCTCTCAAAAGAAATAAACATTTAAAAACAAATACATAAAAGTTGTCCTTTTTGTCCTCTTGTAATGTGGTGTTCATGCCTTTGTACCTCTGTGTAGTAAGAGTGGCACAGCATGGAAAGAATGAAGGGGCCACCCCAGTGACCATCCAATGAGGATCCCTCTTCTCCAGGACGAGTCTTAAGCACTAAAGTGTCTGTCTGGCTAAACCTACTATTCAACTAGTCCCTGCAATAGCAGTTGATTTTTGTTTTCTTTTTTTTTAGTAGTTAAAAAGTTACGATTCAATGGGATCACATTGTCAACAAATGATGCTAGAAAAATGATGCTAGAAAACTTGCCACACGCCAAAAAAAAAAAAAAAAAAAAAAAAGTCTTAACACTGATGTTCCACCTCTCACCAAAATTAACTCAAAACAGATTATAGACTTACATTTAAAACTCAAAATTATAAAACATCCGGAAGAAAACACAGGAGGGGCACCTGGCTGGCTCAGTCAGTAGAGCAATGCGACTCTTGATCGCAGGGTCGTGAGTCAAGCCCCATGCTGGGTGTGAAGCCTACTTAAAATAAAACGTAAAAAATTAAAAAAAAAAACAAAACAAAACATATGAGAAAACCTAGGTGACCTAGAGTTTGGCAATGAGTTTTTAGATACAACACCAAAAGCATGAGCCAAGAAAAAAATCTATCGATAAGTTGTACTCAAAATGAAAAACTTTAGCTCTGTGAAACCCAGTTAAGAGAATGGACAAGCTATAGGCTGGGAGAATATATTTGCAAAACACATATCTGATAGAGGACTTGTATCCAAATATACTAAGAACTCCTAAAACTCAACAATAAGAAAATGAACAACTCCATTAAAAAGTTGGCAAAAGACAGATACCTCCCCAAAGAAGATATACAGGTAGCAAATAAGCATATGAAAATAAGCATGTGTTCAATATTACACCTCATCAGAGAATTGCAAACTAAAATAACAATGAGATATCACTTTACACCTATTAGAATAGCTAATATTCACAGCAGTGACAACACAATGCTGATGAAGACAAAGAGCTATGGGAACTCTCGTTGCTGGTGAGAATAAAAAATGGTATCACTACCTGGGGAGACAGTTATTTTTTTTTCCAAAACGAAACAGTCTTACCATATGATCCAGCAATTGCTTTTCAATGTACTTAGGAACCCAAATGAGTTGAAACCTTATGCTCGTACAAAAACCTGCACACAGACATTTATTTATGGCAGCTTTATTTATAATTGCCAAAAACTGGAAACAACCACGATATGTTTCAACAGGTGAATTCAACAACCTGTGGTACATTCACACAGTGAAATATTATACACTGATAGAAATGAGCCATGAAAGGAGTGCACACTGTATGATCCCAACTATCTGATATTCTGGAAAAGGCAAAACTATAGACAGTGAAAAGATCAGTGGTTGCCACTGATTCGGGGAGGTAGGAGGAACAACAAATGACACACAGGGCATTTTTAGGGCAGCGAAACTATTCTGGGTGATAGTGTGATGGTAGATACATAACATTATGCAATTTTCAAAACCCAAGAACTGTACATTACAAAAAGTAAAGCCTAATGTAAAGTATGAAATTTAACTAATAATAATATCTAGATATTGGTTCTTCAGTTATAACAAACAGACCACACAAATGCAAGATGTTAATATAGGAGAAATGGGAGGTGGTACCTGGGGACCCTTCATATTTTCTGCTCAATTTTTCTATAAATGTGAAAACTGCTCTAAAGAATAAAGTCTATTAATTTTTTTTAATTAAAAAAAATCCTACATACCTTTTTGGATTCACTTTCAAAAGTTGATGGCAACATCTCTGGGAAGAATTTCAGAAATGCTGGTAATAAGAATTCCATGAAGGGTACAATGAGGAACACCATAAATGGAACCAAGCGGAAGAAATCAGCACAAGTTCTCAAGAGCTAAAGAATTAAATGCATATGCGGTATTCATTATTTTAGGGCATGTCCAAAAAAAAAAAAAAAAAAAAAGAAACCAAAAAAGCCTGCCTTGGTTCTTAAAGTGTTAAAAACCCTCAACAGATTTTCTCTGTTTATAAAATGGAAAGGTAGAGTTTTCCTCTTTACCACAGCTCTGAAGTAATATCTATGGGACACCTTCAAGGGACTCTATGACAACCAAAACATGTTATTGGCATCTCTTAGCTTTCATCTAAGTTAGAGGCCTGTACTTTAATAATACAGTATCTGTTAAAAACTGATTTTTGAAATGCATATACAGAATATATCAACAGTAGTTTCTACTTCGGGTGCACAGATCAAACCCAAAGTTTCTCCACTCTGTGGGGAGATCAGAAAATACAATTATAATCATCTTATAGGCAAATAAGAATCTTGCCTAAAGTTGGAGGGTCAGTCAGTTTCAGACAAATAAACTCAATCAGAAACTCTGGTTCTCACCATCAGTTACTACTCCTACTTTGGGATTTTTAGGATGAACTTTACGTCGAGTTTAAAACTTGGTTCCCCAACACTTCACTTTAATTTTACATTTTCTTTCTCAAGTATGACGCTTGCCTACCCTTCGTCTCTCTCGTCTGGTCAGCACCTGTCCATGCAATAGCCTCCAAACCATCCGGGCAGCAACTTTGGTGTCAATCCAAAGTAAATAAAATCCATTGTAATAATATTTAAGTTCACCCATAATTTTTTGTCTATAAGATCGCTTTTCTTCTTTAATCTTCATGCCAGTTCCTTTCGTGGGCTCAGGGTTTGTCACCTGTGGCTTTTTTGGGGTTTGCTCCAGCTGAGGTTTACCAGGGACGTCTTGTAGCCAGCAAGTTGATGTGTGTAGCTTTTGTATTATTCTAGTTCGTAAGTGCAGTACTTTACTGCCTGACTGATTAGGACAGGAATACTTCTTGCTTCCATAGTCCTTCATATATGTTTTCTTTAAATGGGAATCTGGCAAGTGAAGAAATGCAAATGATGGGGAGTAAGAAGAGCTGGTGAGATGGACAAAATGGCTAGGGAATCTGGAATAAAAAGCAACATCCTCTGAGTTGAGCACATACTAGGACAAACTCAAAAATTAAAGAAATAGACATTTTCTCTGGTTAAAATAAAACAACAGTTTTTAAGGTTGTATTTTAAAAGCACGATAGTCATTAACGAATGAAATATAACTTTTTACCCCAGTTGAAGAACAAGGTACTTTATGGTTGAATGATATACTCTAGAAGAAATACTAATAAGTTAATTCCTAAAAATAACTGGTATATTACAAGTTAGAAACCCCACAACTATTAATTTAAAAATTAATAATGGCAGGGGCGCCTGGGTGGCTCAGTCGGTTAAGCCTCCAACTTCAGCTCAGGTCATGATCTCGTGGGTTTGTGAGCTCAAGACCCGCGTTGGGCTCTGTGCTGAAAGCTCAGAGCCTGGAGACTGCTTCAGATTCTGTGTCTCCCTTTCTCTCTCTGACCCTCCCCTGCTCGTACTCTATCTCTCTCTCAAAAATAAACATTAAAAATAATAATAATAAATAAATCAATAAAATAAAAATCTAATAGCAAATATTTTTCCATCACGGTGTGTGTTTGAAAGTGTTGCCTTTATCTACTCTCATGAAACAGGTGGAACGTTTGTGTCTTCGAGTTACTCTGCTGACAATAAGAATATTGTTTGAGGGGTGCCTGGTTGGCTCAGTCAGTTAAGCATCTGACTCTTGATTTAGGCTCAGGTCATCTCAAGGTTTGTGAGTTTGAGCCCTGCATCAGGCTCTGTGCTGACATAGTGGAGCCTGCTGGGGATTCTTTTTCTCCCTCTCTCTCTGCCCCTCTCCTGCCCGCTCACTTGCTTTCTCTCAAAAAAAAAAAAAAAAAAAGTAAGATTGCTTGAACAAAACTCTTCATGGCCTCCGTCGGTATTAACCAATCACATAATACCGCTTTGTCTGTGTAGTGCCCATGGACTCCCTCAAATGAGAGACATTTACAGCTGAAATGCCCTTCACCTAAGATTCTTCAAGAATGTTAGGTAAGAATTAGAATTGGGCACCCCATCCATAGATTTCTATATTGTAGTTTTACAATAGCTCATAATCTTCAGTTAAATTAGCACATTAGATTGTTTGAAAATAAAAATTCGACCCATCTAGGCAAAGAAAGTTCCTGGCAAGGACAGCTCTTCTGGCAAAGAGATGGCTTTTCCATTCTTGTGGACTGTTTTTGAAGCATGCCAAGATAAAACACATTTTGAAGGGCCAAAAGGCAAAATGTGCAATGTATCAGGCACAAAGTAAGTTCTCAGTGAATATACTTTGGAATAGTAAGTGATAACAGACCCTACTATGGCAGTTACGCGGCCTAGGACTGGTTTGTTTGCCAGCCACTGTACTCATTTTTATATCTAAGGGCGGCATGTAACATTTATTGATTATGGAGGTGTCACTCTAAAACCATGATGTCTTCTGTCTTACCTGTGCCATACATCTACAGAATTACTCAGGCTGAGTTCTAAGGCATATAAA
Source organism: Prionailurus bengalensis (assembly GCF_016509475.1). Taxonomy (NCBI): domain Eukaryota; kingdom Metazoa; phylum Chordata; class Mammalia; order Carnivora; family Felidae; genus Prionailurus; species Prionailurus bengalensis. The sequence goes on from NC_057344.1 coordinate 44,405,624, forward strand.
AAATTCAGGGTAGGTTTAAATACCATAAAATATGAGCTTCCTAAAAACCAGGATAGTTAAAGGCAACAAAACTTTACTTTTTTAAAAGGTTTTATTTTTAAGTAACCTCTACACCCACGTGGAGCTTGAACTCACAACCCTGAGATCAAGAGTCCAACACTCTTCCCACTGAGCCAGCTGGGTGCCCCCAGCAAAGCTTTAATTTGTTGTGTAACCAGCCTATCCTTTCACATATATCTTTTTCATCTAGAAGAAAATTCATATGAATTTGGCAGGGGAAGGGGGGATTCCACAGCTTACCTTGTTCGGGCAATAGCTAAGATTGTATTATAACTGTAGAAAGCCATATTTATATTTGTCTCAACTAGTCAACATAGGAACCTAGACAGAAGTAAGTACACGATTTAGTATTTTAAAAACACATCAATTATAAAGATATCAGGATTTAAGTGTTTACTATTGCAAGGGTAGAAAATTTGCACATTCCATTCAAGGCATAAAATCTCTCTCAAGTTCATGAATGTTTTCTCAGCCCTGGATCTGGAAATGGTACTTTGAGATCCCAACAAACCGAAATAAGTTCTAGTATAACGGTGCTCATGATGGCGATATGGTCTTCAAAGACTTCTATTTGTGGTCAGTAACACCTAGTAACCCACTAGAATGATTGCCAGGTTATTAAAGAAGCTAAGCAATACACACTTGTTTGTAGTCTAAGGATACAGGTAGAATGAAGTAAATATCCTGAATTTGTTTCACTTAGCTTTTCCCCCATACTTGGCCAAGCTGCCCCAAACTTTAAAGACTGAAAGTACTCACTAAACACTCATGTAGCAGTGAAGAGATAACATGGTACCTACTAATAATTCAAGTGGAGGTAAATCGGTTTCCTGTATTGGTGGTTCTCCAGAGTCCAAACTGAGCTTTGCACCTTTAAATAAGCTTTATCAAAACCCTTTTCCATCCTGGGGCGCTTTTCAGCCAAGGGCAGCAAGGTGCTTTAGTAATATCCCTTAGCGTCAACTCTGCCTTCCTGCAGCTGGAAAAGGCCTAGACCAGGGTGTTCTCCTGGACGGAAACCTCAACCACAGAGCTGACATTTTGAACAGGAGTTCAAATAATCCTTCGGAACATCTAAAAACATCTAAACCCAGGCTAAGGGCGGGTGGTCTCCTGCTGGAGGGATGCCACACCCGATCCGGCGGTTAGCCTGCTCTCCGGCCCGCGGGCGCTCCCGCCCGGAGCTGCGGGCAACCACTTCCTAGGCGGGGACTGCCGGGAGCCCCGCCTGCGCCATCGCGCCGCCCACGCCCACACGCCGAGGGCCCCGGGCTCCCCGGGTTACCTTTGCTTCAGGCCCTTGACGACACAGGGGCGAAACGCGCTCTCGGCTTTTGTGCACGTAGTGTGTTGGAGGATTGTGTTTGTGGTAGCGGGGTCCCGGGGGGGGGGGGGGGTGGTTCTTTGTGTTTGGGTGCGGGGATGATGCGGGTACGGGGGCGACAACCTTGTAGGCGATCCAGGTTTATGGAAGGAAGCCGAGGAGAAGCCGGGCGCGGGGTACGGAAGAGAAAAGAGGAAGCGAAGCACCGAGGGAGGGGGAATGGAGGTTGAGCTCCAAAGTTGGGGGGCGGGCAGGGGCACGAGGTCAAGGGCTGAGGAGAGTGCTGAGGGGAACTGGAAGCTGTCGGGAAAACTGGACGCTGATGGGAAGAGCAGGATGCGGCGCGACCGGGCTCCGGAGGGAAAAAAAAGCAGGCGAAGTCCTCCGAATAACAGCTGGAGGACTTGGCCCGCCCACCCCTACCTCCTTGGGCCGGCTCCCCGGAACGGCTGCCTCAGTCCTCCAGTCCCTTCCCAGTCTCCCCTCCCCCAGCTCCCCATCTAGAAGGGCCCCGGGCCAAGTCTCTATGGCTCCACCTCTTTCCTCACCCGTTACGTCGCTCTGAGTGACGACACCACCCACCAATAAGCGCTCGGGTTACGGGGAGGGAGGGCGTCCTTCGCTGTGGCAGCCCTGGAGGCAGCGAAGGTCCAGCTGCCACCAGCTAAATGACCTTTCTATTGGGCTCAGTTTAAGAAGAGGCTGTACTGCGGGAGGGGGCAAGACTGACGTTTTTTCGCCCGTCCACACTCTATGAGCTGTGGGCTAACCCTCATTGAAGGCTAAAGAACCTCTTACCCTACCGATGGCGTAATATGCCCGATAGTCGCCATGGTAACCATCTTAAAGTCACGAATTACATCACTTTGATGTACTCCCCCACCCCCACGCCTCCGAATCAGCAACTGCCGGGGTTGGGGTGGCGCCGAGAGCTAGGCGGAGAGGGAGTGGCAGAAAGGGCGGGAATGGTTAGGAAAACATCCCTTTCCTTTCTCCGAGGCCTAAGAGTGGAATGCTGTGAAATCTTCATATGGAAATATGAATTCCACTAAAGTAATTTGCTTTATAAATCCGTTCTTAACAGATATTGTTTATGATAGTAGTTTTTGTAGAAATGTCAAATAGCATTTAAGATGTATATTATAGTAGCCGTACAGTGACGTAGGCACTACAGGTTTGGGGCACTTCAATTCCTAGGTTGGGTAACTGAGCCATCTTGGAAAAGTGAAAGATGCAGAAATATTCTCGCTCTCTTGTTATTTCTACTCATCCATTTCCTCTGGCTCTAGAAGAAAAACAGCATTTTTAGTGGCTCTACTTGGACTAACACCAGACAACAAGGAATCGCTTTCACACGGATAATACTTCTCTTAACATGTGAGCTGACCACAGACCCTAGTCATCTGGGCTGCACATTTGTAAGAATGAAAGATGGCGGGTATTGAATTTCAGTTATTATTATTATTATTTTTTTAATGTAGACTGCATTTAATCCACAAAGCATTTTTCAGCTAATAACCAGTTAGATCAACCATATTAAATAAGCAAAACTTTTCAGTTTGGCCACGAGAGGGCCCTTTGTGCATGTCTGATGCCCGAGTTTCCACATAAAGGTTTCACTTCACGTTCTGTGTTTACTAGAATTAACAAAATCTACAAAGCTTTGGTCTCTTCACCTTTCCTTTCCTGAAAATTCCCGATGGCAAATGTTGAGCTCTAAAGGGCTAGGTAGTTATAATTTTCAAATTAATTCCATAAATTAATCACTGCACTATCATAAACATGTACTTTTCTGGAACAGATCATAAAGATGCAAAAATATTCCTTTCAGTTCCCTGGGAGACATTTTATACCGGGAAATATTCTTATTCATGCATTGTATTCACTTACAACCAGGCACAGTGAAAATCATTAAGTATTCATAAACCAGATGAACGATTCCAAGCTCAGTATTGGAAAGATGAGCTAGATTTTCTACCACAGCCATATGTCAGCAATCCTATTCTAAAAAGGGAAGGGTTAAGAACCTTCCTATTGAAATCTGTTTGTTCAAAGCAATGTTTGCCTTCTGCTCTCAGGCCTGGCAATTTTTTGACTTTCATGATTAAGTGATTTATCATGTTAGGAGTTTTTGGATATAATCTTTGGAAGAGAAACAAAAAATTTTTTTCTCCATAACTGTGGCCCTGCGAATTGTGTTTGATTGCTGTCTTCAAATGAACTGTTTGCTCATTTTGTATGGAGAAGAGAAAGCATGATCTGAACCTCAGAAGATGTTAGATGCTGAAAATGTAAATTATTAATTTTAACGGCCGTTTCTCTAAATATGACTCAAGATCCAATATTATTAACAATACATTTTCTAATGTTTTGCAGGAAGAGATTATACATCTACTTGACATAACTAATTTCATTTATTTATTTTTTATTTATTTTTAATGTTTATTTTTGAGAAGAAAGACAGAGCACGAGTGGGGGAGGGGCAGAGAGAGGAGACACAGAATCTGAAGCAGGCTCCAGGCTCTGAGCTGTCAGCACATAGCCTGATGCGGGGCTTGAACTCACAAGGTGTGAGATCATGCATGATCTGAGCCGAAGTCAGACACTCAACCGACTGAGCCATTCAGGTGCCCCAGCACAACTTCAATTTTAAACTCTTGTCACTTAGAAGCAGATTAAAATAAAATCCCTGGGGACAATTTGTCAGATTCTCCTCAAGGGGAAAATCCAGGTGTCAGGTCGAAGCAACAGTTTGTCAACAAAGCAAGGAGTTTACAGGAAGGTGGAAAGGAAGGATGATGGTGGAAAGGATCATAGGAGAAAAAAAAAAAGATTTAACCTCTCAGGTGTCCTCCTTTAAGATGTCTGTGTTCTAAAAAGACATTTAAAGTAAACAAAAATAGATTCGGATTGATTCCTTTAACTTTTGGTACTGCACAAACCATAGAAATAGGTTTAGAAATAGTTAATGGTTGACAGTAATGAGACACTTAATTATCAATATCATCTGCAGTATTATTAACAGGGTTATGTTTTTAAAACCCTGAAACATAATTAGTAATCATTAAAATAATTGATCTGTAGGAATCTTTTAATTTCTTGTTTAAATGGTATTTAAGATAAAAATATCAGGAATTTCTTGTGGCCGTGCCAAACAGATCCAGAACTATAATGTCGGTGCAGAGTGTAACATCTAGTAGTGATACGGCTTTATTCTCAGACCATAACGCAGAGGATAGGTTTCGCTGTCTCTCTGCTGCTGTGTTTCCTTCGTACGTTCACGTCTCTTGTGCTGCAACATTCTAAGTCATTACCACCAGGCCCCAGGAAATAATCACCAAATTTCGCACACTCCTGCAAGGCTACTTTACTATGTCACACACCTTCTATTGTTTAACATAAATTTCGTAGAAGGGGGAGCGCTTAGAGGGTTACAGAGAATTTGGGTCTCTTTTCCTCTTCTCAAGCTTGAGTGAGCTCTGTGGAGGACAAATGCCCTCCCGTCCCTGGAAGCGAAGGTCTGGCTGTGAGCAGCAGAGGACCCAGGCACGTGACGGACACTGAGCCCTCTCGGTCCCTGGGGTCCGGGCTGCAGTCGGCGTTGACGACGTCCTCCTGGTTACCCACAAGCCTCCGGGCCCGCAGTGCGAGCAGGAAGAAGGCGTGCGGGGCCCGGTGTCTGCCAGGGAGGTCAGCGCTTCCTCATAGCGACTGAGATGCCGCCACGGCTTGAGACTGTGGGGCGGGACGGGGTGTGGGGGCGGGGTGGGGCATCCGGGGCTCACATCCGAGGCTGGATGAGCGACTATCCCCCAAGGCTCAAAACTGAAATTGCTGGCCACGGATTCCAGACGCAGGCTCCTGTGAAATAGGGAGCTCTTCTCTGACAGCTGTCGGACCGAAGGCAGCCAAGGCTGCACATAAATTGTTCTTCTCTTTCCCGGTCATCTTAACCGGGCATTCGTTTGTAGGTTGTTTCTAACATCTAAGGAGTGTACAGCAGTGTCACTCTGAGGAGTACCATATGCTGTTTATTATGTGCTATTATTTAATAAGTATCAGAACACGCACGAACACAATTTTACCTCACAGGCCCAACCTTTAACCTAGCTTCCTAAAGTATTTTTTTTTTTTTTTTAAGCTCCCCTTCGTATCATTCCTTCCTGTCTTTGCTTTTATCGCCTGCGGTCTCACTTCTCGTCTAGACTCTCCCGGGCAGCTCCTCTCCGCCCCGCTGACTACCTTCTTCCTCCTTTCGCACCCCCTGCCCCCAAACACGGGACTGCATTTCCCGGCAGGCGCCGCGGCCAGCGGCCAATGAGAGGCTGAGGATTTGGCGGCGGCGGCGGCGGCGGCGTTCCGAGAGCCCGGGTGGGGGGGCTTTGTGCGCGGCGGCGGCGGCGGCGGGAGCGGGCGGCGGCGGCGGCGGCGGCGGGAGCGGCGAGCAGGACGGAGGCGGAGACCGAAGGGGACTGTCCACTGGTCGCTGCGGAGAGGCGTGCGAAGGCCGAGTAGAGCCCCGAGGACCTTGCTGCTCCGGCGCGGCCGCCAGCCACAGCCTTCTCTCTGGCAGCAGCGGCTGCGCGGCGACCCCCCATCATCCTTCCACCGCCCCTGGCCACCCCGTCTCCCGCAGCCTTCCTCATCCCAGCTTCACGCCCGGCCTGGCCGGCCGCGGCCCTCCTCGGTGCCGGCAGCCATGGCAGAGGCGTCCGGCGCGAGGAAAATCTAGCCCGGGGATTTCATGCGGCCTAGCTCGGTTCCGTCTCCTCCCCCCGCAGCCCCGGCGGCTGCCCGCACCCCAGCCCCACTCCGGGCCTCCGTGTCTCTCCTGTGATCGTACTGACACGGCCGGGGGGTTAGAATGGAACAAACTGAAGGTAAAGTTAATGCGTCTGTGTGTGTATGTGTGTGTGCTGGAAGGAAGGGCTGAGGAGGGAACGACGAGGAGGGAGCGACGTAGGGATGGGACCCGGGGGGGGAGAGAGAGAGAGAGAGAGAGACCCTAACAAGGATGGGAGGACAAGCTGGTGGCCAGCAAGGGTTCGAGGGGAGCTCAGTAGGAAGAGCAGAGGGCCAGGTGGGGGGTGTGGAGATGGGGAGGTGGGGCAGAGGAGGTGGGATTGGGATGAGCGACGGAGTGGCGCTGAGGTGGGAATTGGGAGTAAAGGTGGGATGGGGGCGGGGATAAAGACGGAACGGGGGAGGGGCAGGGAACGAGAAGAAGAGTTAGGTTTGGAGATTAGGGACCTGGGTGAACTGAACTAGGTTTGGGGGTGCAGTGTGGAAACTTGGAGAGTCTGGGGGAAGGGGACAGAATCGTCTGGAGAAATGGGGCATCAAGGAAACGAGGGGATGGAAGTGAAGGAAAAGGTGGATTAGGAAAAGGGATAGAAATCGGTGAGACAGGATGCATAGGAAGATGGGACGCAGACTCAGGAAGCTGGAAGACTTGGAACTGGCATAGGGAGGGAAATGCACTGAATGTTGAGAAGGATGAGAACTACCGACCAAGCATCACAGAGTGGGAGGGAGAGAAGGGGAAGGGGGTTGCTAAAGGAAGGGAAAGCCTTTTGTTCCTACATTTCTGTGTATTCTGGGCCTTTTCTTTCAAGGCTAGAGAATGTAGAAGAAGCTAGTGGCTCTAGTGTGGTGATTGTTGAGAAATGAGGAGGTGCGGGGTTTTGCTGTTTTGGGGGAGGAGGAAATGTGTTAGTGTTATGGTGTCAAGACAGCAGAGACATGGCCATCATTTGATGGTTTTGCTGAGGGAGTGAAGACTATTCAGATTTAAAGGGGGTAGGGGCAGCCATGTTTGCTGCCAGGCACTGCAGTGTAAATAAATTCCTTCTCTCCGACAGCAGCATGAATGTGGAAGGGGCCAGTTCAGACCGTCAACCCCCTTTCTTTCTATTCATGAACTCTTCCCATACATCTTGTGGTAATTTAAAATTATTCATAACCACCAAAGGAGGTAGTGATGTTTTCCATCTTGTGTGTTTTGCTGCTCCCCCCACCCCCTTTCCCTCTTCCTTCTGGTTGCAAACAAGGCATGCTAATGAACTGCAGTGTAAAATTAACCCTTTTTATAAAGTTGAAACTGTATGTTTACTGGGTGAAGGAATCATTGCTATCGTATTTCAAATGTGATCATAAAAACTCTTAAATGTTGAAAATTCATTTGTTTTAGAAGCTTCGGAAGCAGTCAACATGTTTTCTGAAATTCTTTAAGTAAACAAGGAAATTGCATTGGTTATTTTTCTTGGGCTTGTGTTCTTGGCAAAGCACTGTGTGGGGGTGAGAAGGGGTAGAAAGATCTGCTTGTGGTAGGTTATGTTCTTGCTGTATTTTGAATGTTGGAAAATTAGAAGTAGGTGTATTTTACAATGATGTTACCGACAGTTCATGCTCATAGGTGACGGGTGTGTTAAGAAGTGTTTTTTCTTTTAATACGCTCTCTCTCCTCCATCCCTTCTCTTTGCTTCATGGGTACAGGTCAGTACAGTCTCCAGATGTCAGCTCAGCAGAGTGTAATGATCTATGAAGTAGGCATGCAGTTCTTAGAGCCTCAGTGAACTGCCGGATTTTTGGGTTTTTTTTTTTTGTTTTTTGGTGAGAACTTCAGGTTACTCTCAGGAAAGCTACAATAACGCTTTAATGTATTAAAATGTAACTGCTTGTGTAATTTGAAATGGTTACTGTTCTAAAGGTTTAAATCCTGACAAACTTACAGTAGATACATTGTTAAGTGGAGCCTATTTTATTTTCCTATTTGAAAAGGATTAAATGTGTGTGTGTGTGTGTGTGTGTGACCTTTTATTTTTGTTTTATAGTTGTAATTGGGGTAATTCAAACTTTAATCCATCGTATTGATTTTGAAACTATTCTCTAATACCAGGAAGGTGTGTTAAAATTGTAATATGATGGACTCAAACCAGTTGTACTGCATATTGATTTAATCTATCTTAATGCAATATCCTTTCAGTTGTTATATAGAAGTTTAGGAGGTGTTCTTGGTGTGTTGAAAAAATTAATTTGAATATTGTTAGAGTAATACTTTATGAGAGTACTTTTAGTTTAAAGGCCAGATTCAAAACTTGATGTATTTTGACTTGATGATATTCAGCCTGAATTTTTAATGTTTGTTTATTTATTTATTTTTGAGAGAGAGAGAGACAGAGAGACAGTGCAAGCAGGGGAGGGAACAGAGAGAGGGAGACACAGAATCCGAAGAAGGCTCCAGACTCTGAGCTGTCACCACAGAGCCTGATGTGGGGCTCTCGTGAACCACCGGATCATGACCTGAGCTGAAGTTGGCCGCTTAATTGACTCAGCCACCCAGGCACCCCTAAGCCCAAATTTTAAAAAAACTCTGTGAGGAAAAGTTTCACTCAAAAAAAAAAAAAAAAAAAAAACTATTCAATATGCTTTTTTGGAATTAATTTTTATGGAGATCTCATTTTTTTTATATCTTCCACTCAGTTGACATGTTATTTGTAATTAACTGGTAAAATTGTGTGCATGAACTATCACTGCCATAAATTTAGGAAAATGAGAAATTCTTGTATATTGAAAGAAGAAAAAAACTCATGTTGGAAGCTTGAATTACTTTTTTAAAAAAGTGTATTCCTATGTATTCAGCATTTTGTCAAAAGCAGGGTCCCCTGACTAGCTGTATTGAGTATTCTAGCTCTTTGGATAGGTATCCACATAATGAAGAAGGCTATTCTAGTTAGATAATAATTAATTAAAACCCAGACTTTGCTGTGATTACCGTGTCTGTCAGCCCACCTGCTACCTGTGATAGCTTTTTTTTTTTTAATCTTACTAAATATGCTCTTTCCTGTACTAATCAGATTGATTCAATTTTGGGTAAAGGAAATTGGTTGCCTTTGAGATGGTCCTCCTTGAGTGAATTGTCAAATCTGATTCTAAAGACACTCAGTTTCTGAAGTTTATGATATTTATAATAATTATAGCAAAGCTGCTAATAGTTGTCTTCTTACAGTATGTTATGCTAAGTGCCTTACACGTATAATTTCCTTTTATCCTACCAACAGTTGCATGAGGTTGGTACTATCGACTCCTTTTTAGAGATGGAGAAATTGAGGTTAAGTATCTTAACAGCACACAGATGGTAACTAGCAAAGCCAGTATTTGAATCCAGGTCTTTTCTAATTATATAACCTGGATTGGCAGGTCTTTTAGTTTCTTTTAAAAAATTTATAAAGATAAAAAAAACTATAAAGATAATACATGTTCATTATGTAAATTTTTTTCAAATATTATAAAAGGCTAAGAGGTAAAAAAAAAAAAAAAAAAGTTAGCACCCCATTTCCCCCAATAACCATTTTGAAGTTTCTTCTGAAAATATCTATAGATATTTTCCATATATTCTATTTCTTCTAGAAAATATCTGTACATACATATGTATATCTGTCTTAAAATACATTCAAAATGGGTCATACTGTCTGCATTTGCTATTGTGGTGTTTGGGGTTTTTGTTTGTTTTTGTTTTTTGCTCTTGTGTTTTAATAGGCTACCTGGGACATCCTTTTAAATTAGCACATATTTGATCTACAAGTGTTTTTAATTAAAAAAATTTTTTTTTAATTTTTTGAGAGAGGGAGACAGAGCATGAATAGGGAGGGGCAGAGAGAGAGGGAGACAGAATCCTAAGCAGACTCCAGGCTCTGAGCTGTCAGCACAGAGCCCAGTGCCAGGCTCGAACTCACAAACTGTGAGACCATGACCCAAGCTGAAGTTAGATGCATACCTGACTGAGCCACCCAGGCACTCCTACAACTTTTTTTTTTTTTTTTTAAAGGGTCATGTAGTATTCTATTGTTTGGAGTATTGATTAACAGGATGTTAACTATTTTTACTATTGTAAGTAGTATAGCAGGTCCTGAATTAAGTACCTAACAGCCAATTTAAATGGAAGAGATATAATCCAACTACTTTATTTTATAAGAGAAAAAACAGAGGCCTAAGGAAGTTAAGTTCCTTTGGTGACAGATCTGTACCTGGCTCTTTATACTACACCACATTACTTCATTTATTATGACGGTATTTGAGCTCTCTGTAAAAGCTCAAGGTGAAGGGGAATATTCAAGGGTAGGCACGTTTAATATAATGAATGCAAAAGGATTAAGTTGCAGTGAGCCAAAGGATCTTGTTTCTTTTTTTCATACTTTGTTCACTATGTTGTACATATAGTATATGCACAAAGCATTCTTACATGCATAAATGAACCCTGTCTAAGGATCTTAGAGTTTGTGTTTTGGGTAACGAAATGGTTTTGGCAGAATTTTTCCTGTTTTAATAAAATTATCAATGAAATAAAATAGCAGTGAAATGAAAAAAATAAGAGGTCCATCGTGGTCCTAGAAAGGAACTTGGAAAGAAAATGGAGTCACTAGTAAGTTTTTAAAAATGAGCTAAAAAATAGCTCTTTGAAAACAAGTTTTAAAAGATCTTAGCAGGCACCACTGATTACTTTATTTTTAATTATTTTTGTCAAGAAGAAAATAAGTTACCATGGATACTTATTCATTGGATTCTTTTGAAACAAAGTCAGTTTTAGACACTTAAAAATTAGAATTATCAAAGCCTTAAAAAGATTTAGAATTTGGTGTCTATAAACTTTGTTTCTTGATACAATGCTGTTTTTAGTTTTACTTAAAAAAAAAAAAGTAGAGTCTGTTATTTTTTGAAAGAGCAACTAAGATGATTTATTCCTTTGTTAATAAACAGCATGTCCAGCCTTTGAGTTTTTAAATGAATGGTCACCTTTATTTGTGCAGGCTAATCTTTTTATAAATGTTAATAAATGTAGATTTAAGAAATTGATTATACTACAACTACCCAACACGTTTTTGAAAAGCTTACAGAGTTTTAGTTTTGGTTTTTACTGTTGATTTTACTAAGTACCTAGTAAGTACTTTCAAACACTTCGTATTATGTTGTGCCTGCACAGTGTGGCATAAAATAAAGGTAAAAGGCATATTTAAAATTTTGTGAATTTAGAGAATGTTCAGTTCTTACTACATGGATATGTGTTATTACTCCTAAAATATATCTGCCTATCGATGAGATTTTGAATTTGCAAAGCTCCTTGAAAAATGATTCTTATTTTTAAATTTATTAAGATGTGGATCTGTAACTCTTTTTTTACTAGGTTCCTTTTTTCATGTAGATTTAGAGCTACATTGAGGAGAAAGTGAAGGGAAAATGAAAAAATTTTGTATCCTTTACATTTTAACTGTATAAATGTATGAATTTATTATCTAATAGTACCTTGCACTTATGACATCTTCTAAGATGTTTGATTGAATTCCTACATGATAACTGGACTTGTTTTTAAAACGTGAAGTTGGAAAGCATAAAAACTATTTAACCCAAATTTAAAGATGGGAAAATTGAGGTTTCAGGAAATCCTTAGGCCGAGTAGATTGGCATGTTAGGTAGAATATGGTTTTCAGAGTTCTGTCTGATTACTTAAAAATTTTTTTTAGGGATGCCTGGCTGACTCAGTCAGTAGAGCATGCGACTCTCCATCTTGGGGTCGTGAGTTCCAAAACCCCACGTTAAGTGTGGAGCTTACTTAAAAAAGACACTTTTAAAAAAATATGTGTGTTTCTTGACTTTTTCTTCATAGCCTGCATTATCCTTACTTTAATAGATAAACATTAAATAACAGTAAAGTGTTTTTCTACCATGGAACATGCTTTTTGAATTTTGTATGATGTATATACATACATCTTGAAGTACATAGATGGATATTTTAAATTTAAGAAATGTATGTATTCCTGGGATTTTGTGAGTCAAACAAAACTTGGTTTATCAAGTTGATTTGAGATGAGGAAGTCTTGTATGGAGGCTTGCCTTTAACTAGTGGCATTTTGGCTGTAGCCAAGACAGTATTGTGTCTGTTGAGTCTTGTGTAACTAATATCTCTTAGCTATAGAGTCTTAAGAAAACTGTACATTTAAACACATACACATAAAACACCTTAAGAAAGAAACAATTTTAAACTTTTAAGTTGTGAAATATGACATATAAAGAAAAAAGCACAAAACCTAAATGTACAGGGCACCTGGGTGGCTCAGTTGGTTGAGCATCTGACTCCTGGTTTTGGCTCAGGTCATGATCTCACACGGTTCGTGAGTTTGAGCCACACATCTGGCTTTGTGCTGACAGTGCAGAACCTGCTTGGGATTCTCTCTCTCTCTCTCTCTCTCTCTCTCTCTCTCTCTCTCTCTCTCTGTGTGTGTGTCCCTCCCACTCTCTCTTTCTCTCAAAATAAATAAACTTGAAAAAAAAAGATTAAAAAAAAAACCCTAAATGTACAGTATAAACAAATAATTAGAAAGTAAACATTATGTAGTGACCACTCAGGTAATAAACCCTTTAAGGAAAACTACAGAGACTGCTTCATTGGTTTAGTTGGTATTGCCTTGATGGTAGTTGGACTTTCAGGATAACAGTATGCTGAAAGTAATCTGAAAAATTAATAATGAGGGGTCAGGAAATGTAAAAACTGAATCACCAGTTACTGTTAGTATCAAAAGGGTTATCTAGGCAATTAAAAACAAGTTTCCTACCAGTGTAGTCATTTAGTGATTTGAAATCTTAGTGCTATATTAATGAATGTGAAACAAAAAATGACACTAAATTCTATAAGAATCATGCCATTTTATACAAAGTGTTTTTTTCAGAGTTCATCTCTTACAGTTTTTTGTAGAATTTAATGACTACTGATTTTTAGATTAATATGCAAACTCTAACAATGATTTTTGCTTAGAAAATATCAAATTTGAGTTATTAATAATATCCTAAGCTAAGTATCTTATTTTATAAAAACTGCTTTGACTCTCTTGCTTTCACATTAATGTAACTATTCAAGAAGTATTAACCTGAGAAGTAATCAGTAGTGACATTCTATTTTGACACTTCATCCTTGATACCTTTTGATTCTTATCTTTTCTGTATTTTGTCTAGGTGAATCAAATTTTTTTGAAACTGAAGAAACTTACTTGAGGGTGCTTCTTTGTCTTAGCAGACTGTTTTCTTATATGTTTGGAAGTGTTAAATGTTAATTTTCGAGGATTTTGATAACAGAGAAAATTGAATTTTTTTCCTTTCTGACTACCTGTTGCATACAATATACTTGCATAAAATTCTGCAGTGTGGACTTTGGAAAAGACATTTTTGGAACACATTTTTGGAACATATCTACATACATAAAGTAAAACCTTTATTTGGTTATTGTAATTTTGTTACTTTTTAAGCTTTTTTTTTTTTTTTAATGATTTCTGCAGAATCCAAATACGTTAGCACATAGTATTTCATATTTGGTTGTGATGAGAAACTTTTTGCTGTGCTTTACCATACCCTTGAATTCCTTCCTGTGATGCCGTAGAATGTTGTTCTTTTTTATTCTGGCTAATTTTCCCCTAGCAAAGATGATAAGTAATTATTTTAAATCTTGAAATGAACATACATGTTGAGTTTTCCTAGATGTGGAAGCAAATGTGATTTGATATAATAATGTTTTAAACCTAGATTAGGTAGTTTGGCTTTGGGTATGAAGTAGAGTTAATACGCTTTTGGCCAGCTCGTGGTTTCTGTGTTAACACCTGTAAAATTAAGCGTGGATCATTAGAATTTATTTTATTGGGGATAGAATTAGTTAAGGTTTTAAACTATGAGGTTAATGTATTAATTAAGGTATTGGACACATATACATACAGGCACAACACATAATACTCGTGAGAAATGCTGATGGCCCTGTTTTTATTTTTTAATGGAAAATTTGTACTTTTCAAAGTGGCTACTAGTTTAAAAATAACACTTATGTTTAACTTATGAAGGATTTTTATTGTAGAGAAATTGAAGACTAGTCAGATATAGAGAAGATTAAGATCACTTGAAATTCTGCCAGTTGGAAGTAACTACTGACATTTTGTTCTATATCTTTCCAGTGTTTTCTCTTATGCATCTATATGTATTTTTTTTAACAAACTGCAGTTGTACATTAATATTATTTTGGTAACATGGTTTATTGTGAAATTAATTTTTTGAGAATGTGATTTTTTGAACTGACATTTAATTTCATTGTATGGGTATGCCATATCTGTTTACCATTCTTCTATTGATGGTATTTTAGGTAGTTTGCAGTTTTGGGATATTATGATTTGATGAACATCCTTATACATTAAAAAACAAAAGCCTTTATGACTGTGATTATTTCCTTACAACAGATTCCTAGAAATAGAATTACATAACAGATATGAACATTTCAAAGGCTTTTAACACGTATTGCCAGTTGGTTCTCCAGAAGGGTTTTTTTAAATAACAGTTTTGTTGAGAAATAATTCACATACCATACAATTCACCCACTTAAAGTATACAATGCAGCATTTTTTAGTGTATTCGTAGAATTGTACAGTCGTCACCACAATTAATTTTAGAACATTTCCAGAAAATTTTGAGCTAGTTTAAACTCCGAGCAATATCAGAAAGGCTTTGTTAAATTTGTGGTTTTTAAAGTGTAGTGCAAATGTATAATAATACAATCATTTATGTGATAACATATTTTTTCTTTGTGATCACCTTTTTTTTTTTATTTCCAGTTTTTTTTTTATTTTATTTTTTTTTTATTTTTGAGAAAGAGAGAACAGACGAGCAGAGGAGCAGCAGAGAGAGGGTGACAGAGGATCTGAAGCAGGCTTCATGCTCTCAGCGCAGAACCCAATGCAGGGCTCGAACTCGTGAGCCTTGAGATTGAGCTGGCTTAACAGACTGAGCCACCCAGGCATCCCCAAATTTTAGTTCTACCTTTATTGAGATATAATTGACTGACACACACTTTATATCCATTTATGAGTGAGTTTAGAAAGTTACTGATGAAGATGCTCATATCCTATGTTCAGAAATCCTGACATAACAGAGTTTATGAAACAAAGTATGTGGCAGATTTTTTACAAATTATAAAATCATTCTCCAGTCAAGATGCCTTTATTGAGAGAGTGTTGTATATGGTTTAAAATATGTTTCTTTTTGTTCAAATTTTATTTAGAAACATTTTATTTTAGAAAATGGCTATAGAAAGTGTGCTATACCTGTGTAATTAACTATAGCAAACTTGTCACCCTAAAGAAAGTATGGTTTTCTTTTTATTAAGAGAGGTTTGCTTTGCTTAAGTGACCTTCACCCTGAAAGTTGTTCTGTCATTCTGTTTGCTTTAAGCCATTTGACAAAACATCTTTTTTTTTTCCCCCAACTCCATGGGCCTGTGGAGTATAGGGCAAGAGTCCCACCTTAACAACTAAGGCTCAGTGTTGTCATCCCTGGAGATGAAAATATCTACTTTTTGGAGTTATAGTGATCCAAATTAGAACTGCTAGAGTGTACCTGGAACTGGACCAGGCATATAGCTGATAATTAATGACTTAAAAACATTTTTTTTAACATTTTTATTTATTTTTGAAAGAGAGAGAGAAAGAGAGAGAGAGAGAGAGAAGTGGGGGAGGGGCAGAGAAAGAGGGAGACACAGAATCTGAAGCAGGCTCCAGGCTCTGGGCTGTCAGCACAGAGCTTGAGGTGGACCGCAAGATCATGACCTGAGCCGAAGTCAGACACTCAACTGACGAGCTACCCAGGTGCCCCCCAAAATTATTTTAATGTTTATTTAGAGAGAGAGACAGAACATGAGCAGGGAGGGACAAAGAGAGGGGGACACACAGAATCCAAAGCAGGCTCCAGGCTCCAAATTGTCAGCACAGAGCCCCATGCAGGGCTTGAACCCATGAACCACGAGATCATGACCTGAGCCAAAGTCAGAGAGTTAACAGACTGAGCCACCCAGGTGCCCCGATGACTTTTTTTAATATAAGAAAAATAATATTTGCAAAATGAACTAGACTTTAGTCCCATGTTTAATAGATGAAGAAATGAATTCATCTGGCCTAAACTCAGTTTCAAAGAAGTTAAAAGTGAATGTTAACTAATACTTGAATAGAATCTTTGCATGGGTTATGTGAGTGTTTCCCAGTTGTAAGAATTCATGCTGGTACAAGTATGAACATGAAGTTAACTTTCCAGTCCAAATTTACTTCCACTGTTGTTATTACAACAGCATGGTGGCTATAGCTTCACCAATGCTTAGTGTTCTGATTCAGCAAATAGCTGATAGTGTAAAATTTGAGTATATGGTATGAAGTGTCTTATGTCCTAACTTTTATTGCTTATTTTGAAATGGAATGTTGAATACAATTGATCCTAAAATACTAAAGTGATAAACCTGATGAACCAAAAACCAAAAACTGGTCTTTATAGGAAAGATAAACTTAGTAAATTACTATTTAAAAAAATTTTTTTTTCAACGTTTATTTATTTTGGGGACAGAGAGAGACAGAGCATGAACGGGGGAGGGGCAGAGAGAGAGGGAGACACAGAATCGGAAACAGGCTCCAGGCTCTGAGCCATCAGCCCAGAGCCTGACGCGGGGCTCGAACTCCCGGACAGCGAGATCGTGACCTGGCTGAAGTCGGACGCTTAACCGACTGCGCCACCCAGGCGCCCCAACTATTTTAGATATTATAATAAGTTACTTAGTATTTTAAAAACCACATATCAGTTCTGTGATGCATTCTCTTTTTGTCTTGCTGTGGTGAATGGAGAATACAAGGTAAAGTCAAATTTGAACATTTACAAAATTTTGAGAACCAATCTCAAATCATTTTACTATAACTTAAAAGTTTGTTGGTGAAAGAGGTAGGAAAATATGTGGATGAACTTGTTAGTTTACTAGATTTCATAGTGCATGGAGCAAGATGACTGATTGGAGTTACTTATTTTGTAGTAATTTTTAGTATGAGTCAATACCCTTGATGGAAGGGATTGGAAAATAATCTAAATTTTCTTCAAGTGTTAATACCATGTCTGCTGTGCCGGGTGGGGTCAAGAACAAAGTGAAGACCATCGAGGTTAAACCCAGTAGATAAGGGAAATATGGTATATTACTAGTAAGTTTTATATTGGTATAGGCAATTCAATAGTATTGAGGTTTAGTCAGGAAAAAATAAGAACTACAAAGCATCCTAAACTATTGTATAGCAATGAAATCAGAGTCAATGAAATTTGTATAATTGTATTCAATGACACACTTACTAGTCCATTGAAATACAATATAGGGTGGGGTTTTTTTGTTTTGTTTGTATTTCATTAGTTAATTGTGTTTTATTTCATGCAGGTCACTTCCTAATACAGGATATTTTAATATCCTTGACCCTTATCCACACATTTTTTTGTGGAAAAATTTTAAGTGAAAATTTCAGAAAATATTTGTGGCAGTAACACTGTAGTTAAACAGATTGTGGAGTAATACAGTTACGCTTTTAAAAATAGTGTTGCTCTTTTATTAGTAGTATAGACTCAGAAAAAGTAAAATAAAAATTAGAAGAAAATGTGCCACTTCTGTAATGCACCTTTATATTTACTTAGAGAATTTGGTAGAAGGAAATATGGTAGAAAGAAATATGGGGCTGATTTTACCCCCTAAATTTTTATTTATGTAAATAGATATTGGTTGTCAATTTCATATAATTGTTTGCTCTTTCAAATAATGAACATCTTTCTGTAATGTTAATGTTAGGTAAGACCTTAAAGTTAATTTTTTTAAACCACATATATTTCTGTCAGCATGAAAATCCAAACTGTACACCTATTTATTGATAACTAGGAGGAATCATAGCCCATTTTCCATTGTTTGGGGTCTTTTCAGGTTATCTGGATCATCTGATTTTTAACCTCTGCTATTAGATATACACAAAAGCCTAATTCTGTATCCCTCAGAATTCATACAGCTAAATTAGAGGTAGAATCAGAGTTAAAATTCAAGTCTCATTACGAAAGACGGATGTCAGTACGTTTTTGCTTATCCCAGACTTATCTCAGTCTGTCTTATTCTAGAATATAGATCTGATTACTAAACCTCTTATGTGACTTCTTTCTGGCTTCACAGTACTACTCACCCATTCCTTTAAAAAGTTTATGACTGGGGCGCCTGGGTGGCTTAGTCAGTTGAACATCTGACTCTTGATTTTGGCTCAGGTCATGATCTCACAGTTTGTGAATTAGAGCCCCACATCGGGATCTGCCCTGACAGTGCAGAGCCTGCTTGGGATTCTCTCTCTCCCTCTCTGCCCCTTTCCTGCTCACTCGCTCTCTTTCTCTCAAAATAAGTAAACATTAAAAAAGTAAAAAGTTTATGATTAACCTTATTTTTATAAGCTTCTTTGGAATATTTTTGTTTAGTTCAAATATGAAAAATAATTTTTTTTGAAAAATAATTTATATCAGCACTGTCCAATAGAATTTTCTGTGATGATGAAATGCTTTATAGCTGTGTTGTCTAACATGGCAGCCACTAGCCACATATGGATATTGAACAGTTAAAATGTGGCTAATGTACTTGATAAATTTTATTTAATTTTAATTTGTTTAAAATTAAATAGCCACATGTGGCTAGCACTGATTGAGACATTTTTAAAAAATATTTTTTAAAAAACTTTTTAAAAGTTTATTTATTTATTGTGAGAGAGAGGGAGAGAGAATCCCAAGCAGGCTCTGCACTGTTAGCACAGAGCCCATTTTGGGGCTTGAACTCTGGAGACATGAGATCATGACCTGCGCTGAATCCAGGACTTGGATGCTTAACCGACTGAGCCACCCAGGTGCCCCAGGTTTAGATATTCTTAATAAAGGAAAGAATTAAGTAGAGGTGGACATATTTTTCACATTATTTGCTCTTGAAATCTATTTGTGTGTTTTTGTGGGGTCGGGTTTTAAAATCTCATTTTTCCAAAATACTCAGTGTCTTAGTGAATAAATCTAGTCATAGAAAACAACTTAGTAATAGCTATTTGAAAGCTAACGTGTTTTTAAAAATTCTTTTAATTGATTCAATTAAGTGACTATAGACTGCCAACCAACAGAATAATTTTATTTCTGTAGTATTCTGGAATAGTTACGGTTAAATAAGATTTCAAACTTAAACTTTTCATGTTACATGGAACATTTGATTAAATTATTATTAAATTTTTTTGCTATTGCCATATCTCAGAAGTCTCTGAAACAAAGAGAAATTGAAATAAAAGATATGCCTAATGATCACCTCTTCACTTGTCTTCTTTAAATCTTTCTATATAACTAATTCCTGGTTTTGATTAAGCCTTTTTTTTTTTTTTTAATCAGGCTAGCCCCTCAGTCATTGTATCCTATTACCCTGTTTTATAGTAGTTTATCACTATCTGAAATTTTCTGGTTTATTTAAGCTCCATGAGACTAGAATCTTATTTCCTTTGATTTCCCAGAGCTAGAACAAGATCTGCTGTATAGTTGGTGTTCAGTAATGAACCATTTCACAAACAAAACAAAACAAAAGGATTCTGTGAAGAATAAGATAAATATTTGGAATAACATGCCAGTTGGAGTCTGGGAATAGGCAGGGTGAGACTCAGCTTTTGATTATCTTAGTGATGCTGGTGTAGGTAATTTAAGGTAATTATTATTTTTTTTTAAGTTTATTTATTTTGAGAGACAGCAAGTGGGGAAGGGGCTCAGAGAGAGGGAGAGAGACTTCTAAGCAGTCTCCACACTGATACAGTGCAGAGCCTGATGTGGGGCTCCAACTCAACGAACCATGACATCATGACCTTAAACTGACACTTCACCGACTGAGCCAGCCAGGTGCCCCTAAAGTGATTAATTTAGAATGATTTTGTATAGAAATGTTTCTCTGTGAACTTTTATTTTATTTTATTTATTTATTTTTAAAATTTGTTAACGTTTATTTACTATTGAGAAACAGAGAGAGACAGAGCATGAGTGGGGGAAGGGCAGATAGAAGGGGAGACACAGAATCCAAAGCAGGATCCGGGCTCCGAGCTGTCCGCATAGAGCCCGATGTGGGGCTCAAACTCACGAACTGTGAGATCATGACCTGAGCCAAAGTCGGACGCTTAACTGACTGAGCCACCCCGGCATCCCTATGAACTCTTATTTTAAAAACAAGCTTTTGTCAGGGTCCCTGGGTGGCTTAGTTGGTTAAGTGCCCAACTCTTGATTTTGGCGTAGGTTGTGATCTCATGTGCTGATGCTGCGGAGCCTGCTTGGGATTCTGTCTCCCTCTCTCTTTGCCCCTCCCCTGCTCACTCTCTATCTCTAAATAAATAAATAAACAAGTATATAAATAAAAACATTAAATGAGAAAATATTTACACGGTCAGTTTTTGAGTATTCAGCCTCATTTCATAACTTCTTAGAGATGAAGGGGTTTACTCAGAGTCATTTATATACCATTGGCTGAAATGGTAGGAGAACTACTTGCTCCTGATTTTCCAGTATGTTTTGACTTATGATCTATGAATGAACATCGCTGGGTAGCAGACATAGGCACTTTAACTGATACAAGCAGTATTTGGCTAATAATGATTTGAGTTATCTCCAAGTTGTTGGAAATCAAATATTCTTTTACAGTAAATTAGGTGATTTAATTTCTAATTTTAAAATGTCAACAAGGTAAGTGTGGAAAGGATTTTATTTTTACTATTTATTTCTATACGTACTCTTAAATAGTTAAACAGTGTTTTAAGATGTGAATGAAAGCCTTTTTATTTAGGGAACTTATTATTTTACCTTTACAAAATACATTTCCACTTAGAGGTTATTCATCAGAGGTTATTCATCACTACATATTGGCTTAATGTAGTATTTTTGGATGGCTGTGTGAGGCTTTTCTTTTTTAACTTGTTCATTTATGTTTAACAGAATTTTAAAATATGGTTCTTACCAGAGTGCTATCTTTATTAGTGCAGATTTTCTCCACCTCCCTCTACATATTTTTGTGAAAATCGGTCACAAAATGCAGTGTGGCCCAGTGATTTTAGTTGCCAGAAATTGAAGATCTTAAAAACAGTAAGTATTTTAGTATAAAACGATCTATAACATTGTGTCCTGTCTGGGAATGGCTTTACTGCCATTTCATTATTTGTATCACATCTATGACTAGAATGAAAGTAAACTCTAGAGCATAGAAAGCAGCAGTGACTGTGCCAACAAAATGGGAAGAAGTATTTCCTTTCTTCTGCATGTATAAAAGGTGGCAGCCACACCCTACCAGCAATTTAAATCTAATGGCTTTTTCTGGCTGTCCAGGGACAAATTGTAGGTCACATTACTATATTTGTATCCATACACAGGAATATTTGTGTTGTAATAGGGTAAGACTTTTTAAAGTGATATTTCTGTTTCAGATTCTCCAAATCTCAGGTTAATGGATCTATGGTAATTCCCCTCCTCCCTGTTTGTGCTTTATAGGGATGTTAGTGGAACTAAGGACAACAAAGTGAGTGGAAATGCTTTCAGAGAAGACTCTATTAGTTTCCTGTTGCCTCTCTAACAAATGATGTCAAACCTAGATGCCAAACGAAATTTAAAACAACAAATTTACTATCACATACTTCTGGATGTCAGAAGTCCAACATGGGTCTCTCAGGGCTAAAATCAAGACATCAGTAAGGTTGTATTCTTCTGGAGTCTCTAGGGGAAGAATCTGTTTTCTTGCCTTTTTCCAGCTTACAGAGGCTGCCTGCATTCGTTGGCTTCTGGTCCCCTTCTCTACTTTCTTTTTTCTTTTTTTTTTTTTAATGTTTATTTATTTTTGAGACAGAGAGAGACAGAGCATGAACAGGGGAGGGTCAGAGAGAGAGGGAGACACAGAATCCGAAGCAGGCTCCAGGCTCTGAGCGGTCAGCACAGAGCTCGATGCGGGGCTCGAACTCATGGACCGTGAGATCATGACCTGAGCTGAAGTCGGATGCTTAACTGACTGAGCCACCCCGGCGCCCCCCTTCTCTACTTTCAAAACCAGAAGTGTAGTGTCTTCCCGCCTCTTCTCCCTCCCCTTTTCACTTATAAGGATCCTTGTCATTACGTTGGCCCCAGCTAGATAATCCAGTATGCTCTCTCCATTGGTAAGATCCTTAATCACATGTGCAAAGTCCCTTTTACCACATAAGGTAACATTCACAGGTTCTAGGGGTTAGGATGTGGGCATGTGGGGGGGGGGGCATTATTATATCACAGCCTCTGTGCAAGTTGAAGATACTGATTTTGTTAATTATAGTAACAAGGGATGTTTTCTGAAGCAGTAAGCATTGCCTTTCTGAATTAATACAGACAGGACAGAAAGTGGTTTAATGGTCAGTGAGTATAGCATGTGGTAAAGAGTGCAGGTCATGAGGTAAGATTGCCTGGGTTTGACTCCCAGCTCTATCACTTATTATATGTGGGACCTTGGACAAGACACCTAAGCTGTTTTTCAGTTTCCTCATCTGTGAAATGGAGATGCTAACATTCACTTTAGTTTTTCTGAGGGTTAAATGTTGTAATTCTTGCCAAGCACTTGGAACATCAAATCAAAAGTGTTCAGTAAATGATCCTGTTTTACTTAAAGCATCTTTAAAGTATTTTTCATTTGAAATTTCAAGAAATCCTTATATAGATTAAAATCTGGGTGTATTCTGAGATGAATTTTTTTTTGTTAAACATTTTGAATGCTCAGAAACATTTCATATTTGGGAAAACATCTGTGCATACTAGTCATTAAAAACTAGGGTACAAACTGAATAAATGAGTATTTCCTTGATTAATAATTAGTGAATTATATTTTTTCTTTTGTAAAACGTATTGAAACTTTTATACTCATTTTAAAAAATACAGAAAAGCAAAAGATAAAGCAAAAAAGAACAGAATGTATCCATAATTCCATTCAGAGATAGTAAACGTTTACATTTTAGTGAACATCATTTTAGGGTAGTAGTTTTCAACCCTGGGGTGATTTTGCATCCAAGGGGACATTTGGCAAAGTCTGGAGACAAATATTTTTTGATTCTTAGTACTGGCAGATGGTTCTACTGTCATCTAGTGGGCAGAGGCCAGGAGGCTATCACGCATCTTACAATGCACATGACAGTCCTCCACAATAAATTACCTGGCCCAGAATGTTAGTAGTGCTAAGGTTGAGAAATCTTGTTTCACAGTGTGAACTCATTGATAAATGTATTGCCTTCTTAGTCTAGTTCTCAGTCATATATTTGAATTTTGGATCACTTCTTAATCAGTGAGTTACAGAAAGCCTAGATACTAAAGACCAAATTTGATTTGGTAACTCATATTTGGCTCTTGAGAAATGTTAATAATTTTAGAGATTAGTATAACACAGCAGTTTGATGAAGTTTCCAAAGAAGGTTTACACATTAAAATTACCTGCATAATTTTAGATTATGAAGTTGAAATCCTGTTACAGCAAACACTAATGCTGTGATTTTGGGCTGTACTTTTGACTATATTTTGATAGTTAAAATGTATTTTCTTCTGTCTTCATTACTTGGTTGGAAATGAGTATTTAGTAAAACAACAGTTATAATTTTCTTTGGTCTTTTCTGTCATCTCTGCACTTGATCTTAGCCAAAAGACCGAGATGTGATTTTTCTGTCATCTCTGTATTTCATTTAGCAGTCTTTCTCATTTACTTACTGCACTAAGGGATAGGCATACAACAATTAACAAAATGTAAAAAAAAGTTCCTAGTACTTCTTCTAGAATTGAAGTACAGTTGACCATTGAACAACATGGTTTGAACTGTGCAGGCCAACTTGTACACAGATTTTTTGGATAAATCTAGTTCTGCAAATGTATTTTCTCTCCTTTTGGTTTTCTTTTTTTTTTTATTTTTTTTTTAACGTTTTTTTATTTATTTTTGAGACAGAGAGAGACAGAGCATGAATGGGGGAGGGTCAGAGAGAGGGAGACACAGAATCTGAAATAGGCTCCAGGCTCTGAGCTGTCAGCACAGAGCCCAATGCGGGGCTCGAACTCACAGACCGTGAGATCATGACCTGAGCCGAAGTTGGCCGCTTAACCCACTGAGCCATCCAGGCGCCCCTCTCCTTTTGGTTTTCTTAACATTTTCTTTTCTCTAGCTTATTTTATTGTAAGAATACTGTATGTAATATGTATAACATACAAAATGTATATTTATGTTGTGGTAAGGTCAACAGTTAGCTGTTAGTAATTAAGTTTTTGGTGAGTCAAAAGTTATATGCACATTTTGGACTGCACTGGTTGTCAGCACCCCTAACTGCCATGTTGTTCGAGGGTCAACATGGTTTGGTTTTGTTGGTTGGTTGCTTTTTCCATGATGAAAGATGGCACTGCTATCCTTTGCCTTGGAAATTAAAGATAAACATGAATTTCAGATATCTGAACACATTTGGCAGTTCTCAGAATGCTGAAGTTACTCAAAGACACCTCAAATATAGCTGGGCATTCTAATGTAAACCGATTTTGTTTTAATACAGGCTTTGTGTTAGTCTGTACATGATTTAAAAAAAAAAGGAAAGTCATTTTATTAGAGTTCTAGATTCTTCTTATGTATTATGCTCAGTGGTGATAATGTTATGATAGCTTCTCAATATCATTAGTAATGACTGCAGTTTTTATACACTGAAACAAAAAACAGAGATTCATTTCATTATATACCTACTGCTTTGAAAAATATCCCTAATATGTTAATAGTTTATATACACCTGTAGAATTATTAGATTCTTGGTAGTGAGTTTCATATTAAATACGGTTGTGTAAATATTTAGTTTCCTGGGGAAAAAAACCTCTTGTCAGTCAGTGACTCTTGTGTGATGTGTTTATATACTGTATTTCTAGCACTTAATAAAATGTCTTCTATTCTGATCTGATGAAAAGATTACTTGATAAAATATAGTAAGATTACAAAGTAACTTTTGAAAACGTTCAAAAATAATTGGGGCATATTTTGTTTTGTTGTGTTTTCCTCTTAGTGACCTGATAACCTGCTGCTAGTTTGGTTTTGTGTTGGACGTATAATCAGAGTGCAGGTACTTTCTAGCCTAATTCGTGACCTTTCTTAAGAAGGAAAAAGCAAATTTGTACAGTCAGTTCTAAATGCATGCTCCTAACAAACAGCCTGTGGTATTTCACTAATACTAGTTAGTGGTTATAGCTCATATTAAAATATTTACAGGGACACCTGGGTGGCTCAGTTGTTTAAGCATCTGACTTCAGCTCACGTCATGATCTCATGGTTTGTAGGTTCAATCCCCGTGTCGGGCTCTGTGCTGACAGCTCAGAGCCTGGAGCTTGCTTCAGATTTTGTGCCTCCCTCTCTCTGCCCCCCACTTCTCAAAAATAAATAAACATTAAAAAGACTTTTTAATAAAATATTTACATTGTCAAGCCAATTCTGTGGCCCTTTACTGTGATACTCCCTTCTGTTTACATTTGATTTCTTTATTGATAATGAGTCAGGCACTGTAGTTAGCCTGGAGATTCAGAGATGAAGTAGGCCACTGTCCTTAATATAGACTTCCAGTCTTTCCATATTGTCTGGCATCTGAGTTGTTTTTATTTCCCTAAATTATGTAATTTCATTACATGCTTATAATTTAGTTTTGTAACATATCAAGAAAGATTCT
This sequence comes from Prionailurus bengalensis, assembly GCF_016509475.1. Classification (NCBI taxonomy): domain Eukaryota; kingdom Metazoa; phylum Chordata; class Mammalia; order Carnivora; family Felidae; genus Prionailurus; species Prionailurus bengalensis. The sequence goes on from NC_057344.1 coordinate 44,431,586, forward strand.
TCTAATAATCTAGGTATTTGGAAGCTATGCTATTAAGAGGCCAAATAAGTTTTATTTTTTTTAAGTAAGCTCTACACCCAACGTGGAGCTCAAACTCATAACCCTGAGATCAAGAGTTGCGTGCTCCACCAGCTGAGACAGCCAGGCACCCAAGAAGCCAAGAAAGTTCTTAGCTGAAACCCTTTTAGATAATGGTTAATGTAGGTATTGCAAAGGCGCTCCCCTCCCTTTCCACAGGTTAGGACTTTTTTCCTGTAAGTCTGGAAATGTCTGAAGTCCCTAGATCCTCTCCCACATCCCACAACTTCTTAACCCTGAGCATTTTCTTTTGCCATCCAGGCATTTGTCCCTTTCTGTTATCAGTGACTCTGTCTTGCTCATCTTTTATCTCTAGTACTCAAGACTAAACATAATACGAGTACTTGATGTGAAATGAATAAATGAATCTTACCAGGAGCAATTTCTGAGCCTATTCTCCAGCACTTGCCCTTTATTGCTTTTCTCTCTCCGGTAATAATGTAACTGTACAATCGCAGGAGCCATGTCTGAATTTTCATCCCTGTAACTTTAGTGCTGAGCCCAGTGTCTGGTAAACAGTAGATGCTCAATAAATATTTCTTTTATTAGAGAAGCTTGTATAGGTTGGAGTGGGGACAATCTGGCTGCAACTTTTGTTCTCCTTCCCATTGCAGTAGCACCAGAATGGGAAGGAAGGAGGAGCTGGTATGAACCTTGGCCCCAAATCGCCTCAGCCCACAGAGGGTAGTTAACAGACAGCAGCTGGTATCCAGAATCAATATGATAAAATGTTGTTTTACCATTATTTCTTTCACAAATGTTTTCATTTCATTTCATTTCATTTCATTTCATTTCATTTCATTTCATTTCATTTCATTTCATCATGTTCATACACACACACACACACACACACACACACACACACACACACTTCCTGTAGGTTAAAATAGCCCTTTACGGTGTATTAAGTGCTAAAGTGTATTAAGTAAAGTATAGGTAGGGATGCTATGCCAGCAGAAGAGGGTACTTGGCCTGGCTTCAAAGTGTGTGTGATGTGTGAGAGGTGATCTGGAAAAGCTTCTTGGAGTATTTTAACACATCTGAATAGAATCTTCAAGCATAAGTAGATGACAGAGAAGATGCTAGAATGATGGAGAGCAAGGTGGGAAAGCTGCAGCAGCAGGAGAGGAGGCCGGACAAGTAGGCAAATCAAGAAGGGTCTTCTGCTGTTTGGATTTTATCCTAAGGCATGGAGAGTCATGAGAGGTTATTAAATTTGAGGGGTTTTTTGTTTGTTTGCTTGTTTTTCTTTTTTTTTTTTTTTAATTTTTTTTTTTTAACATTTATTTATTTTTGAGACAGAGAGAGACAGAGCATGAACGGGGGAGGGGCAGAGAGAGAGGGAGACACAGAATCGGAAACAGGCTCCAGGCTCTGAGCCATCAGCCCAGAGCCCGACGTGGGGCTCGAACTCACGGACCGCAAGATCGTGACCTAAGCTGAAGTCGGACGCTTAACCGACTGCGCCAGCCAGGCGCCCTGTTTTTCTTTTTAAATACTGTCAGTGCTATAGAGAACAGATTGGAGGTGAACGACTTGGGAAGCAGGAAGAACAATTTGGAAGTTGATACTCTAATCCAGATGAAAAATGATAAGGCAGAGCCAGTGAACATAGCAAGAATTGGGTAGATTTGGAAGAAAGTTTGAGGGTGGAATCCAGCTTTCTTTTATGCATTACGCTTATTGTCTCCCAGTTGGGGGGCTTATCTTTTCACTTATGTTGTATCTTTGACATACAGTTTGTTAAAATTAAGATTGTTGATTTTATTAATCACGTAAACTCTTTGTGTATTTTAAGAAATCCTTCCACCTTGAGTTTGTAAAGATCTCCTGTTTTATGTTTTTGTTTATTCTTTAAAAGTTTGTAAGGTTTACTTTTTATATTTGGTCTTTAATCCACCTGGACTTGGTATCCTGTATGGTAAGGATCTAATTTTTTTTCTACATGGAGAAGCAGTTTTCCATACCATTCTTATTTATTTTGAGAGAGAGAGAGAGAGAGAGAGAATATGAATGGGGTAAGAACAGAGAAAGAGGGAGAGAGAGAATCTCAAGCAGGCTCTGCACTGTCAGCACAGAGCCTGATACAGGGCTCAATCTCACAACCCTGAAATCATGATGTGAGCCAAAATCAAGAGTTGGACACTTAACCGACTGAGCCATCCAGGTGCCCCTATCTGTACCATTCTTTAAATTTTCTGTTCTTTCCTTACTAACCTGCAGTGCTGTTTCTGTTATAAGCCAAATTCCCATATAGGCTTGGATGTGTGTCCAGGATCTTACTGTTTCATTGTTAATTACTGTAACTTAATAAATGTAAATCTTTTTATTTTAAGCACATTTAAGGTGTACAAACTAGTCATCCTTTGAATGGATATCATAGACTTTATTGTTGAGAAGCATATGCAGATCCTTTCTTGATTTCTTTTAGAGCATATTTTTTCAAGATATCATTCACATACCATACAATTTTCCCTTTTCAAGTGTACAGTTCTGTGGTTTTTAGTATATCCAGAAAGTTGTGCAACCCCACCACTAATTCCAGAACATTTTCATCACCTCAAAAAGAGATCCTGTACCCATTAGCAGTCAGCCTCCATTTCTCCCTTCTCCCAGTCCCTGGCAACCACTAATCTTTTGTCACTATGAATTTGCCTATTCTGGATATTTCATACAAATGGAATCATACAATATGCAGCCTTTCATGACAGCATTCTTATTTAAATTGAGTAAAATTGATAGATTAGCAGGGTATTCTCTAGGAATAATACTATCTAAGAAAATAGAACAAAAAGACTGTACCTTAGTAGGGAGAAAGAAGAGAAAATCTTACCAGGATTTATTTGTTTTGTTTTTATTATTTAGGCATCAAATTCATAATTTATTTCTCCATTATTGAAGAACGTGGTTTATCTTTTGCTTAGTTGGTAATGAGTAAATGTCATGTAGCAAATACTACAAGAATTTTGTTCTTCTGTTGATACATCTTGAGTTTATTAGATATAGATGGAGTGAGACTACTTTGATTTGAATGTTGTCTGTAATTGTATAAAAATGACACAATTTGCCTTATATCTTGGTGGATAAGTAAGATCACATGAAAATATAAAGGGGATACATTCTCTCCTGAATTGCCTATTTTTTAACACAAGCAGATTTTCCAGTTTAACCCAGAAATTAGTCAGCAGCTTAGAGTTCTTTTTAAAAGGCTACCTCGGAAAGTACCTTTAAGTCAAGATACCCAGATAAGGTTTACTAACACAGAACATTTATTTAACATACTAAAATGTTGTAAGCTTTTTGTGTCATTTGGCGAATTGATGCTTTATTAGTATAATAACTGAAAAATAGTTCAGAAAAGAAGATCTTTCCCAAGTTATATCATTAAACTTTCAAAGAGTTAGCCTCAACCAGAATGGTAGTAAATACCTTTAAATGCTTCAGAAGTTTGACCAGTTTTTTCAAACGTCATAATTTTGACATCTGCAAATCTTCGTTAAAAATATCTTAGGGAAACTAAAAATGTGTTAAGTACCTATAGAATTAGTATCATTATATAATGGCCCTGAAGTCTCAGAAGTCCAAACATTTGCATTACCTTGGGAATGTAACAAGTTGAGAAAAAATGCCCAAATTTCAGTGAGAAATAATTTGCTTCTGTACCACTGTGGTTACAGCTATGGTTGGCTGTGACTACCAACTGTATAACACTTGGTTATTATTAAAAGTACTTTATTTTCTTTGTGAGTAAAGAGTAAATCTTATAATCTGATACAGGTTTTGTTCCCTTAAAGGGTAAGATTATCTAAAGACAAATGGAACAACGACTTCCATTTGTAATTTTATTTGTATTTCCTTGCTAGAAATTTTCAAGCAGGATCCATTTTGTTTGAAAGATTGACATTGGATTGTGTAGTCACTGTACCAGATTCGGTTATTGTTTTTTGCCTATAACAGAGCTAGATTAGATGCTATCAATTCTAGCAGCTTTTAGTGAATAAAAGGTAAACATTGTTGTTCATTTCCTTTTTTGGTGCTGTAGAGGCGTGATCAAGTTCTTAGAACCAAATGGTTGATTTTTCTTTTTTTTTTTTCCCATAACCTCCACCCTCACCCTTGCTTTTTTTTTTTTTTTTAAGTTAAAATGTAGGAAGGCTTGTGAAGGAAAAATATTGATTTAGCGTAATTTGCATCCTGTTTATGCTTAATAGTAGCAGTTTGTGTGTGCTGATTATTATAGGTATGTGTTTGGGCTCCTTAAAAATATTTATCTTCTACTTATTTCCAAAAAGGTCGAATGGCTTATAGTTTTAAAATAGATATAAGAAAGCAAAATAGCATACCTCTGTTCTTTAACAGTATACCTTTGTTATTACATTACTAACAGTTAAATGATTTTTTAAACTATGAAAACCAAAATAAGCAGTACAGAAGTTAACTTATAGTCAGAAGATCACTCTGATCATATAATTAAATCAAAATATAAATAGAACACAGAACCAAAAAGAATGGAGTCTCTTTCAAAACTCTGGCATTAATGGATCTGGCCACTTTTCTTATAGATTAAGCATGTTTTTCAAAATTTTACTTTAAAGAGTCTCAGGTTTTACCCATGCAAACCTATTTACTTAAAATAATCATATTTTTTAAAAAAATTTAACTCCTCTCTCATTTTCTTTTTGGCGTAAATTTGGGGGGGAAAATAGTAAAATGAAAATCACCCTTGATGCTGTCATCCAAAAATCTTCATATTCTGTCATTAAGTATGAGACATAGTCGAAGAAGTTTTTTTGGAGGGAGTGGGTATGTTTGTATGTATTAAACTGATTTCAAATACAAGATCTGATACAAGATCTGATTGTCAAACATGAGTGATCAGTTAGAAATGAGTATATGAATATATTTGGTAGCTTTCTCTTTACACCTCAAGGAATGTATACTTAAACTTGCCTTTATGTACTACATTTCAAGTTTTTGCTGTAAGACAAAATTACCCTCTAATTTTTTAACGTTATGTGTCTTTACATTTTTTAAAAATTTTTCTTAATGTTTGTTTATTTTTGAGAGAGAGACAGAGCGGGAGTGGGAGAGGGGCAGACACAGAATCCAAAACGGGCTGCAGGCTCTGAGCTGTCAGCATGGAGCCTGATACGGGGCTCAAACTCATGAGCTGTGAGATCATGACCTGAGCCAAAGTTGGGTGCTTAACTGACTGAGCTACCCAGGCACACCTAAAAAATTTTTTTAATGATGTTTTGCTGTAGGAATCACCAAACAGTAAAAACGCCAGGTTTATTACTGTAGACTGTGTACACTCCATTCCTGTTACTATAGAAACACACATAGACTGGATTTATTGTAAACCTTGAGAAATGTTCCTTGCAGTACTTCACATAAAAAAAAAAAACATCTGGGGGTGCCTGGTGGCTTAGTCGGTTAAGCGTCAGACTTCAGTTCAGGTCTTGATCTCATCGTTCGTGGGCTTCGTGGGCTCAAGCCCCACATAGGGCTCTGTGCTGACAGCTCAGAGCCTGGAGCCTGCTTCAGATTCTGTGTCTCCCTCTCTCTGTGCCCCTCTCTGCTCGCTCTCTCTCTCTCAAAAATTAATAAACATTACGGGGCACCTGGGAGGCTTGGTCGTTTAAGCGTCCGACTTCGGCTCAGGTCATGATCTCACGGTCTGTGAGTTCGAGCCCCGTGTCGGGCTCTGTGCTGACAGCTCAGAGCCTGGAGCCTGTTTCGGATTCTGTGTCTCCCTCTCTCTCTGCTCCTCCCCTGTTCATGCTCCGTCTCTCTCTGTCTCAAAAATAAATAAACATTGGGGCGCCTGGGTGGCGCAGTCGGTTAAGCGTCCGACTTCAGCCAGGTCACGATCTCGCGGTCCGTGAGTTCGAGCCCCGCGTCAGGCTCTGGGCTGATGGCTCAGAGCCTGGAGCCTGTTTCCGATTCTGTGTCTCCCTCTCTCTCTGCCCCTCCCCCGTTCATGCTCTGTCTCTCTCTGTCCCAAAAAAAAAAAAAAAGTTGAAAAAAAAATTTAAAAAAAAAAAACGTTTAAAAAATTAATAAACATTAAAAAAAAAATCTGGATCCCTTGTTTACCTGGGTAAAGGAAGACCATTCTCTTCCTCTGTGTTGTGGAAGTCATGTTTGTTATATTCCACTATATTTCTTTAGCTGTTAAAATTTCTAATGTTGATACATCAAGTATGCTCTGTATTTTGGTATGATTGATAATTACTGGAATAGCTTTGGAAAATAAAGGTTGATGTTCATGCCAATTCAATTAACTATGACTATGAAAATTATATTTTAAGAGCTTCTATATTCTGAGTTTCAGATCTACAATTTCAAAAACACTAGGGTTTTAAGTAGTATGCTTATTAGGGGTTTTTTGATATATTTTGGTCTTTTGTTGGGTTAATAGATTCTGGAAATTCATTTGACTTCATACCAGTCCCTTGGGGCCTTAATAAGTCTTGCTGGGAAGTTTAGCCCACAACTAAGGATAATCAGTAGTGTCTAGGTAAGCATTTATTAGTCAAATTTTGACGAGGATATTGCCTGAGGAGACTATAACTGCATTTATATTCTCTTGCATTCTGCATGGAAAGATCCTTAACAACTGTTTAAGGCATTTCATTTATATGTAATAACTCCCTTAAGTTTACACAGTTCAGTTTAAAAGACTCATTAAGCCCCTCCTCTGAGCCTTCACTTTGGGCTCTAGGAGCATATGGATGAATAAAATTACTTCCTACTCTTAAGAAAATCACATAAACAGGTTGTTTCAAGATTAATTCTTAAGAGGTATGCATGGTGTATCTTAGGAACATGGAGGAAAGTTACTCAGACCAGCCTAGAGCTTAAGTGACTACTTCTTGGAAATGACTTTCTGAGCTCAGAAGATGGGTTAAAAGTCAAGCCAAAAAAAGTATAAAAGGACATACTAGGCATCAAAGATAACATTGGTAAAGGCACAGTGGTATGAAATTGTAGTGTATACATTCATTCTCAGTAGTTTAACATTACTAGCATACAAAAGTGACTGGAGGTTGAAGACCTCAGTAGAGACCTTGCTTGGAGGGGTTTGAGTGCTCTGTTGGCCAAGGTTTTGGACTTTTTCTAGGAATCATTGAAGGATTTTAATCAGGAAAGTGAAAATTAAGTGATCTAGGAATGTATTTAAAGGTAGTTGCATCTGAAAACAGATATAGGCAATTTATATGACATCTTAGATCCACTTTTGATTCCAGAAAACTTGAATTAGGATATTGACATGAGCAATTTTGACCTATAATAAACTAGTGTTGACCTTTGAACAATATGGCTTTGACCTGTATGGCTACATTTATATGTGGATTTTTCTCAATAAATACAGTACAGTACAGTATATTTTCTCTTATGATTTTCTTAATATGATCTTTTATTTAGTTTATTGTAAAAATATACTATATAAGCACAACATGTAATTCTATAAAGTAGGATCCAGCAGGGGGCCTGGGTGGCCTGGTTGGTTGAGTGCCTGACTTTGGCTCCTGTCATGAACTCACCGTTTGTGACTTCAAGCCCCACATCAGGCTTGCTGCCATCAGCAATGAACTGCTTCAGATTCTCTGTCCCCCTCACTCTCTATCCCTCCCCTGCTTGCACGTGCTCGCTCTCCAAACACAAACATTAAAAAAAAAAAGGTAGAATCCAGCAGTATGTATGGTTTAGTAAGGGAATTGTCCCTTTTAAGAATTTGTTATGATGACTTAAACTATACATTTAACACACTGTGACAAATCACATAAATCTTTGACCTTTACATTTAACACATCATGAATACTTAATTGATATTCATAACCTCAACCTGTTCATGGCACACTTTTTTTTTAACCTCATATCTTAAGATTTGACTTGAGTCTATAAACTTTATATTATTATTCTCCTCTTGAGTAAGTTGGTAAATATAAGAGCCCTAAAGGTTTAGTTGATAATTTTCAACTTTTTTCCCCTTTAATACTGTCTGTGGACAGCTTCAACAAAATTAGAATGGTATTCATTGACTGACTTATTTTATCTTAAAACAACAACAACAGCAGCAGCAGTAACAACAACAGAGGGACACCTGGGTGGGTCATTCGGTTAACTGTCTGACTCTTGGTTTCATCTTAGGTCATGATCTCACAGTCTGTAGGATCTAACCTTGCAAGTCAGGCTCTGTGCTGATAGCATAAAGCCTGCTTGGGATACTCTCTCTGTCCCTCCCCCATTCATGCTCTCTCTTGCTCTCTCAAAATAAATAAACATTAAAACCAGAAACATTGGTCAGAGGCAGAATTTATCGTAAATTATTTGCCTGTGGTGGTTTCATTTATTTGGAAGTACATATTAGAATGGGTGGAGGACTAGTACCATTATTTAGTCTCCCACCAAACTTTTAACTCTGGGGAGTGGGATCAGGGAAGTGTGAAGTGTAAAATATGAGTGTTTTTGTCATTGTTGTTGCTATATTCTTGATACACTTAGGGATTTTGAGAAATTAGTTTACTTGTTAAGAGCAAGTGCTGTGGAATAGAGAGCCTTGGATTTATAGGATGTCTATGAGCAAGTTACTTAATCATGCTGGCCTTTCTGTTTCATTTGTATAATAGGGGTCGTATTTCCTCAAAGAGGTGTTATTAGGAGTAAAATAATGAATGTGAAGCAGGATAGTTTGACACATAGTAAGCCCTCAAATATTAGCCATTATTATTATTATTTTAGTAGTACTAAAAAATTAAAACATACCATCTTTATCAGGGGATTTATTAAGGACAAACAAGTGAGAATTTTTGGTAGCCTCTACTGAGTGGTGTTAACTATGATGGGTGAAAACTGCCTAACTTCCAAATCTTGCCTGTCTTTCATGGCCTAAATACCTCCTTGCTTAGTGAATGAACATTGTTCTTTCTCAAATATCGTTTGTAATTGTGATGGTAACACAATTTAATTCTTAGTCACCCTCTGATTCACATTGTTCACGTTATTTACTATTTTATGACTCTTGCCCATAACGTCTCGTTTAGTTTACTGAAGAGATTGTAAATGCCTTTAGGTCAGAGATCAGGTTTTTCACAAGTTCTGTGTGCCCAGCATCACACCAACTGATAATGGTAGCCAATAAGTATTGGGCTTTAACTATACTCCAGGCACTGTCCAAAGTACTGCTTACAGATTAACTGTTAATTCTTACAACAATTCTGCACAAAGTAGGAATTGTAAATATCCAGTTTATGGATAAGGAAACTGAGATTTAGGGAGATTAAGCTGCCAAAGTCACATAGTTAACAAGCCTTGGATTGGGGTTTTGAACCTAACAGTTTGATTCTGAGCCTATATTTTCAACCACATGCTCACTAGAGAGCCATCTAATTCTTTAAGGTCTTAACTGTTTAGATCAATTGGTGTGTCTGCTGTTTGAAGGCTGACTGCCAGACTTCAGTACATACAAAAATCAGTAGAGGAATTTATAGTCCTAAAATATCTTTCTTTTAGAAATGATCAAAACTGCTTTCTTGATGAAAAAGTATGGCTCTTCACGCTTCTGCTTTCTAGAAAAGATAACAGTGTGGAACATTTGGCTTAGTTGGTGTCAATTTGTTTTGTCTTGTTTTATCTTTAAGTAATCTCTCTGCCCAACGTGGGGCTTGAACTCAGAACCATCAGATCAAGAGTCACATGCTTTTTACCAACTGAGCCAGCCAGCTGCCCTGGTGCCAAGTTTTAATGCAGGCTTTTACCATCTTAAGAAGCTGTTTAACTTTTTCTTTTAAAAACTTCTTCCAGGGGCGCCTGGGTGGTTCAGTCAGTTAAGCTTCTGACTTCAGCTCAGGTCATGATCTTGCGGTCTGTGAGTTTGAGCCCCACATCGGGCTCTGTGCTGACAGCTCAGAGCCTGGAGCCTGCTTCAGATTCTGTGTGTCCCTCTCTCTGCCTTTCCCCTGCTTACATCTCTCTCTCTCTCTCTCTCTCTCTCTCTTTCAAAAGTAAATATAAAAAAAAAAAAAAACAACTTAAAAAAAAACTTCTTCCAAACCCTAGCCAAATTATTTTAATTTTTTTTTTGCAAACTTTTAGGAAAGTTAAAAGAATATTACAGTCAACACCTAGATTAGCCAATTGTTAACATCTTGCCTCCTTTTGTATGTGCTTTTTTAATAACAGGACATTTGAAAGTTGTGATCCCATGGCACTTTAAATATTTCACAGCTGAAATATTTAGTGTCTCTTCTAAGAATAAAGACATTCTCTTATATAAACCAAACACTTATCATACCATTGAAAATTAATAATTCCATTAAGAAAAATTTTTTAAATTTATTATTTATTTTGAGAGAGAAAGGCAGAGAGGGAGACAGAGAATCCCAAGTAGGCTTTGCACCATCATCGCCAAATAGCTCCATTTTTTAATGGCCAGTCCATATAAAATTCTAAGTTTTCTCCAAAATGCATTTGTTAACTGTGTATTTAAACACATGATTTCATCAAAATGCATGCATTACATTGGGTTTTTTAATCTTGTCTTTTAAAATGTAGAAGAATCTTTCCATCTTTTGTTTGTTTATAACATTAGCTTTTTAAAACCTTTTTTTAAATGTCTGTTTATTTTTGAGAGAGAGACAGAGTAGGAGCAGGGGAGGGGCAGAGAGAGAGGGAGATACAGAATCCAAAGCAGGCTCCAGGCTCTGAGCTGTCAGCACAGAGCCCGATGCGGCGCTCAAACAGCACAGAGCCTGATGCAGGACTTGAACTGGTAAACCACAAGCATGACCTGAGTGAGGCAAAGTTGGATGCTTAACTGACTGAGCCATCCAGGTGCCCCTAGCTTTTTAAAACATTAAAAAAATATATTTACTTATTTATTTTGAGAGAGAGAGAAAAACATGAGTGGGGAAGGGGCAGAAATAGAGGGAAAGAGAGAATCCCAAGCAGACTCCTCAGAGCCCAAGTAGGGGCTCAGTCTCCAGAATAGTGACACCATGACATGAACCAAAATCAAGAGTCAGTCATTTAACCAGCTGAGCCACCCAGGTACCCCTATAACATTAGCTTTTTTGAAGAGCCTAGGCCAGTTGTCTAAGTGAATGTTCCACATTTTATATGTGTCTGATTGTTTCCTCATTGTGAGATTCAGTTTAAGCACTGGGAATAATACTTAGGAGATGATAATACCAGTGAATCACATCATGAGGCACATAATGCCAGGTTGTCCTGCTTTTGATGATGCCATGTTTAATAACTTGTTTAAAATGATGCCTGCCAGATCTTTCTATTGTATGTATTTCTGTTTGCAATCAGGAAGTAATCTGTGGAGTAAGAAATATTTAAACTATCATTCACTTGTTTCATTTTTGCTCAGAAACCCTTAGTGGGCCTGTTTGCATTTCCTAAAATGTAAGAATAAAAGATGTTTGAGGCCCCTGGATGGCTCAGTTTATTAAGCATCTGACTCTTGATTTCGGCTCAGGTCATGATCTCATGGTTTGTGTGTTTAAGCCCTGGTGATAGTGTGGAGCCTGCTTGGCATTCTCTCTCTCCCTCTCTCTCTGCCCCTCCCCTACTTTCTCTCTCTCTCTCTCTCTCTCTCTCTCTCTCTCTCTCTCTCTCAAAATAAACTTTAAAAAAAAGAATAAAGAATGTTCTTTGTTAGAGAAGCGTTTTACAAATATTTTCTCCCTGCCTATAATGCACCTTTTGGGGGTTTTTTGTCTCTAATTTTTTTAATTTATTTATTTTGAGAGAGAGAGAGAGAGCGCGCAGCCATGCACAAGCAGGAGAGGTGCAGAGAGGGAGGGAGAGAGAGAATCCATAGCAGACTAAAAGCCTGGCATGGGGCTTGATTTCACCAAGCATGAGATCATGACCTGAGCTGAGATCAAGAATTGGATGCTTAACCTATTGAGCCAGCCAGGTGCTCCTGTAATTTTTTTTTTTTTAAGTTTAGCATAGTTGACATAAAATACTAGTTTTAGGTGTACAACACAATGATTCAACAATTATATACATTACCAAATGCTCTCCAAAATAAGTGTAGTTACCATTTGTCAGCATACAAATATATTACAATATTATTGACTATATTCTCTATGTTATACTTTTCATCACCATGACTTAACTGGAAGTTTGTACCTCTTAATCCTCTCCACCTATTTCACCTATACTGCCATCCACTTCCTCTCTGGGAACCAGCAGTTTGTCAAGTTATGAGCATTTTCCGGGTTTTGTTTTGTTTTTTTTTTGTTTTTTTTGGTTTGTTTTTGTTTATTTGCTCATTTGTTGTATTTTCAGGTACCACATATAAGTGGAATTGTATAGTATTTGTCTTTTACTTATTTCACTTAGCATAATACCCTCTATATCAAAATGGCAAGATTTTATTATTTTTTATGACTAATATTCCACTGTCTGTGTATGTCACATCTTTATTCATGTATAAGTGGACAGTTAGGTTGCTTCCATAGTCTGGTCATTGTAAATAATGCTGCAGTAAACATAGTGATGCTTATATCTTTTCAAATTAGTATTTTTATTTTCTTTGGCCCAGAGTCATGTTACTGGATTGTATGGTATTTCTATTTTTAATTTTTTGAACCTCCATACTCTTTTCCATAGTGGTTGCACCAATTTTACATTCCCACCAACAGCGAACAAGAGTTTCCTTTTCTCCACATTCTGCCTAACACTTGTTATTTCTTGTCTTTTGTATATGCCATTCTGACTGATGTGAGGTGGTATCTCATTGTGGTTTTGATTTGTAATCCCTGGTGATTAGAGTGATGTTGAACATCTTTTCATGTGTCTGTTGGCCATATGTATAGCTTCTTTGGAAAAATATCTATTCAGGACCTCCACCCATTTTATTTATTCTTTTAAATGTTTATTTAATTTTGAGAGAGAGCACAAGCGGGAGAGGAGCAGAGAGAGATAGGATAGAGGATCCAAAGCAATCTCTTTGCTGATAGCAGAGAGCCCAATGCGGCGGGACTTGAACTCACCAACCTTGACATCATGACCTGAGCTGAAGTCAGATGCTTAACCAACTGAGCCACCCAGGTGCTCCAGGATCTCCACTCATTTTAATCAGATTGTTTGTTTTTTTGGGCATAGAGTTGTAAGGTTTTTTTTAATTAATTAATTAAAAAAATTTTTTTAATGTTTATTTTTGAGAGAGACAGAGCATGAGCGGGGGAGGGGCAGAGAGAGAGGAAGACATAGAATCCAAAGCAGGCTCCAGGCTCTGAGCTGTCAGCACAGAGCCCAACGAGGGGCTCAGACCCACGAACTGCAAGATCACAACCTGAGCCGAAGTCGGACACTCAACCAACTGAGCCACCCAAGCACCCCAATGGAATTGTTTTCTTAAATTCCCTTTCTGCTACTTCATTATTACTATGTAGAAATGCAACCGATTTCTGTTTGTTGACTTTGTATTCTGCAACTTTACTGAATTCATTTATTATAATATTTTTTGGTGGAATATTTAGGGTTTTCTATATCTAGTATTAGGTCATCAGCAAATAATGACAGTTTTACTTCTTCCTTAATCAATTTACATGTCTTTTATTTCTTTTTCTTGTCTTAATTGCTGTGGCTAGGACTTACAATACTACACTAAATAAAAGTGGCAAGAGTATACATCCTTGTCTCTTTTCTGCTTTTATTTTATTTTATTATTTTTTAATAATTTTTTAAAGTCTATTAATTTTGAGAGAGAGAGAACACAAGTTTGAGAGGGGGAGAGAAAGAATCCAAACCAAGCTCTGCATTATCGGCGCAGACTCCAGTGTGGGGCTTGGACTCACAAAGGTCATGACCTGAGCCAAAATCAAGAATCAGACACTTAACCGACTGAGCCATCGAGGTGCCCCTTTTCCCTGATCTTAAAGGAAAAACTTTTAGCTTTTTGCCATTTAGTGTATTGTTAGCTGTGGGTGTTTGAGGTGTGACCTTCAGTATGTTGTGGTATGTTCTTTGATACCCATTTTATCGAGAGTTTTTATCATGAATGAATGTCAAATTCTTTTCTGCATCTATTGAGATGTTCATAGGATTTTTATCCTTCCATTTTGTTAATGTATACCAGGTTGATTGATTTGTAGATATTGAACATCCTTGCATCTCTGGAACAAATCTCACTTGATTGTGGTGAATGATCTCCTTTTGTTGAATTTGATTTGCTAATCTTTTGTTGAGGATTTTTGGATCTGTATTCATCAGGTATATTGTTCTGTCATTTTCTTCTTTTTCTTTTGTAGTGTCTTTGTCTAGTTTGGCATAGGATAATACTGCCCTTGTAGAATGAATTTGTAAGTATTCCTTCCTCTTCTATTTTTTGGAATAGTTTGAGAAGAATAGGTATTAATTCTGCTTTAAATATTTGGTAGAATTCATCTGTGAAGTGATCTGGTCGTTGACTTTTGTTTGTTGGGAGTTTTTAGATTATGGGTTGAATTTCATTACATTGGTCTATTCAGATTTTCTTTTTTCTAATTCAGTCTTGAGAGATTCTATGTTCCTAGGAATTTATCCATTTCTTCTAAGATATCTGATTTGTTGCCACATAGTTTTTCTAGTAGTCTATCCTAATGCTTTGTGTTTCTGCGGTGTTGGTTGTTAACTTCTCTTATTTCTTTTTTACTAAAAAAATTTTTTTTAATGTTTATTTATTTTTGAGAGAGACAGAGAGTATGTGGGCGGGGGAGGAGCAGAGAGAGAGAGAGGGAGGGAACACAGAATCAGAAGCAGGCTCCAAGCTATGAGCTGTCAGCACAGAGCCTGACATGGGACTCGAACTCACAAACCATGAGATCATGACCCGAGCCGATGTCAGACACTTCACCGACTGAGCCAGCCAGGTGCTCCTCCTCTTTCATTTCTGATTTTATTTGAGTTCTCTCTCTCCTTATTGTCTGGCTAAAGGTTTATCAATTTAGTTTATCTTTTCACAGAACCAGCTCTTAGTTTCATTGGTCTTTCCTACTGTTTTTTTAGTTTCTATTTCATTTATTTCTGCTCTGACCTTTATTGTTTCTTTTTTCTACTAGCTTTGGCTATTTTTTTCTTTTTCTAGTTCTTTTAGAATTAAAGTTAGGTTATCTGTTGAGATTTTTGTTTCTTGTGGTAGGCCTGTCTTGCTATAAATTTGCCTCTTTTGAACCATTGTGTTTCTATTTTAATGTCTCCAGGTATTTGTAAAATTTCTTTCTTGACCCTTTGCTTGTTTAGTAGCATGTTGTTTAGCTTCCATGTGTTTGTGTTTTTTGCAGGTGTTTTCTTGTAATTGATTTCTAGTTCTATACTGTTGTGGTCAGAAAAGATGCTGGATATAATTCAGTCTTCTTAAATGTATTGAGACTGCTTTGTGGCCTAACATGTGATCTGTCGTGGAGAATGTCCCATGTGCCCTTGAAAAGATGTGTATTTTGGCTTTTTTGGCTGTAGTGTTCTATATATATCTGTTGAGTCCATCTGCTTTATCATGTCATTCAAAGCTACTATTTCCATATTGATTTTGTCTGGATGATCTATCCATTGATGTAGGTGGGTGTTAAAATCTCCTATTATTATACTAATTTGTTCTTGTTATTTGAGAGAGAGAACATGCAAGTGGGGGACAGAGGCAGAGGAATAAAGAGAGAGAGACTCTTAAGCAGGTTCCACACTCAATCCAGAGCCCAGTGCATGGCTTGATCCCATGACCCTGGTAACATGACCTGAGCCAAAATCAAAAGTTGGAGGCTCAACCAAATGAGCCACCCAGGTACCTCTAAAGCCCCCTACTATTATTGTGTTACTGTCAAACTTCTCTTTTATGTCTGTTAATTTTTGCTTCATATATTTCCGTCCTTTTATGTTTGATATATCAAATATTTACAATTGTTACATCCTCGAGTTGTTGTATAACAATGCCTTTGTCATTATGTAATGCCTTTCTTTGTCTCTTGTTATAGTCTTTTAAGGTCTATTTTGTCTGATAGAAGTATTACTGCAGTTTTTTTTTTCTTCCATTGGTATGGAATATCTTTTTCCACTGCACTTTCAGTCTATATGTGTCTGTGGGTCTTAAGTGAGTCTCTTGTAGACAGCATATAGATAGGTCTTGTTTTTTATCCATTCAGTTGCCTTACGTCTTTTGGGACATTTAGTCCTTTTACATTTAAAGTAATTAGTGATAGGTATGTACTTATTGCCAGTTAATTGTTTTTTGGTTGTTCTTGTTCTCTGTCACTTTCTTCTCTGGTGCTTTTTCCCTTGTGATTTGATGACTTTCTTTAGTGTTATGCTTGGATTTCTCTATTTTTTGTGCATGTATTATATGTTTTTGGTTTGTGGTTACCATGAGTTTCATAAATAACATCCTATGTGTATGGTTGTTTAAGTTCAAACATATTCTAAGAACACTACATTTTTACTTCCTCTCTCCCATCTTGTATGTATATGACATCATATTTTATATCTTTTTATTTTGTGTATCCTTTAATTTTTGTAGATATAGTTGATTTTACTACTTTTGTCTTTTAATCTGCATACTAGCTTTATAAGATTGACTACCTTTACTTATGTTTGCTATTACCAGTGAAATTGTTTCCTTTTATAATTTTCTTCTTGTTATACCTTTTTTCCTGCTTAAAGAAGTCCCTTTAACATTTCTTTTTTCCCTTTTTAACATTTCTTGTAAGGCCAGTTCAATGGTGATAAACTCCTTTAACTTTTGTTTCTTGGTGAAACTCTTTATCTCTTCTTCAATTCTGACTGATAACTTTGCTATATGGACTATTTTTGGATGTAAGTTTTTTTTTTCCCCCTTTCAGCACTTTAAATATATCATGCCACTCCCTTCTGACCTGCAAAGTTTCTGTTGAAAAATCAGTTGATAGTGTTATGAGGTTTCCTTGTACATAACTATTTGCTTTTCTCTTGCTGCTTTTAAGATTCTCTTTCTATTTTTAATTTTTGATATTTTAATAATGTATCTTGGTGTGGATCTCTTGGATCCATCTTATTGGGGCTTTCTTTGCTTCTTGGACCTGGATGTCTGTTTCCTTCCTCAGGTTAGGGAAGTTTTCAGTTATTATTTTTTCTTTTTTTTTTAAATTTTTTTTCAACGTTTTTTATTTATTTTTGGGACAGAGAGAGACAGAGCATGAACGGGGAGGGGCAGAGAGAGAGGGAGACACAGAATCGGAAACAGGCTCCAGGCTCTGAGCCATCAGCCCAGAGCCTGATGCGGGGCTCGAACTCCCGGACCGCGAGATCGTGACCTGGCTGAAGTTGGACGCTCAACCGACTGCGCCACCCAGGCGCCCCCAGTTATTATTTTTTCAAATAAGTTTTCTGCCCTTTCTCTCTCCTTCTTCTGGGACCCCTATAATGTGAATGTTAGTATGCTTGATGTTGTTCTATTGGTGCCTTAACCTATCCTCATTTTTTAAAAGTTTATTTATTTATTCACTTAAGTAATCTCTGTACCCAACATGGGGCTCAAACTCACAACCTCAAGATCAAGAGTTGCATGCTCTTCCAACTGAGGTAGTCAGGTGCCCCAACCTATTCTCATTTTTAAAAAATTTTGCTGTTCAGTTTGGGTGCTTTCCATTACCCTGTATTCCAGACATCTCTGATCTGTTCTTTTGCTTCCTCTAATCTGCTCTTGATTCTCTCTAGCATATTTCATTTCAGTTATTGTATTCTTCAGATCTGATTGGCTCTTTTTATATTTTCTGTCTCTTTGTTGAAGTTCTCACTGAATTCATCCACTTTCCTTTCAAGCCTGGTTAGCATCTTTATGACCATTACTTTGAACTCTTTATCAGATAGATTGCTTATCTGTATTTTGTTTAGTTCTTTTTTTGGAGGTTTTGTCTTAATTCTTCCACTTGGAACATATTCCTCTGTTTTCTCATTTTGTCTGACTTTCTTTGTTCCTGTGTATTATGTAGGTCAGCTATGTTCCCTGGTCTTAAAAAGTAGTTATCTTATGCAGAAGGCATCCTGTAGTGTAGTCCTCCTTGTCACCAGAACCACATTATCTTCTGGCTCCTTGTGTCCTCCTGTTGTGACTGGGCCCTCATTGCGGTGAGTGTGCTGCTGGTGGGTGAGCTGGCCATTACCCCAGGTATCGGCAATAACCAGTCACAACTACTGCAAGTGCACTGGTGGGCAGTGCTTGACCCTATGCGGGGCTGTCCCCAGGCCTTCTGGCTGCAGTGCAGTCGGTTCCAGCACAGCTGAAACTATAGTTCAGCTGTAGCTCCTGAGGGCATGCTGGCGGGTTGGACTGGCCCCTGAAAAGCTGGCTGAGCAGCTTGACCACAACTGTTGTGGGTATGCTGAGGGCAGAGCTGGCTCACCCCTTTCCCTGGGACAGAGGTCACATTGAAGGAATGTTGGTCCTGGACCATGGCTACCTGAAGGTTGTGGTGGGGTGGTAGTCATTTTGGGGGGATGTCGCTCCTGATCAAGGCTACCTGCTGGGTGTGGTGGGGTAGGAGCTGCTTTGGAGGGGCCCTAGTTGGGATGGGTGGGTTGGATGGGGCAGGTCCACAGGGGAACTCCAGGGTGGACAAGTGGTGCTAGCAGGGTAGATGGACAGTGTCAGAACTGGCTCCTGCAAGTGTCCAGCCAACTAGGCTGAAAGGAGGGCAAGAAAAATGACTCACCAGCGCTTCTGTTCCTGGAGAAAGCTGTTATAGATCCCTGCCCTTCTGGCATATGTCTTAAATCTCAATAAATCCCCTTCACTATAACTTAGGCATTTTCAAACTGCTGCTTCTATACTGGGTCTCAGACCAAGTGCTATGGAGTGCTGGCCCTTTAAGAGCAAAGTCTTGGTTTTCTGTAGCCCTCTGGATCTCCCAGACTTAAACTCTGGATTTTCAATGCCAGACATTATGGGGATTTGTCTTCCTGGTTGCAGGAGGACCCCAGGACGAGGAGTCCCCATTGTGGGGCTTGACCCCCTCCTCAGGGAGGACCTCTGTGCCTGTGATATTCCTCCCACTTGGAGGTCACTGCACCAGGGGTCTGGTTCTTGATCACATGTCTTCCCCTCCTACCCTTCTCATTGTGCCCTTCTCTTTGTGTCTTTAGTTGTGGGCTGATCTGTTAGTCTTCAGGATGTTTTCAGAGTGAGTGGCATGACATGTAGTTGTCGTCGTGGTGTGTCTGTGGAGAAGGGGAGCTCAGGATCCTCCTACTCTGTCATCTTCCCCCATTCTCATGGCTACCATTTTTAATTCCCGTTTTCTTTTCTTAACAATGTCCTTTTAAAAGCAGAAGTTTTAAATTTTGAAGTCCATTTTGTCAATCTTTTCCTTTCATAGTTCATGGTATTTCTTTAGAAAAATCTTTGCCTAACCCAGTGGTATATTTTGTCTCATGTTTTACTCTACAAGTTTTATGGTTTTGACTTTAGTATTAGGTTTATGAACTAATTTTAGTTATTTTTTTTGTATAATATAAAGTAAGGGTTGAGGTTCACTTTTTCTATATTGATATCCAGTCAGTTGTTCCAGCCCTGTTTGTTGAAAATGATGTCCTTTCCCCTTGAATAGCCTTGGCACCTTTGTGGAAAATCAGTTGATCATGTAACTATGGATATCAATATTTTAAATATTTGTTTATTATTTTTCATAATGAGCATAACGCATTTTTACCAAACAAGGAATTAGTGGGTGGGTAAAGTTATGCTGTAGGTTGATATCCCCAGAAATCTGGCAGGTAAATGGAGATATACTAATTATAAGCCCTAAAAGGACAGGGACTGTTTCTTTCATTTATTAACTGAAGAATATTGAATAAGACATACATGGTCTCTGCCCATCTCTGTCTTCACAGAGCATGCAGTCAAGTAAGGGAGACAGACAGTAAGAATGTATAAACACACGTTTGTATAACATATATTAAGTTGCTATAAAGGAGAAAAAGCAGGCTTAGTCGGTAGAATGAGCATGGGACCTTGGAAGGCCTCTCAGAAAGATTATGTATGTTCAGGTAGCTGGAGTAGCACATGCGAAATTCCTGATTAACAAAGATTAAGTTGGCATATTTGAGAAACTGAAAAGAAGCCCGTGTGTCTCTGCAAGCAGAAAGTGTTGGTACGTGACTTTGGAAATGTAAACTGAGGTCTGACCGTGCAGGGGCTTGCTGACCAAGATAAGTAGTCTGGATTTTATTTGAGTGCATTGGGAAGGCACTCAAGGTTTGTTCTTTTGTTTTTGCTTAAGACTATGTATGTCTAGATCAATACATTAAATATAAGTAGCAGCTCAGAAACCTCCATTATGGTCTTGTCCAGTGTTTATAGCCCGCCACCCCACCCCCTGCCCACCTCCCATTAAGCAAGTACTATTCTGACAGATGTCTCCATTATTGTTAGTTTTAACTTTATTCTGTTTTTGAACTTTATATAAATGAAATCACACTGTGAACTATATAAATGGAAACATTGTGTCTGGCTTCTTTCACTCAAAATGACATTGTTGAGAGTCATCCATGTTGTTGAGTGTAGCAATAATTTACTTTTCTTGCTGTATTTTGAGGGATAGTTAAGTGACTGAGTCAGTTTTTAAAAGGTGACTGGCTGTTGTATGGGAAGATAGATTACACCCAGGCAGGAGAAAAAAACATGGAGACTGGGAAGGTAACTATGGAATAGACAAAGTGAGGAGCTTGGACTAGCATGAAGAAGAAAAGGTATGGAATGAAATAGACAAATATGAAATGTATACTTTGGAGATAAAACTCAGGGAGTTTAGTGATACATTGGGTAAGAGTAAGAATGAGGGTAAGGGATGTATCATAGTCCCAGGTTTCTGGCTTGGCAACTGATAGATGGGAGTTTCACTTTTTTTTTCCTCCTAGGAAGGACTGGAGGAAGGACACATTCAAGTAGAGTAAAAACTGAGTTTATTATTAGGTCTTTTAAGCTGCTTGTGATATATGAGGGAAGCTGTCAGGCATCCATTTGGATTGTGGCTTTGGAGCATATTGGAAAAATGTGCAAAGTAAGGATAGTTTACAGATTATGGGGCAGCTGCCATGTATATTAAGAAGGTTTGAATATCACCATTTTATTCAACTTCTGTTAGCTGTGTGTGTGATTAAGGGCAAACCACTTGATCTTTTTGAGGGCCATTTCTTTACATCTCTAAAATGGGAATAATACTTGGCTTCATAGAGTTAAATAAAGTGTAATATGTGAGCAAGACCACATTTTATAGTTATTTGGAGCAGTGGATGCTTGGAAAAGTTTAGTCACGTGTATACAATTTGAGTTGGTAGGAAAGTCAGATTATGGAAAACCTTGAAAGGCATGGAAGAAACTTGGTATAATATGGAGCCTTAGAGTTCTTAGTACGGGAATAGATTTATCTAAGTTTGATTTAAGGACACATCTTCTAAATGCTATTCAGGAAGAAGTTAAAGATGAGAAATATCTAGAAAATCAGTTGTCATAGTTGAGGATTAAGGTGCTGAGGGCCTGGCCTGACATGGATGTAGAGATCAAAGAACAAATCAGAGATTTCAGTGGAAGAAACTACAGGATTTGTTCAATGCCTCATTTTATGGCTTAACAGCGGGGGGGAAGAATCAGTGACTAAGACCATGTGACTAAGGCTTTGAGCTTGGGAAACCAGAAAAATAGTGGAAGCAATGACAAATCTGGGGTAGCCTAAAAGGAAAACTGAGTTAGGGAATGGACAGTTCATTCAGTTTTGAATGTATGACTCTTATAGTGTGGTTGTCTTTGGGTAGGTGGATATTCTCTAGCAGTTAGATATTGTGGTAAAGACTGTAGAATTAGAAGTCAAGAGATTAATTCTTTTTTGGGTTTAATCACTAATGAGCTTTGTGGTCTTGGAAATTTTAGCATCTCAAATATTAAATGTAGTTGTCTAAAAAATGAAGCTAATACCCGCCCTGTCAGCCTTACAGGATTGCTTTGAGGATCAAATAAGAATGCTTATGAAAATACTCTGTAATTGTAAACTCCCATATAATTATAAGGTGCTAATGTTATTTCTTAGTTCAAATTAAAATGAAATACTTGGTTCAGGGCTAGAGAAGAAAAGGAGAAGATACCAAACTTCTTAAAAGTTTGTGTTTGGAACTAAATCGGAAACATCAGAAACCTTAGTCTCTGAATACATATGCCTGAAAACCTCTGTAGACTATAATTGGGGAGACTAATCTGGAAGCTGATCTTGTATATGACAGTTATGAGAACCAAAAACACAGATTGCATCTTGTCAAATGCCAGTATTTAACTTGACTTCAAGTTGGAAGTTCAAAGAACTTTTGAATTCCACCTGTATGGTTGCCCCATGTATGTTTACAGAATTTTAGAACATACCATTCTTATGTCTGTGAGCTGTACATTTTGGCCAAGGTTCAATTTAGGGTAATGTTTCAGTTTTCTTCAGCTATTTGTAAAGAAGTGATTCCTAACATTTATCAGCATTATCAGTATGGTATGTTGGTTAGCATCAGCAACTCTGAAACCAGACTGTTTAGATTAAATCACAGCTCTGTCAATTAATGACTAGACTTGTGCACTTGAGCACATCATTTAACCTCTCTGTGCCTCTATTTCCCCATCTGTAATGGGAACTAACCTGAAGGTTTTGGGGAGGATTGAATGTAGTACTGTATGGAAAGCAATTAGAATGGTTCCTGGCACATAAGAAGTGCTATTTAAGTGTTAGTGGTGGTTATTATAGAACAGTTTGTTGTTATTTTGGCAGTGATCAAAGAAGAAAGTACGTGAACAAGAGATTTTGATCCTCTCAGAACTTACAGCTGAGAGAAGTGGAAGGGTGTCGTGGTAAACATAATGGGCTGTAGAGTTATATTTACTTAGATTCATATAGTAATTCTGCCCCCTTTGCTTTATGGTTTCAGCAAACCACCAAATCCCTCTGAAGCTCAGTTTCTTTGCCTATGAACCAGGAGTCAATGTCTATCCTACAGAGTTGTTATGAGGATTAAATGAGATAATGTATAAAGTGCTTGACCCAGAGTAGATGCTAAAAAATGAGAGAGTTGTCTAACACCCCCGGTCCCCTGCCATACTGGTATAGAGTGGTATGGGCAGTTTGATTTCCTCTATGCTCTCTTTCTCTTTGCTTGCAATTATAGAACTTCTAAATTTCTTTCCATTTGTTAACAGAGTAAACAGCACCTGTTTAATTGGATATACCTTGAAAAGTGTATTGTCAGCTATCCTTTCCCTCTTCCTTTGCTGTTTTGGGTTATATGCTTTATTATTATGGCAAATCCTACTAGAATCAAGATGGTAGACATTATTAATTGGTCATAGAATTGGCTGGACTATAGCCTCAAAATCTTTCTTCAGGATAAGAAGCTAAAATCAGCTCATCAGACTCAATACAGTAGAGAAATCCTCTCTGCCTCAGAACTTTCTAGAAGAAATGTTTATGGGATTATCAAACTAATATCTGAGCTGTCCATTAATCCTCTCTCAAGATATGGGCTTGTCAAACTTTATGACAAAACAGAGTGGTTGTAGAGCATTTCCTGACAGATGTGCTTATCTGTATTACAGCATTGTTACACAATATGAGCATCTTTAGGCACCTTCCAGACAGGGTGCAATAATCTTAAGAGCAACTACAATGCAAAGATTGTAATGCAGTGACCCAACTAAGTGTGCATCGGAATCAGCTGGAATGTGGGCTTAAAACAGACATGCTGTAGGCCTCCCCCCGGGTTTATTGAATCAGATTCATCAGTAAATAGACCTTGACATGTGCATTTTGTAAAACTACCCCAGATGATTCTATTTATGCCGCTGGTTAAAAACAACTCAAATACTGTCAAGAATGTTAGGGAATCAGCTATCCTCATATACTACTGGTATGAGGGTGAATTGATATATAGCACAGCCTATAGAACTGTTTTTGCAGTATCTATCAAAATTTCAAACTTTCCAATAGGAATACATACGTGCACAAAGATCTAGTTTCAAGAAAGTTCCCTGTTGTATAATATCAAACAATTGTGAGCAACTAAGTGATTGTCAGTACACAGATGGTTAAGTACATTGAGTTAAATACCACAAGGAAACTATGTAAAGAATAAGGTATACATGAAACATATACATGCCAAGGTAGAAAGATATCTAGGATATATTGTTAAGTTGAATAAGCAAGTTACAGAATAAACCCTATTTTTAAAATTTTATATCTAAATATAGAGAGAAAGATTTGGAAGAATACTCACCAAAATATTTACAGTGGTTATCCATGACAGAAGAATGGGAATGATGGAGGAGGGAGGCATAAACCTTTCTACTTTTGTATTTAAAATATTTGCTGGGAACATGGGTGGCTCAGTCGGTGAAGCATCTGACTTGAGCTCAGGTCGTGATCTCACGGTCTGTGAGTTTGATCCCTACTGACAGCTCAGAGCCTGGAGCCTGCTTCGGATTGTGGGTCTCCCTTTCTGTCCCTCCCCCACTCAGGCTTTGTCTCTCTCTGTCTCCCAAAAATGAATAAATGTTAAAAAAATTATTTTAAATGTGTGCAATAAGATTTTGTTATTTTTGTAATGATAAAGAGAACCACTGGGCAAAACATGAATGATTTAAAGGAAGCTTGTATGGAACCTAATTTATATGTGTCAAAACATTGCTTACTTTGCAAATACCAATTTTAACCTGAGACTTAAATTTCTAACTTGGGAAACATAAAGGAATGCAAAACAATTTTGGATGTTTGCTAAGAGGATAAAATTTTGTTACTGAAATTGTGAAAGTAATTGAGAGTTTCAAATAGATAAACATTTAAGGTAAAAGGCATTTACCTTGTATCAGAATTATATTGGCTACTTGTTTTAAAAATCCTTAGTGCTTGTGTATATCTGGATATGGCAATTGAGTACAGGATATTGTAGTGACTTTTTTTTCAATTGATAAGCCTCTAGCCTGTGGGGATATTAACACCTTTTAATCTCCTCTTTTAAAACTTTAGGCCCGATGAGAGAAAGGGAAAGTTAAGGATGCTGGAGCAGAACAATGGATTTCTCTTTCTCTTTCATGCAAGGGATCATGGGAAACACAATTCAGCAACCACCTCAACTCATTGACTCCGCCAACATCCGTCAGGAGGATGCCTTTGATAACAACAGTGACATTGTTGAAGATGGTGGCCAGACACCATATGAAGCTACCTTGCAGCAAGGCTTTCAGTATCCACCTACAACAGAAGATCTTCCTCCACTCACAAATGGCTATCCACCATCGATCAGCATGTATGAAACTCAAACCAAATACCAGTCATATAATCAGTATCCCAATGGGTCAGCCAATGGCTTTGGTGCAGTTAGAAACTTTAGCCCCACTGACTATTACCATTCAGAAATTCCAAACACAAGACCACATGAAATTCTGGAAAAACCTTCTCCTCCACAGCCACCACCTCCTCCTTCGGTACCACAAACTGTGATTCCAAAGAAGACTGGCTCACCTGAAATTAAACTAAAAATAACCAAAACTATCCAGAATGGCAGGGAATTGTTTGAGTCTTCCCTTTGTGGAGACCTTTTAAATGAAGTACAGGCAAGTGAGCACACAAAATCAAAGCATGAAAGCAGAAAGGAAAAGAGGAAAAAAAGCAACAAGCATGACTCATCTAGATCTGAAGAGCGCAAGTCACACAAAATCCCCAAATTAGAACCAGAGGAACAAAATGTAAGTTGAAACATTTGAAAAATTTTGTAACCTTTCAGATTTACTGGAAGTCCAAGAAATATTTTTCAGTTTTTATCTCTTCAAATATAAATATTCCTGATAACTTCTTTCTTCTAATCCCTGGCAAGGAACTTGGGATGTTATTATAGGTGCTAAGAAATTTTTTGAATAAATGAATGGACATCATTAGAGGGAAGAAATATTTTTAAGACATCAGACACTAAGAATCTTGCTGCTTATGTTTCTTTGTCTAATAGCTTCACTTATTTCTATTTGCTTATAATAAACTCCTGGTTTCTAAAGATGAAGAAAGGCAGAGAAGATGGTTAATTATATTGGTTTTCTTTATTTTGAACTAACTTTTCCCCGGAGAGCTTAGATTTAAACACTCATTACCATTGTATTTGCTACAAAATAATGTGAATAGAGGAACTCTTTGTATTAAAATCAGAGTTAGTATTCATATATATTAAAACTTTAGGTGGACTGTATGTTAACTAAAATTGAAATAAAATCTTCAGGTGGAATTTTTATAAAAGTCATTCTTCATAGGTAACTTAAGATGCATGCTGCCAATTTTTTAAAATATCTCTGAGGTTTCAGTATGAATTTACTTAATAATAGGTATGTAACAGATCAATCCTAGCTTGAATGAAGAGTTTTTAGTTACTATTCTAATACATGGTATGAATTGAAGACATTTCCCAGACATTGATTTGAGAAGAAATAGATATTTTTATAATACTAGTCTGCTTTTCTGTCTGATCTGGTATGCCTGAATAAGTTAATTTATTATCTTCTGTTTAAAGAAATGTTTACTTCATACCAACTCACCTTTCCCTCAGTAGCTGGGTTCCAGTACTTCATTCAACTCAAATGTGATCATTTTCTAGAGTAAAAGGCCACACTGATTCTAGACTCTCATGAGTCCCGGTGTAATATTTCAGTTTTTCTCATTTTTCTATAGTTTTATTTATTCATTTAACAATACTGTTTAAGTATCTACTCTTAAAGTAGGGCAAGGAATGAAAGTAAAGATGCCTACTTCCAGGTTGCTTATATTCTAGTAAGAGGAGCCAGAAAATACATGCATACATATGTACATACATTCAAACATACGTATAGTATAGTTTGTATAGTATAGTATAGTAGTATAGTATAGTATAGTTTAGGTAGTATTAAGTGCTGTAAAAAAAATAAAACTGGGTAATGAGATAAAGAGTAATTAGAGACACTTTAGCTATTCTGGTGTCTTAGTTCTGCATTTGTAAAATGAAGGCTTTGTAACTAAGTGTTTTCTGAAATGCCTAAATTTCTGAAATCATTTCTTAAGTGCCTCACCCCTTGAACTTAGCTCACATAGTATCTTATACAGACTGTATAAGTACAGCCAAGTGAGCACACATTGAGCACATCAATTACTTCATTAAGTAAATGAATAAACGGAAGGAGAAAAGTTAACTTTTTGCATTCCAGATGCATTCACTGTAGCATTTTTTCCCTAGACCTACAGTGAAAAGGTATGTGATACACTGTGACCCTTGAGAATCACAAAAATGCATAAAACCTGAATTTGGTTAAAACCAGAGCTAAAGCTTAGTTCCTGAGAACTGTTTTGTTGGCCCATCTTGCTTTTGCTCTAGACAATCTGGCAGATAGGAGAATATCCAATTTTACTTACTGGGCTAGACTTTTTACCTCTTTTGACAAGGTACATTAAAAATATATTTCAAAATAGAAACAGGTCTGGAAACATTTAGAGGCAGGATAAGACAATCTGCTTACTTTTTATATCCTTTTTATTTTATTGGAATCTAGGAAAATTGAGTGTAATGATATTTCTAATAGTCCCTTTATAATGAGATTTTAAGTTTGTTTGTTTTTTTTTTAATTTATTTTGAGAGAGAGAGAGAGCAGGGGAGGGGCAGAGAGAGGGAGAGAGAATCCCAAGCAGGCTCCACACCATCAGCATGGAGCCCGACATGGGGCTCAAACTCATGACTTGAGCCAAAACCAAGAGTTGAAAGCTTAACCTACTGAGTCACCCAGGCGCTCCTAACAGTGAGATTTTAAAGCCCATTCTGTCTTTGTTGGATATGTGCTATGCCTAGCTCTTTGTATCACTTAAACCTTGAGTTAATTGTTATATCCAAGGATTCAAATGATTAGATAGAATTTAAAAGTTTTAGTTCATTTTGTTTTTGGTAAATCATGTGGGGCCTAGTTTAATATGTCATTATTTAGGATCTTACAGTATCTTGAGGTAAAAGAATATCAATTTGACTGAAGGTATAGATGTAGTATTGATTGCACTAAATATTACCAAGACCATTGCCTGAAAGTTGAGTTTTTGGTGAAAATCCAGGTTTTCCTTCCCCTCCCCCATCCTTTTTGTCCTTGCCCCCTTTCCCTCTCCCCCAATGTTTCTCTCCCTCTTTCTCTTTGTTACTCTCCCTTCACTCCTCCCTTTTCTTCTAAAGAGAAAAATGAGAAGATCTTGTTAGTTGAATTTTGATTAATTAAAATTTATCACACATAGGGGACAGAGCTAAAGAAGTGGGCACCATTAAAGTTGTACTCCATTCTGATAATAGAACTTTAAAGCTAGAGCCTCCCAAGACTCCTGTGAGTGTCATGCTTCACTAAACTATGCAGATGACCAGTAATGTGCACAAAATGATTGGTTTTGTAACTTTGCTTTCTTTTTTTTTTATTATTAGGTTTCCTTAACTTGAACAACATTTATTTTGTTTCCCTTAGGATAGTTTTCGTGTTTTAATTTTTGACACCGTTGTGCCTCCTCGTTGTTACTAAGGGTCCAAGCACTTGGTGT
Source organism: Prionailurus bengalensis (assembly GCF_016509475.1). Taxonomy (NCBI): domain Eukaryota; kingdom Metazoa; phylum Chordata; class Mammalia; order Carnivora; family Felidae; genus Prionailurus; species Prionailurus bengalensis. The sequence goes on from NC_057344.1 coordinate 44,460,232, forward strand.
TTAGCATCGTAGAGGCCTTAGAAATCAAAGGGAAGCCCAAGTGAGAGTCTGCTGATGCAACTGGACAGCTCCCCTCCCCAGATGCTTTAGGGAAGCATAATGAGAACTGAGTGCTTGGAGGAAAAGTTTGAAATGTCCTTAAGCTGGATTTGTTTTTATATGTATTTTTGTTCCCTAAAAACCCAGTCATAAGTTCTTTTTTGAGCAGTCTCATTTAAAGTAATCCTTAATGATTTCACTCACTACTTTTTTCTTTTTTTCTTGGTATTTGATCTATAAGTATCTCCTCCCAGTTCTGGGCTGTTTGGCCTTCTAAAGAGTGGCTGTTACTTGGAACAACCTAAGTATATCTTCTCAACAATAAAATGTGTCCAAACATCTAGGCAGCAGGAGACCTGAGATCACTACTGAAATTGTATGTTCTGTAAAGCTGGTGGAGCTGTTTTCCCTCCTGTCAAATTAGAAACATGTGAAAATGTTTCTGCATGTCTTCCTCCCTGGCAGGTGTAATGCCTCAGGCATGTGAGCTTAGGCCCTATTCAAACATTGGTCTTCCACCAGCACCTCAGTGGGCTTATCCACTAAGACTAGTCTCATTAACTCTTAGCTTGCCATTTTCATTTATAAAAAGCCAAATAGCTTCCGGTCCCCTCAGCACTAAGTTAGCGCTTATATTTGGTTCTCTAGCCTCAGAGTATTAGGTCTTAAAATTCTTAGAAACTGTTTAAGTGCAAAATGTTCTTTTGTACAGATGTTTTAATGTTTAAGGTTATGACCTTAAATAGTTATTTAGAAAGTAATACAGAAAGATGCACGAACAATTTACTGCCTTTGAATTTTTCTTTCCACCTTAAATGTTGACATAAATTTTGGGTTTTTTAAAAGAATGTGATTTTGCTTAATGTTTTGAAAATTATTAGGGATTAGGAATTCTAGATTTGATGCATATTATTCATTTTAATAAATCTCTTGGGTTTTAATAGAAGTACTAGACCAAATTCTTTAAAAAGGAGTATTTTGGATAATGTAATTTTATTTTAGCTGTTTTCTTAACATTTTTTTTCCTGTTTAAGAAACTTCTTGTTATTTTTTCCTGGAATATAGGTCTTTCCATATGGAATCAACTAAAAATGTAAAAAAGAGGTATATACCCATAAAATCAAAAATTTAAAACTAAGGAGAGCTAACTCACTGTCATCTTTTTCTCAGAGTCTCTCTTCCTAACGCAACACTGTTAGTACCAAAAGGTATTTCTTGTCCTTACTTGATTTAAATCTCTTTTAAGCTTATCTATCCTTTGAACAACTAATGGAAAATGGATATTATACCCAGAAGTATTTTATCTGTTGGCATTTTCTGACTCATTTTTCTTGACTCCTAAGCATTTGACTTCCAGTGACCATTTTGTCTTCAAAACTTCCCTTAATTGGTGTTTGTGATACTATGCTGTTTATCTTCTTACCCTTTTTTTTGAGCTCAAATCGTAGATCTCTAAATGCCTACTAGATATTTCTATTTTGCCCATGTATTAGCATATCTTGCAATGTATATTTCCTTTTTATCATTTCAGCATCCTTATTTGACTTTCTTATTTTTCTTTCTTTTATATAGTCTTGAAAGCTTAGAATAAATCTTTTTTAATAAATTTTTTTTTCAACGTTTATTTATTTTTGGGACAGAGAGAGACAGAGCATGAACGGGCAAGGGGCAGAGAGAGAGGGAGACACAGAATCGGAAACAGGCTCCAGGCTCTGAGCCATCAGCCCAGAGCCTGACGCGGGGCTCGAACTCACGGACCGCGAGATCGTGACCTGGCTGAAGTCGGACGCTTAACCGACTGCGCCACCCAGGCGCCCCTTAGAATAAATCTTAAGCTTGCTTCTCTCCCTTGCCATTGTTTTCCTTTTAAAATGGCTGTATAAACAATTTTAGTTCTGTGAAAGTGATTTTAACAGTGTTTCAAGCTAGCCTGAAATTGAAAAGCGAGCATTCTGGAACAAACCAAAACAATCAAAAAAAGATAAGGCATTTGAGGGGCACCTGCGTGGCTCAGTCAGTTGAGTGTCCGACTTCGGCTCAGGTCATGATCTCACGGTCTGTGGGTTCGAGCCCCATGTCGGGCTCTGTGCTGACAGCTCAGAGCCTGGAGCCTGCTTCTGATCCTGGGTCTCTCTCCCCCACTCTCACTTTGTCTCACTCTGTCTCTCAAAAAAAAAATAAATGTAAAAAAAAATTTTTTTTTAAAAAGATAAGGCATTTGAATAATAAACGGTTTTGAAGGAACTCCTGTCTTTAATCCAGAAAGGGAAGAATGTTAATGGGCTTCAGACCAGTTCTTACAATAATAGTAGGATTTTGTTGTGTGGCAAAGATGAGTCACTTCTTATCTGTCTGCCCTCAAAAGGAGTCACAGAGATCCCTTACACCCAGACATCATGAAGAGTGAGTGTGCGGAGGAGGACAACTCACTTTCTTAGCGACATATGTGCTTCCTCAAGCAGTCTTGTCTTCCTGCAGTAGCTGAAGAATGAGAAGTTAAGGTGAAGGCTTAAGCTGTATCTGTAGATTGAAGTGAAGCTACTGAAAGGGACTATGCAAATGTGGACAGTATTTCCAAACTGCTTTATTATTATACCAGTGATCAGGAAGACAGTTTCCACTTGAACACAGATTTTTCTTTCCTTGCTCAATGAGTGTGTCCTATTGGATTATGTGGTACCACCACAGACACATCTGACAGCGAATTTTATGCCCATTGACAAGTTGCCACTACCTTTTTTCACCTGGGCTGTTTTCAGTAACCTAATTAAACATTCTGCTTCTCCTCTTGCTTCTATTTTCCGCATAATAGTTAACATGATCTTTAATGCATAAAGTGGTGTGTGTTACTTCTCTACCTAATCCTCTTCAGTAGCTTTTTACTGCACTTAAGATAAAACATTTGAATATACTTATGAGGCCCTCATAATGTACCCTGTCTCCCCTCTCTCATCATGTAACCTCTCTCTCCTTTGGGCAATTAAGTCAGTTGTAATGGCCTTCCTACCATTACAATTTCCTACCATGAAATTTCTACCTTTTTTTTCTTAATTAAAAAAAATTTTTTTTAAATGTTTTTATTTATTTTTGAGAGAGAGAGAGAGAGAGAGAGACTGAGTGCAAGCAGGGGGAGGAGCAGAGAGAGAGAGACACACAGAATCTGAAGCAGGCTCCAGGCTCTGAGCTGTCAGCACAGAGCCGGACGTGGGGCTTGAACTCATGAACCACAAGATAATGACCTAAGCCGAAGTCGGACGTTCAACCGACTGAGCCACCCAAGCACCCCTCTTAAATTTTTTTAATGTTTACTTTTGAGAGAGAAAGAGAGAGACACACACACACACAGAAAAACAGAGCATGAGTGGGGGAAGTACAGAGAAAGAGGAAGACACAGAATCTGAAGCAGTGTCCAGGCTCTGAGCTGTCAGCATAGAGTGTGATGTAGGGCTCAAATTCATGAACAATGAGATCCTGACCTAAGCCGAAGTTGGAGGCTTAACTGACTGAGCACCCAGACCCCCTGAAATTTCTACCTTTTTAAATCCCAGGAACTGCACACATGCCATGACTTCATTCTGGAATGTTCTTCCCACTTTTTACTAGACTATTCATCCTTTGATTCTCAGATTACAATTTACTTTTTCAGAAAGGCCTTTCTTGACCTTCATATTTAAGGATGCACCCCCCCCCTTTATTTCTCTTCATACATTTACATTGTATAAGTGTATGTTTTTATTTGTTTAGTGTCTGTCCTACCCAACTGTAAGCTCTTTGAGGTGATGGATCAAATCTATTAGTTTCATCATTGCATACCCACCTTCTAGAACAGTGCCTGGAAATTCATAGGCAGTGTTGAGTAAATGACTGATACTTGGAGTTTAGGGTATTAGTCTGGCTTATCATTTCCTTGTAGTTAAAAATCTTTCTACAATTTTTTATTTAATAAAACTTTATTTTTACTGGTATTACAACAGTGTCCTGAATTAATTGACAATTTTAAGTAGCTTCTAGAATTACTCATATTTTTAAATTGGAACTAAGACCTAATTTGATACATACATCTTTCTTTATGCCATCTAAATTAAATTCTGTTCTTTGACAAGTGAGAAGTTTTTTAAATATCTTTTTTTTTTTTTATTTTTTTAACATTTATTTATTTTTGAGACAGAGAGAGAGAGAGCATGAACAGGAGAGGGGCAGAGAGAGAGGGAGACACAGAATTGGAAGCAGGCTCCAGGCTCTGAGCTGTCAGCACAGAGCCCGACGTGGGGCTCGAACCCACGGACTGCGAGATCATGACCTGAGCCAAAGTCGGACGCTTAACCAACTGAGCTACCCAGGCGCCTCTTAAATATCTTTTTAATTATAAAAGTAATATGCTTTATACAGAAAGTACCAATAACACAAAAATATAGATCTGCCTGGAGCACCTGGGTGGCTCAGTGGGTTACATGTCCGACTCTTGGTTTCAGCTCAGGTCATGATCTCATCATTCTGAGAGTTCGAGCCTCAGGCTCGGTGGTGACAGTGCAGAGCCTGCTTGGGATTCTCTGTCTCCCCATCTCTGTGCTCCTCCTCCATTCACACTGTCTCCGTCTCTCTTAAAATAAATAAATAAACTTAAAATATATATAGATAGATAGATCTTCCTTCACCATTTCCCTGATCTCATTCCCCAAAGATAACTACTTTTATCAATTTGATATAAAATGTATCAAATACTTTTCAAGGCATATACAGACTATTTTAAAATAAAAAGTTGGAAGATGTTGATAGATATGTAGATTACTGACATGGAATAGTGCTATACTTACTATCCTCTGCTTAGATTTTCTCATTTTGTTTTCTGTAAATAGTTCCCTAAAATATAATTGCTCGATTGAAGAGGGACATATTTTGAAGTTTGATAGATATTTCCAAATTGTCTTCCCTAAGGGTTCCAGAAAAATAATTTTTAAGTAACCTATTTGTGGATTTTATGATTAGAAAAATAATGTTTATCATAGACAATTTGACAAATACAGAAAAGCACACCAAAAAAAATCACTTTTTCCATCACCTGGTGGTATTCTAGTTTTTCTTTCTGTGTACTTAGAAAAAATTATTTTTCCAAGATTGGAATCATACTATACAGATTGGTTTGCGATTTGCTCTTTTCAAAAAATGTTATATTATTTTCCCATGTCCATATATATATATATATATATATATATATATATTTTTTTTTTTTTAAAGATCTTATTTTTAAGTAATCTCTACACCCAACATAGGGCTCAAACTCACAACCCCAATATCAAGAATCACATGCTTCACTAACTGAGCCATCCAGGCACCTCTTCCATGTCATTTTAAAATTCATTTATATTTCTTCGCTATCTAGTTATAATGTATTTAACTAATTTATGTTACTAGACATTTAGATTGTTTTCTAATTTGCTTTTATAAATAGGACTGATGTGCATATCTGTGTGTGTGTATATATTTATACCTCTCCACGCATTTTCAACATACATATGTATTTAGAAGTGGAACTTCTGGAACAGAGTCTTAAAATTTAAGGCTTTTCATTCATGCCAGATTGCTCTCCAGGAAAATTCCAAGTTATATCTTACTAGCAATCTCAGAGTACTCATTTTTCTGCACCCTGTTAGGTCTAAATAAATAAATACATAAATAAAATAAACAAATTAAGTTTTAGAAGTGATGAAATAAGAAATCAGAGATACAGCTATGGCGTGGAATAGACCATGAATGTTAAGACATCGTGCACTGCATACGTTGTATTCTTACTACCTACATTATCCAGTTAATAAATGTCCTTTATTCTCTTTGTGATTTAGTTTTGATTCTTTTTTGTGTATGTCACTATTCTTTGGTTGGCTGCCATTTTATTTTTTTTAATCTATACCTTTTCACCTAGAGACCAAATGAGAGGATTGACACTGTGTCAGAAAAACCAAGAGACGATCCAGTACTAAAAGAGGAACCCCCGGTGAGTTGTTATATTGAATACTGTCTAATCAAGTATGGTGTGAGAAGGTGAAAGCAGGGTGATTAAAATATAACACATGTTTACACATATTATTATAGTTCCATACTTCTGGATTTCTGAAATTATACTGAAATAAATCTTGGAGCTGGTTTAAGAGGTAGATACTTTCAGTGAATTATTCTCCTTTTCAAAACTATGACCACTTTTTCTTATCAAAGTATAATCAACATGTAGCATTGTATTAGTTTCAGGTGTACAACATATTGATTTGATATGTGTATACATTGCAAAATTATCACCTCAATATGTGTAATTACCATCTGTCACCATACAAAGTTACAAAAATATTTTTATGACACCTTTTTAATGGATTATGTGAATTCTCAAGGTCTCTTATCGATAAGACATCAAGAATATCAGTCCTATTTTCAATATTTGGAGTGAAGCTTATTGTTTTCCTTCTCTTCCTTTTTGCTAGTTATGGATAGGTATCAGGGAAAATATAATTGAAGATAAATTTTACTAGGTTAACATGTTTAATGTACTTGTACATAATGTCTTTTTTTAACTTTGTCTGCTAATGAAGTTTTATGACCTTTTCCTGTAGGTTCAGCCAATATTATCTTCTGTTCCAACAACAGAAGTGTCAGCTGGTGTTAAGTTCCAGGTTGGCGATCTTGTTTGGTCTAAGGTGGGAACCTATCCTTGGTGGCCTTGCATGGTTTCAAGTGATCCCCAGCTCGAGGTTCATACCAAAATTAACACAAGAGGTAACTAAAGGCATAAATAGATATTAAATAAAAGGTGGGGGGGGGATTGAATCTTAAATATTGTATATAAGAGTGTGCACATAATACAATCTGACACCAAAATATCAGGGCTTTTTTATGTTTATTTTTGAGAGACAGAGACAGAGACAGAGCACAAGTGGGGAAGAAGAGAGTGAGGGAGACACAGAATCTGAAGCAGGCTCCAGGCCCTCGCTATCAGCACAAAGCCCCACACAGGGCTTGAACTCACCGACTGTGAGATCATGACCTGAGCTGAAATCGAATGCTTAACCAACTGAGCCACCCAGGTGCCCCCAAAATATCAGTTTTTAATTACTAGTGATAGAATTCTGGTCATCTTAATGGGCAGAAAGCCTCTACACCTGAGACAGTCCTTGTTTTCCCTTTTACCACTCTGCATTTTATAATTTCTTCGTGCTGCTTCTTTAAAAAACCTTTATCTGACTGACCTCTCATATGAATTCCAAAAGAAAGCAGATGGGTAAGTAATAAGATGTCTTATATGGGGAAAAAAAAAAGATGTCTTATATGAGCTTAGTGGGCATTTGGGCCATGCTTTCTCGCTGTACGTTTTATTTCATCATTGACTACTATGGATAGTAATTTTTTACCCACACAGTGTTTTCAATCCTGATGAAATTTTCACAATGCTTTTTTTGCCTCCTTCAATCCATTTTTTAATCTGTAAATTTACTGAGACATCCTTATAAATTCAATACAACATAGACGTACAGCTTGAATCTAGCTATTTAGCATAGAATCCTACCTTAGGAATATTAATGTTAAGAAAAAGATGTTTTCTAACTTTTCTCCATTTCTTTTCATGGGTTTGACCAAAACATGTTGACTAGATTATTGGGATTCTAGAATTTGGAATGGACTTGCTTAGTCAGAGGAAGGTTTGAGCTTGGAATTTATTTCTGGATATTTGTTTTGTGAACTCTTGTTACATGTTGAGTTCCTTATTGTTTGTGACAACTCTGCACCTATTTTTCTCTTTAAAATTTCTTTCTTGCTTCCTGTTCATTGTTATGAAAAGAAAAAAATGTCTACATAAGTCTTGCAATTCAGATTTGTGACAAGATCAGCCATATCTATAACTTTTGTGCTACATAGCCAGTAATCTGCCCTGGTACAGGAGGTAATTATCTGTCATTATAACCTGCTAATTAAAGGTTGGGTAACTGGAAGCATCAATGGAGCAGACGTAAAAAAACAAAAACAAAAAAAACCAGCATTGTGGAATGTCTACTTTTGTGGAGGGCACTATGTTAAGCATTTCTCTTACGTATTTTATGCAGTCCACATAGCAGCAACACTATGAAGTAGGTACTATTATTATCCTTATGTTTTGAATAAGTAAATAGAGTTTCAGAGAGACATATCCAGAACCTCCACTCTTAAACATACTGTGTATTGAAAGGAAAGTTAATTGAATTCACCTAGTCATAATTTACCAAGGTTGGAGGAAGGCAGTCAGTACTAGTTCTTTCATTTATTACTTATTACTCAGAGTGTTGGACTAGTAATCTCTGAAATACCTTGAAGGTTTAATAATCTATGATTTTATGAATGGGAGAAGAAAGGGACAAGGATTTCCCAAAAGGAGCAAGCTGCCTTCTTTTTTTAAAAGTTTTATTTTAATTCCAGTTAACATACAGTGTTATATTAGTTTCAGGTGTACAATATAGTAATTCAGCATTTCCATACATCACCCAAAGCTCGTCACAAGTGCACTTCTCAATCTCCATCACCTATTTAACCCATCCGCCCCCCACCTCCCCTCTGATAACAAATCAGTTTGTTCTCTATAATTAAGAGTCTGTTTCTTGATTTGTCTCTCTCTTATTTTTTTCCCTTTGCTTGTTTTGTTTCTTAAATTCCATGTATGAGTGAAATCACATGGTATTTGTCTTTCTCTAACTGACTTATTTTGCTTAGCATATTACCCTCTAGCTCCATCCATGTCGTTGCAAATGGCAAGGTTTCATTCTTTTTGATGGCTGAGTATTATTCCATTGTATATATATACCACTTCTTCTTTATCCATTCATCAATTGATGGATACTTGGGCTGCTTCCATATCTTAGCTATTGTAAATAATGCTACTATAAACATAAGGGTGCATGGATCCCTTTGAATTAGTATTTTTGTATTCTTTGGGTAAATACCCAGTAGTGCAATTGCTGGATCATAAGGTAGTTCTGTTTTTAAGGAATCTCCATGTTTTTGAGGAATCTCCATATTTTTTTCCAGAGCGGCTGCACCAGTTTGCAATCCCACCAACAGTGTAAGAGGGTTCCCCTTTCTCCACATCCTTGCCAGCACCTGTTGTTTCTTGTGTTGTTAATTTTAGCCATTCTGACAGGTGTAAGATGATAGTTCATTGTAGTTTTTGATTTGCATTTCCTTGATGATAAATGACGATGAGCATCTTTTCTTGTGTCTTTTAGGGCCAAACCTTTTTAAATAACATAATCTATGTACCTATCTGGGCTTCTAGAGCTCTCTGAGATATTATTATCATGTGATAATTATCAAGCTCTTTAATTCTCTCCCCTTAGAGCATGCTTCTCAGATTATATAGTTTCACCTGTAGTTACTTTATGAAAACCTGCTAATTTCAGCTTTTTTATGGGATATAAGTGAAAGCACAATTTATGCTGCATCTGTGTTTCAAAGGAAGTGTTTAGTTTTATGAATTAATCTAATTTGGTCTGGTATCCCCTGGACAATCTTCTACTTTACTGCTGGAAGAACTCATTTTGTTTGCATTATTGAGAAAACTGGAATTCTGAGAACTTAGAAATTTTTAAAAATTTAAATTAATTAAAAGTGTATTCTGATATTTTTAATGTTCTTTTTCTGCAGTAGTTTTTAAAATAACCGCTTTTTGATATATGTATTACATGCCAATTCCGTGCAATTCAGTGATTTTTTAGTACATTTACAGAGTTGTGCAGCCAGCATTACATCTAATTTTATTTATTTATTTTTTATAAAGTATTTTTTTAATGTTTATTTATTTATTTATTTATTTTGAGAGAGAGAGAGAGTGTGTGTGCATGCACTTAGAGAGGGAGAGAATCCACGCTGACAACATGGAGCCCAATGCAGGACTGGAACTAACCAACCATGAGATCATGACCTGAGTTGAAACCAGGAGTCAGACACTTACCAACTGAGCCATCCAGGCACCCCTCTACATCTAATTTTAGAACATTTTTAGGCTGCCTGGGTGGCTCATCGATTGAGTGTCTGAATCTTGATTTCCACTTAGGTCATGATCCCAGGGTGGTAGAATTGAGCCCCATGCTGTACTCCAGGCTGAGCACGGAAACTGCTTAAGATTCTCTCTCTCTCTCTCTCTCTCTCTCTCTCTCTCTCTCTCTCAAATAATAATACATTATATGTTATCATTATGTTTTTATGAAAAATAACTATTTTCTCAAAAATATTAATGAGGAAGAAGAGCATCATTTTACATTGTTACAAATCTCTTTAATGTCTGTCTGACTTAAGTGAAGATACTAGATACTCATATCGGCCTATACATTCAGTCTGTTATGATTTGTTGTTTTGGTTGAAATATATGAAGATGATCTGGCCTCAGGTGCGTAGTCAGAAAGGGATAGTGTATTTTAATAGCCTTTTTAGATAATTGTGGATATATTTCTCTGATATTATACCCATACTCAACAAGTGGTGGGTAAGTTGGAATAGAGAGCCTAAAATCATATCAATAAACTTTTTGCACTTTGTTACATTAGAATCCGTTGGTTCTGTCTTGCACTTTTTTTTTTTTAATTTTTTTTTTTTTTAACGTTTATTTATTTTTGGGACAGAGAGAGACAGAGCATGAACGGGGGAGGGGCAGAGAGAGAGGGAGACACAGAATCGGAAACAGGCTCCAGGCTCCGAGCCATCAGCCCAGAGCCCGACGCGGGGCTCGAACTCCTGGACCGCGAGATCGTGACCTGGCTGAAGTCGGACGCTTAACCGACTGCTCCACCCAGGCGCCCCCTGTCTTGCACTTTGAATGAATCTTTTACTTTACATGATTTTGTAATATCATATATTGGCCACTTAAAAAATATTGGTTTTACCAAGTGAGACATATCTTCCAAATGTTGACACATTCCTCTATAGATGTGTTTTTAAATCATATTAGTTTACATGACCAGTTATTTCATCAGAAAATTCTTTGATTATTAGGAATTTGGAAGACTCACAGGGATAAATACTGGTAATTTTTGCTTGAAAGATCAAATTTTATTATTGGCACAAGTAGTGTCAGTTAATTTCCTTGAAAGAGCAAACTTGCTTTTGAGGAAATATCTGCCAGATGCTCAGTTTCAAATAATCATAGGTTTTCTGCCAGTCATTCTTTGAAATATGGTGTTTTGTGAAAAAGTGGCCAGTGACCTTGCAATTCAAACAACCGCACAGGTACTTTTCCTCAAGATAACTGTCACACTTCAGTATGTACTTTATGCATTCTTCCCGTTTTATCACATAGAATATTAAAGACATGTATCCAAGGGTTGAGATTTAGTAAAATTAATCATTTTTACTGCATCATGAAGGACATTAAATAAAACTGGCTTTTTTTTTTTTTTTTTTTTTTTTTTTAACTGCCAGTGTGTGGTTGTGAAGAATGTGATACTAGTATAGTTTGGTGTCACTCTCTGGTTTTATTTTTGCTAACATGCCAGCAGTCTTATCTGCAATCGTTCCTGTAGTATTAAGTGCAAATGTCAACAAAGTGAAACAATAATAACATCTTGGTATTATTATAAAGATAGTTTTGACCTTACAGGATCCGTGAGTCTGTGGCCTCTTCCCCTCCCCTGTTTGTATAGCGCACTTTTATATGTCCAGAAAAGCAATTTGACCAGCATTCATTCATTCATTCATTCATTCATTTTTGAGAGAGAGAGAGAGAGAGAGAATGGGAGAGGGGCAGAGAGAGAATCCCAAAAAGGCTCTGTGTTCTCTGCATTGAGCCAGATGCAGGGCTCAAACTCACCAACCGTGAGATCATAACCTGAGCCGAAATCAAGAGTCAGACGTTTAACCAACTGCCACCCAGGCGCCCCTGACAGGCACTTTTAAAGTCCAAGAAAATATGTTATACATTTTTGGAAGGAAGAAAATATTTATTTAGACACAGATTTGTTTGTAAAAAGGTTTAAGACAAGGAAAAGTAAGTTGTGTAACCAAGATAAAAAATCTGATAATTAGCAGAATTTCTGATTTCCTTTCTCTTAAAACTTGCTGTACTAATTTTAATCACTCGGGAGTGATTTTTTACAGTAACTATTAGTTGTGTAATTGGCTGGTGTTGGATTATATCTTTGGACAATGCAAAGTGTACAAGTTTTAATAGGAGTAATGCTAGGGAGCCTGGCTTAGGTTCACATTATTGGCAGAGTATATGTGGATGCTTATGGTCTGAAATGCTTAGTAAGAATTTTTTCTTACAGGTGCCCGGGAATATCACGTCCAATTTTTTAGCAACCAGCCAGAGAGGGCCTGGGTTCATGAAAAGCGAGTACGAGAGTATAAGGGTCATAAACAGTATGAAGAATTATTGGCTGAAGCAACCAAACAAGCCAGCAATCACTCTGAGAAACAAAAGGTAACTGACAACGTATTAACATTACCAATCAAATATGGTTGTTAGGGAACTTAATAATTTAGTAGAATTTTTCATACTTAAATTCAGACAGTTGTTAGAATGATTTGTTATTTTAACCTAAGTTCAGTTTTAATAACTTATTTTTATGTTGGTAAGTTTTATATTTCATATAAACAACATTAGAGTACTATTAAGAACTTGAACTCTGCTTAATACATTGTTGGATTCTATTTTGTTTTTTTTATTAATTTTTTTTTCAACGTTTTTTATTTATTTTTGGGACAGAGAGAGACAGAGCATGAACGGGGGAGGGGCAGAGAGAGAGGGAGACACAGAATCGGAAACAGGCTCCAGGCTCTGAGCCATCAGCCCAGAGCCCGACGCGGGGCTCGAACTCATGGACTGCGAGATCGTGACCTGGCTGAAGTCGGACGCTTAACCGACTGCGCCACCCAGGCGCCCCAGGATTCTGTTTTGAATTGAATTACTGTACATAAGACTAGAAGATGCTAGTGAAATGTTGATTTTGCCAGGGAATTTTATTCTTTTTCCTATTTCAACATCTTTTCATAATTCTCTTTAGTCTTATTTAGTAAATTGTTTTGTGAAAGTAAAGCTTCTGAAATATTTAGTGAGCACCTACTGTGAGACAGGCACTATTTTAAGCATTTTATGTATCTTAATTCACTTACTCTTCATAACAACCTAAGTGAGGTAGATACTATTATTCCTATTTCTACAAATGAAGAAATTGAGACATAGAAAACTTAAACAATGGATTCAGCCAAGATCACACTTGATGGAACCAAGAAATATGTTTGTGGTGGTGGATGTTTTAGAATTAGGACATCAACTCTTGATAATCTATCTCGTTGACATTTTTAAACTCAACTAATTTTAGGATAGGTCTCTTGTGATTCCAAAATTGTTCATATTTTTACACTTTAAAAGCTAAGTTTTATCACAGAGGATTTTAGTATTTTCAGACTTAACATTTTACAGATTTATACATCAGTGTTCCACATATACCATCCCCTCTCATAGTTTCCTTAGCTAATTTTGGACTCCCTCCAGTCTAACCCCCTGGAGAATTCATAGTTGCTTTGGTCATCTCACATACTTTTATTCAAAGTTTTCTTATGTGTTTTGCCACCTCAAAGTCTTCTGATCAACAATGATAGAGACCTATGGAAACCGATTCAGGGTTATTTTTTCTCTCATGCATTGCTTCTTTCCTATGTCATGTCAACCCTCATTTGTTTCTCCAGGTTCTGTCTTTTTCTTCATTCTGCTCCTGTTTGCATTATGGTACAAACTGCCAGCCCAGCATCAAATGCTGACTCTGCCATTTAGCTTTGTTGTGATCTCTGTAGCACCCCTGAGCTTTAGGGTGTCATTTTTTTTTTTAATGTTTATTCATTTTTGAGAGAGAGAGACAGAGAGAGCATGAGCAGGGGAGGGGCAGAGAGAGGCGGGATCCCAGCTGACAGCAGTGAACCTGATGTGGGGCCCAAACTCACAAACCATGAGATCACAACTTGAGGTGAAGTCAGACGCTCAACCAACTGAGCAACCCCGGTGCCCCTAGGGTGTCTTTTTTTTTTTGGATTGAGAGAGGGTGGAAGTAAGTTAGGGGCAGAGAGAAAAAGAGGGAGAGACAGAGAAAAGCAGGGCTCACCTGAAGCGGGACTCTGGTTCACCCAAAGCAGGACTCGAACTCACAAACTGTGAGATCATGACCTGAGCTGAAGTCGGACGCTCAACCGACTGAGCCACCCCAGTACCCCTAGGGTGTCTTTTTTTTTTTTTTTTTTTTTTTTTGAGAGAGAGAGAGGGTGGAAGTAAGTTAGGGGCAGAGAAAAAGAGGGAGAGAGAAAGAAAAACAGGGCTCACCTGAAGCAGGACTGTTTTTCACCCAAACCAGGACTTGAACTTACAAACTGTGAGATCATGACCTGAGCTGAAGTCAGATGCTTAACGACTGAGCTACCCAGGCACCCTAGGGTGTCATTTTTAATGTTAGTGCTTTATTGGCCTCTGAAAGTAATCGTTCTGTAATCTTTCTTCCCTTTGCTCTCTTTATTACTAGCTTTTTATGAACATAATGTGAGGAGGATGGCTCCCTCTTTGAGGGACTTATCCAGCAGAGTGGTCAACAAAAGATACATAAAAGAGAGTAGACTTGCATATCATCTGATGCTGATACTGACTTACCAAAGTTAAGGAGTTAGAACATTTCATTTGTTTTACTGAAGAACCTGGAGATATTTACATTACCTGGAGAGATGACAGAATCACATGGGAAATATATATTGGTTTAAATGTACCCATTAGATTAAAGCGTATCCGATAATGCCTGTGTCTTTTTTTAAAGATTCGGAAACCCCGACCTCAGAGAGAACGTGCTCAGTGGGATATTGGCATTGCCCATGCAGAGAAAGCATTGAAAATGACCCGAGAGGAAAGAATAGAACAGTATACTTTTATCTATATTGATAAACAGCCCGAGGAGGCTTTATCCCAAGCAAAAAAGAACGTTGCCTCCAAAGCCGAAGTTAAGAAAACACGAAGACCAAGGTCAGTGCTGAATACTCAGCCAGAACAGACCGATGCAGGTGAGGTGGCCTCCTCACCATCAAGTACTGAAATTCGGAGACAGAGCCAGAGGCGGCACACAAGTGTGGAAGAGGAAGAACCACCTCCTGTTAAAATAGCCTGGAAAACGGCTGCAGCGAGGAAATCTTTACCAGCTTCCATTACAATGCACAAAGGGAGCCTGGATTTGCAGAAGTGTAACATGTCTCCAGTTGTGAAAATTGAACAAGTGTTTGCTCTTCAGAATGCTACAGGAGATGGGAAATTTATCGATCAATTTGTTTATTCAACGAAGGTACCTCCTTTGTTTTGTGGGTATTTGGGGGGAACAGTAATTAATAAGTAATCAGCTTTGGCATTAAAAAAAACCCCACAAACAACACGAGGTCATACTTTAAATACCCTTTTGTCTGCTGAATTTGAAATGTATAATCAGTTCACTGTGTTTAAGAGGGGGCAAAAAAGGCAGAAAGGCTATGTTTTCCTTCTTTTTTTCCCTCTTTTGTATATGCCCATCTGTACTAGATTAATCTTGGGCTGTTCAGCCAAAATTGAGCGTAGCTCCCTAAAGTTGTGGGAAAAAACTGGGCACTTTGCCTGTTTCTGCATGTATAGTTAATTTTTCTTAGCCTCAAATTGTGCTTCTTATTAAATTATTTTTGTCAGTTATCTGAAGTAACCATTGTAATAATGTATCTTGCTGATCTCTTTGGTTGCACCAGCAATTTTGTTAGGTTCATGTTGGCTTGGGATAGCTAGTACATTTTAGAGAAATTCCAGAACTGTGTTTGTTCTATAACAATTAACTGTGGTGATAGCTTGGGTAAAGGGGTGAAAATACCTCTTCAAACTGAATACCTTCATCAGCCAGCCCTGAGCTTCCATTTAGGGCACTTATATTTTAGCTTTTAATGTTTATTTATTTTTGACAGAGAGAGAGACAGAGACAGAGCATGAGTGGGGGAGGGGCAGAGAGAAACACACACACACACACACACACACACACACACACACACACACACACACACAAAATCCAAAGCAGGCTCCTGGCTCCGAGCTGTCACCACAGAGCCTGACGCGGGGCTTGAACTCACAGACTGCGAGATCATGACCTGAGCCGAAGTCGGACCCTCAACCAACTGTGCCACCCAGGCACCCCCATTTTGGCTTTTAAACTTTAAAACTGTCTTCTGACATTTGTTACGTTTACTGCGTATTGCTCTTCACTGTCCTCCCAACCCTTCCCACAATTGTGGACTTGTGAATTTGAGTTCGTGTCACTTCATGGGTGTGTGCTTTTAAGAACTTTGTGCTTATTTCCTAACGTTGTCATATGCACACTAAAGTAAATATAGGTATGTTTCATTGGTGATATTTTTTCTTTTTTTTCTTCCAAGTTTTTATTTAAATTACAGATAGTTAACATACAGCGTAATATTGTAATATTTCAGGTGTAGAATTCAGTGATTCATCACTTACACACCTGGTGCTCAAGTGATGTATTTTTCTAGAGTGAAGCATAAGGGTTCTCTATTAACTTGTTTCTGACTAGAGGTTCACCTGATTTCGGTAAGACTAAACTACTTGGAAAAACTTAAGTTGGTCTCCACTTGATTCTGCTGGTAGCTTTGAATGGCAAATGAATACTTTGCATCTTTTTTTTAATGTAAATTGGCTTCATTCTTGGGAGCTAGTTTTGATCTGCTTTTGGTACAAAAATCAAACTTTGTCACACGCCCCCTTCCCCCCCCCCCCCAGGAGTGCTATTTAAATGAAATTTGAGATAAAACTAATCTTTTAAAAATGAAGATCTTAAAAATATATATATTTACAAATCACTCCTTTATTCCATTATGTTAAAAATACCTAAAATTGTACCTGCCTCTCTCTGCTCCAAATTGCTTATTGGGTACACATTGTGGTCACCGTGAATGTCAGATTTCTGTGCCTAAGGACATTCTTGTCTTTCAAGACGTGTTGACATTTTTATCTGTATATTAGGGTACTGTACCAAATGAAAATGACTTGAGTTCTTTTCCTATGATAGGGATAAATGGAGAGGCTATTCAGACCAGAAAACATTTTGTTTTTGATAGAAAATTGATACAGATTCTTTTTCTTTTTTTAATTTTTTTTAACATTTATTTATTATTGAGATACGGAGCATGAGCATGGGAGGGGCAGAGAGAGGGAGAGACACAGAATCCGAAGCAAGCTCCAGGCTCTGAGCTGTCAGCACAGATCCTAACGCGGGGCTCAAACTCACAAACCACAAGATCATGAGCTGAGCCAAAGTCAGACGCTCAACCCGCTAAGCCACCCAGGAGCCCCCAGGTTCATTTTTTAGTGATACGCATCATATGGAGTTAGACAAATAGTTGTTTTTTGTTTATTTTTTACGTAATCTCATTCTACATTTTAGAAGACATCCTGATGACTTCATAAAATTGCTCTGATAATGGCTAAGATGATAAATTAACTCAAAGACCAAGTAAAATTCAAGCAAATTATGAACATCTTAAGCTGTCTTTATAAGTCAATGATGCCATTTGCTAGTAATCAACTATTTTTTTATTTTTCCTTATTTTGAAGGGAATTGGTAACAAAACGGAAATAAGTGTCAGGGGACAAGACAGACTTATCATTTCCACACCAAACCAGAGAAGTGAAAAGGCAACTCAGAATATATCATCTCCTGAAGCAACATCTGGTCCTACAGGTGAGTAATGAATGAAAAATATATGGACGCAATTTGAGGTGTCATAATTTTGGTATAAAATGGTAGCTGTGTTCCTAAGAAACTTTTAGTTACCAAATCAAATTGTATTTAAAAAATTAAATTATAGGGGCGCCTGGGTGGCGCAGTCGGTTAAGCGTCCGACTTCAGCCGGGTCACGATCTCGCGCTCCGTGAGTTCGAGCCCCGCGTCGGGCTCTGGGCTGATGGCTCAGAGCCTGGAGCCTGTTTCCGATTCTGTGTCTCCCTCTCTCTCTGCCCCTCCCCCGTTCATGCTCTGTCTCTCTCTGTCCCAAAAATAAATAAACGTTAAGAAAATTAAAAAAAAAAAAAAAAAAATTAAATTATAAAAGCAATTACTTCAGTAGGAAAGAATGGTTTAGGAGCTAGGGAGCTTTATTCATAGTAGGATATTTTTCCTACAGGAATTTAAGTAATAGGAGGGCTCTGTACTTAAAAGAACATAGTGGGGCGCCTGGGTGGCGCAGTCGGTTAAGCGTCCGACTTCAGCCAGGTCACGATCTCGCGGTCCGTGAGTTCAAGCCCCGCGTCGGGCTCTGGGCTGATGGCTCAGAGCCTGGAGCCTGTTTCCGATTCTGTGTCTCCCTCTCTCTCTGCCCCTCCCCCATTCATGCTCTATCTCTCTCTGTCCCAAAAATAAATAAACATTGAAAAAAAAAAAAAAGAACATAGTTATGAAATCTGTACACATTTCAGTAAATGCACCATTTGATTATTTCTCTTTGCATGAGAGTTAACAGCTTTACTTTTCTAGCACTATTACACATCCTTAGACCATTTCCTCCATCTCTTATTAGAAACTAATTAACAGATGCCTGTGCTTTTTTTTATTATTAAGTATGCTTAGATGTTTGGAACTAGGGGACTAGGGCCTAACTCTCCTGTTTTAATCTGTTCTCTGATTAACAGATCCCATTAATTGAGAACCAAGCTATATTATTCTTGCTTAAGGGAGAAATGCCTAGGGGCACCTGGGTGGCTCAGTTGATTGACTGTCTGACTGCAGCTCAGGTCACGATCTCACAGTTCCTGGGTTCAAGCCGCACATCCGACTTCGTGCTGACAGCACTGAGCCTGGTTCGGTTTCTCTGCCTCCCTCTCTCTCTGCCCCTCCCCTCCTTGTGCTCTTGCTCTCTCTGTCAAAAATAAACAAACATTAAAAAAAATTTTTTAGGGGCGCCTGGGTGGCTCAGTCAGTTAAGCGGCCAACTTCAGCTCAGGTCACGATTTCGCGGTCCGTGAGTTCGAGCCCCGCGTCGGGCTCTGTGCTGACAGCTCAGAGCCTGGAGCCGGTTTCAGATTCTGTGTCTCCCTCTCTCTGACCCTCCCTCGTTCATGCTCTGTCTCTCTCTGTCTCAAAAATAAATAAACGTTAAAAAAAAAAAAAACTTTAAAAAAAAATTTTTTTTTACAACATAAAAGAGAAATACCTATATTTAGTAAGATTGTGCCTTTTGAATGGTCAAAGTAATTTTTATTAAGGGACTGACTTAACTAAGATCATATAGTTTAACTGAGTATCTGGTGGGTTTGGTTTCTATAACAGTATTGCTGATTCATATGGTCATCAAGAAAAGAGTTAGATTGTCAACTGGTTTGGTCATTTGGAATCTTAGTTTAGGAGAAAGAAGTTTGTTTCATCTTGTTCTTTTAAACGGTTTTTGGAATGAAATCAAAGAATGAACCAAGTAATTTTATAGAAAAGGATTAAAGTCTTGAGAACTAAGGTAGTAGCCTTCAATCAGTAGTAACTCAGGCAGAATTGAGATGGAGTGGCACTAAAGAGCCAATATTTTTTGTAAGGGAAACTTTGAGTAAGATTCTTACTATTATAAGAGCTAAATAAAAGTCATTGTTTGAGAAAGAAGTTGGGGTAGCTCTCTTAAAATAAATGAGGGGGGCTATAAGACACGGTGAGGTGGTGGCAGGGAGATGGGACAAATATTGGATGGAGCATACTAAACATTATACCTTTATCCAAAATTGAGTTGGGAAGAGAAGTTGGAGTAAGGAGAGTGAAGTCCAGAACTAGTATCACTTCAAAATACTATATAAAAAATGAAATTATGATTCTAAAGAAATGAATAAATGGACTTAAAAGATTTTGCATTAATTAGCCATAATTGAAAACATTTGTTCCCTTCTTTGAAGATTAAAAAAAGTCTTTGGTGGGAGGTACCTGTGTGGCTTAGTTGAGCATCTGACTTCAGCTCAGGTCATGTGCTCATGATTCACGAGTTCAAGCCTCATATCAGACTCACTGCTGTCAGCCTGTCAGAGTAAAGCCTGCTTTGGATCCTCTGTCTCCCTCTCTCTGCACCTCTCTCACTTGCACTCTGCCAAAAATAAATTGAAAAAAAAAAAAAAATCTTTTGGCCTCGGCTTCCCATAGTTAGGTATATCAGTTTTCTTATTTTTTTTTTTCCAGTTTTGTTATCTTTTAAACTGTTGGTAATTTGTCTGAATTTAAGTGTGATACTTAGGGGGATCTTTATTTAAATATCTATATTCTAATTAGGGAGAAAGTAATCTTCATATTAGACTGATCTTAAATATTATACTTTTTTTAATGTTTATTTATTTACTTTGAGAGAGAGAGAGAACATGAGTAGGGGGTGGGCAGAGAGAGAGAGGGAGAGAGAGAATCCCAAGTAAGCTCTGTGCTGTCAGTGCACAGCCCAACTTGGGGCTTGATCCCATGAACCATGAGATCATGAGCTGAGCTGAAATCTAGAGTTGGACGCTTAACTGACTGAGTCACGCAGGCGCCCCTATACTTTTATTTTTAATGGAGCTTTTTTTCCCTTCCCCTCAGCTACTGAACATTCATATTGTCTTCTTCCTGTAAGATTTAAGTTCTGCTATGATTTCTTTCTTTTTTTTTTTTAAGTGAAAGGTTATACTGAGTTATTTCTTAGGCAGGTACTGTATTTCGGTTGTAAATTAATGAGTGCTCTAAAGCTTTGACCTTGGTTTAAATTTGGTTACCAGCTGTGGTTGATGAGCAGATTTTGCCTTTTTAAATGACCATTTTGCTTCTTGTGAAAACAACTTCAGTAGTTGAAAACCGAGAAAAGAGACTTGATCTCTCTTCAGAAACCAATAGTGTCATCTCAGTTGGTGTTAACTACTTAGGGAGAATTCTTGGGCCTTTTCCTAGTAAATTTAGAGGATAGATAGAGTATCTGGTACTGCTAATTTCTGTGTTTTGAAGAATTGTATTTGCATTTCTAAGGTATTTTCCAAATTCAGAGATGATCACCTCCTCTCTCTTAGGACTTAAACATAGTACTTTTTAGTGGTTTTAAATGTAGTAGAATTTATGTGTTCTTTGGGTAGCCTTCAGAACAATTTTAAGAAGTCATGTTGCCTTATTTTCTCTAAGATAGATCAAATACCAAAATACCATTTGTACTTGATGGAACAGTTATGTTGACATCCTTCAAACAAGTAAAGCTTTTTGTTTTAAGCAGTTCTTATGTCTGGGATACTCAGGTGACTGTGAGGGTAGGAGATCTGTTGTCTTGGTAAACATTTCCTTCAGTGTAAGAAGAGTGAGAATGAAGGAAGGAACCAACACCTTCATTTGTGACTTCTCTGGTAGAGATTAACCACAGCTGAGAAACAATATATTAGTGTCAGACTACCTCCTCCTTCGTCAGAATAGAAGTAGTGGGATCCTTCTTTGTTTTGGCTTTGAACTAAGGTGAAGGAAACCATGTACACATAGACAAGCACAATGAAACCACAAAATATGAAGGTAATGTGGAAGGCTTTATTGAAGTAGCTTCTGCCTGCTCTGATAGGAGCTTTCCCCTGTGGCAAGTGAAAGGTGATTATTGTCTAGGAAGGACCATTTGGGTCGTCCAAGCACTGAGAAGGTGGAGAACAGCTGTGCTGAAGGCGTCATTCCTTCTCAGGATCACAGAATGAATCATTCCTGACTTAGTGTTCTTTCAAGTTTTGGTCTTCAGTCTAAGTTTTATCCTTTCCAAAATGGGGTCCATGTGAGTTCTTTTCTGTTTACTTCCAAAGAATTTTACTGTTTAAAAATTAATAGTTTCTGTTGTACTATTTAACATGAAAAAACTTGCTAATTTGTTTCAAATAGTTTTTCATGACTAATTCTGTCTAAAGTATAACAATTCCTTGACATCCAAGTTAATGATTTGGTTTGGGGCACACTTTTGTCCCTTTACTGCTTTTTTCTCCTTTGTTGTTAATAATATAACAGTAGCAAAAACTTATATAAGTGCACCAGCACTGTTAAGCATTTTACATATAGAATCAATTTCACTCATTTGTTAAAAATGCTAACTATGTAGCACTGATTAAATTTTTAATGATTTATAATTAAAAGACCGAAAGTAAAAAACAACAACAAAAGTGATAAAAAAGCAGGGGATTGGGCCAGATCTTAGTTACATAAATGTCTAGTCATCCTTAAGTGAATTTTTATTTTTTGTTTCTTTAAATCACCTCTTAGGCTCAGGAGAAAAGAAGCAACAGAGAAGATCAATTAGAACTCGTTCTGAATCAGAGAAATCCACTGAGGTTGTGCCAAAGAAGAAGATCAAAAAGGAGCAGGTTGGCTTCCTACATGTAGAGAGTTAAAACATTGTATTTGTAAATGTTGTGGCTTATATGGTATCTTAAAAGAAAAAGAAACTTTCCCCACACTGGGTTTCCTTTTTTCGGACTATTCGTATGCTTCTGTCCTGGTGAGTTCCAGTGCCCAGTTCTAATACAACCATCCCTGTGATTCTGCTTCAAGCATTTTCACAGAACATAGTCAGACTACAGGAGATGGGAAGCCAGTGGTACAAGACTCTTAAAGAATTCCTCACATTTATTTTGAAATTTCTGTTATGAGCAAAATGATTTCATGTTTTCACGATTTTTATTTGGAACCATCACTGAGTCACCCCTGCCCTTTTAAATTTTGATTTTTTGTTTAAGCTGCTGGTTTGTATTGTTTTTATTTTTTAAACAAATCAAATTAATTTAACTATGAGAGTTATATTTAAGACACAGATAATCATAGATGATCTGGTTTTTCTGTTGGTATCACAGATTTTTTGGAATGTTATTTTCCCAGTGGAATGGCACTCACCTGTGATTGGGCTATCAGAGAAACACTATTAAAGTAAAAACAAAAAAAGAGGAGGAACATTTGACTGAAAGGTATTAAACCAGTGTAACCAATATAATAATATACATATTAAATTACCTTTTTCAAAGAAATTTTAAGAAACCATTTTTCCTTTAAATTAAACTCACAATAAGAATTTTTCTTAATTTTCTAAAGTAGAAGAATACCCATTTTGTATAGCCCAGACAGCTGCTATTAAACAAAAAGAATTCTGGATAGAATTTGTTCCAATAAGCTTTATATTTTTAAAACCACTTAGTATGGAAGTGTGGACTTTTCTATTCAAATTGTTTCCTTCATAATTTTAAACTTCCAAACTTAAAAGGTAATTTTGTGGGTGCTCTATGGTATCTCCAAGCATGTAAAACAATTTTCCCAGAAACATTTAATTAAAATTTAAATAATGTACTAATTTGTCATTCATTTATCATAATTAACTTTCATACTTAGGAAATTATATTCCAAAAAATCTTTCTAAGCTCTTGCAAATCTATAGCATTCATTAACAAAACAAAGTTGTGATTTTTCCAGCTGGTTCCCAAATTCTGTGACCAGTCAGTTTAAAATTAATAAGCAGAATGAGTATAAAAAGTGGGACAAATTGTTAATGCCACTGTGTTAATAGTTAGTAGTAGAACAATACCAGTGATTGTTTTAGAAGATTTTATATTTGTATTACTAATTGTATCTTATAAAAGCGCTTCTGTTGTATGTTTTTTTACCTGTTGTAAAAAAAATAAAAATTTTTTTAAAAAGCTTAGAACAATCCTTAAATATTTACAAAATGTGTTTCAACATGCATATCTCACCACATCTTAAAGAAACATAAAATTCAACTCATAGCTAAAACAGGAACTCCTCCAAACAGCATCCTTTCTTTAATTCCAATGGTTCAGTCCTCAAATTACCACGTGTTGTACATATACATTGGCAGAATAACTTCTGATCTCGCTCTCCTAATGTAGGATCAAGACACTGTTCATAAGACACTCAAGAAAGTGCTTTTGCAATATCACAAACTTATTTTCTTAAGTTTGTACTAGCAGCAAAAGTATTGAGCTTCCAGCTGTATGGAGCCCTGTAGCACTCTCTACAGAGAGGGTCCTGATTCCCAGCAACTTAGCTGTGAGTGCAGGCGCGGAAGGGTCTTAAAGTGGCGTGAGTTACATTAACCTGAGTATCATAGTAAGTAAAAATTTATCCTAACGTCTTTGGGGCGGGAGGGGTTTATAGCAACATCGGGGCTGGTTGCAGAAACAACCCCTCTCTTGCCTCCCAGACACTGAGAAAAGGATTCTTGTTCTCTTCATATACCAAGGGAATGGTGGGAAAAGTCTTTGCTAGAAAGCATGTGGCTGTGTGTTGTCACTTGGTATTCAGCACAGGCAGCTAGGATTTAAACCCTCCCTGACCTTGAGACAGAACTTTACCCAGAAGATGGGACGGAGTTCAGATTACAGATACATTAATCACTCATCATTATTTAGATTGATGGAAGTATTGTTTTTTCCCTCTGTTAATTAAAAGTGAAAAAAATTCATTGTTAATGGTATATTTTTCTGTCCATACAGGTTGAAACAGTTCCTCAGGCTACAGTGAAGACTGGATTACAGAAAGGTGAGTTATTATAATGTTGCCTTGCATTTCCTCGATTAAAAACCAAATTTTAAGAATTACGTATTTGTACTTCATGTATTTTTGTTTGTCTCTGTAAATCACTGTTGTTGCTCTTCAGTCAAAAATTTGTGTGAAATTGAAGTATTTCCTGGCGTGTGCGTGTGTGTGTATGTGTGTGTGTGTCTTTTAGAGTTGATCTTATTCTGTACCTCCCATGTGTAAAGTCTTACTCGTTTCGGTAAATTGGAGAACACCATGTAGACTTGATACTGTTTCCAACTTTTCTCCATAAGATTCTGGGGTTTCACTGGTTAATAAACTAGGGATGTGACGAATCCATTTTTTTTGGTATTCGACTGAATACCGAATAGTAGCTATTAATGTTTATCAAACATGGACTATGACAAATCAGACAAGACAACCTGGTTGAAAAAAATCTTGCCACGTTTATTTTTACAGTGCTGTAAAATCTTTTTTTTTTTTAATTAAAATGATTCATAGCATATTTATGGCCATTATTAGATGACCTTATGCAAATCTATTTGAGATATGCACAAAGTTTAAGAAACCTTAAACTTATATCTGTATTTTCTGTGTGCAATTTGACTACAGTACAAACTCCATAGCATGATTCGTGCATTTTTGATGAGATCATTCAAACTGTATTTAATACCTGTAGTTTACTCTGGGCAAATTGCATTATTTAAAAAAAAAAAAAAAAAAAACACCAGCCTCTCTGCATTCTCGGGGAGAAGTCTGCAGCGATGGTCTCCGTGGAGATCCTCAGCAGAACTGAACAGCCTCTCGGAGGGAACACTGCTTGGCGGAGCTCCAAGAAAAGACATCGCGATCGCTGCGAGATTAGGAGGCCTGATTGCGTTGTGTTTCCACCATTCCACAGGGTCGGCGGACCGGGGAGTGCAGGGCTCTGTCAGATTCAGTGACAGCTCCGTCTCCGCAGCGATTGAGGAAACTGTGGACTGAGATTCCTGTACAATTTCATCCCAGAAACTCCAGACTTGTAGTCTCCAT
Source organism: Prionailurus bengalensis (assembly GCF_016509475.1). Lineage (NCBI taxonomy): Eukaryota > Metazoa > Chordata > Mammalia > Carnivora > Felidae > Prionailurus > Prionailurus bengalensis. The sequence goes on from NC_057344.1 coordinate 44,485,848, forward strand.
GCAAGATTTCTTTGTCGGCGGCTCGATAAACAGTTTCTTTGTTTTCAATTTTGATTTTGCCAATCCTCATTATTGGCATCTTCCTGCCTGGTTTCTTCTTCAAGACTCTGAACAATTGCTTTAACATTCAGATGATTTTTTTTTTTTGGTCTGAGCTGGATGGGTACAGCTTAAATCATGGGTCCAGCCTAAAACCACCGTTTAACGTACACTGATCAATTTCAACATGGACTGTTTTTGTTTTTTTGTTTTTTGTTTTTAAATAAAGCATCATTAATGCACATCTGCAGGGTTTTGCCAAACAGCCCAAATTGTATACATTACAATCATTAAAAGCTCTTATTTTTTTTAATATTAGTGCCGTTATCATGGAGAACAGCATGGCAGCTGTCTTTGGCAGTCTGTCATTTTTCTAGCATTTTCAGAAACTCATCGGAAATGGCGGTACCTGTGTTTCCCTTCGAAAGCCTCTCAGTACAGCACTCCTGTTCCTCTGTTAAAACTCCTTGTTAATCCAGTGATCTTTTAGGCCAAGGAAATACTTTGTGGTGGTGTTCTGGGTCCACACACCAGCAATGAAGGAGATAGATTTGTGTACTTGTGTTTTTTAATCAGCGTTAACATGGGCAGGCACCCTCATTTATAGATGTAAGGAAACATTCAGTGAAAAAACTTGTAGAATGGGATGTGATAACAAGGTTCCAGTAATCTGAGCAGTCTAAAGAGGCCCACATCCTCCACCACAGAACATGGCTATATACCAAGTGCTACTCTCACTCAGCCTGTTGCGGATCTTCATGGCCTCAGGAGACTTGTTTCTCCATGGTCTCTTCTGGACTGCACACTTCCACCATAGCTTGCTGGGCTGATCTAGATGTCTGTTTGTTGTATGGAAATTTTGGGGGAAAAAAAATCCAAAACAAACTGTGGGTTGAAATATTAACCGTCTCCTTGGTTCCCTGGTATTCACCGTGCCTGATCTGCACATTTCATCGTGGCTGTTTCTGTATAGCCTATACTGCATTAGCCCAAGAGATTGTTGCTTTGTAACTTTTTGCACTATTGTTTTGGCTGGATTTGTATTACACACAGTTTTAAAAAAAAAAAAATTCCTCACTATTCTCTGCCTTTTTTTTTTTTTTTTTCATATTTATTCCTTCCCGCACAAATTCCACATAGAGGCCTCTCATCCAGCTCTTCGTTGATTTGGCTGCACTTGAACATTGATTATCGTTCCAACCCTCAGCAATGTGCCTCCTAAATGGCATGACATATGTAGATGTGCTGCAGCACTTGTTAATGGTCACAATAAATGCCACTTCACCAAGGAAGTCTCAGATGAACAATTGTGAACATCCAAAACTTGTTCGGGGGGCAATAATCAACTGAATTGCAAAATTCGGGGGAAAATGGCACTATCCGTGTACGAATCGAATACAAATCAAAGATTTGTCACATCCCTAATAAAAACAAGATGGAGATGTCTCTGCGACCATATTTGTAAGCTACACAGTGTGTTGGGTTTTATGTCTTCCCCCTCCAAATTGAATGGTTCTCTGGATTGCTCCAAATCAATCGGCTGTCCTGTAGTTTTGATAGAATTGGTTTTTAGCTTGGAACTTGGGCTCTGTCGACGGAAAATAGCTTTAGAGCAGGAGCACTGAATTAAATGTTTTTAATAGAGCGGTTGTAAATTAAATCACTCACTATCAGGAAGGTCAGAAGCTTATGAAGTTTTGACTCATGACTTCAGTGTTACAAAGAGAGCTGTGCTTTTTTTTCACACTACAGATGAGTCTGAGGAAAGAAAGAATCTCCCACAAAAAAAATAAATAAATAAAACTTTAAGCACTATTTTAGGATTAATTTCGGTATGTTGTATTAAGGTGCCAGCGAGATTTCAGATTCCTGTAAACCTCTAAAGAAAAGGAGTCGCGCCTCCACTGATGTAGAAATGACTAGTTCAGCATACAGAGACACGTCTGACTCCGATTCTAGAGGACTGAGTGACCTGCAGGTAAATATGTTCAAGGTTCTGGGCACACTGCTTTTTCACTTTGAAAAACGAAGTAACAGAATACATTGTTTGACTTATTTTGGGGGGCTTGGGGAAGTTTTTAAATACCCAGGGAGCAAATCACCTTGGTTCTTTTGTAACTTACAAATGTCTTAATTTTGCTGATCTCTTACATAACAGAAGCATTCCTTCTATGTTTTTAAGTTTTAACTACAGTTTCTCTCAAAACACCAGGCGTATACTATCCAGGGATTTTAGAAAGGAAGAAAAAAGTTGTATCAAGGTTTAGTTGAGCAAATCTTGCTAGGATTTTCATAGCGCCTAACTTTGAGGAAACTTTTGTTTTATTTTTCTTAACAAGTGTTATGTTTTCCATGTAGGTAGGCTTTGGAAAGCAAGTAGATAGCCCTTCTGCTACTGCAGATGTAGATGTTTCTGATGTGCAGTCCGTGGATTCAAGTTTGTCAAGAAGAGGCATTGGAATCAGTAAGAAGGACACTGTGTGTCAGGTAGGCAAGCGACAAATAAGCTTGAAATAACTGCTCTAATATTCTGCCAATAATATACTAACCTGCTGGAGAGAATATTATCTTCCTAAATTATACTACTTTAAAGCTATAAGTCTAAAAGTTCTTTTCTTCCCTTTCCGAGTTGGAAATTTTATTCATATGCAATGCTAATCTTGATTGTGATACTCAGTTCTGAATTAGAAGTAAAAGGAAAGGATCACCTGGCTGGCTCAATCTATAGAACATGCGATTTAATCTCGGAGTCATGAGTTCAAGTCCCATGCTGGGCCTAAAGTTTACTTAAAAAAAAAAAAAGTATTGTATGGAAACCAATTTGACAATAAATTTCATTAAAAAAAAAAAAGTAAATGACATATGATTGATTTCAAAAACATTTTCTTAAATTTAAGTTGGTATTACTTTTTTTTTTTTAAGTTTATTTATTTTGAGAGAGAGAGAAAGGGAGCACACAGGAGGGACAGAGAAAGAGAATCCCAAGCAGGCTCTGTACTGTCAGTGCTGAGCTTGACACGGGGCTCGAGCTCACTAACTGTGAGATCGTGACCTGAGCCAAAATCAAGAATCGGGCACTTAACTGACTGAGCCATCCAGGTGCCCTGATATTACCTTTTTAAATATATGTTTACCCTTTTTGAAAAATACTGCTTTGCCGTGTGGGGAAAAGTTAAAATGTGCAGATTCCAGAGAAGGAATCATGAAAGATCAAATATGCCTTTTAAACTTTATACCATATTGGGTCTGGAAATAGTTATCTAATTCAGTGGTTCTCTCTCTTTTTTTTTTTTAAATATAAAATATAGAAGTCTTCCTATATTATTATTTTTGTCATGATGAGTACCAGGTGATGTATGGAATTGTTGAATCATTATATTGTACACCTGCAACTAATATAACACTGTATGTGTTATTATTAACTGGAATTAAAGTAAAAATGTTAAAAAATAAAATAAATTTACTTACTTCAGGGGTTCTTAAAATGAGGGCCAAGGACCAGCAGCATCACCATTGTCAGGAGACTTGTTAGAAATGCAAATTCTTGGGCCCCAGCCTAGACCTGCTGAATCAGAAGCTATGGGAGAGCACCCAGAAATCTGTCTTAACAGGCCTTCTGAGTGATTCTAATGCCTGCTAAAGTTTAAGAATGACTACTTTTTGCCATATTACAGATCTGTGAAAGCTCTGGTGACTCTCTGATTCCTTGTGAGGGAGAGTGCTGCAAACACTTTCACCTGGAGTGCCTGGGATTGGCATCACTCCCTGATGGAAAGTTCATCTGTGTGGAATGTAAAACCGGTAAGTTTACTTAGTTTGATAGATATGAAAAGACAAATAGGGAGGAATGTGTGATGCCAGCATCCCCCGTGACGTCTAATTCCCTTACCACTTTTATGTAGCTCTCATCTTCCACTCCCCGTAGGTATTTCAACAAATTAAGAACATTCAGTGATTGGGATTTCTAAGATCAAATCGTCGAGATGGATTTGTGTTTTATCTAAGCAACTATGCAATATATATATAAAGTGAATTATTTTTAGATGGGTTTGAGAGTTTTGTGTTCAATAAATTGGGTTAAAGTCCCCTTGACTTTAATAGATTGGATAAACATTAGTCACAAACTCACGAACTATAACCATGGTGATTATATTTTTACTGGAAAGATGGAGCTACTGGAAATTGTTTTTTAGACAGTTTAGGGGATTTTGGATTCATCATTTTGGTCTTATGTTCCTCCTCCCACCCACCCCCCCCCCCCCCCGCCCCATATAGACTACCACTGATCAAAACAATTTATAGAGAGAGAAAGTGTAATTCCTTACCCAAAGTCAAAAGACAACATATGATGAAAATGGGATTTAAACCCAGGAAGTAGCTTAACCCCGGAGTCCTTACTCTGTACTGTTGCCTTTGACAACCTTGATGAAGTAGGGTGGAGATTGCACACACATGCAAAAAATGAAGCTACAAAAGCTGTTTTGAACATATACTTGTATTTTTTCCTATATAAGATATTATTTATCACATTTAGCTTCTGCAGTAAAACTTTAGGACAGCTTGCCAACTGGCAGCCTCAGGGTCAGATTATCTGCGCGTCATTTTACTTGGCCTTTGGAATGTTTTGAATGTGTGAACATGGATCAGGCACGTATTCTTGGTTCCTCACATTCCCTGCCATTCCCTTTTCTAAAACCCTGTCATTCCAGTCTTTTATGTAATCTGCCTGGCCCCTTGTAAGCACTCAAGTTGCAGTTTCTGTTATAAACTACTGATAGGAGGGACCACGTATCGTGTTATTAAAATACTCTGAGGGCTTTTCTCCTAGCTCTAGAACCCAACAGAGCAAATTCTGCCAACAAAGGCTAGATCTAGTTTAATTTGGCACACATCTATTAGAAAATTTAGAAGACGAATTTAGAAAGGAAAGTAGAAAATTTAAAAACAAGTAGGGCAAAGTTGGAAGACTTACTTCCTGATTTAAAAATTCACTACAAGGCAAAACAATTTAAAAAAATTTTTAATTAAAATTTACTACAATCCTACAGTAATTAAAATAATGTGGTACTGGCATAAAGACAGAAATATAAACCAATGAAGTAGAATAGGAAGCCCAGAAATAAACATTCACACATATGGTCAAATGATTTTTTTGATAAGAGTGCAAAGACCATTCAATGGGAAAGGATAGTCTTTTTAACAAATGGTGCTGAGGGGTGTCTGGGTGGCTCAGTCGGTTAAGTGTCTGACTCCTTCTCAGGTCATGATGTTGTGGTTTGTGAGCTCAAGCTCTGCGTTGGACTCTGTGCTGACAGCTCTGAGCCTGGAGCCTGTTTCAGATTCTGTGTTTCCCTCACTCTGTCTGCCCCTCCCCCGCTCATGCTTGCTCATGCATGTGCCCTCTCTCTTTCTCTCCCTCTTTCTCTCAAAAATAAACAAACATTAAAAAAAAAAAAAAAAACACTAAAAGCAAATGGTGCTGGGGAAACTAGATACCCACATACAAAAGAATGAAGTTGGACCTTTACCTAATAACCATATATAAAAATTAATACAAATGGATCAAAGACCAAAACATAAAAGCTAAAACTATAAAAATCTTAGAAGAAAACATAGGGGAAAAGCTTCATGACATTGGATTTGGCATTGATTTCCTGGATGTAACACCAAAGGCATGGGCAACAAAAAAAATAAATTGAGCTTTATCAAAATCAAAACCTTTGTACACCATTAACAGACTGAAAAAGCGACCTACAAAATGGAAGAAAACATTGGCAAATCACATATATGAGAAGGGATTAATATCCAGAATGTGTAAAGAACTTCTATAACTCAACAACAAAAAACAAAAAACCCAATTGGGCAAAGGATTTCAGTAGACATTTCTCCAGAGAAGATGTACAGATGGGTCAATAAGCACATGAAAAAATGCTCAAAATCATTAGTATTCAGGGAAATACAAATCAAAATCACATGAGATGCCATTTCACACTTATTACAATGACCATTATAAAATAAAAGTAAAAAGCAGAAAACACATGTTGGCTAGGATATGGAGAAATTGAAACCTTTGTGCACTGTCAGCAGTAATGTAACATGGTAGGTACAACCTCTGTGGAAAATAGTATGGCGGTTCCTAAAAAAATTAAACATAGAATTACTATATGGTTCAGCTATTCCACTGTGGGGTATATACCTGAAAGAACTGAAAACAGAGACTCAAACAGATATTTATACACCCATGTTCACTGCAGCATTATTCACAATAGTTAAAAGGTAGAAATGACCCAAGTGTCCATAGATGAATGGATGGATAATAAAATGCGGTGTGTACATGCAACAATTTTTTTTTTATTTTTTAAATACTTATTTTCGAGAGAGGGAGAGGCAGAACGTGAGCAGGGGAGGGCCAGAGAGAGGGAGACACAGAATCTGAAGTAGGCTCCAGGCTCCGAGCTGTCAGCACAGAGCCCGATGCAGAGCTTGAACTCAGACCATGAGATCATGACCTGAACCAAAGTTAGACGCCTAACCGACTGAGCCACCCAGGTGCCCCTATGCAACAGAATATTTTTTAAAATGAGGAAAAAAAGGAAATTAAAAAATGAAATTCTAATACATGGAAATTCTAATTCTATAATATGGATGAACCTTGAGGACATGATTGTGGATGAAATAAGCTAGTCACAAAGGACATATATTGTTTGATTCTACTTTGATCAGTTACCTAGAGTAGTCAAGTTTATAGAGACAGAAAGTAGAGCAGTTGTTACCAAGGTGTGTTTTGTTTTGTTTTGTTTTGTTTTGTTTTGTTTTGTTTTGTTTTGTTTTGTTTTACACTAGTTTTTACCTGAGAGAAGTGGGGAGTTCTTATTTAAATGGATACAGAAGGGTGCCTGAGTGGCTCAGTCAGTTGACTTTGGCTCAGGTCATGCATGATCTCACAGTTTGTGAGTTCGAGTCCCCCATCAGGCTCTCTGCCATCAGTGCAAAGCCTGCTTCAGATCTTCTTTTTCCTTCTCTTTGCCTTTTTGTCACTCGCACGTATGCTCTCAGTCTCAAAAATAAACATTAAAAAATACATAAAAATAAGTGGGTACGGAATTTAAATATGGGATGATGAAAAAGTTCTGGCGATGGATAGTGGTGATGGTTGCAAAATAATGAGTTCTTAATGTCACTGAACTGTACATTTAAAAATGGTTAAAATGGTAGTGGCGCCTGGGTGGCTTAGCTGGTTAAGCGACGGACTTCAGCTCGGGGCATGATCTCGTGGCTTGTGAGTTCAAGCCCCACATCGGGCTCTGTGTGAACAGCTCAGAGCCTGGAGCCTGCTTTGGATTCTGTGTCTCCTCCTTTCTCTGCCCCTCCCATGCTCATGCTCTGTCTCTCAATAAATAAACGTTAAAAAAAAAATAAAAATGGTTAAAATGGTAAATTTTATGTTATATATTTTTAACCACAGTTTAAATAACAATTATTTTTTTAATTTTTGATTTATTATATGAAAATTAGTTTGATACCAATTTGTTACCCTTCCAACATAATAGGAGTAAAAACTCCAAACCATTGTTTAAGTTCATTTAGAAAGTTTTCTTTTGTTTATCAAAAGACAAACATTTGCATGTAAAAAGTATTGCAAGATAGGGGTGCCTGGGTGGCTCAGTTGGTTAAGCATCAGACTTCTGCTCTGGTCATGATCTCACAGTTCCTGAGTTCAAGCTCCGCATTGGGCTCTGTGCTGACAGCTCAGAGTCTGGAGCCTGCTTTGTATTCTGTGTCTCCCTCTCTCTCTGCCCCTACCCCACTCACGCTCTTTCTCTCAAAAATAAATAAACATTAAAAAAAATTTTTTTAAGTATTACAGGATACATGCCTAATAAATTCTTATACTGTTCTTTTTATTGTTTAAGACAAATGTGATTTCTGGAAAGAAAGCACTTTCATTTTACCTTGTGATTAAAATGTTTTACCTTATGATTAAAATATGTAACAGTCAAGCTTACTTATTAATTATTCTAAATGAAGACTGTTTCCTACTGAGAAGGGAGATTATTGGAAGCACTCATATCCTTAGATCTCTAAGGAGGTTGATAGTTCAGCTCTCTATAACAGTGTTACTAGTTATAGCAATTTTCATTTATATAAGACCTATTTTGATCATTATCCAAGTGAAAGCCTTTTTTTACATAGAGCAATTTATGCAATTAGGCAAAGCTGTAAAATCAAACTTCTTAGCCTTTAAAATAATTTCTTTTAATTTTTTAATTTTCTAAAAGTTATTTTTAAAACAATACTGTTGCTTTCATATCTACATACATGTTAAAATATAATTTGAAATTATATAAATGTAACAAGACAACAAAAAGAACCTCACAACCCTGCTGTCCTTTATTTTACAACAAAACCAGTAAAGGAAAAAAAAAAAAAAAACCAACACGTTTGAACATCACAGTTGTAAGTACTAATTTTAAACAATTTTTATAATTCAGCTAATTTGTAAAGGTTAGATACTTCCAAAATAAAATCTAACTCTCTGTAAAAAAATTAAAACAAAAAAACGATTCCATTTTTGTCTTTCAGATTTTTTATAGCATTGTGAGAAAAATGGGCAAAAGACTTGAAAGTCTGTTTCCAAAACATGATATCCAAATGGCCAGTAAATAATCACTTAAAATTCTATCCATAAAACAGACACAAAATGAAAACTCCTATCCTAATAAAAGAGGCAGAAGATTAAAGCTAGGCACTTATTCAAACTGTATAAATTAAGGACAGAGAAAATATTAAAATTACCCACAGAAAAGACAGTTATCTTCCAAGAATAGAACAACAAAAATGTTATCCTTTTAGTTCTTGGTTTACAACTAAACATCTTTTTCTGTATCTTTATTTCCTCTCTTGTGAATGATCTGTGTATGTTTTATTCATTTGTGTATTGTGGTGGTAAAGATGTTCTTAGCGTTTGTTAGTACTTTAAATTTATTTCTAATTACACAAATAATATATAAATACTGTCTTACGAAAATATAATTATAGCTGAAGCAGCGTGCACTTAACATTTTTCTGTGTGTTGAAACAAAATGTATTAATTTTCTATAACTTGCTTTTTTCACTATCTTGGGACTCTTTTTATGTCTAAACAGATACATTTTATTTAATTACTACGTAGGGTTCCATAGTATGCATCTATCATAGTTTATTTAACTGTTCTCCTGTTGAAGGATGTTGGAGTTGCTTTCAGTTCTTTGCAGTTACAAACAATGCTTCAGTAAACCTCCTTTTATATATACAAGGCTTCCCTAATGTAGATAGCAAAAAGCGGCATTTCTTGGTCACAGAAAATGAATGTATGTTTAATGGATACTGCCACGTAGCCTTCTAAAGGTAGTACCTTTGAACCTAAACTCCTACTAGCAATATATGAGAGTACCTGTTTCCCATGCCCCATCAATAATTGGTATTATCAAGCTCTTTTTTCTTGATGACTTTTTAAAATATTACTTGGGTTTTAATTAGCATTTATCTGATTACTGGTGAAGTTGAGCATTTTTCCATTTGTTTATTGGCTGTTTGTCTTCCTGCTTTCTGTAAATAGCCTACTTGTATCCTGCCCACATTTATTTATTTATCTATCTAATTATCAATTTATAAGTAAGCCCTACATTCAATGTGCGGCTGAACTCATGACCCCAAGATCAAGAGTCACATGCTCTATCGGCTGAGCCAGCCAGGCACCCTTGCCCACTTTTGTACTAAGCTGTTCTGTTTCTGTATTAATTTATAGTTCTGTATAAATTTTGATTAGTTACCTTTGCTTATATCTTGCATATATTTTCTCCATAGGTGAACTCTTTTTGTAACAAAACATAATCCTTTATCATCTTCGTTGCATATATTTTTCCACATCTGTCTTGTCCCTTCTTTTTATCCTACTCTATTCTATTCTAATTGACATTATTTCTAACTTTAGATGTTTGGCAGATTGACCAGTGGAACCATCTGAGATTAAATTTTTCTTTGTTGGAAGGTGTTTTGTTTTTTTTTTTTTTCAACGTTTATTTTGGGGACAGAGAGAGACAGAGCATGAACGGGGGAGGGGCAGAGAGAGAGGGAGACACAGAATCAGAAACAGGCTCCAGGCTCTGAGCCATCAGCCCAGAGCCTGACGCGGGGCTCGAACTCACGGATCGCGAGATCTTGACCTGGCTGAAGTCGGACGCTTAACCGACTGCTCCACCCAGGCGCCCCTGTTGGAAGGTTTTTAATGATGGTTTCAATTTCTTTAATAGTGTGTAGAACTATTCATATTTTCTATTTATTTTTGTGGGAGTGGTGATAATTATGCTTTTCTTTTCTTTTTTTTAATGTTTATTCATTTATTTTGAGAGAGAGCAGGAGTGGTTGAGGGGCAGAGAGAGAGAGAGAGGGAGAAAGAGAATCCCAGTGTGGGGATGTGGGGCTCGATCCCATGAACCACGAGATCATGACCTGAGGTGAAATCAAGAGTCAGTTACTCAACAGACTGAGCCACCCTGCTTTTCTAAGAATCTGTCCATGCATGTAAATTTTCAAATTATTGGCAATTTTTTTAACAGTTGCAGGAATTGAAATATTAATTCTGATATTATTGCTTTTTATCTCTTTATTTTATTAGTCATTCTTGCCAGAGATATCAGCTTTATTAATCTTTTTCCAAAAACACCCAACTTCTGTTTTTTTTAATCCTTCCCAATGTATATTAATTTCACTCCATTCTTTTTTATTTATTTTTAATTTACATCCAAGTTGGTTAGCATATAGTGCAACAATGATTTCAGGGGTAGATTCCTTAATGCCCCTTACACATTTAGCCCATCCTCCCTCCCACAAGCCCTCCAGCAACCCTCTGTTTGTTCTCCATATTTAAGAGTCTCTTCTGTTTTGTCCCCCTCCCTGTTTTTATATTATTTTTGCTTCCCTTCCCTTGTGTTCATGTGTTCTGTGTCTTAAAGTCTTCATATGAGTGAAGTCATACGATATTTGTCTTTTCTCTAATTTTACTTAGCATAATACCTTCTAGTTCCATCCACATAGTTTCAAATGGCAAGATTTCATTCTTTTTGATTGCCAAGTTATACTCCATTGTATATATATACCACATGTTCTTTATCCATTCATCCATCGATGGATATTTTGGGCTCTTTCCATACTTTGGCTATTGTTGATAGTGCTGCTGTAAACATTGGGGTGCATGTGCCCCTTTGAAACAGCATACCTGTATCCCTTAGATAAATACCTAGTAGTGCAGTTGCTGGGTCATAGTATAGTTTTATTTTTAATTTCTTGAGGAACCTCCATACTGTTTTCCAGAGTGGCTACACCAGTTTGCATTCCCATCACTCCATTCTTAAAGAGTGCTTTCACTGGGTATGGAATGCTAGTTTAGTAAAAGTTTTCTTTCAGCCCTTTGAAGATAACATCCCATTGTTTTCTGGCTTCCATTTTTCCCTTGCTGTCAGCTCTCAGTCTTATTGTTGCTTCTTTGAAAATCATTGTCGTTTCTGTGGGTAATTTTAATATTTTCTCTTTGTTGTTGATTTACTACAGTTTGAATGAGATATCTAGTTATAATTTTTCTGTGTTTTGTATTAGGATTATGAGTTTTCATTTTATGTCTGTTTTACATATGGAAACTGTAAGACATACCTAATGGAATCTTCATTGTCTTTGGTAATTTATTTATTCTGGGTTGGAAAGACCTTCTCACTCCCAGCTCCCATATGTTGAAAAGTTCTGCTCTGGGTTTTCTATGGGTTAATTTTATTGTAGAGTGAGAAAGTGAAGACCTAAATTGTTTTTAGTGCTTTATCTCCAAATTGATTATCAGTTGTTCTAGCCAAAATTATTAAATAACCTTTTAGCTGCTTTTATTTAAAAGGAATATGCTTTGGGGCGCCTGGGTGGCTCAGTCCGTTGAGCGTCTGACTTCGGCTCAGGTCACGATCTCACCGTCCGTGAGTTCGAGCCCTGCGTCGGGCTCTGTGCTTACTGCTCTGAGCCTGGAGCCTGTTTCGGATTCTGTGTCTCCCTCTCTCTCTGACCCTCCCCCGTTCATGCTCTGTCTCTCCCTGTCTCAAAAATAAATAAAACGTTAAAAAAAAAAATAAAAAAAAAAAAAAGGAATATGCTTTATAAATAAACGTTAAAAAAATTTTTAAAGGGATATGCTTTCATCAGATTTTATTTAATTTGTGTTCCTCAACCAATTTTTCAGGACAGCACCCATGTTTTTCATGTAAAGTGTCTGGTACAGATGTGAAGCGTTGCTCTGTTGGTGCTTGTGGGAAATTTTATCATGAAGCCTGTGTTCGCAAATTCCCCACTGCCATCTTTGAATCAAAAGGATTCCGCTGTCCCCAGCACTGTTGCTCTGCCTGTTCCATGGAGAAAGATATCTACAAAGCAAGTAAAGGTAAAATGGAGCTTAAAAGAGGGACAAAGTGTTTTGGGTTTTTGTTTTTTTGTTTTTTTGTTTTAATTTTTTGTAATGTTTATTTATTTTTGAGAGAGAGAAAGAGACAGAGCCATGAGCGGGGGAGGGGCAGAGAGAGAGGGAGACACAGAATCTGAAGCAGGCTCCAGGCTCCCAGCTGTCAGCACAGACCCTGATGCGGGACTTGAACTCATGAACCATGAGATCATGATCTGAGCCAAAGTTGGATGCTTAACCGACTAGCCACCCAGGTGCCCCGGGTTTTGTTTTTGTTTTTTGTTTTTTTGGTTTTTAAGTACAGTAGTAAATAATAAGCGCATTATTATAAAAAATATATCAGGTATTATCTTTCTGTGTATATATAGATATATACAGCTTTCTGTAGATATAACAGCTCAGCCACGATAGATAGCATGATAGAGATTAGGTTCTAATTGAAATTATGAAAATTCTATATGTTCAAAATTACCCTTGAAAATTTCTTTAACAGGTGACATTAAGACCACCATCTCTCCAGCAGTGGAGCAGACAAGTTTTTCTTTGCGTGATCTCTCAGTGGGCACTGCATTTAGGATCCTGCATAAGGAATGACAGAGCCAAACTCGTGAAAAAAAATATTATCTTACTATAACAGCATCACATAGGACCCAAAAGAGTCCAACTCCAAAAAACTCATTTTATATCCAGCTGATACCTAATTATGTAGATTTTTTTTTTTTTAATTTATCTTTAAACAGGTCGCATGATGAGATGTTTGAGATGTCCAGTAGCCTATCACTCTGGAGATGCTTGCATTGCTGCCGGAAGCATATTTGTATCCTCGTACATTCTCATCTGTAGTAATCATTCCAAACGGAGCAGCAGTTCATCCTCTGCCATAAATGTAGGCTTTTGTTTCGTTTGTGCTAGAGGTGAGTGTCAATCCTTTCTCTCCATTTCTTTGAGTTCATTGGCATATTTCCCCACTGAAATGGAGATTCAGTAATACCCCTGAGACATTAACACTTTCAGTAGTCCCTTTTATAACATTAAACATTTCAATTGTTAGAATATTAATTCTTCTATAAATTAAGCTAAAATCTAAATTTTTTAAATAACTTAAAATTACAGATAAGTTCTTAGTGTTCCTGTATGGCGTATCAAACGTATTCCCTTCTGCAAACAATTCTTCTATTGGAAGTAGACTCTTCCCATATCATATTCTTTAATCCAGAGCTTTCAACTGATTGAGATTTCACTTGGAAGGAGAGATGAGCACATTTAGTTTTTAATTGTTTATGTTGTATTTTATCATGTTTTGGTCTGGCATTGAGGAAGGCCTGATGGGATACAGCCAAGGCAACATATGTGGTGGTGGTAGCTAAGAGCCAGCAATGCAAGCTTTCTTACTTGCCAGCTGTTGGTATTTAAGTATGCCAAGAGCTTGATCAAGTAAAAACAATATTGTGGCCCTGAGGGGGTCAGTGAAGTGGAGTTCACGATAAATGTAAAATAGAATTTCTTTAGTTGAATATAGTACAGAGCATTCAGCATTACAGAGTATCTCAGTTGTATTATAATAAAACAATTTTCAGTGTTTAGTAAACATTTTAGAAATTAACTAATATCCCCAAATACAGTTTGTTTTTTCAAGTATAAGTGCTAACTTTTCTGAACTTTGAAAGGACTCTGGTATATCGGGCCAATTAGATTATGTTTAGACTGTGCTGAAGATGAAGTGTTTGGTTTGGTTTTGGTGTTACGTGGTTTCATTTTGGTTTTTGCTTTAGGATAATAATTCTTTTAATTTGGTGAAAGCACTGTAAAAAATATTTTTAAATAGAATTTAGGTAGTGTGACAGATCTTGAGTTGTTTTGGTTTTGTGTCTCTCTTAAAAAAAAAAATAGAGGAGGTGGGCAGTAAAAGGTTAAATAAATGGCTGTCCTCCTGGTGGCAGCCCATTGTATGTAGGCTTTCAGTTCAGTTTGCCCCACTGTGTGCTAAATCCCTGGGGCTGTTTGCCCTTACTGGGGAAGCCTTGTGTCTTTATTTAGGGGAGCAATTACAGCTGTATCCTGCTCTGAAACCTGGCTGGTGCATGGAGGAGGAAGTCTGCAATGTTTTGTGCCACATAGTTATTAACAAGTGGCAGAAAGGATTCAAATAGTCAAAAGAAATAAAAAGTCACCACTGGTGTCTTTTCCATCTCCCCATCCCTAAGAAAGTAATGATAGTATGGAAATACTGAATTATCAGTTGAATGGCTAGCTTTAGAGGCTTTAAACAGATGAGTGTCAGTGATAGCATGAAGTCTCACTTTGTAAATATTTTATTCTACCTTGCTAGGCACTTAATATTACTCACGTTTACAGGGTGTGTGTGTGTGTGTGTGTGTGTGTGTATAACTGAGCCAACATTTTAAGTATCAAGTTTATAACTCTCATGCCAGCTTACTTTGGAGTACATTCTGAATCAGTTACCATCAGTATATTAACCAATACTTTCTTTTGCTCTATTTCATTCAATAATTGGGAAACCTTTAAAACAGGTATTTTCAATGTAAGATAGGTAGAAAATGGCCATTGTCAAGGAACCTAGCTTTATAGGGATTCTACCCATTTTAAGTTTAACTTCAGATGCCTTGATTAAAAAAAAGCTTGAGATAATGGAAATACTGGATCTGTATTTGCATGTTATCAATTTGACAGTTATTCTGAAAGATATACTATATTTATATGCCTGTATAATCAAGATTATTTAATTCCCAAATATTTGAACTAAGAAACTGTGCAGTAAACAAACTTTCATTTTCCTTTTTAGCCTTTTACAGAAACTTATTCAAAATAGATCAGATGTTGGGATTTGAGAAGGCTGAAGTCAAAAGTTTTCACAAGTAAATGATATGAGTTCTTTCATCAGTATTTATAGAGGTCTCCTTTTTTTAAAAAAAATTGTTTTTAGTGCTTATTTAGAGAGAGAGAAAGCTCGCATGGGCAAGAACAGGAGAACAGGAGAAGGGCAGAGACAGAATCCCAAGCAAGGCTCCGCACCATCAGTGGAGAGCCTTATGTGGAGCTCGAACTCAGAAACCTCAAGGTCATGACCTGAGGCCAAATCAGGAGTTAGTATAACCGTATAACCCACTGAGCCACCCAAGCGCCCCAGGTCTCCTTGTTTTTAAAGAGGCCTAAATGTAATAAATTCACACATAAAAGGTTTTAATTGTGTATGTTTTGGTATTAGAAAGCTTTGTTTTGCTTTTGTTTCTTGCCTTATACAGAGTTTTTCCCTCCTCATGAAGGATTTTTCTCTTAGTTCATGATTATTGGTTGTTTAAAATAATTCTGCTAATTCTTAAGGACTGAAATATCTAGAAATATTTTTAGAAATGTTTAGAAATGCTCCTTCCCTCCCCTCATGGCACCATAGGAAATGTTCAGTCCTAACATTTCCTTTCATCTGGTGGGTGGGGGGGCATAAAATAAAAGTTACTTAATGTTCTATGCCTTTCTTTGTGATGGTAATTTATAATGGAGAAGGTAGACTAGGGTTTTCTTTTCATTTTAATAATAATAGCAATTTTTTTTTTTTTTGCATCTGTAAATCAAACTCTACCAGATACCATCTGAATGGTCACAGTTGCCCTAAGAAGTTATTTCCCCATTTTATGTAGATGAGAACACTGAAGCCCAGATTCCATAATTTACCTGAAGGTCATAGAAATTGTTAAATAGAGGGACTAGCATTTGTACCTGATCTGTCTCATTTCAAAGCCCATGTTTTTTATACTATCCTGCTTCTCTCTATTAAACATATGAAATTCATTTGACATTATATAACTTTTTTTTTAAACTTTTTTTTAAACGTTTATTTATTTTTGAGACAGAGAGAGAGACAGAGCATGAACGGGGAAGGGGCAGAGAGAGAGGGAGACACAGAATCGGAAGCAGGCTCCAAGCTCTGAGCCATCAGCCCAGAGCCCGACGCGGGGCTCGAACTCATGGACCACGAGATCGTGACCTGAGCTGAAGTCGGACGCTTAACCGACTGAGCCACCCAGGCACCCCAGCATTATATAACTTTTATTAGAAGATTTTTATACTATTGCCAATTAGCAGTTTTAAGTTCCATTCTGTCCTCCAGATCAGAGTTAGGTCTTGACTCTTTCTCAATGTAGTAGGTAGCACCAAATGAAGATAACACCCATGGCAAAAATAAATGGTAACCCTTTTAAAAACAAAACTCTTGACTCTTCTCAAAATGATCTCTATAAAACGGCTGTCATGATCCTTATTGCAAAGTCCTCAGACCATTATAAACTGTCTAGTAACCAAACAGAGCAATGTTCCCTGGTCTCACACTCACCTAGGTTAAGAGTGGCCTATAGTGAACTCAACAAGGGGAAGAGGATAGGAGGGTGTCACAGGTGGGTTAGAGGAGATCTGTTTCCTTCCAAACAGGATAGCTGGGTTAGTAGATCAAAAGAACTATCTTATAAACCCTTAGGTTGGTAATTACTTTATGTCATGGCAGGGGGAAAAAATGTAAATGGTTTGCATTACCTTAGTGAAGTTCAACAAGTCCTGGCTCCTTTAAAATCATGTTATCATACTGATAGAGAACAGCTTCATTATCTGGCAGAAAAAGATATGACTAGAGAAGAAGAGACTCAATTCTGCCTTTCAGTGTTGCTTGATACATTGAAGGTAGATCAGTGTTTCTACTATGTTATGTAAATAACTCTTACTTGCTATTAAGTGATATGTCATTTTGTTCTTTGGATTGTCATCACAGTATTTCTAAATATTAAGGAGTGTAGCTTTGTGTATCATAGCAGGTTTTAAGTGTGACATCAACTGCAGTTTACATCTTCAAATTAATTTGTGGTTTTCTTCTGGGTGTGTAGGTTTTTACGGGATAAGAAACCGAGTAGCTCAAACTCCCTTTAATAACTCTGGCAAGCCTTTTCTGTCAGTTTTTTCTTTTTCTTCATATTCTCATTTTCCCCCCAACTTTTAGCACAGCTACATAATAGGTGTTGGTTTATTTTTTACCTTCATGGAATCATGGGTAGTTTCATTGCAGCTCATCTCTTTCTGTTTGTTTCGTATAGGGCTGATAGTTCAGGACCATTCAGACCCCATGTTCAGTTCATATGCCTATAAGTCCCACTACCTACTGAATGAATCAAATCGTGCAGAGTTGATGAAATTACCTATGATTCCTTCTTCGTCAGCTTCCAAAAAGAAATGTGAGAAAGGTAATAATCAAAATAGTTTATCTCTTGCTTTTTATTTTTGCATTTCCTTTTTTTTTTCTCTTTAAATGAAGGGGGGAAATGTATGCCTGTCAAGCACTATCTGTTGCTTTTGGTAAATTCTACCTTGGTGGTTGTGACTGTGTCTTCATATGGCTGCAACATTATTAAAAAGGGCTTAAAATAATTCCATTTTGGAAATTCTTACTTCTCGTTGAATAAATTCTCACACATTCCATCTATCTGTGGGTTATTAAAATTGAAAGACTGAGTAGGATTTTGCTTAATATAGAAAGATTCTAAGGGCTCTTTCTCTTCTGCCTGATGGAGAACTACCATTCATGTTAGAATAGAATAGACGTGATGTAAATTATCATGAACTTTCAACTAAAAAACCAGGATAGGTTATTAAAAGAGGGAAGCCAAGATACTGGTACTTAAAATTTTGATTTTAGGCTACATTTTATCCTTTTGTTTCTTAAATGTTTTTGTTAAGATGCTATGAAAACTAGTTGCCCTTCTCTTAGGAGACTTTGGTGGGCAGCTGGGGTAGTTTATCCCCAATATTGGATATTGAAAGGCAGCCCAGCTCAACTGAAGAATTACTTATGGATAATTTATCCACAGAGAATCAAGAACTAAATGTAATTTATATTCTCCCTAATAATTTATAAAAGCAAATCTTATATTTAACTTTACATAGCCTGCTTATAAAAAAGGAAAAAGTAGTTTAACAGTACTATATTATTTTGGGAGGTCTTATCCCAGAGGGTAAAATGAATAACCTTGAAGGAAAAGGCCTTTTCCTGTATACATTCCCATTATGATCGGGGAGCCAAGTTCAGAATCTTTAAAGGAAATTTGATTCATACCTAAAATACTAGGTATATTTGAAATAGGTTTTTTTTTTTTCCCCATTCTTTATGTTGCCTGCTTGATGATGTATCTTTGCTCTTTGTCAGACATCTGAAGTGGCAACCCAAGACTAAAAAATGTGTAATTAAGCAGATTGATTAGAACCTATGGAGAAGTAGGTTGGAGAGAGTATTGGCTTGCTCATTTGTTTGTTTGTTTTTACATTGAAGTCAGAGTATGTCACCTTACTGGTGATACCATCTACTTCTGAAACAAACATGGACGTAGGTCTGGCTAACTCCATAATGCAATAAAATTACCCGAGGCATTCATTTTAGGAAATGCCTTATTTCCTACTGGCGCTTTTATAAAATTAGATTAATTCAATTGTTTCTTACTTTGTTTTTGGTACTCAGTATTGACCTTGACATGAATTGAAATTATTTTGAGCCCTCTGTTTGCTTAGCTTGAACCACATCTTCTTCTTGCATCCTAAAGCAGTTTTCTTGCATAGCACCAAGGTGGATTGTTCATATTTTCATTTTTCTTGTGTATTTTTTGTCAAAAAATCGTGATGATTTTCATTGATGATTCTGGGTCTGTATTTCCTCTGAAATAACACTTAAAATTGAGGACTATTCCATAATGTTAAAAATGGCCAGCCTGACTTCCACATCAGCTCTAATGATCACATGTCTCCTAAAGCTGTTTGCAAAGTCTGCTCTCCCTATTGGTAATTTCTTTCTGATGGAGAAGTCAGTTATCTCATTTTTATTTTAAACTTACCAAACCCCCTACCTAGGCTAAGAGCACTCAGGCAGCTAATCTGTAGGTTGGAGAATTGGAGCAATTAATCCACATTGAGATCTGCAGACAAAGGAAAAAATCTTAATGACTGAAGTAAAAGCTTTTAAGCAGAGGAAATATAGTAATTTATTTCATCACTGATTGTATATAGATTTTCTTTTTGTTTTTATGTTAATCAGTTAGAAGTTTGAAAGTCTACAGGAAGAAAAGATTTTCTGGAAAATTGATAGCAAACCCTCAAAAGGTTAGAGCGTGTGATTTCATAAAGTTGTGTAGAGGGCTCTTAACCTTTTGCTTATGAGATATTAAACCTCAGTACAATCAGGTTATGGGCCTGATTTTCCAACACAATTTTTTTTTTTTTTGCAGTAAATGTCTTTATTATATTTCATCTTCAGTGGTTAACATCCTTCTCTGTCACTTGTTGAAATACCTTTTAGAAATACCTAATCTCCCCCCAAATCTCTTTTATATTTTTGCATTAAAAAATATCCTTTTGTTTTGTTTGCTGTACTTGTCTTGGTCTTAATCCAGAGATCATTTTGTGTATTTCAAAGGAGAGGATTTTGCCAGGGAACCTGGAGAGGGATCTCCTTGTTGTGTGGTACTTATTCCACAGTGACATTTACTTAGTTTTATGCTATAAAGCAGTGGTTCTCAATGTGAAGTCAGAAAAACTTATATAAACAATTTTTTACTATGTTTAATATTTCAGAAAATCTAACAGAATCACACATTTGCACAAAATAAGGCTGCATACATTTCTTTATATTTGGCTATGATTTGAACAACTTAATGTGATAGTTTTGTTATTGGGATCAGAAGCTCTGATTGGCAGTTACATATTTCTTTGGTTAATAAAAACAGGAGAAATTGTTACCTTTTAACAGGGGTTTTGATTCTGTTTTTTTGGTTTAGGATTGGTTTTTTTGTTTGTTTGTTTCGGGGGTTTATTGGTTGATAAAATGTTTGGAAACATGGGTCCCTGAAGAAGAGAAAGGAGATCCTTGGCAATGAAAAAGTTGCAAACCACTGCTGTATAGCCTGTTTTTGACTTTCTTTATTTTTGCTGGAAAGTTAAATGATAATGTAATCACCAATTTGAGAAAGTTCAATCCTTTGCTTTTTTGCATTTTTTTATGGAAAGAAAAAACTACTGGTCAACCTATTGGTTATTTTCATTCTTGCTAATTTTATTATAAAGGGATTTAGTTAACTATGCACTGGATTAAAATACAAGATGACCATTGCATGCTTTCTTAGCTCTCAAGGAGAAAAGAAAGTAAGTTGCTACATATTTCTTTGAAAATCTGCTCTCAAATCTACTCAAAGATTCCATGCATCTGTTAAGAGTTTTAGCTGCATGCTAAGCGGATACCTCAGTTGCCCACATTACTGTAAAGACTACAGTAATGGTTTTCATACCACTCAAAAGTTTTGAGTTTCTGGCCCCTGAAGCCCTGAAAAGGGACTGAAGTAGCTAAATCTGTTCATTTGTTTTCTATTTTAATCCATCACTATAGAGCTGACTCAATCCCTTTATTTTCCCCCAATTTGAGTCAAATTTGATGCACTTAAAAGATAACTTTCTCTTTTCTCTTTCTTTTTCTCTTTCCTCTCTTCTTAGTTATTAAGACTGTTTATTTGTTTCAAGGTGGAAGATTGCTCTGCTGTGAATCGTGCCCGGCTTCCTTCCACCCAGAATGCCTGAGCATAGAAATGCCAGAAGGCTGCTGGAATTGTAATGACTGTAAAGCTGGCAAGAAACTACATTACAAGCAGATTGTTTGGGTCAAATTGGGAAATTACAGGCAAGTTTTTCCAGGATAAAAAAGAAGTATTCAATGATTGTTCAGACATAGGTTCATAATCTATATACAAACTGGCTAGCAGATAGGTAGAACAACACAGAGCGACTTCCTTAAAAAAAAGAAAGAGAAAAGAAATCTATTTTGATTTGGCTTTTAGAAGCCAATTTGGGAAGGTTGGGTTATTGTTGGATTTTTTTTCTTTTAGATTGGTTCTTTGACTTGTTTTTCAGTTTTTCTTTTTTAAGAGGAGACCCTAGGCTCCTCCCTTATTTTTGTAAAATGTTTATTCTTTTTGAGAGAGAGAGTGAGTGTGTGTGTGGGTGCATGATCAAATGGGAGAGAGACAGAGAATCCTAAGCTGGCTCCATGCCCAGCACAGAGCCCGACCCAGGGCTCAATCTCACAAACTTCGAGATCATGACCTGAGTTGAATCAAGAGTCGGTTACTTAACCAACTGAGCCACCCAGGCAACCCTTGTTTTTAAGTTGAAAGTAATTTTACACTAGTGAACTATGTACTACTAGATTTTGGAATAAAAGGTCTTATATAGATAGTAGGGAACATGTATTCTTTGTGTCCTAATTCATTTATATTGATTTCTAATAAAATAAAAGAATTTATATCCTGGCCAAAATAGTTCTCTTTACCCCTAAATCTGGCCCATTTCAGTTTCTGCTAGAAGCTTTAAACTGAGTGCAAGAAGAGAGCTCTTTAGAATTTAAGGAGAGAAATTATTTCATGAAGAGCTTTTAGTTCTTAAGAGAATGAAGAAGTATGTGTGATTGCCATTATATTAATAAAACTTTCTCCTTTTAAGAAGCCTGTCTTGGGGTGCCTGGGTGACTCAGTCGGTTGAGCGACCGACTTTGGCTCAGGTAATGATCTCACGGTTTGTGAGTTTGAGCCCCGCGTCGGGCTCTGTGCTGACAGCTCAGAGCCTGGAGCCTGCTTTGGATTCTGTGTCTCCCTTTCTCTCTGCTCCTACCCTGCTCATTCTCTGTCTCTCTCTGTCTCAGAAATAAATAAACATTAAAAAAAAAAAAAAAAGAAGCCTGTCTTTGGGGCACCTAGGTGGCTCAGTCGGTTGAGCATCTGACTCTTGATTCTGGCTCAGGTCATAGTCCCACAGTCATGGAATGGAGCCCTGCCTCAGGCTCTGTGCTGACATCACGAAGCCTGCTTGAGATTCTCTCTTTCTCTTCTTCTCTCCTCTCTCCGCCCCTCCCCCTGCTCGAGCATGCACATGTGCTCTTTCTCCCCCTCTCAAAATAAATAAACTTAGAAAATAGAAGCCTGTCTTTAACAAGCCTTCATTGAATAGGAATAGTGATGTATTTTTAAAAACTCTACATTCTACATTTTGAGACATATGTTTATCATTTACTGAGAAAATAGGTACTGTTCAAGAGAGCACAATAATGGTCCACTTTTCAGAATGCTAAGTAAAATATATTTCTGTAGGATTTCAGACATTGTAATTTTTTTTAGTAAGGGCTATGTCATTTTCTCTGAATTTTAAATATGCTGCTTGCTTACTTACCTATTTAACTTTGTGGGGGGGGGCGGGGTAGAGTGTGTATATGTGCACACACTAGCAAGTAGGGTTGGGGCAAAGGGAGAGGGAGAATCTTAAGTAGTCTCCACACCTAGCGCAGAGCCTAACATGGGGCTCAATCTGATGGACAGCGAGATCATAACCTGAGCTGAAATCAAGAGTCAGACGCTTAACCAACTGAGCTACCCAGGAGCCCCTTACCTATTTAACTTTAAAATTTTATTTTAGCTGAGATATAAGGGGCCTTGAGATTGAGATGTGATGCCCCCCCACACACACACTATTTTTTTTAACATATGACAGAACCCCCCCCCCCAAAAAAAACTTGGCAGTTGAATACATAAGTAATTTTATACTATATGGCAACAAATACAAAGTTTCAGAAGGCAAATGTCAAACCAAGGGGAGGTATTTTTACTTCTACTTTAATAATAAGAAAAGACAAATACCTTACCTAGAACAGGGAGCAAAGAGGAGAAAGAGCCAGGTTGCCAAAGAAGAACAAATAGAAAATAAATATGTAAAAAATGCTGCGCCTCACTAAAAATAAGTATATGTTAAGGACAAAGAGGTTTTTTATTTCATTTTTGTTTTTGTTTTTTTCCAGTTAACAGATTGTCAAAGATTTAAGAGTAGTAAGTTTTTGGCTAGGGAGGGCAAGGGAAAAGGAGTGCCCCCACAGGGCAGTCTTGCATCACATATTAAATTGTAACAGTGTCTACCTTTTGATTCAGCTCTTCTCTTTTAAGAAATTTATTTAAGGAAAAAAACTGGACAAACAGGAAAAAATGTATTTATAGGGGTATTCATTAAAGTATTATTTTTAATTGCAAAAATTTGAAATAACCAAAATGCTCAGTCAGTGAGGGATGTCTCAAATAAATTATAGTGTATCCATAACCATAAAGGGGTAATGCTCATCTCTATAGTAACATGAGATATCCAGGGTATATTGTTGAATTTAGACAGCATGTGAAAGAGCATATACATTATCTTTCCATGTGTTTATATAGTTAAAAAAAAATGTAGATCTAGATATGTTTTTCAGACCCAGAAAGAAAAACATCAGATGTTAATAGTATAAGGCATAAGATTTTAAAAGGGTGTCATTTATGGGGCGCCTGAGTGGCTCAGTTGGTTAAGCGTCTGACTTTGGCTCAGGTCATGATCATGCAGTTCGTGAGTTCAAGCCCTGTGCTGGATGGATCTGTGCTGACAGCTAGCTCAGAGCCTGGAACCTGTCTTCAGATTCTGTGTCTCCCTCTCTCTCTGTCCCTCCCCTGCTCATGCGCGCTCTCTCTCTCTCTCTCTCTCTCTCTCTCAAAAATAAGTAACACATAAAAAAAATTTTAAAGGGAGTAATTTTAAGTTTTTCTGTTACACATTTCTGCATTGTTTTAACTTTTAAACACACACTGCTTTTTATAATTAAAAATCTGTATCATTCCAGGGTGGGCAGGAGTGCAAGTTTGGCAATTAATAGATAAGACATTCCTGGATAAGAAATAGCTAAAACAGCATAGGGGCACCTGGGTGGCTCAGTCAGTTAAGTGTCCCACCTTGGCTCAGGTCATGATCTCATGGTTCATGAGTCTGAGCCCCACATCAGGCTCACTGCTGTCAGCACAGAGCCCACTGCAGGTCTTGTCTTCCTCTCTCTCTGCCCCTCCCCAACTTGCACACAGACTGAAAAAATTTTAAGTTTTTGTATATTTACTGTTCATACTGATTATTCTGTATACTACCAAAACTTACCTCTTCAATTCTTGACTTGCCCAATTGTTAGAAACTGTCATATGTACCTCACAGATGATTTCCATTTAGTGATCGCTATGCTATTCAGCCATTGCCTGTTTTCATTCAGTTATGTTTTCATTCTGTTCCACATCCCACATTTGTTATGATGTAGGATGAATTAGATTCTGAAATACACACTGACGTAAACCTAGTACATTTGACCAAAAACTATTTACTCTAGTTGATTAGAGGGAAGAAAATGTTCATTTGAATGGAGTGGTCATTCTTCACTATAGCATCAGTTTATTCTCAAAGGTTCCCTTGACTACTAGAAATCAACTTTTATACCTTGAAAGACAATCTTACTACTAAGATTGTCAAATTTGGAGGAACACGTAACTTTTCTAGGATTGAAATTGGTTTTGGAATAGTATTGGTAAATTCTAACTCTTAAGTTGGGTAATGAGTTGTTATTTTTAGTTGTTATGCTTTATAACTTATATGTTCATGATATTCCTTTGTATCAGGTATTAATTTTTAAAGGAAAAAAAACTAGATGGGGAGTTTAGGGTCTAGTTGGTTTAGTCTGTGTTCACTATTTCATTAGTTCACTGATCAATATGTTTTTTTTATTAATTTTTTTAATGTTTATTTTTGAAAGAGAGCATGTGTGAGCAGGGGGGAACAGGATCCCAAGTGGGCTTTGCACTGACAGCAGAGAGCCCAATGTGAAAGTACAAAACCTTTTTTCTCCCTCATGCCAGCCATGTAAAGAATGGTATGATTTTTCAGTGTCTTGATTGATCTAAAATTGCTTTTGTTTTCAGATGGTGGCCAGCAGAGATCTGCAATCCCAGGTCTGTGCCACTGAACATCCAGGGCCTTAAGCATGACTTGGGGGACTTCCCTGTGTTCTTCTTTGGTTCTCATGACTACTATTGGGTACACCAGGGCAGAGTGTTCCCTTATGTTGAAGGAGACAAAAGTTTTGCTGAGGGACAGACTAGTATTAACAAGACCTTCAAAAAAGGTAAGTTGGATGATGTTTACAGTGACTCAAAACCAAGACTCAGTGGTTGATTTCTCTGTGTCTCCTCACTGGCACTTGACATGTTTCTGGTATTAGAGAACTTTCACCAGGTGTTACAATCCAGCATCCAGAAGTATCCAATCACATTAGAGCACATCTTATCCAATCAGTTAGAAAAATACATTTCAGTATGGTAGACTCTGCCATCTGTATGAAAAGAGTATCTTCAGTGATCTTTCTACAAACATAGAGATTATTTTGGAAATAGTCTTCTTAATCCAGTGAGGCACCTTTGCCACAGAAGAGTAGTAAAAACTTCCCATGAAGCGCCTTATAAGTGTTTTTGCAACAAGTTTCCAGGAAGTTTGACTTTCTGGGTAAGAGTAAAAGGAATTTAAGTCTAGTACGAGATAAAAAGCTGGGTTTTTTGGTTGGTTGGCTATTTTTTTGCTTTACTTGGAAGCCTCTGATTATTGAAGTAGGACCTCTTCTCTAAGGCAATGGCTTACGCAGAGCACAGTGTTCAGCTATAAACGAGTTATGTCCTATTTCAGCATTATCCTGTCCTGGTGGAAAATGGTTATTTCCAGAATAATTTTAAAAAGAACACCCCAGGCCAGATTCAGGGCATTGGGAAGGCAATGTAAAACTGCTCTCCTAACAGTCTTTGTTTTTTGTTTTTTTGTGTGTGGTTTTTTTTGTTGTTGTTATTTATATACTTTGTTTTGTCCTATTGGCAGCACTGGAAGAAGCTGCAAAACGTTTCCAGGAATTGAAAGCACAAAGAGAAAGCAAAGAAGCACTTGAGATTGAAAAAAACTCAAGAAAACCCCCTCCTTACAAACACATCAAAGTGAGTCGTTACCCATGAAACATTGGTATTTGACAGGCAAGAGGAAATGCATCGCCCTCTTAGTAATTAGAAGGCCCTTTTTGACTTATGAAGACTTTTACTGATTATCACCCAGTCTTCTGTAAAGCAAACTGAGAGCTTTTGTTGGAAGCATAAAATGGGAGCCATAGCCACTGTGCTGTGAGGAGGAGTCTTTGATAAGCCCTCTCACACCTACGAGCAGCATGTTCCCTGTGAAACCTTGTTCTTGCCCTACCAGGCTGTCCTGCAGCAAGTGAGAGGATAGGTATTTAGCTCCTTTACAAATTCTAGAAAGCCCACAGTTGCTTTTAGTTATAAATGTCCATTAATTTAGTGGAAGAAATACACATGATAAATAAGTGAGAATTCACATCAGATTTTGATATTTGTGTCCAGTATGAAGAGGCCATTTTATTCTTAGCTTGTTCTTAAGTTATTCAGGGGGAAATTGAAATCAAGATATATAAAGAACCTTTCTCAGAATCACACCACTATAGCAAAGCCAAGAATTTCATGGATGTGTGAGGTTCCTGTTCAGATTCCTCCCTCTCATTCGTGACTTGGTTTTCCAGGCTAACAAAGTAATAGGAAAGGTGCAGATCCATGTTGCAGACCTGTCAGAGATCCCCCGCTGTAACTGCAAGCCTGCTGATGAGAACCCGTGCGGCCTGGAGTCAGAGTGCCTAAACAGGATGCTGCAGTACGAGTGCCACCCGCAGGTGTGCCCGGCTGGAGAGCGGTGCCAGAACCAGTGCTTTACAAAGAGGCTCTACCCTGATGCAGAAATCATCAAAACAGAACGGAGAGGCTGGGGCCTCAGGACCAAAAGGAGCATTAAGAAGGTAGCCTGGAACAGAGGCCATGGGGGCGGTGGGACAGACCAGGGCTGTGCCTCTCAGAAGATGCTTCATCTCCTCCTAGGGGTGAAATACATAGGGATTTTTGGCAAAATTTTGAAGCTTCCCAAGTTGAAAGTTTGGCACTTCTTGAGCAGAGCAGAAGTGGTAGGAAGAGGCAGTAATAAAATGCACATAAACTTTGGATGTCCTATGGTCAGTCATAAAAAGGAGAAGGGACATTGGTCATTTCCTTTTTTTTTTTTTAATCTGGTTTTAATTGACTGTCTTTATACATTTTTTTTTTTTTTACATCTATTTTTGAGAGACGAAGCACACGTTGGGGAGGGGCAGAGAGAGGGGGGGAAGACACAGAATCCGAAGCAGGCTCCAGGCTCTGAGCTGTCGGCACAGAGCCCAACGTGGGGCTCAAACTCACAAACTGAGATCATGACCTGAGCCGAAGTCGGAGGCTTAACTGGCTGAGCCACCCAGGCGCCCCTCCTTTTTTATTTTATTTATTTATTTTAAAGCTTATTTATTTTGAGAGAGAGAGAGAGAGCACAAGCGAGGGAGGGACAGAAAGAGAGAGAATCCCAGGAAGGTTCCACGCTCAGCATCAAGCCTGACACAGAGCTGGATCTCATAACCATGAGATCACAACTTGAGCCAAGATCAAGAGCCAGACTGAGCCACCTAAGCGCCCCCATTGGTCATTTTCTATTTGAAATATTTTTGACCTGTTAGCAAAAGAGATGTAAAAGGCTTAGTAAAGGCAAAAGAGTATGAAGGTCAGAACATACTGGAATGGAAACTAGCAAACCCAAGCTTTGCACCAATGTCACAATTCCTTGGCTGTGAGGATGTGGCCAAGTCACTAACCTCCTTGAGCCTCAGTTTCCTCCACTCTCAAGCGGATGTATCATAACCCTTGCCCTACACTCTTAAAAGGGTTGTTGCCAGTCTCAAATTAGAGTATATGTGCAAAAGCAACTGGCAAAGGTTGAGATCTTTAACACTTATAAATTGTCTTCATTCTTGGGGCCCCTGGGTGGCTCATTTGGTTAAGTGTCTGACTCTTGATTTCAGATCAGGACATGATCTCACGGTTTGGCTCGTGGGTTTGAGCCCTGAGTTGGGCTCCACACTGACAGTGCAGAACGTGTTTGGGATTCTTTCTGTCTCCTGCTCTCTATGCCCCTTCCCCACTCGTGCACACTTGCTTGCTTGCTCTCTCTGTCTCAAAATAAATAAACTTTAAAAAAATAAATAAATTATCTTCATTCTTACACTTTGAGGCGCTTTTTCCAAGCGGTCTCTTTGAAGAAAAATTTTTAAATGCAAATAACTCAAAGAAGAATGAAAATCACCAGCAAATCCTAGTGTTCAAACAGTGGCTCTCAAACTTCAGAGATCCCAGGAATCTCCTGGGATCCTTGTTGAAAACAGTGTCCTACTGAACTATCTACGGACAAGCCTGAACAGTGTGCGGTTTCAAATGAGGCCCCCTTTCGGCCCTCTCTTCCATCCCCCCCACCCCTCCACTCCCCGCTGCTTGCCCAGGGCCAGTAGCGAACTAGCAAGAGTGCAGAGACTCTCAGTGAGAGAAGGTGGACATAGTGGGAATTAAAATTACTCTTGACATTTTTCTACCTGTAAAAAAAAGAAAAATCATCTTTGTGGTTAAAAAGTACTGTAGGAAAGAGAAACAATACAAAAAAGATAATAAAGAGTGAAATTCTTTCATCCCTTCAATTCCTGGTCTCCTCACCAGAGATGACCATTGTTAATAGGTTGTCATGTAGCCTTTTATGTATACAAATACATAGTCCTATATCCTATACTTATAGAATCTTTAAAAACAAATATACATATTATTTTATCCCACTTAATATATCATAAACATCCCTTTATGACAACCCATACAGATTTCTGCTCATTCTTTCTTTTTTTTGCTCATTCTTTTTTAACTAAACTCCCATTGTATTCTATAGTAAAATGTACCATAACTTAAAACCTATCTTCTAATAAACTTTATATATATATAATTTATTTAATTCTGTAGTGAACATTCTTGATTTTCTGTCTTCATGCACCCATTTCTATAGATTAGATCACTTGAAGCGAAACTCATTCATTAAGCACATGTTTGTGAAGCTGCTTCTATGTGCCAGGTACTACTCTAGGCATTTGGAAAAACAGTAGTGAACAACATACCTTTGTGGGTCTGCTAGAGACAGGTAATAAACAGATATGTAATGCTAGGTACCACTAAAATGCTGCAAAGAAAAATAATACTGTCAAAGGGGATGGCTGGTGACAGGAATTGTTATTTTAAATTGCTTGGTTAAGGAAGGCTGAGGAGTGCCATTTGACCTGAACAATGAGGAAAAAAGGCATGCATTTCAGGCTGAAGAAAGAGCAAAGACAGGGGCCTTAGCATGCTCCAGGCACAGCAGGAGAGCTAGTGCATCTGGAGAAGAGTGAGGAGGAGAGGGGTGAGAGGCAGGAGATAGCAGAGAAGGTAGCCTGGGGCCAGATCTTATGGGAACTTAGAGACCACAGGAGGGAGACTTCTGAAGTTGTTAGTGGGAAGTGACTTGATCTGACTGGATGTATTCATTTTCTATTGCTGCCTGACAATAATACTACAAACTTGGGAACTTATGATGTTACACACACTTTATTTTCTCACAGTTTCTAGGTGAGGAGTTGGGCAGTGCTTGGCTGGGTCCTCTGCTTAGGGTCTCACAAGGTTTCAGGCAAGATGCTTCTAGGACTGGATTTCTCATTCTTGTGCCCCAACTAGAGAAGGATATACTTTCCTGCTTGCATGGCTATTGGCAGAATTCTGCTCTTTGCAGCTATAGGTCTGAGAGCTTCAGGTGGTTTTTGTTTGGGGTTGTTGTTCTTGTTGTTGTTTTGCTGCTATTAGCCTCTAGAGGCTGCCCACAATTCCTTGCCACATGGAGTTCCCCGACTTGGCTATTTGCTTCCTCACAGCCAACAAGGGAGAGACACTCCAGCAAGATGGATGCTAAAGTCTTGATGTAACAGACTCCCAGAATCACATACATTCTGTCATCTTTGCCGTATTCTATTGGTTAGAAGCAAGTCGCAGGTCCTACTCACTCAAGGAGAGA
Organism: Prionailurus bengalensis; assembly: GCF_016509475.1. NCBI lineage: Eukaryota > Metazoa > Chordata > Mammalia > Carnivora > Felidae > Prionailurus > Prionailurus bengalensis. The sequence continues at coordinate 44,516,248 of NC_057344.1, forward strand.
GAATCACACCACGGCATGAGCGCTGGGAGACAGGCATCTTGGGGGCTGCCTTAAGTATCCGTGTGCCACCCTTGTGTTTCCGAAAATTAACTCTGGCTGTAGTCTGTGGAATTTATGATCATGGGGAAGGGCTAACAAAAAGGAGACCATTGTTGTCCAGGAGAGAAATGATGGTGGCATATGGACTACCAGGGTTGTAGCTGAGCCAGAGAGAAGTGGGTACATTGCTGATATTTTGAAGGCGGAGCCAACAGGATTCACTGATCATTAAATATATGGATTGGATTGCTTGGCCAAAGGTCATTGACATTTAAAATGTCATTAGAATGCAAAAATTTTTTTTAAGGTTTTTTTTTTTTTTTTTTTTTTAAATAATCTCTACACCCAACGTGAGACTTAAACTCATGACCCCAAAATCAAGAGTCACATGCTCTTCTGACTGAACCAGCCAGGTGCTCCTAGAATGCAAAATTTTTGGTGGTACTTTTAAGCCATGCATATCACATACATAAATTTTGCCTATGACTTCAGGGGAGGTGTAGGGGCTATCCTGAAATTTATCCAGTTTAATATCATGTTAACGTCTTTTATTAATTTTTTAATGTTTATTTATTTATTTTTGAGTTGGAGGAGGAGGGGCAGAGAGAGGGAGACAGAGGATCCCAAGCAGGCTCTACACTGAAAGCGAAGAGCCCGATGTGGGGTTTGAACTCATGAACCGTGAGAACATGCCCTGAGCTAAATAAAGTCAGACACTTAACCAACTGGGGCACCCAGGCGCTCCTAACATCTTTTAACAGTAGTTGCATTTATTTTAAAATGTATTCTAATTTATTAAATTGATATGATCAAGAGAAAAGAAAATACAGTCAGGATTATTCTGTCCAGTAGCACTTGAGGAATTGCTAATGTAAGACAATTGCTCTTTTACAAAATAGTTGGAAGTATATATTCCTGAAAAGCAAAATCATAAAGACTTAGTAGCAGCATGGAAAAGATTTTTGGTACATTGAGGGACAAAGGCCAAATATGGAATTTGATTGTACACAGCCAGCCCTCTTCCTTTCGCACATAACAGATCCTTGCAAATGTGGGCCAGAGCCAAACAAGGGACTTCCTGTAACAAGGTGATTTCTTTCTTCAAAATTAAGAAAATATATATTAAATACTGAGTTACAGCTTACCTTTTTGCCATAGTCTTTGAGGACAGATTTCTAGCTCTATTAAAGTTCTTGTTTTGTTATTTTTATTCATAATTTAATTCATAGTTAATGGGTATTTTTTGAGTTGTTTTTTGTTTTTTTAAAGGTTTTATATTTTTAAATAACCTCTACATCCAACATGAGGCTCAAACTCACAAAAAAATAAAAGTATCACTACATTTTTGCCAATAAATTTGAAAATTTATATGAATGGATTCTTAGAAAAGCATAATCATTACCACTCCCACAAAAATAAATTTAAAATATGAATAGTTCTATAAACTATTAAAGAAATTGAAACTATCATTAAAAACCTTCCAACAGGGGCGCCTGGGTGGCTCAGTCAGTTAAGCATCCTGCTTCAGCTCAGTTCATGATCTCAGGGTTTGTAGGTTTGAGCCCCGTGTTGGGCTCTGTGCTGACAGCTCAGAGCCTGGAGCCTGCTTTGGATTCTGTGTCTCCCTCTCTCGCTCTCTCAAAAATAAACATTAAAGGGGCGCCTGGGTGGCGCAGTCGGTTAAGCGTCCGACTTCAGCCAGGTCACGATCTCGCGGTCTGTGAGTTCGAGCCCCGCGTCGGGCTCTGGGCTGATGGCTCAGAGCCTGGAGCCTGTTTCTGATTCTGTGTCTCCCTCTCTCTCTGCCCTTCCCCCGTTCATGCTCTGTCTCTCTCTGTCCCAAAAATAAATAAAATGTTGAAAAAAAAATTTTTTAAATAAATAAATAAATAAACATTAAAAAAAAAAAAAAAAAAAAAAAGACGTTCCAAAAAAGAAAACTTTAAGCTCAGATGGTTCCACTGGTCAATCTGCCAAACATCTAAAGTTAGGAATAATGTCAATTAGAATAGAATAGAATTGAATAGAAAGAAGGAACAAGACAGATGTGGTAAAAATATATGCAACAAAGATGATAAGGGATTATGTTTTGTTGCAAAGAGTTCACATATGGAGAAAATATGTGCAACATATGAACAAAGGTGCCACCTGCATGCCAATGAATGACAACCACCATTTGTCTCTAGGGTTAAAGTTGTACTTCCAGCAGTCTTTCTGGTTAATTCTCTTGGATTACATTACACATACAGTGTTAAAGAATGCTTTCAAATATAACACACTGGTTTTACACTTATGTGTTATATGCTTCTCTACAGGGTGAATTTGTAAATGAATATGTCGGTGAATTAATTGATGAAGAAGAGTGCAGATTGCGAATCAAGCGAGCCCACGAGAACAGTGTAACTAATTTTTATATGTTAACTGTTACCAAGGTAAAATTGCTTTTTTTTGTAAGAAAAAAGGATTCTTGGTTTTTGTTCATGGTCTTAGGTTGAACTCCATTTCCTCTAACTTGATTTTTTTTTCCAGGAGAGTTAGAATGGTTTGAAGTAGCCAGTGTGCTACCAGCCACAGTGTGCTTCTTAACACCACAGTGCACCGTGGCTGGTTAGTGAAGCTTTGCATGTGGCATGTGAGGTGGCCCTGTGAGTGGAGAGACAGCCAGGACAGGGCAGACATGGTCACGGAAGAACCTGGCCCTCAGTTTCTCCATTACTGATGGAGACCATCAGCTCTGCCATGCTGAGTTCTAAAGCACCATTAAAGTTCTGATTTAGCAAAAATTCTAACTCTGAATTGTTCTGTATACTGAAACTTCATGTCTGAGTTAGGACAAATGAATGAAGCCATAAGCAGGATGACAGGAAAACTGCTAGTTTAATCCATGAGATTGTAAGCCACCTTTGCTGTGCGTTCTGTCTGTATCTCACCTCACTTCTGCAGCAGCCCTCTGCCATGCAGGGGACAAGAAACTGAGGTCCAGCCATGACAAGTGATCTGTTGAGTGCAGAGCAAAGACTAGTACCCATCTTTCTGGTGTTCCAGGCTATCCCTGAAACTGAGGGAATACCATTAAAAGTAAGAACTAGTTGGGGCGCCTGGGTGGCGCAGTCGGTTAAGCGTCCGACTTCAGCCAAGTCACGATCTCGCGGTCCGTGAGTTCGAGCCCCGCGTCAGGCTCTGGGCTGATGGCTCGGAGCCTGGAGCCTGCTTCGGATTCTGTGTCTCCCTCTCTCTCTGCCCCTCCCCCGTTCATGCTCTGTCTCTCTCTGTCCCAAAAATAAATAAAAACGTTGAAAAAAAAATTAAAAAAAAAAAAAAAGTAAGAACTAGAAATCACTTAAAAGCTTATTCTCTTGGTGCCTGGGTGGCTCAGTCGGTTGAGCGTCTGACTTCAGCTCAGGTCATGATCTCGCTGTTTGAGACCCGCATCAGGCTCTGTGCTGACAGCTCAGAGCCTGGAGCCTGCTTCAGATTCTGTGTCTCCTTAATCTCTCTTCCCCTCCCCACTTGCACTCTCTCTGTCTCTCTCTCAAAAATAAATAAATATTTAAAAAATTAAAAAAAAAAAAAACTTACTCTAGGAGCGCCTGGGTGACTCAGTCGGTTAAGCGTCCGACTTTTGATTTCAGCTCAGGTCATGATCCCACGGTTCATGAGTTCAAGCCCCATGTCAGGCTCTGCACAGACAGTGCAAAGCCTGCTTGGGATTCTCTCCCTCCCTTCAGCATTCACACTGTCTCTCTCAAAATAAATAAACTTTAAAAACAAAAAAGTTTATTTTAGCTGATATGTCATTGTTTAACAGTTTTACAACTTTCATGATTGTAACTGTCATAAACATAAAATACCAATTATTTCTGATTACTGAGTAAGCCCTTCACATCCTCCCCTCACTGGCAGGGACCCTCCAGCCATCTTGACAATGCTGGGGAGGCCCCGTCCTCCAGAGCTTATCCAGATTATCAGAGTTTGAATTCAGGGGCCAGATTGTTGAGCTTTTGACTGTATTCTGAACATCAGTGTAAGTGAAACAGAAGGAACAGATGACTACTAAAGAGTATATCCCACACGACAGCCCTTCCATTGATCAAATCCCAAAGTCTTCATTCAGAGACCAAGTCTTTCATTTTTCCTCCTTCCCTCTCTGTGGCCTACACTCTTCTCCATTTGCCCCCATGGTCGTTTCGCTGCTTGAGCAGAGCAGGAAAGGAGGGCTGACAGCAGAAAACCATAGCTTCCACCCCACGCGGCTCACCGGTCTCTGTGCTCTGGCATCGTAGAATGCCCTTCCTCAGCCTGTGACCAACTGATCTTCCACATAGCATTATTCTGTGGTCTATGTCTAGAAACAAACTGGAAGGAAGGAAGGAAGGAAGGAAGGAAGGAAGGAAGGAAGGAAGGAAAGAAAAGCTAAATTCTACTTTATCTTAAATGCTTTGACTTGAAGGTCATCAAATAAAGTCAAGAACTTAGTCAACGGCTCAGAGAGCACATGATGTCAGATTTGTCAGCCGTCAGACATCAGCTGGTAGCAAAAAGCTGCTCCCTGTGGCTCTTGACCAAGTTGGCTATTTCTGAGAGAGACTTGTACTTAGCTTTATGTTAAAGGCACCTTTCATTTCTTTTCTTTCTGAAGGACCGTATAATTGATGCTGGCCCCAAAGGAAATTATTCTCGCTTTATGAACCACAGTTGTAATCCAAACTGTGAAACACAAAAGTGGACAGTGAATGGAGATGTTCGAGTTGGACTTTTTGCTCTTTGTGATATTCCTGCAGGTAAAAAACCAGCTTGTTCCCCATGCCCTCCTCCCTGGGCAGGACATCCCTCAAGGTTTGAGGCTTAAGGATTTATTCAAATAAGATAGAATTCTATTTAGAATTATTATCTGCCCTTAAGAAGTGAAAATCTGTGTCCTGCAAAAGGGAGTTTAAGCAAGCAGAGAGGATGTCACAGAATTCTCTGGGTCCTTGACCCTAATGAATTACTTCTCCAAGTTCTTGCTGTCTGTGCGATATAACCAGATGCTTAAGCTTTTGTTTTCTTTTTTAAAGTATTAACATACTGTGTTAACTTCAACTGGTGTCTGGGCTTGTTTGGTGGGGGGGTTGGGGGGGGTGTTTGTTTTTTAGTTGGAAGATCATCTGTTTCAGGGTAGACATAAAAAGCTTCTGAAGCCAGCTGCTGCTTCCATTTTTCCTTACCCATCTAGCATCTTAACAGCAGAACTTAGTTTCTTCTCTGCTGGGTTTGTAGGAAAATGGGTAAGAAGAGAAGAACTATAGCTAGAAGAGATTAAAGGCATTCCCGACGTTGTGGCCTCTTCAAGACCAGCTAAGAGAAAGCTTGGACCTCCCAGCTCAAATCCCTGGGTCTTTGGTGTAAATAGTAAATCTGCATGGTGAATTCTTTTCTGATCATAAAGCATTAATCACCAGAGATGGTATGGTCACCAAGATGCCATGGTCCTATTATTCATTCAGAAATTGGTGTAAATTAGCTTTAGGAAAGCAACTAAACCAGAACCCATTTGTCTTGAGCACAGATTTTAGATTCTTAGTCTGTGTTACATGGATCTTGACCACTTCAATGAAAAGGATATGACGACTTCTGTAGACTATTTTTGCTGTCATCACTGGTGGATGGGGATGTTTTCCTCTATTGTTTTTCCCCATCACTGTCTTCTGTGTGGAACACGGGTGAGGGAAAAGCCTTCATGTCAGAATTATGTCTCTCTTTCATTGTGAGTGTGTGTCCGTGGCAGCATTTCTCTTCCCCATGATTTGAGTATGAATAATTATTTCTCTTGTTTTAGGGATGGAGTTAACATTTAATTATAACCTGGATTGTCTGGGCAACGGCAGAACGGAATGCCACTGTGGAGCAGAGAACTGCAGCGGCTTTCTGGGAGTGCGGCCGAAGGTCAGTCGTGAGGGAAGCAAGCACCCCAAGCCAGCGGGAAATCAGGAGTGGGGCTGCTCAAGAAGTGTATGACCATCTCAGGAAAATGCTGGCAAATGGGTACCTGGATTAGTTCGAGGGACAGTCGTTGTGGTAGCCAGAGTTTAGACTCTCTAACTTTCTAATGAAGCATATCTTAGTAAGATCTGTCAGGTTCTGAAAATGTGTCTGTATTTCTGATTGTTTTTGAAGTTACCAGTATCCTTTTCAAAACTTTTTTTTAAAATCCACATTCTATTTAAAACCACTGAGTGAGGCGCTTTAAAATGTTTTGTGTTCTGGGGCGCCTGGGTGGCACAGTCGGTTAAGTGTCCGACTTCCGCTCAGGTCATGATCTCGTGGTTTGTGAGTTCGAGCCCCGCATCAGCTGTCAGCTCAGAACCCACTTCAGATCCTCTGTCCCCCTCTCTGTCTGCCCCTTCTCTGCTCGCTCACTGTCTCAAAAATAAACACTAAAAAAAAAAATGGTGCGTTCTATGGTATGCGAATTATGTCTCAGTATCCTTGCAATTTAAAAAACAAAGCACCTTATTCAAAAGTAGTGAAAATGAAGCCATATTTTCATGTTCATACTGTTATGGGATAAGTCCTCCCAGTGGTTTTTAGGTCATTGAACAACCAAATTTAAAAGAGCTTAAATGAATGTGGGGTTGTGGGAGTTCCTGTTCTGTGTGAAGTTTCACGCACCGTGTTCAGTACAACTCTGATCCTTCTCCCTGCCAGCCAACATGTGCGTCAACAACTGAAGAAAAGGCCAAAAATGCTAAATTAAAGCAGAAGAGGCGAAAAATCAAAGCAGAACCAAAGCAGATGCATGAAGATTACTGTTTTCAGTGTGGAGATGGTGGAGAGCTGGTCATGTGTGACAAAAAAGACTGTCCCAAAGCATACCACCTCTTATGCCTTAACCTGACTCAGCCACCGTATGGTAAGCTAAACTCTTGAGACCCTGTCTCTGACGTGCGTGTAATGTAAGAGGTACTTCACTGTCCTTCGTGGAGCCGTGGAATGGATGAGGCTGATGAGAACAGCCAACAGTAGCAAACATAAAGTATGCTCACGAAAAATTTATCCCTGCAAATAGGGAGTGGGTGCGGGCCAGCAGAGACTGGTCTCTGTGTCCCTATTGCCCTGGGTGAGCAATTGGCTCCTGTGGCGTTGAGTTTTGGGCAGCAGCACGCCTCCGGGCTCACCGGTGCACCTGCTCGTAAGTTTGGCTGAAATTCGGAGTGGTGCTCAGGTGAACTTGGTCTCCAATCAGAGAAGACGGTGGGAACGGGGGTGTTTCACGGGTCGTCGAGGCGGGCACTGATGGGGCTCTTTTCCCTGTCCCCACCCCTCACTAGGAAAGTGGGAGTGCCCGTGGCACCAGTGCGGGGAGTGTGGCAGCGCCGCCGTCTCCTTCTGCGAGTTCTGCCCGCGCTCCTTCTGTAAAGATCACCGAGAGGGCGCTCTGGTTCCCTCGGCCCTGGAAGGCCGGCTCTGCTGCTCGGAGCACGACCCCGAATCTCCTGTGTCGGCAGAGTACTGGAGCAAGATCAAATGCAAGTTGGAATCGCAGGATCGTGGAGAAGATCTGAGAGAATAAATGGGTGGTGATTTCTTTTTTTTCTTTTTATTGAAATGACAAAAAGAAAAGAAAAAAGGGGAATCGGTGACGCGTTAGTGGAAGAAGAGCCGGCTGCGGTGCACGCGGCCTTGGCCTTCAGCGCTGCCTTACTGAAGTGCGAATGGGGAGCCGGGTGGCGCGGGCAGGAGCAATTGCTGGGATCTGGTTCTGTTTTGTCAGCTTGCGTCCTCTTCTGTAGCGGGCCAGATTCCCTTGGTCTTTTCTTGCCTTTTATTGTGCTTCAATGCCTTTGCAGCTGGAAAAAGAGATGTCTTCGCTTTTAGAAGAGAAAGTTATGTTAATGAGATAAATTTGAAGTCTAGGATGTGTTCCTTGGGTGTAAAAAGCAAAAGTAGCCATCATTCCTTTATTTATTTTCTTTTTTTTTTTTTTATCTTAAGAAATGTAGTCAAGTAGTCTGTTCAGTGTGCGTGTGCGTCTCACGTAGGAGCTGGAGCAGGCCCTCTGGAAAAGGCTCTGATGATCTTCATATACCTCTTTGCTGAGCAGTAGGGAGGCTGACTTCTCTTTCCCTTCAGAACGTCTTTCATAGTCTCAGAGAAGGGCTTTATGGGAGTATTGGATCTGGCCTCTTGAGAACAAAATGCCTCAGTGGATTTTACCTCTGTGGTCTTAACCTAGGTGGGCTTTATGACGTGATAACTCTACCTAGAAAGGAATGTAATGTGGTTTTGGGTTTTGGAGAAAGACAGAAGGGGGTGCGTTCACTGAGTTGGAAATATTTTCCATTGATCGTGGACATTTTTGATGAAGTGTGTTTATGTGGACGTGAGTGGTCATCCCCCCTCTATCCTGGCACACTGACAAAGGCAGATAACGGGAGACGAGAGGCCCAGACCAGACACTGTATCATACAAGCACCATTTTCTGTTCAGTATAGTGGAGCCCCCTCGTCCATCTTGGAGAGAATTAAGGGCATTTCCTCTCTTGTCTCTGCTCAGCCATGTTTCCTAGTGGGAACTACACAAATGAATCTGAGCTGTATCTGAGTAGGTTTCTTGGTTTAGTTCCTAATTTGGGGGGCAGAAGGGGTAGGGGCAGCCCCAAGTTCTATGTAGACAATTTATATCTCGTATTATCTAGTAACCAACATCGCCCCCATTGAGGAAGGGGGACACTTCTACAGGGTAGGTAAGAGCCACACAAACACACTTCGTTGTAGGAAGCACTTAGGGAAGCTCCCGAGAAAGCAGCGTTAGCAAAAATGGTTGGTGGTGATGCTTGGATCTCACAGATGCAAGTGTACCAAGGTGTCTGCCCACAAAATTCACTTGCATTTCATGTTTAGGAATATGTATATTCCAGTATTCCTAGTATGAAGTAATTAGTCATGTCAGACCTTGTTGTAACACTGTGCTAAGTAGAAGTCTAGGGCTAGCTTGAATGAACTATAACTTTCTCTGTGGATTCTGACTGCTTACAGTTGCTGATACCTGGTAGCATTTATTTTCCCTCAAGAAGTTTCTAGGAACCTTATGAAGGTTGAGAGAGTAGATGCTCGGCCACATTCCTTCGGTTGTGTCACGCGTGTTCCTTTTTTCTTGTCAATTTAGAGTTCTTCTCTGGAAAAAAGAAGAAACACTGTTTTGTGCCTCTTTTTTTAATGTAAATGTGTAATCGTACTGGGTTTTCTCTTGTAAAAAAAAACAAAACAAACAAAAACCACACTACACTTCCTTTACTTAAGCTCCTAAACTGCCATTTGCCTGATTCCAGCAATTAATTCTGAGGTGACTTCTTGGGCCTCCAGTAATTCTATTGATCAGACATGGTCCCAGAAGAAAGAGCAAAATGGAAAATGCTGTACGTGTTACCAAATATAATTGCTATGAGTAACATGAAGTACAGCTTCACCAAAACACTAAACTCTTTGCAACATAATTGCTCTTGAGCAATTATATGGTTTGATATCCTTTTAAAAAATAATTTAAGAAAATCTAGGTTTTATCATACTAAAACTTTATATATATATGTATATATATATATATATATATATATATGATAGATGTTTGCTTTTTTAAACTTACTAACATGAAGGATTTCCTTTAACATTCGAAGTGCAACTCTTGTTGAAATAGTATCAAACATGAAATCTTCTCTCCTTGCTTTGTTTCCAACTCAGTGCTATTTAATATCTGAGGACTTTTCTACGGTAAGCCAGGGTACATCCTCTGCACTGCAGGTACCTTAGGTTTAAGTATTTTTATGCAGCTTCTTCATTGTGTTGTGTTTGGTTCATGTATCTGTAACAGCTCTGCTGAGATTTCATCGTTTTTGTTGGGGGTGGGGGGTATCTAATAGGATTGTTCTGCCATTTCAGAAATCAGGGTAGAAAACAAAGTGGCTAACCACAGCTCTGGAGTCTTTGTCCGTGACTGCTCTTTAACAGTTCGAAAAGTGGCTTCGGTCCTGCCAGTGCCAAGGAGCTCTCCTCACACCTCCGTGGTGTCACTCCTGACCTCTTTCATGTATTTCCAAGTTGCAGGTGATAGAAGCAGAGAGGGAGAGAGAGTTGCGCTCACTGCGCCTCGCCAGTGAGGTATTCCAAAAGACATGTCTCTCTCTCAGACTTAAGTTGGTATTTGTTAACTTTTAAATCTGTATGTGTGGTCAGAGCATAGATGGTTGGTTTTTATTCTTGTCCAAAAATGAGATAGCTCATGGCAGCATGGGATAATGGTGGTATTTTTTTTTTAGCCTCCTGTTAATTCTTTGGAAGAAGAAGTGAATGTAAAATTTTTGATCATCAGCGTAAAGCTTCAGAAATCAGACAGTAACAACTACAGAGGAAATCCTGGAAGCCACCAGGCGTGTGCAGTGCAGGAAGGGGCTGGACCCCGGTCACAAGGGAGTCAGGAGGGCCGCCTGGGGCTGGGAGGGGGTGGCTGACCCTTCATTCCTGGAAGGCCAAAGCAGCTGGAGGAAGTGATTCACTCCTGTAATATCTAATCAGGGCTAGAGTCAGGAGGGAGGTGGGTTTTATTTTCATTTTTATCTTAACAAGTTCCTCCTCTACCTTAATTCTCAAAAATGATGGCCTGAGCTATAGAATAGGCTGCCTTTTAGAATCATTGAAACTTGGAGCTGTGTGTTCAAGTCAGGACCGTATCTTAAATAAATAAATAAATAATGGCGGGGGGGGGGGGGGTTGGTGGCTGCTCCTAGCTCCCTTCTGCCATTTCCACAGACTATTTGGAAACGTGCTTGTGAAAAATGTTTTGAAATTCTGAGATAATCATGTAAAGGACTCTCAGGGCAGGCTGTTGGGCACGTTTCTTTCATGGTTCATGAAGTAGAGTTTCCTTTTGGACTAGTCACGTGGTCTGTGCTCCACGGGCCGGACCCAGAGCTGCAGTGTGGAGGGTGGGGAGGCCGCTGTGCAGGGGGGAGTCTCTGGACTGCCCGGGATTCGTGGCTCGTTCTCCACTTCCTTTTAAGTCCCACGCTCTTCCTTTAGCATTCACCTTAAAGTCAAGGTGCTGCCACATGCCACGTCCCGACAGGGTAAGGAAACGAGTTGCCGTGGAGTCCTCACGGCTTGGGAATCTTACATTTGATGTGCTTCTCCGTGAGGTACCATGACCTTGGGAAGTTGCTTGATCGCTGGGCAGTGCAAATTCCGCCCCACTTCCTTCTTCCAAGGCTGCGGCATCTGGCCGCCCCAAGTCGTTGGGCCTTGTTGCTGCGACTTGACGAGATCATTGGGAACCATTTCCTTTGGCCCAGAGCCACCTCGAATTGGTCCCTGGTTATCTGTAAACAAAGAGTAGAACTCCCAGTTTCAGATGAGCTGGGGAATAGATGTAATTAGACAGCTTTGCCATGTATTAACAAATACTGAAAAGTTGGGAATTTGTATATACTGAAATCTACCGACTTTTACCTGGGGCGGGGACCGGGAGAGAAGGGGTAGAATAGGGTGAGGGCGGGGACTGATCATGTTTACCACAGGTACGAAGTAGTCACTTTAACATTGAGACCTCTGCCTCATTGAATTCAGGTTTTTTAAGTACTTGAAACTCTTCAGATTCCCCTTATTTTACAGTTATTTTTAAATTTATGAAGTAGAAAGCATTGTTTTGTATACTGTTTTGAAAACAAATAGCCTAGTCTCTTATCCTCTTTAGCTTGGATTAAAGGCAAAGTTCTGCAAATGGGAGAGGGTGTCCACAGCAGATATCTCAGATTTCATGTATGCATTTGAGGAAGAGACTCTTGCATGAAATACCAGCACCATTTTTATGAATATTTCCTATGTGTGTTCTTTATTTTGTCATTTTGTCAGCCCTATCCCCGTGCACCTCCTCTTTCCTTTTAATATATATGCCTGTGTAGGGAAAAAAACAAAAATTTGCACTTACGTTGCACTCCTGAAATGCAGGGTGTAACCTGCGTGTTTCAAAAAACATTTCCGTTCTTTTCTTGTCAGTCCATTGCTTAGGTGACAAGTTCAGGTGCTTGTGGCACATACGTGTGAAAGGGGAGGAGGAGGAGAGCGACCTGTGCCTCAGTAGCCCGTGCAAGTCCATTACGTGTAAGACAAAGGGAAAAGATAAACAGTTGCCAAAGTCATTTATTCAACCCCTAGTTTTCTTACGTGACCTTCTCCATCTGCGGATTAGCAAGAAAGCACCCTCGGGTGCCAGTGCGCCCTTCTCCCTGCCTGCTGCGGACCTCTGACTCGAGCTGGTGGCTCTCAGCAGCCAGCAGATCCCCGAGATAAGGTATTCGTAAGGTATTCTTGTCAGTTTAGGAGTGGACTGGATAAAATTTACTTTTCTACTTTTATCTCATTTGTGCTGTCACATACCCTGTGTCAAAAAAGAAAATCATATTGCCTCCGATGACCAAGATGCTAAATGATGATTACAACTGGCTAATAATTAGGTCCTTTTTATATACAGGGGTGTGTGCATAATTGGAATTGGTATGAGAAATTCATTTGTAACCACTTGTGATATTGCACAACAAACACAGATACCTACAGATTCTGTTTTCATTTTTCTTGTGATCTTTATCTATGATAATGACCTTTGTAGATTGGTTATTTCTGTACTTTGTTTATCTGTAATAAACTTTGTAGATCCTGTGAAATGTTATTTTGCCTAAATCACTTGAGATTTGAGTCTTTAATAACAGAGCATCAATATTCACTAAAGTCAATCTCTTTTGGGTTTCTGTGGCTTGGCTAGAAGCTCTTGACACTAAGGGATTAGTGTTCATTTTCCCTGGGGGGTGTTCCACTAGGGCATTACTGTATAATGACTTGATGTTGCCACATAGACTTCAAGATACATGATATTTTGGGGATTTTGTTGATCGACCTATGTTTTACTGCATAGTGTGAAACGTGTAAAGCTTGGTTAACCTGTATATAGATAGCTTATTGGTGACTAGTTACAGTACATTTAGGATTGCCTGTAATTTTAAGCTTCTAACTACTGTGTGTGCTGGTAGGAACATAAATTTTTGTACATTATATTTACTGAGATGTTGCCTTTTTTTATTTGACAACTACTTTGGAATTCAGACGTGTTTTTTGCTTCCGTGAGGATTAATTTGGAAAGGTTCTTAATGACATTCCACTGATTTCAGATTTTGCTTGAGATTGACTTCAATAAATTGTCCTGTATGTTACAAATTAAATTGTGGACTTGTTCATTGCCTGTCATTTCTTGCCACAACTACTGGACAAGGGGTCATAATGGGAGGGAGGGGACCCGGCGCAGGGCTGAATGGCCCAAGATGTGCACCCTGAGCGGGAGGGGGGCGGCGGTGAGTCCGCAGCACTGCAGGGCCCTTCGGGATGTCCCCGCCACTGCGCTGCGAATAAACGTGGGGCCGCACTCGTGGGGTTTGGTTTGGTTTTCATAGAGGTGAGGTCCTTGGAGAATGTCGCTCCCCGCTTGGCGTGGTAGGAGAATATCGAGGCACCGACTGGTTGGCGAAGGGCGCCACGGGGATAGATGTCCCTCTCATCCGGTCGGTTTCTCAGACTCCACGGAGAAACTGCTGCTTGGCTGGGCACCGGGAGCCAGCTCCCTGCCCAGCACCCTAGAACGGCCCCGCTTGCTCCCCATTCCTTTGGCGAGGTGCTGCTCTCAGGACGGCGCCGGAGCCGCCCCTCCTGCTCCCGGGGTTGCCGACCCGCCCCGGCCGCGAGGTGGCCGCCCGCCTTCGCGCGCAGTTCCCCCGGCGCCCGCTAGCCCGCTCTGAGAGCAGCCGAGGCCCGGCCTCCAGGGACGGCCCTCCAGGGGGCGGGCGCGCGCCCCGCAGCCGCCGCAGCGGCAGCCACGTCAGCGCGGCGTCTGTCCGGGGCCGAGCGCAGGATGGAGAAGGCGGCGGCGGCGGCGGCCCTCGGGGCCGAGTTGGGCGTGCGGATCGCCCTGTTCGCGGCCTTCCTGTAAGCGTCTTGCGGTCGGACCCCACTCCAGACGGGCGACCGACCCCAAAGGAGGCGGGCAGGCAGCCCCTGCCTCGGCCTGGGGTTCCTCGAGCGCCGCCCGCGGGCCAAGGTCCGGGGTCCCTAGGTGGGAAGCCCCGGCCGTTCCAGGAAACAAGCCGACAGGCTCTGCACATTTTTGTTTCTCCTTTAGGGTAACAGAACTTCTCCCTCCCTTCCAGCGGCTGATCCAACCAGAGGAGATGTGGCTTTACCGGAATCCGTATGTGGAAGCAGAGTATTTCCCTACCAAGCCCATGTTTGTGCGTGGAGAACTAGCCTTCCTTCTGACCCTTAGTACCTGTTACTGAGCTTAATGCCAGGAAGCAGCAGGAGGTGGTCGTTTTGGCTCCAAAACGGAAACTTACTGTCCCCCTTGTGCTAAAAATTTTGTTTCCTTATGATTAGGATCCAAATTTAGCAAGATGTCAGTTTTTGCTCCAGGGCCATGTTCTGAGCTCTGTTCCTTAGGATGGGGATGGCCCGAGGGAACTGGTCATTTAGAATAATGGGGTGATGGTGTTACTTGCTGGTGGAGCTGCTAGTGCCCAGTCTGACGCTACTTATATTGACAGGGGAACAGGGAGCTCTGACATGTGAGTTCTGTCCCTACCACCCCTCTTCCCTGTGGGAGCTCCTTTAACAACTAGTGGTCTCGGGGTTTGGTTTTTTAACCTCTGCCATGTTCTGGTTCAGGTCATTGCATTTCTCTCCCCACTGTCTCTGATCCTCCTGGCCAGATGTCTCAAGAAGGCGGGCGGGACAGACAGCAGACAGGCCTGCCTGGGTAAGAACTAGCGGTCTCTGGCTGGGTTACCTCCTTGGTGCTGGAATGAGAAGGTGGGAGTTGTGGGCTTCAGCCACTGGAGGTGTGACCTCAGCGGGTGGAGACCATGGGGTTCTGCATTCCTAAAGTCGTCCTATCTCCCCTGTACCCGTGCTATCACCCATGACACCGAAAACTAGCACTCTAAGAACGTAACTTCCTAGCAGTGCCTATATGCACTGGATAATTTGTACCCCAGAAACATCTTCAGCCTAGTGCAGAAGTTCTCTCTGTGCAACAACACATTAAGAGAATTATTTCCACGCTCAGCTCCGGTTGGAGCCTGACCATTCCTGTCTCAGAAAGACATGGCTGCTCTCAAGAGACAATGACCATGCAGCGCCTCTGAGGCAGAAACTAACAGTAAGTTTCTTTGCTTTCCAGCTGCCAGCCTTGCCCTGGCTCTGAACGGTGTCTTTACCAACACAATAAAACTGATAGTGGGCAGGTGAGTGAGCAGGGTCCGCACCTGGGTGCCAGCCCTTCCCCACCCACCCACCCACAGGTGGTGGTTCATGGCTGCACCACACAGCTTCCTCCTTATCCTTTCCTCCTCTGTCTGACCTTGCTTTTTTCACTTAACTCTTCCTCCCTTTCCCTATGGTTGTCCTGCAGGTGACACTTGGGCTCTTCGCTGCCCTGAACAGCATTTCCCACTGACAGCTGCAGCAGGGTCCACGTCCTCTAGAGCACCTGCTGAAGCTGCAGGGTGACTTGCTCTTTGCCCTAACAATTTATCATGTGCTGGACCGGCTCCCGCCCACCCCACCCCACCCCCCACCTCCCGATTTAAATGCTGACCCTGGAAATAATGCTTTTCTTTTAATGGTGACTGTCCTAATCCACTTCCATTATTTTGCCTGGGACACCATTTGACCGAGAGTAAATGGATTACAGATTACGGATGTCTGATAAAACCAAAAAATAATTTCTGGTGTTGTCAGGCGATCTGTGTTGAGATCATGCTTCTTTCAGGCCACGCCCAGACTTCTTCTACCGCTGCTTCCCGGATGGGCAAGCCCATTCTGACTTGAAGTGCACAGGAGACAAGGACGTGGTGAATGAGGGCCGGAAGAGCTTCCCCAGTGGACATTCTTCCTGTACGATGTGAACTTGACATCTCTGCCTTTTGGGGGGCCACTGAATTTAACCTAGGAAATGTGTGAGGATGGGATCATCTCACTAGTTTTGTTCTTGTATCTAGAAACTAGCGAACCCCCCCCTTCTTTAATAACCCCAAGATTTCACAAGTCTGAGCCTCAAAAATCAGGGAGGAGAGAGGAGGTAGTTTACCTTCATGAGATCTGGAACGTTTTAGGATTGTTGTATTATTTGCCTAGATCCTGCAATCTTGTACTAGTTATAAAAGCATTAACCTTTGCTGAAGGACTACTATGTGTCAGGTTCTTTGGAAGGCATTTTTGATTCTTACCTCATTTAATACCAAAATAGCACAATGAGGTGGGTAGTATTATTTTTATGATTCCCATTTATACATGAGGAAACGAAGGCATTGGGAAGTTAAATAACCTGCCCAATTGTTAATATTCCAAAAACTATTCTCAGAATATTAACTTTGGGACACAAAATAAAGTCCTTCATTTTCCCTTTTGTTTCCTCCTCCTCCATCATCAATGATCTCTACCAGAAGGGTATCCAGAAAGAATAAAACATGCCCCCCCCCCCCCGCCCCCGGCCACCTATTTGCAGATGGATGACAGCGCTTCCTTTAAGAGACATACACTTATAGGTTTTCCCTCTTCTAGTTGCATTTGCTGGTCTGGCCTTTGCTTCCTTCTACCTGGCGGGGAAGTTACATTGCTTCGCGCCACAAGGCCGTGGGAAGTCTTGGAGGTTCTGTGCCTTTCTGTCGCCTCTCCTCCTCGCAGCTGTGATTGCACTTTCCCGCACCTGTGACTATAAGCATCACTGGCAAGGTAAGCGAGGTATTCGTGCCGTGCAAGTTCGCACGTTTCACCCACCATTTTACCCCAAGCATTTGGCACAGAGGAGACGCTGAATGTGTCTGCTAAATGAATAAACAAATAAGTATGGGAGGGTCTGGGTTTCTGAACCAGCTGTATGGAGCATGGGAAAGCACAGTTTCCTTTTAAGGAGAAATATCCTAAATTTTCCATTACTCTGAAGCATCATAAGTTCAGAATAAACTACGAATTTCATTTTTCTCTAAGAAATTTTTTACCACAAACCTCAAAAGCTCAATTCACTTAGGGTCTTAAAAATCAAGTTTGTTGTCATGAGGTTTTTGTTCAGAAACTAAAGTTCAAGAAAACATAAAATTGTAGTTAAACCAAAGAAATTTAAGTTGAATGACAAAGCAAAACATCCAAGTGACAGAGTACCTTCCCAGAAAATTCCTAATTCAAAAAAAAACCTGACAGTATTTCCTAAAAGTCCTTAGGAGCCCTAAGGCTCCTAAAGAATAAACTTTTTTTTTCCTGCAAAGAAAGGCAACTCCTGAGGAGTTTATTGCTTCCTCTAGAACTCTTTAAATGATGAAAAAGGGGTTAATATCATTAAGTGAAACGTTATTCCGAATTTTTAAAAAATTCAATCTGGTATACTTGGAAAAAGGCTCATTTACACTTATTTAACTAAAGATGTGTTTTGGTTTGGTTTAGAAAAGAACCTGATGATAATCCTATTACTCATATAACAAAACTGAGAAAGCCTAAAGAAACCATAAACCTGGAATTGAGGTTTTTTTGCAGCCCAAACAAGTAGAGAAACCTGAAGGGCCAAGGTCTCTGTACCGACGTACCTCATTTTATTGCACTTTACAGATAACGTTGTCTTGTGCAAACTGAAGTTTGTGGCGATGCTGCGCTAGGCAGGTCTCTCAGTGCCAGTTTTCCACGTTTGCTCACTTCGTGTTTCCCTGTCTCATTTTGGTAATTGTTGAATATTTCAAACTTTTTCATTATTACTATATTTGTTATGGTGGTCTGTGATCAGTGGTTATGACTTGCTGAAAGCTCAGATGATGGTTAGCATTTTTTTTAGCAATAAAGTATTTTTTAATTAAGGTATATGCTTTTTTTGTTTTAGATGTAATGCTATCGCACACTTAACAGACTACGGCACAGTATTAGCGTAACTTTCATCTTGCACTGGGAAACCAAAAAATTCATCTGACTTGCTTTATTGAGACATTCGCTTTACTGCAGTGATCTACAATTGAACTCGCAGTATCAGTATGCCAGCACCGCGTGGTGTTTTAACATGATTTACGAGTCTAATATGATTAAGAGAAGACCTTATCTCTTCTCTTTCAGACGTACTAGTTGGATCCATGATTGGCCTGACATTTGCCTATGTCTGCTACAGGCAGTATTATCCTCCGCTGACTGACGCAGAATGCCATAAACCATTTCAGGACAGACTTGTACTTCCCATTGCACAGAAGCCTGGTGATCCTTATCATTTTAGTATTTAGAAATTGGAACTACCTCAGTGGAGATTAGGTAAATCACCCTTCGTAACTGCCCAAGAATTTCTGACCTTTTGTCTCTTAAGAGGTACAAGTGAGGACATCAGCACTTCATTCTGCCTCCATATGTTTATGCGGTTTTGCTCACATGGATTTATCATGGAGTCAAAGTTCAAGGTTCTTTTTCACTGCTCTGTGCCACACATTTGGTAAAAAGATCATAAAGTAGTCTACCAGCTGGTATCCCAATATCTACAGCATTTTACATTTCATTTAAATGCCATTCTGGGAAGGATCTTTCACAAAGAAGCCTTTGCAAGGGGTGCCTGGGTGGCTCAGTCAGTTGAGCATCCGACTCGATTTTGGCTCAGGTCATGATTTCAGGGTTGTGGGATTGAGCCCCATTTCGGGCTCTGTGCTGAGCATGGAGTCTGCTTAAGATTCTCTCCCTCTGCCCCTCTCCCCTGCTCACTCAGGCTCTAAAATAAGAAAAAAAGATTTTACAAAGAAGCCTCTACATATCCTAGAAGCTAGAGATGAATTTCCATTTTCTATAGCTCAAAATCTTAAAATCCAGGGCATGACCAACTGAAATTTTGGTTCTGTTTACTTTCTCTGGTGACAATCCATCAAACCTTATATAGGAAAATGTCCAATTCTGGCTGTTTTACCTTCCTACATATGTATCTTACCTGAGTCTAGTCAAATATTGCTGTCCATTTTAAATACTGTGGACATAAATTATTTATTGAATTACTAAGTAAACAGTTTTAAAAAATGGTAAGGACAAATGAGGCGGAAACCACCCTCAGTTGCTAGTACTGAAACATACTCCTAAACTGTGCTCACTAGTTTCCTTCTCTCCATGCATGACTGAAGACCTGCCCAAATGCATCAACTCTGCCAACTGGCTAAGGCAGGAAAGAAAAATTAGAGATGTGGTTATCTAGCGGAAAAATGAACTTTCTGTGACCCTTCTTCAAATGGGATACAAGGAACAATTTTACAGGAGATGCTACAGGACCTACAAGTACCTTTCTCTTTACAATCGTACTTTAAATATAACCTTGGCTTACGTGTTTCTGTATCTTCAGTGTGTCTTTTTCCTTCAATAAATGTGATATTCAAAGAAGATGGTGACTGTGGGTGTTTTTGGTCCTTAATACCACACGAGAGCCAGAACATTTCCAAAGTAAAACCCTGGATTCCCCATCTGACATAAGTGACACAACTATCGGTAGTAGAGGCTGATACCTGCAATTACTGAACAACAGTCTCAGTATTTATTTTGTAATTGCCACGCTTTACTGTATCTGCCTAAAGAAAACACCAGTCCCCGGAAAAGAACTTAAATATTAGTTCTTTGCCCAAATGTTATCTTTTTAATTTGCTTTAGAAATATATACGGGGAGAAAACGGTTATTGTATTAACTTTCTGTATAATGGATGAACCAGGTAAAAGTAGGCAACTGGTCAATATGGTTTTATTTCAGTATTTCATAAACTTTTAAATATAATCATGTAAAAAAACAAACATTTCAAAAAGTGCAAAATATTAGAAAGCTAATCAGTACTATTAATCTTTCCATGCAGACAATCTGTTGCTGAAATAAGCAATACAAATTCTGTAGCAGGAAATATGTAGAAAATGATACTCTACAGTTGAAAAATAGTCTTGGTCAAGACACTGCACATGATACGACCAAAGTAGTGCAAATAATATATAACTAAAGGATTTAAATCAAGCCTATCATCCTATGTGATATGCAACCATGATGCTACCACAGGTGGAGAGACGAGACATCAAGCTCTTGTACAGCTGCCTGCCCCTCCCCATCAGGAAAGAACCATTTCTTAGTCCCAGCAGTGGTTGATCTAGCTATCCCAGGGGTATGCTGTTCATCTTTGGTTACAGGAACTCCTCCTTGCTTGTCCTTTGGTTTACTCTTAAATATGCTCTATTCTGCTAATAGGAAGAATAAACTTAAATTTGAAGACAACTTGACAAAAGCTTCCCCTCTAAAATATAATTAATGCTACTTAATTCTCAGTAACCCTTACTTCAAACTCAGTTTATATACAAAAGTATTCCATGTATCTGACACTTCTTAGTGGCTAAGTCAGCATTAGCCTGTAAAGCAGATGGACAAGGAAAGGCCAGACACTGACCCTGTACCCCAACCTCACCTCTACCATCTCTAAGGTGACAGTGATTAACTTCCTTTTCCTTTCCTCTCTGGAAAGGGATAAAGACCACTGCAGTTGAAGGGATGGCTGAAGTGAATGTTACATGCCAATGCACTGGATACCATGATACGTTTACAAAAAAACATTTTTTATAAAAAACGAAAACGCAGCTTGCCTGCCTGTGCCATTGTTATAGGCCTATGGAGTGTAAAGGACTATCACAAAGAGAACTGCAAAGACAAACTGACCAATGAGAAAGAAAACAGCACAGTGGTGAGCAGATGCCTGGAAAAAGTTAGTCTACACGCACCCATCATCTTCAAGGTACCTTTCACTTTGCATGCTCTGACAATGACTGCAATAGCTGTTCCTTGGCCCCGACAGGCGTAGGTTTTTCTTGCAGAAAAAGAAACATTTCCCCCTAGCCAAACCGACCTGCCCAACCAACACTGCCTGTGCCATGAGGCTTCTAATACATTTTCTGGATTATGGGTACCAAGGAAGGCAATGGTGTTTACAAAATGTTTTCAAACAGAGCACACAGTACTACCTTCACCCAAGTGGATATGGTGGTTGACTGTCACAGATTCTATTTCACCACAAATGTACTCCTGAGATATTTTTATTTATAACCAAAGCAGCCTGTCAAGGCTCGTATAACTTTGCCCTCAACTTAAGGAAGAAGCTACTATCCAATAACTAAGTCAAATTTCATCTAAACTCTCCTAAGTTGAAGCACGATATAAAAAGACAGGTCTAGGATATATAACATCTTTGCTTTATAAAGATGCACCTAATGTGAACTAAACTATCCACTTTAGACTCTGAGAGCAGCTCCAACAGCTGTGAAAATAATGAACAGCATCAGTGATTCCTCCGATCAACTGTCAGCTGTAGAGAATAAACAATAACTCTCTCCCAGCTACATTTTGGTCCTTCACAAAGTACTTGTAGGAAAGAAAAGTGGACTCAAAAGAATTTGCTCAACAGTCTTTTACACACCCACTTAGCCTTCAAGTGCAGAGAACACCAATGAGACATGTGTACCCCAAAATGCCTTCTGAATCTCAAGCCTGTTTCCAAACTAGAGGATTTTCTAAAGACAAGCAATAACCTCCTAGAAAAATGTCTACCCAAGCCAAAATAAACTCAAAACAGACTTTACACTGTCTCAAGGAATAAGCAATAAAAATAAAGGATGGCACCTGTCACCCAAGAATTAAAGATGCAAACACGCCCCACTATGAAGAATGGCGAGTGCTTATACGAAGCCAGTGGTAAAAAGCAATACGGTCTTCTCTTTGCTTTTCTACTCACTTCCAAAAAAGATTATCTTCCAAAGACCCCAGTGGTAAGTGGCAGGTAACATGCGAGAAATGACGTGGCTGAGAGGAAAACGGCAGCAACAAGCAGGTAGATTTTCTGGGGAAGGATCCTTCAGTGTCTGTCTAGGGAAGAGTGGAAAGAGGTCACGATGCAGTCACAGCTGGAAGGCAGCCAAGCAGAATGCCAGAGCCTGATACATGGACGTTCTTGTTACACATCTAAAAGGCTGAGTAACTTAAATCTCAGGATGTGTTGTTCATCATTAAAATTCTAACTACTGCCATGGTAACTCTCAGATGATCAGAACTATTAAGATTCTGAGTTTAGATCCTAAAAATGATTAAGTGTTATTGGACCAAATCACTAGCAAAGCAAATGAACACTAACCTTTCTCTAAGTGGGCTATTGTGCTTTTTCCCCCAGGAATTTTAACCAGAGTCCCTCTAAAAATGAATAATAACCTAGATCTTGGTGACAGACAAGAGAAAAGTATATTTATAAAAAGCCCAAGTCTACACTGTTCCCCATAACATATTAATATGTAGGAACCATGCAGCATACGTGACATTTAAAAACTCACATTAAGTAGCCATACATAGTTGATTTTTACTGTAAAGGCTGATCAAGGAAGATGCCCTGGGTTTGGTAGATTTCTTTGAGGACCAGCAATACGGTATCTTCAGACTCCCTATAAAGAGAAAAACTTACATTGTAAAAAGCAGCAGCTAATGTTCATACTTAAAGATGCTTTACACATACTACCTCATTTACACAACCACTGTGCAAGTTCATTTTTTACAATAAAAAGTTCATTTTACAGTGGGATATTTATTACTCAGCCATAAAGAATAATGAAATCTTGCCTTTTGCAACAATATGAATGGACCTGGAGGTTGCTAAGTGAAGTGAACCAGACACAAATACCATATGATTTCACTTATATGTGGAATCTAAAATACAAATGAACAAAAAACCAGACTCTTAAACACAGAGAACAAATGTGGCTGCCAGAAGGGAGATGGGTGTGGGCAAATAGGTGAAGGGAATTAAGACATACTAACTTCCAGTTATAAATAAGTTGGGGTGCCTGGGTGACTCAGTCGGTTTGAGTATCCGACTCTGGATTTCGGCTCAAGTCATGATCCCAGGGTCGTGAGATCAAGTGCCGCATCCAGCTCTGTGAAGCATGGAGCTTGCTTGGCATTCTCTCTCTCCCTCTCTCTTCTCTCCCCTGCTCACACATGCTCTTTCTCTCTCTCAAAATAAATGCTCAGCACAAAGTCAGACACAGGGCTTGATGCCATGACCCTGGGATCATGACCTGAGCCAAAATCAAAAGTTGCACACTCAACCAACTGAGCCACCAAGGAGTCCCTGAGCCATATATCCTTAAGGCAATCCTTCATGATGTTATTTTATATAATCAAATTTCTTTATGAACTGGATATGAGCAATTGCTGGGACACACACAGAATAGTATCTGGAAGATGCATGAGAAATTCATAACATTGACTGTCATAAGATGGGAACTAGTGGTTAAGAAGCCGGTGGGAGGGAAACTTTATTATTATACCCTTTTATATCTTGAATTTTGAACCAGGTGATTGCATTACCTTAAAAAAATTTTTTTTTTTTTACTTTTTGAGAGAGACAGAGAGAGAGAGAGAGAGTGTGAGTGCACTCATGCATGAGTGGGGGAGGGGCAGAGACAGGGAGACACAGAATCTGAAGCAGGCTCCAGGCTTTGAGTTGTCAGCACAGAGCCCGATGTGGGGCTCCAAATCATAAGCCTGAGATCATGACCTGAGCTGAAGTCAAACACTTAACCAACTGAGCCACCCAGGCGCCCCAGTGTTACCTTTTTTCTTAAGTTTATTTATTTTGAAGGAGGGGGGGGGAGGGAGAGAGGAGGGGAGAGAGAGAGAGAGAGAGAGAGAGAGAGAGAGAGAGAGCAAGCGAGCATGAGCAGGAGAGGGGCAGAGAGAGGGGGTGAGAGAGAATCCCAAGCAGACCCTGTGCTATCAGCACAGAGCCCGTGTTGCTGACAGCACAGATCCTGCTTGGGATTCTCTCTCTCGCTGTGCCCCTCTCCTGCTCACATTTTCTCTCTCAAAATAAATAAAATGTAAAAAACAAAACAAAACTAAGATGACCAACTGGATGGCTCTTCCCATACTGTCCCAAGAATGAGCTCTGTGAAAAGGGAACAGTTCTTGGCCATTTACTACTAAATTTTTTTTTTTTTTACATTACCAGACATACTGCTAGACATTTTTTTTGTTTGGTTTTTGTTTTTTTTGTTTTTTTTTTTTGTTGTTGTTAGAGAAAAAGAGCACATGCACAAGAAGGGGAGGGGCGGAGGGAGAAGCAGAAAGAGAGAATCTCAAGTAGGCTCCAGGCTTTAAAAAAAAAAAAAAGAAAGAAAGAAAAGCAACCAAGTTTAAAAATAAAATAAAAACTATAGTGTGCAAAATACATACATTGAAAACTACAGAATATTGCTGAAGGAAATGAAAGACCAAAATACACTGAGAGATACTGTGTTTGTGGAGCTGAAGACTCAATATCATTCAGATGTCAATTCTGCCATTTTATCTGCAGATATTATGCAATCACAAAATCCCAGAAAGCTTTTTATTTGAAATTAACAAGCCCAATTTAAAATATACGTGGAAGTGCAAAGGACCTACAGTAGCTAAAATAAAGAAGAATAAAGTTGGGTGACTCACAATACCTGATTTCAAGACTTATTTTGAAGCTACAGTAATCAACACAATGTTTTACTGGCATAAAGACAAGCAAATAGATCAATGGAACAACCTAGAACCAAGGTAATTCAGTCTCCATCTGAATAAATAAATGTTGCTACAACAACTGGATAGCTACATGCAAACCAGTGAACTTCAATTCTTACCTCACACCATATTAAAAAATTAACTCAACCAAAATGGATCACAGACCGAAATATAAAAGCTAAAATGATATAACTTCTAGAACACAAGTGATATCTTTTTTTTTTTTTTTTTTTTCAACGTTTATTTATTTTTGGGACAGAGAGAGACAGAGCATGAACGGGGGAGGGGCAGAGAGAGAGAGGGAGATACAGAATCGGAAACAGGCTCCAGGCTCTGAGCCATCAGCCCAGAGCCCGACGCGGGGCTCGATCTCGCGGACCGCGAGATCGTGACCTGGCTGAAGTCGGACGCTTAACCGACTGTGCCACCCAGGCGCCCCTTTTTTTTTTTTTTTTTCAACGTTTATTTATTTTTGGGACAGAGAGAGACAGAGCATGAACGGGGGAGGGGCAGAGAGAGAGAGGGAGATACAGAATCGGAAACAGGCTCCAGGCTCTGAGCCACACAAGTGATATCTTAATGACTTTGGATTTGGCAAAGATTTCTTAAATATGTTAAAAAATCACAAATGTCAATAAATTGGACTATATCAAAATCAAAAACTTTTGCTCTTCAAAACATTTTGCTGGAAAAATGAAAAACCACATTCTGAGAAAAAAACATGTATCTGAAAAGGACTTGTAACTAGCATATAGAAAGAACTCCTGAAACGTAAAAAGATAATCTATTTTCCTTAATGGACAAAAGATTGAAACAGTTCTCCAAAGAAGATGTATAAATGGCAATCACATGAAAATATATTCAACATCATTAGGGAAATGCAAATTAAAACCATAGTGAGGTGCTATTACAACCCATTTAGAAAGGCTAAGAGACAAATCATGAAGTTATCATACCAAGTACCCTTGAAGATACGGAGCTATTGGAACTCTCAAACATTGCTGATGGGAATGGAAAATGCTGGCAAGAAAAGTTTGGCAGTTTCTTTTTTATTTTAAGTCAGCTCCACACCCAGCGCAGAGCCCAATGCGGGGCTTGAACTCATGACCCTGAGATTAAGACCTGAGCTGAGATCAAAAGTCGAACGCTTAATCGACTGAGCCACCCAGGCACCCCTGGCAGTCACTTTTAAAAATACTTTTACCCTACAATACCTAGCCATTATTCCACTCCTAGGTATTTTCCCAAGAGAAACTAAAGAATATGTCCATATAAAGTCTTGTACACGAATGTTCACAGTTTTATCTATAATAGCCCAAAACTGGAAACACCCCAAATGTCCACCAGCAGGTAAATGAACAAATTGGGGTACATTCATACAATAGACTACTACTTGGCAATAAAAAGGAAAGAAACTGATACACGTCATGGAGAATGAAGGAAGCCATACAAAAAAGGGTATATATAATAGGATTCCATTTATAAAAAAAAAGTCATATGGCACAATGCCAGCAACTCCAACTGTAAGTATTTGCAGATCTACTCATGATTAGGTGAAATGACATAAACAAGGTGTATGAAGTTCTAGAGTAGAGAAATCTAAAGAGACCCAGCAATAAAAGACTATTTAAATGAATTACAGAATATTCATATAGTGGAGTACTAAAGCTACAAAAGAATGGAGAAACTCTTTATACCTGATAGGCAAAAAACTCCAAGATCTCTAGTAGAAAAAGCAAGTTACAGAACAATACCTATGATACTTCTGTATTCGTTAAAAGAGACATATAATACAGTCACATATTCACACCTGTGGTATATATGTATAAAATAGACCTCTAGAAGAAATTAGTAAGGAGGTTCCTCAAAAAGTTGAAAACAGAACTACCCTATGATCAAGACTGTCTTTGAAGCTGTCCCTGAATTTACAGCTGAGAGAACACAGCAGCCCAGAAAGCCAGGAGTGGAGACTGTAGGAGAAAGGGGTTCATCATGGTAGATGACCTAAAGTGATTGTTGTATAAAAAATCATCAGGTTGTTGAAGAGCTCCATGCTATTGTTGTGTCACATAAAGATGAAGTGCCTGTTATTAAAGTGGCCAATGATAATGCTCCAGAGCATGCTGTGAGACCTGGTTTCTTAACTACTTTTGCTCTTCCAACAGACCAAAGGAGCAAACTTGGACTTCCAAAAAGTGAAAGTATCATCTGTTACTGTAACACCTACTGGGTGGTTCAAGTCAATTGTTTATTTTTGGTGGTGAGTTTCACAGCCAGCAGCAATGCCAATACAGGACTAATTGTCAACCTAGAAAAGGAACTTGCTCCATTATTTGAAGAACTGAGACAGGTTGTGGACGTTAATCTGGCAGTTGTTTTGATATATACCTTAACTTTCCTTATAACAGACATATATCAATCCAGCAATCTTTACAGACCATAATACTTGTATCCCTGTACTCAAGAAAGGGCCCTCTTTCCCACCTTACACTAAAAAAAGAGCCTATAGATAAAATTTATGGACATATTGTTATCTTTTCATGCGTAGGGTATTTTCTTATTTAGTGAGATCTGGGAATACCACAGAAATGGTTCAATACATCACAGCTCTAATGGTGTTAGCCAGTCACCAACTACGCATGAGATTCTATTCAGTGGGTCAGAATCAAAATTGTACTTTGGGGGTGCCTGGGTGGCTCAGTCGCTTAAGCATCTATTTTCAGCTTATGTCATGAGTAATCTCATGGTTTGTGAGTTTGACCCCTGCACTGGGCTCTCTGCTATCAAGTGCAGAGCCTGCTTTGGATCCTCTGTCTCCCTCTCCCCCTTCCCCATTTGCACCCAGTCTCTTTCTCAAAAATAAACATTAAAAAAAATAATTACACGGGCGCGTGGGTGGCTCAGTCAGGTAAGCGTCTGACTCTTGATTTCAGCTCAGGTCATGATCTCATGATTCATGGTTTGAGTTCTAGGTCGGGCTCTGCACTAACAGTATGGAACCTATTTGGGATTCTCTTTCTCTGTCTCCATCTGCCCCTTCCCTTCTCATATTCTCTTTCTCCTCTCTCTCTAAATTAAAAAAAAAAAATTAATTTTTAAAAAAATTAAAAAATGATCCACTTGAGCCATTAAGTGCTACCTATTGCATAATATGCCCAGTCTTATAAAATGAACCAGGAGCTTTTTATTGTGAATAACAACAAGGATGTATTTTTCTTTATACTGTTTTATTTCTTTGCGCTGAGTGTGAGGAAGATATAATGGCTTAGTAAAAGTAATAAAATCAGTAAAATTACTAAAAAAAAAGGAAGAATGGGGCACCTGGGTGGCTCAGTCGGTTGAGCATCCGACTTCAGCTCAGGTCATGATCTCATGGTCCGTGAGTTCGAGCCCCGCATCGGGCTCTGTGCTGACCGCTCAGAGCCTGGAGCCTGTTTCAGATTCTGTGTCTCCCTCTCTCTCTGCCCCTCCCCCATTCATGCTCTGTCTCTCTCTGTCTCAAAAATAAATGTTAAAAAAAAAAAATTAAAAAAAATAAAAAAATTTAAAAAAGGAAGAAAAAAAGAACACCCTGTGATCCAGTGATTGCACTACTAGGTATTTAACCCAAAGAATACAAAAACAGTAATTCAAAGGGATACATACACCCCAATATTTATAGCAGCATTACCTACAATAGCCAAAATATGGAAACAGCCAAAGCCCATTGATAGACGAATGGATAAAGAAGAGGTAGTATATATACACAATGGATACTACTCAGCTATAAGAATGAAACCTTGCCATTTGCAACAACATGGATGGAGCTAGAGAGTATTATGCTAAGTGAAATAAATCAAAGAAAGACAAACACCTATGGTTTCACTCATATGTGGAATTTAAGAAACAAAACAAATGAGCATAGGAAAAAAAAAAAAAAGAGAGAGAGGCAAACCAAGAAACAGACTCTTAATTCTAGAAAACAAACTGATGGTTACCAGAAGGGAGATGGGTGGGGGGATGAGTGAAATAGCTGAGAGGATTAAGGAGTGCACTTGTGATGAGCACCAGGTGGACGTATGGAAGTGCTGAATCACTATCTTGTACACCTGAAATTAACATTACACTGTATGGTAACTAAATGGATTTAAATAAAAACTTAAAAATATAATAAAGAACCATAATTTAAAAAGAAAGCAACCCTTTTTCAGATTTCTATCAAGCCACATCAGCAAAGATCATTCTTAAGAGCATTACTTTGGCCTCTTACAGGACTGCTTTTATTGAGTTGCACTTAGATTATATGTCATGGCCTCTACTGTACTTATTATCTAGAGATAAAACTGACTCCATCAAATAATAATCTCTTTTATCAGGACTCAATAGAAAAATTCCTCTCAAGACATTAAAGCATTATTTTTTGAACTTACCCCCTACCCATCTTATTTTCCTAGTTGTATTTTCCTTTAGTTTCAAATATTTGATGATTAAGTTCTTTTCTAATAGATGAATTTCAAAAAGCATCATTAATCCATTCTACAATCCATCAGATAATTATATTTAATAATGATTAATTCTGTTGAATAAGTTCTGGGGATCTAATTACAGCAAGGTACTACAGTCAGTAACACTGTACCATATACCTGGAAGTTACTAAAAGTAAATCTTAAATGTTCTCATCACACACACATGCACAATATATAATTATGTGCAGCGATGGAGGTGTTATCTAATCCTATTGTGTTAACCACTTCACAATATATACATGTATCAAATCACATTGCACATCTTAAACTTGTATAATGTGTCAATTATATCTCTAAATCTTGAAAAAATATTTAAACACTAAAAGATTAAACATTAAAGGGGTGTCAGGGTAGCTCAGTCAGTTAAGTGTCCAACTCTTGGTTTCGGCTCAGGTCACGATCACACAGTTCGTGAGCTGGAGCCCCACATCGGGCTCTGCCCTGACAGTGCACAACCTGCTTAGGATTCTGTCTCCCTCTCTCTCTGCCTCTCCCCCTCTTGCTATCTCTCTCTCTCAAAATAAATAGAAACATTTTCAAAATTAAAAAATTAAATGTTAAAACAAAAAATAAAGTCTGTTCTAGCTACTATAAACACTTTTAAATGGGTTTAAAATACTTTTAGCAACAGTAACATATTTGTCCAGTGCATTCATACATACCCATCCTGTCCTACCACTTTAAAAGTGGTTTTAGGGGAGCCTGAATGGCTCGTCAGTTAAGCATCCGACTTCGGCTCAGGTCAGATCTCACACTCCGTGAGTTCAAGCCCCACATCAGGCTCTGTGCTGACAGCTCAGACCCTGGAGCCTGCTTCAGATTCTGTGTCTCCCTCTCTCTGACCCTCCCCCATTCACACTCTGTGTCTGCCTCAAAAATAAACATTAAAAAAAAAAAAAGTGGTTTTAAAAACTAAACTAACTGAACTCATGGCTGCTGGCATCATCTGCCCATGCTCTATCAAACAACAAAATAAAACGTGTTTAAATCAGATTTCTTTAAATGACATGATTGCTATTTTGTAATTACCTAAATGAGAAATCACTCTAATCCCAAATGTACACTAGCCTATCCTCTTTTTTCTGTATCTATCAAATATCTGTAAAATAATCAGACCAAAAAAATTAATAAGTAAAAACCCACACCCCAGAAACAAAAGCAAACAACACTTACCAGTAGCATAGATGGCTTTGCAAAGCAAATAAATATTCATTAAAACTTTCAATGGGCTTCTCTTGTAGCACATAGTCAATGCGTTGGCCTCCATTCAGCATTCCCACATTAATGGGTGGAACTTCTTTAACGGCCACAGAGGCCTCTTCTGTGTTAACATCTGGACATGGAGGAACCACAATAACCATCTAAAAGCTTCCAGTCCCCCAAGATTACCCTAACTTCCCGTCAGATGGCTAAGTTTACAGTGGGATGAGCTACTCTCTGTTCAGAAAGCTCTCTGCACCTTCTTCCTTTCAATCCCCTTAAAGCTTCTCCTCAAGTCACAATGATTTTGTCCAATCCCATTTTTTCTTTCCTGTACCTCTGATAGCGAATTCATTTGCATCTGGTTTATAAATAAATGTACCTATAGAAATCTTTAGGCAGTTGAAAATTAAAGCAAAAAGAATGCAAAGTTAACTGTGAAATTAAGAGGAGATATATGAGCTAGTGCCCAGCCAGGAAAATAAAACGGACTAATGAATACACAGACATTCCCCTGAAAAAGCTTCACAGAGTGATCTAACATCCAGAATTCCCAAGTGAGGAATGTCTTTTAACGCCTCTTGACCAGGTGCTTAGCTTCTCTTGACATTTTTCCTCACAAATAATGTTTTTCCATAATTCGTGGCTATTCGATAATAGAAAAGACTAGCAGAGCTGAAAGCCCATTAGGACTCATAATATTGGTCCTATACAATAAAAAGGGAAAAACGGGTAAGTAAGAACTCCTGGGAGAAGAAGAATTACATATCATGGAGTTACTCTTATCTGATGTGATGTAGGAAATCAAAGTGACAGTGTCACTGACCACTTAGCTTCTCTGAACTCGATTCCGATTCTGCTTCAGTTTCTTCTGCAGTTTCTGAAGCTTGTAAGGCAGGGTATGGAGCTCTGGTGAAAGACTTCCAGGCCATCCGCAGTGAACCTAACAAGTTGTTCTTAAGGTCCATACTCATCCTGGTCAAGCCCTCTCTCAGTTCTGAAACATACATGAATAACAACATTACATGGTTTACAAAGAGTTTAGGGTCCAACACAGTTAAATAAAGTGAATGAGATCCAGTCAGTTTGCACTGATCAGACCATCTAGAATTACAAGTTCTGAACTCAGACTTACCTAAGTGCATCCGCTTCCTGCCTTTATGGTGTGGGATCAGCATTGGCTCAAATTCCACTCCTGGGACCACCATCGGTTCAATTCTATAGGCCACAGGATCAAACTACATAGAAAAAAAATAACAGCTACATATATACCTCTGCTGAAGAAACTCAGAAAGTCTTAGGAACTATCAGGCAAGAATAACTATAAGCTCATTAAAAAAAAAGTTATTTTGCCTCATCACTTTCAGATTCAAACGATTATAAGTTGTCTCATTACCACAAAATAATATAGAAAAAAAGCAAATCAACACAACAGAAAATTATATGCTCTTGGGGCACCTGAGTGGCTCAGTGGGTTAAGCATCAGACTCTTATTTTTGGCTCAGATCTTGTGGTTCATGGGATTGAGCCCTGAATTGGGCTCACACTGACAGCATGGAACCTACTTGGGATTCTCACTCTCCCTAGCTCTGCCCCTCCCCCCCCCCAAAATCAAGAAATAACCATTAAAAAAAAAAAAAAAAAAGGAAACAGAAAATTATGTGCTCTTTACCAATGAGCCCTAATATTCAGGTGAAAACATGTCCAATGCTTACAGGGTGATAAATATTGAAGAAACCTTTGCATGTTGGAAATTTATAGTTGGGATCAATTCTTTTTAGTCCTCGGACGGTAAGGAACATTCCAATGGGCGAGCCAAAGGCAAAAAATATCTCTGGTTTATAGATGAGCCGGGGGTATTTTACAGACACCTGGAAAGAGGATATAAAAATATCTCTCATTGTTAACAGAAGTGACAATTGTTCCTACCATACCAATGGCAGGCAATAAAATGACCAAAGAGAATTAATTAAAATTGTTACCTGCCCAATGCCAACATCCAGATAGTCACCATTTCCAGTAGCATCTGTTTTACTGCAAAACTCCAATTCTCTGGGGATGTTAGATATATTCACCCCTGAAGCTGGCTGCAGGATTGGTCTATTAATACCCTAAAGAATAATACAATGCCGTGAAGCTATGCAGTAAAAATATCCAAAGGCTTATACAGTTTTTTTATTGGTTTGAAAGGATGCTTACGAGTGTTCTGAATTTTAGGAAGAGTCCTCAAAAAACAAGATAAAGCTGATGAAAACAAAAATTGTCTTAAATAATGAACTAACATCCATACATGCTCTAAAATGGTAAAAGCTGTACACAGCCATTTGGTCAGCAGTTGAAACTTCAGGCAACCATTAGGAGAGAAAACAACAGCAGAGCATGATGAAAAAGAATGCTGAGGGTTGCTAAGGAGTTCAATCAAGTGCAATGCCCTTTTAATGGAAGCAAAATGTCTCTATGAATATAGAAATTTATGCAGATGGTGGGCCAAGAACTGGGCCTTAAGAAAGAACTGAACAGCCTGCTACAAAGTTGAAAGACAACTACTAAGATATGGAAAGGAATTCAGTGGCCAAAAAAACTGAACGTAGAAGTACGATTACAACATGGATAAACCTCAAGTTCATTATGCTAAAGTGAAAGAAGCCAGCCACAAAAAGCCTCATACTGTATGATTCCATTTATATGAAATATCCAGAATAACAAAATCCATAACAACAGAAAGGCCAGTGATTCACAGGAGGAAGGAATGGGGAGTGACTGCTAATGGGTAAAAGGGTTTCTTTCTAGGGTGATGGAAATGTTCTCAAATTAGATAGTGGTAATGGTTACACAACTCTGTGAATACACTAAAAATGGCTAAATTATATACTTTAAAAGGGTGAATTTTATGGTAGGTGATGTGAATTGTATTTGAAATACAATTATGAAAGGAAAAAAACGGAATGGTGAGAAGACTCCAGGGAAGATAAGATTTCTGAAGTTAATATTTTTTAAGGATGTCAATATAAAAAATGTGTTTAATATCTAAAAAGAAAGCCGAAGATCAGTTAACAAAATTTCTTAGCTGCCTAAACACCTCACAAAGCATAAGGATACAAGGATGTCAAAAACTGTTTAATCCTACAAGCTATATTAAACATACCATTGATTTTTTTCTGGTCCTAATGTAGTTTAATATCTTCTTTCTTGGTCCTAGGGGAATTCCCATTTCCTGAAGATCTTTGTCGGTACATAAAGCCTAGATATAGAAAATCAAATATCCTTATTTCTAGGCAAAATAAAATAAATTACATGTCCTATTCTCTGAGAGGAGTAAGACCTAATCATTCTTGTTCTTTGCTTTATATTACTAGGGGTCCCTAGTGGTATAACATCATTAAGAATTTTAAGAAGAGAGTATTTTATTCATAAAAGCCTAGAGAAAAATAAAAGGTATCAATGTTATAGTAATATAGATGACATTATTACAAGAAAAAAAAAAACCTACAGAAGTGAGTAGATAATGCATGACACAAAACACTCTTTGATTTCCATGCAGACTCAGATGTCACATTCCTGAGAAATACTATATCCCTACTCATGGACACAAGCAATAAGAACATACAGCAAATGTGGAACATGAAACAGATGAACAATCAGTATCTCAGCTTCAGTGCTGCTTACCTGAGGAGGTTAAGGCTTCCTTCACCCTCCCAGACTAGGTTAGTTCTTAAATACCACTGTGTGCTTTTCCTACTCAGAACTTACCATAATTGTAATACAGTATTTAATATGTGTCTTCCCTGCTACACTATAAACATAGTGATATGAGAGACCATATCTGTCTTATTGACCGCTCTATCTCTAGTAGTTGGTATAGTAAGCCTGATCATATTAAGCATTCACTAAATATCTACTAAATGAAAGAATGTATTGCAAACCCGAAAAAGCACCAAAAAAGTGGCAAAAAACAAGAACAAATAAAAAGCAAATATCAGCAGCAGAGCTCTTGAAGGTATAACAGAAACTAGAGTCAGAATAGTTAGCGGTCATTTATTCTAACTCATGTCCACATTATCCGAGCTGTGTTGCTTTTTAGTCCTTGCTCTGCCACTATGTTTGTCGACATGGCTCCTCTGAACCTTGCACTTCCACAAAGCAAGATCACTTTATATGATAAAAAAACACATAAACAAGCTAAAGGACATCACTAATGATAACAAAGTATTTATGACTAAAATGATTCCAAAGGGCAGGCTCTTAGTAAGTGGTAAGATGAAGATAAGCAATAAACATACTAAAAATGGTACAGCATAAAGTTTTAAAAGATTATTTTTACCAGCGCTTCCTTATCTACTTTCTCCTTCTCAAAGATACTAAAGAATTCAGAGAGTTGAAGTTTCTCCAAATCTTCCTCTAGTGTCAGTGTGTCTCCTTGATCCATGACAATATTTGGTGCATCCTAAAAATTAAATAGTAAAGCTCACATTCTCTGAATTTATTTAGATTTTCCTTTATTATTACTATTTGCCAATAAAAATGTATAAGAGTTCCACATAAAGCTATACTTAATTTTAAATAAATTGTAATTTATATAAAATTTAAGAAGTGGCTAATCTCTAAATTTGCAACCTCAGTTGAAACAATGTTTTTTAAATAAATGAATGCATGAATCATTATCAAAGTATTTTCAACTTCATTAATACAACATTTATTGAGCTCCTATTAAGGAACAAGTGTTTAAGACATAAAACAATCTAAGACAATGCCCCTGTCCTGGAAGAACTCATAGTCCAACAATATAAATAGAATACTTACATAAAAAGAGAAAATACACAAGATAGCATATGCTAAGTACTAATTTAACACTATAGATAAATGTTCATAGGACTTTGCTTTACAGAAGATGTTCAAACATCAAGTCCTCCCACTGCTTTCAGACAGAATTTCTATAAATTATATCAGTTTGCATCCAATTTATTCTTCATTTCCACATCATATGCAAACTCCACGTCAGCTCAATGATTCTATAATTCTAATAATAGAACAGAAGTGAATATTTATAATGGAAAATAAGATACCTATAGTTATTTTAGAATATGACAAATATTTGTGGGAGCATATTACTATCTTGCTTCTATCATCCAAAAGTGACAGAGATAATTACAAGTCTATTAAAATTAAAATAAACGTAAAATCAACGTTATGGTATGAAACTAAACTAAGCAAAAAACTAAAAGTCTAAAATCTAAAGATCCATACTAAGAGAGAGTATATGAGAATCTATCTGTACATCTAAATTACCTTTTCACTGTCAATATCCCCCAAAGAATCTTTCTGATTTGTTAGGATATCAAACAATATAAGCGAACCTATAAGTAAAATAGAAGAAGGGACAATTTCTAAGCATTGGCACTACATAGCTGTCTTTTATACAAAAATTATTAAGCCAATTACCCATGTAGCAAAATCTATGCAGCAGGAAGTCTTTCCTTCCAATCCACCACCACCCTTCCAACCCCTTCCAAATTGTACATCAAAGACCAGTTCTAGACCTCTGAATCTGATACTGATAAAAGACACTGTACTTAAAGAACAGGTATCCTTAATATATAATAGTCCTTTCTGGTCACAGAAAACTCATTTGTTACCTAAACTATGACCAGCAATGGATACACCGCCTTTGAAATCAGGGTTCCTCTGCAGAAAAAGTGTATATATTCGGTTCATTTCAGAAGCAACTGTGTCCACAATAGTCTGACAGTAGGTGGGGCTATTGTAGAAGAAGACATCCAGAATTGTGTCGTTGGTGAAGTGCCTTAGGCGGTTAATGCTGGGCAGAGTTATTCGCTGCAGATCTCTGAAAAAAAAAGAAAAATATTTTAAGCAGAAAACCTAATACATTCCAAAAGCCCCTCTAAGCTATTATCCAGCTTAGCCTTCAAGTTTAGACTTAGATATTTAAAAATACAACAGACAATCAATTTATAGTAAATACAGAGGACTCAGAGACAGGTTTAATTAAGCCAAAAGAATTTCATCAGCAAAAGTGAGACCCTATACAAGACAAACCTAGTTTCTTCAATACATAAATTACAAAGAAATAAGAGATGGAAAGGTAACCAAGAGATCAAAAGAGACTTAAAAGACATATCAGTGAATTGCAACTTATGGACCTTATTTAGATCCGCTTAAAATCTGTGTGTGTGAGCTTGTGTATGTATATATATGTGTATATTTGTTGATATTAAGAATTTTTTAGGTGTGATAATGGTGTTATGGTTAATATATTTTTAAAAGTACTTTCAGACATACAAACATTTACAAATGAAATGATGTAATATCTTAAGATTTGGTTCAAAAATAATATGATGGGAAAAAAACAATAACATGGTGGAGGGATGGGCAGTAGACAGGGATAGGAAGATAATGGATACAGCAGAATCGGCCATGTGTTGAGACTTGTTGGAGCTGGGTAATCCTAATCTGTACGTGAAGACTCATTATATAAGCTACTTTTTTGTACAAAATTCTCTACCATAAAAAAAGTTTTTTTAAAAGACAGATAATACAGAGGCTTTTCCTAGAATTCTCAGCATTAAGGTTTTTGGATCACAAGTCAAATGATAAATGGATCAGCTCCCTTTCTCAATGCATCATTTCCAAAAGCTGAAAGAAGGCAAACAGAACTCTCATCCTGCAAAGGAAAACCATGCAGACATTATTATCTAAGTCAACTTCGTTAAAGCTTTCTCAAGATACCCATAAAGATTCCTCAAAGACTCAACAGTTTCTGTAGTTTAGAGAGGGCAATATGCCCTTAGTAACCTCTTAGTATCAGTTCAGATATGAGTATGAACTCCATACCTAGTAAAAGCAACACAATACAACATCGGGCACATGCAATATGCTCAAATCACACAGAATTAAGAACTGAGAGATGCAGAATTAGGAAAGCCATTTCCAAGATCAACATGGAAGTAAAACTACTTCCTTTATCTTCCAGAGAAGTATTTGCCAGTTCTATCCTAGAACTATATTATGAACACACTTCTTTTGGAGAGCCTATAGCTCTCTAGAATATCCTTAACATAAGGCAACCTTCTGACATTACCATAAAATCTATAAACAAAACTACTGGGCTTGTGACCTAAGAAAGCCATCACTTAATGGGTGCCTGGGAGGCTCAGTTGGCTGAAAGTCCAACTTTGGCTCAGCTCAGGTCATGATCTTGCAGTTCAGTTCATGAGTTCAAGCTCCTCACTGGGCTCACTGCTGTCAGCGCAGAGCCCGCTTTGGATCCTCTCTCTATCCCTCTCTTGCTTGCTCTTACTTAAAAAAATAAATAAAACCTTAAAAAAAAAAAAGCCATCACTTAAGAAGCGCCTGGATGGCTCAGTCAGTTGAGCATCTGACTCTTGATTTCAGCTCAGGTCATGATCCCAGGGTCATGGGATTGAGCCCCCCTTTGGGTTCCATGCTGGGCTCATGGAGCTTCCCTCTGAGGGCTCCCCTCTCCCCCACTTGTGCTCTTTGTCTAAAACAAAATTAGGAAAAACAGCCATCACTTAAAAGTTGTACTAATTAGGGTACTAAGCCTGGGTGGCTGAGTAGGTTGGACATTGGACTCATCAGGTCATGCTCTCATGGTTCTGATGGTGCAGAGCCTGCTTGGGATTCTCTCTCTCTCTCCCTCTCTCTCTGCCCCTCCTATACACATGCTCGCTCTCTCTCTCAAAATAAATAAATATGAACTTTAATTTTAAAAAACTGTACCAAAAAAATAAATAAAAAATAAAAAATAAAGTTGTACAACTATACTTCAAGTAATAAATGCTAATAATTTAATGTTTGGGGATTTCCTTTTTTTTTTTTCCCCCAAATGTGGACAAATGTTATCTAAATAAGATCACAAAAGGAACAATAAAATACTTTATATTAAACTGATAAGAACAGATACTACACTTGATCTCAGCCAAAAGATCAATAAAATAAATTTATAAATACATATAAATACAATTTATAAATACAATAAAATAATTTATAAATCTTGAGGTAGGTTAGCTTTGACGTCCAAAGAAGGAAATGCTTATACCATGGGAAGAAAGCAATGTTTGTTTTTAATGCTAAAGAAATAATATATCTGTAACAGTAAACAGTAATGAGCTAATAAAACATACTAGAAGATACACACAGCTCTTTACTCCTAACCAGGATAGTTAAACTAAGGGATTGGTCAACATTTTAAAATGTTTCTCTAAGAAAAGGCACAGAAGCACACAAAACTTGCTGAAAAAATTTTTATACAATCAGCTATAAGCAGAATCATACCAAGTGTATCAATGATCAGAAAACATATTACAATCATAGTTAACAACTCAAATATGAAAGGTATTACTCACACATCCACACCAGTAGAATGCAAAGGACTATGCCAGTTGACTGGAAGAAATTCTACCCTCCCAATCTGCTGATTTTCTTGGGCTTTCTTAAAATGTGTCTGTAGTAGGTTTAAGGAAACACTGCGAAAATCGTTAACTGAAAAAGAAATGAACTTATGCATCACCAGGGAAGCAATCAATTTATAGAATTAGGATACAACAGATCATGTAATTATATTCTATCTTCATTTGCTTAGAACACATATTTACCTGAGTCACAAAGAGCAAGTGGTATTTAGTGAATATTATCAGTGCATATAGGAAGAGCTATTCCCTTAACACAGAACTTTATTTTAGCATATAAAACATTTTATCTAAAGAAAAGCTAACTTCAAAATTTCTATTAAGTCATGGGGACTGTTTTACTTTTTTTAATAAAAGAGAAAAAAATGACTATTTCAATTGGCCTTGCAGTTATATTCCTATCCTAACTTTGTGGTTCTTATAAACAACCACAATCAAATATTTTAAATTAAAAAAATATATACACTATTTGAAATTCATACTACATCAATCTTAACTTTCCAGAACGTTTATGCTTAGAAGCATTAGCCAGTAGGATAAGATTCCCAAATTGGGACAATTAGACTCTGAATATATACTGTTAAGTTTTAGAGACACTACCTTTCAAAATCAAGTTATACTAACGACCTAAATATTCCAAGTAGAACATCAAGAGCTTTATCACACTATAAATTACACAATGATTAAAGGTTCTGTTATCCATTTAAACTGTATCATTTTTTGGTTCCCTTTAAATTTGGAATAGAGGACCATCACATCATAAAATAATTTTATAAGAATTAAAGGCCTGTTCATTCAAGAATTATTAGTTAAGAATATAACTATTAGCCTAGGGAATTTACTAGTACTTTAGGTCTAAGTTAAGAAGATTTACCACCTTGCCACCTGTCTTTAGCTATCCAAATCTTATTATGCAGGTAAGACAAAAGATTAAAAAGACACTTTATCTCAGCTCATGGGAGTACAGACTAATATTCCCCTAAAATGATTTAATCTTATACACTCTGCAAACCTACCACACTGTACAATGCTTCGAAAGCGGAGATCACAAGCTGGTCCAATCCCATGGACTACAAAAACCAAGTGATCTATCTGTAAAGGTTCTCCTACAAATGAAATTAAAAAGACAAATTATTTTAGATACCTGGTCTTATATTCTAAAATCAAACATTCACAATGAATAGGTTATAAAGATAAGCAGATCACTTTAAAGGACATAAAACAGACCTATATCTTACTTAGTAAAAATACAGGGATTTTACTGTGTTTCTAATTTATCTTGACATAAGTCTGTGAAAAAACTTTTCAGTCTTTTTTAAACTTTTTATTTTGAAATAACTACAATCTTACAGAAAACGTGAAAGAATAGTATAGACACTTCCCTGTACTTTTTACAAATTCAACACTTCAACGTTTATCACTTTTGCTTTATTATTCTCTATGTGTATGTGTTACACACACATTTTTTTTTCTGAATCATTTGGAAGCAGTCGCGTAGATAATCAGATTGCATACATCATACCTCTTTAGCCCTTTAAATACTTTAATGTGTATTTCCTAAACATATTTTCTTAAATAACCACAGTAATCAAATTCAGGCAACATAACATTGGTAGAACACTTTTATCTAATATTCCATTTTTATCAATTGTTCCAATGTGTGATGTGTATATAAACCCTAAACGTTTAAACTCATCTTTTTATTTTTTTTAAGTTTTTATTTAAGTAATCTCTACACCCAATGTGGGGCTCAAACTCATGACCCCAACATCAAGAGTCGCATGCTCCTCCAACTGTGCCAGCCAGGTGCCGCTAAACTCATCTTTTTTTTTTTTTTAATTTTTTTTTAACATTTATTTATTTTTGAGACAGAGAGACAGAGCATGAACAGGGAGGGGCAGAGAGAGAGGGAGACACAGAATCTGAAACAGGCTGCAGGCTCTGAGCGGTCAGCACAGAGCCCGACGCGGGGCTCAAACTCATGGACCGTGAGATCATGACCTGAGCCGAAGTCGGACGCTTAACCAACCGAGCCACCCAGGCGCCCCTAAACTCATCTTTTTAAATTATAGTAAGTCTAGGGGCGCCTGGGTGGCTCAATCGGTTAAGCGGCCGACTTCAGCTCAGGTCATGATCTCGTGGTCCGTGAGTTCAAGCCCTGCGTCGGGCTCTGTGCTGACCACTCAGAGCCTGGAGTCTGTTTCAGATTCTGTGTCTCCCTCTCTGTGACCCTCCCCCGTTCATGCTCTGTCTCTCTCTGTCTCAAAACTAAATGTTAAAAAAAAAAAATTTTTTTTTTAATTATAATAAGTCTAAAATGTTGTAAGTATAGTAAGTCTAAGATAACCCATCTTCTCTGCAAGATAAAAGGAATTTTATAATCCAGTTAAATATATTATAAAACCAACCATAAATGGACCTAGCTGGACACCAATGGATAACCATCAAGGTCCTACTGACAAATAATTTTCCTTAGCTAAAAATCTTCAAGGACAGGAATTACCAGAAATAAATTTCCATTTTTTTTAAGTTATTTATTTATTTATTTATTTTGAGAAAGCATGAGCAAGGGAGGGACAGAGATAGAGGGAGAGAGAGAATCCCAGGTAGGCTCCAAGCCATCAGTGAGGAGCCTGATATGGGGCACAATCCCATGAACCATGAGATCATGACCTGAACCAAGATGAAGAGTCAGACACTTAACCAACTGAGCCACTGAGGTGCTCCTAGAAATAAGTTTCTAATGAAACAGGTGGAATCACACTTTTTAGAATTAGGACTAATCAGTTCATTTGTACCTAGTGACTTCCTGATTAGTACTGCCAAATTTTACCCATCCCACAATATATACTCAGCAACTTTAAAACAGTATTTAGATCTATTAAGATTCTTTTTTTTATTTATTTTTTATTTTTTTTAACGTTTTATTTATTTTTGAGACAGAGAGAGGCAGAGCATGAACGGGGGAGGGGCAGAGAGAGAGGGAGACACAGAATTGGAAGCAGGCTCCAGGCTCTGAGCCATCAGCCCAGAGCCCGACGCGGGGCTCGAACTCACGGACCGTGAGATTGTGACCTGAGCCGAAGTCGGCCGCCCAACCGACTGAGCCACCCAGGCGCCCCTATTAGGATTCTTAGTACATGAAGCAATGCGGATCTCAACTCATAAGACCATATGATTAAATCATTTTTAAGTTTTGAGGTAATCCAAATCCACAGGAAAAGGTCACAATTTAAGTAATAAATGAGTGTATCAGAAGAAAAAAACTGGGTGGGTTAGTCAGTTGAGCTTCCTGCTCTTGGTTTCAGCTCAGGTTAATGAGTTCAAGCCCCACATCAGGCTCCATGCTGACAGTACAGAGCCTGCTTGGAATTCTCTCTCTCCCTCTTTCTGCCTCTCCCCTTCTCTCTCTCACAAAATAAACTTTAAAAAAAAAAAAAAGAAGAAAAGAAATAAATGATAAACATTACCACAATGAATGTCAACAGAGATGTTCTCAACCCCTCTCTTCACTGTTCTTGGTCGACCCTGTTCAGTGGGTGTTGAACCCCATTCATCAGACCCTGCAACTGGCTGGTAATGCACCATAAGCTTAAACAGAAAAGATCAAAACATATATAGCAGATATATTCTACATTATAGACATCTCTATCTATCCCTCTTTGTGAAGGACAGGAACATGTCTTTCAAAACATAATAGTCAAATCTCAACTACAGTTTTGACATGCAACTCCAGTAGCCTGAAATGAGAACCCTGAAATTATAGGCCAATGTGTTACGCATTAAATACCTTATAATTTTGTCAATTACACCTCAATAAAGCCAAAAAAGAAAAAAATACATCAGACTAACAGATCTTTCAATAATACCCTACACATGTAAGATATGCTCACATGTGTGATATTCTTAATCTACAGTGGCATAATTTTCACTAAGAAAATTCTTTTGTATACGCTGAATGAGGTAAAAAAATGATGGCAGTGGCTACAAGTTTTAAGATTCATAATTGTGAATGCAATATAAAAATTTCCATAGGTTAGCCTAAGTAGAATCCCTATGAAAAAGAAACCAATTAAGTTCTCCTTACTAATGCAATTAACCTTTAATCCCACATGAAAGAAAGGTTTCATTTGCTTCACCTTTGGATTGTGTAATATAATAATTTCTCTGTTAGGAGACTCCAGTTTCTTTTTCCATTCATCCAGAGTTACAGCAAGCATGTAAGTTTCCTTAAAAGAAAACACCTTTCATTAGATTTCTCTAATAGCTTTTCTATTAAAACTAAACTTTTTTTTTACAAGAATACTGCTAGCTAAATCACTACATAAGAATATCCAACTCCAATTTATCAAATTATTTGAAAAATCTTTCAAAATTGCAACAGATAATAGTATAGAATAAAATTACTCCTGATTTTATCATCTAAACTAGATAAAATCATTAACATTTTGATATACTTCTTTCAATAATATTAATGTCTACTCCAACTTAAAGAAAGCAAATTCCAGACTGTTTCCAGAGCCAGAAAAATAAAAGGCTAAAATGACCAATCCTGTGGTCATAGTTTAAATATGAACAATGATCACCATTAGGGGGAAAAAATTTTAATTTAAAGACATAAGAGGCATAAAGGCATAACTTTATCTTGAAACTAATTTGCAAAAAGAAATGCTATAAATGTAATCTGGATACAACCAAACTCTGGAAATCTCACTAAAATGAGTCACAGGAAAAGATTATTAAATAAGAGAAGGAAAAAAGTGAAATGGGGTGAGGGGAATACCTCTAATACTTGGCTGAAGCTCTCAGAGTAGGGAACATACTTATTATCTTTGTCTCCCTTGTAAAACCAGGTACATCGTCTCACTTCTGACGCTAGCTCATCCCAGTATACAGCGTACCGCATCCTCTCCCCCAAATGCACATCATATCTGCCCCCATCAGTGGGGACAACTCTGCCATTGCAATCTTTTCCTATCAAGGATTGGAAAAGGGAAAAGAAGTAGAAATATTAAAACATACCTCCCAAAATACAATTCTGAGTTATATTCTAAATAACGTTATGAAACATACAAGTTTTGTTTCTACCTGGCTAAACATTAAATAAAATGGGGGCACCTGTGTGACTCAGTCTGTTGAGCATCCGACTTTGGCTCACGTCATGATCTCATGGTTCACAAGTTCGAGCCCCCTGTCAGGCTCTGTACTGACAGCTCAGAGCCTGGAGCCTGCTTTGCAGATTCTGTGTCTCCCTCTCTCTCTCTCTGCCCCTCCCTCGCTTGTGCTCTATCTCTCTCTCTATCAAAAATAAAACATTAAAAAAAATTAACATTAAACAAAATGGAAATAATATTTTTTTACTACTTTATAAACCATCAAAACCATTCCTGGTTTCAATGATACATGAAAAAATAATACCCAACATTGTTTTGTTCTTTTTCTGAGGAGAGAGAACAGTGTCTCATTTAAAAAAAAAAAAAGTATATAAGGCTTTTTTATGAATTTTTTGCTTGAGGGGCCAAAAGGTAAATTAATGACCATGACCATCATGATGTAAAAATGGTTACTAGCGTCATTCTTGTTTCATAAAAGAAGAAAAAAATAAGTGACAGTTAATTCATTCTCTTGCAATGTGACATCCCCCACTCTTCATAAACAAAAACTGAAACGTAAGCTAGAACATAAGAAATAGTAGATAACTATGCAAAAATTGTAACTACTGTTTTCAAATACAGACCAAATTCTTAAGTATTTTAAAATGCTATCGAGACAACCAGAAAAAAATCTAAAACTTATTTTTTTTAATAGTGCTCAGTATAAGAACTATTACATCAGACTGAGAGAAATAGTATGTCTTTATCTAATACAAATCATCATTTTCATCCTACCAGAACCATAGGCGTCTTCCAGCTGCTGTGAATCTTCAGAGTTAAAAGGAATCCATGTCTCCTTAGAATCTATTATTTTACAATAGAACCAATGAGGAGAAACTGGTTCATACAAACTGCCAGCATCCATGTCTAGTAGCTCAAAGGAACTACATGAGTTTGGTGATGGGGATGGATCTGACTGGGACAATTGTTCCTG
The DNA here is from genome assembly GCF_016509475.1 of Prionailurus bengalensis. NCBI lineage: Eukaryota > Metazoa > Chordata > Mammalia > Carnivora > Felidae > Prionailurus > Prionailurus bengalensis. The sequence continues at coordinate 44,561,147 of NC_057344.1, forward strand.
GTGTGACCCCACTGATGACATTTCGCTCTCTAAAAGACAAGATGAAAGAAAACTATCGGGAAAAAGTTATTTTCCTTCTATTAACGCTGAAATTGCTCTCTCTCACACACACATACCTGGTCATTTTTAAGGAACCACTTCTAAAAAAAAAATCTAAATCTAAACTGAAAATAGAAATAAGTTCTAAATTAAGAGCTGGATTTGAGAGGGAGCTTTAAACACAGTGTTTCTCATAGTCAGACCAACCACTTTACACTGATCTCCCAATCCTCTCAGAAAACTACATGGTTTTAATCAGACAATAAATTAGAAGACAAACCCAGAATCAGAAGAAACACATGGTCAAAAACTTGACGGCAACAAAGCATCTGATCCCAATTTCAATCTAAGTCTTATTGATAAAGACAAAAAATTAACTCCAACTGTCTTAGTAACTCCTGGATTTTAGGGCTCCAGGCCCCTATCATTATACATTGACATGATTACCGGAATCTTAAAATACTGAAAATGAAACTATTCACTTAAGAACCTGTTACCTTTTATTGATCTTGGAAATGTGCTTAATCGGGGACTAGGGCACAAATTCCGAACACACGAACCCCCGTTTGAGCCACTGCGCGCAAGAGCGCACCCACTCACGCCTGCCAAGGCTCAGGTGAAAAGTAACAAGCGACCTCGAAAGCCTCCTTCCCTCAGAGGCGACTCTGGCCTACGTGGTCCTACCCGTCAACACTCAGACCACTCGTTAAAGAACAGCGCACACGTCAAAGAGCACTCAAGCTCTGCGGAGAGTGAGCAACGTTGTTGGTCTCTCGGCACCGAGCGCAGCGGGATGGCAAACACCCGGCTTCGCTCAGAGCGAACGCTCTCGAGGCTATCGGCCACTTTGATCTTTTTTTCCTAGCGCCAACTTACCTCGGCCACCTTGGCGTGTCCCTTCTCCCCACGACCCTGGGCCTTCTGCAGCCCGGATCTGGGACCTCAGAGCTCGGGGACTTGCCTCCTCCCGCTTCCAGCCCTGCAGAGAGGAGCGGAACCACCAATAGAACCACCAATAGAAACAAGGTAATTTCCCAGTGCCTTACAGGGCGCAGTCGATACAAAGGGGGCCCTGACCGCTTCCCTAAGGACCGAGGTCACCCACCCCCGGGCTGGTACTCCCAGCACCCCCTTTCCCTGCCTCAGGCATCGCGTCCGACTCCGCCCCCGGCATCTCCATCCCGCAGTGCCTCCAACCCGCACCCCAGTGGGGCCTCCCTCAGCCCAGCGCCCACCCCACCAAGCCGTCGCGGGCTCACCTGGCTTCCCCGCTGCCTTTCACACTCTCCTGTCCTCGCTGAGGGGGGCACATGTCCCCGCGGCGGCCTTTCCCCTGAGCCCGGGCGGGGCGGGGCGGAGCAGGGCGGAGCCTGCGGCCCCGCCAGGCTCGTGCCCAACACCGGTCTCCACTGCGCTCCCAGCGGGTGAACGGCAAGCCAAGCTACTAAGAGCAAAGGTGAGGTGGCCGGGACCGCGGCGTGGAAGCGATGGGTGGGGCGAGGAAGGCAGCAGGGGACTGGCAGGAAGTGTCGCGAGAAGCGGAAGGAATCGCGCGAGATGTGGCTCCTTCCTGCGGGCAGGGAGCCGGAGCGCCGAGCGCACTGGCGGTGCGTGGGGCGTGCCTTGCCCTCTGAGCCGGCGCGCGGAGTCTCTGGCCGAGGTCGGAAGTCTTGGAAAGGCAGGGATGGAGGATGACAGGTTAAGGGAGCATTTTGAGTTTCAGAGAAAGACAAAGCTTCTTCGGGATTAATCAGCCCATCCTCCTCACTCGGTAGATTAAATGGGAAAACAGGCCCGCTGACCCCGGTACTATGTCGGACCGCACTAAAGGGCCGGGAATGGTGCCGGGAACCCGAGGGAGACGCAATAGAACGATAGGGCTCTGGCAGCGGCTTCGTCTACCCAGACTCCTGGGTGCACAGGAGAATGGATACCATTGGCATTTGCAAAGAAAAAAGGGTTATCTCTGGGGCTTTCCCCCTCCTCGTTCTGTTTTATTAGGATTTCAAGGCTGCCAAAAAAAAAAAAAAAGATGTCTAAAAAATGCAGAGGTGAGCTTCACCGGATTTAAAAGCTGCACGAGAGGTTGGAAACGAGATATTTTTGTCAAAACAAGATGACATAATTGAGGTGAAAAGTTTAAACGAATTTCCCACAGTCATGAAGCTAATGGCCCTGCCCTGCTCTCCTGAGTATTTAATTTTATGGAAGACGTCGGCTCCTTTGGGTATTCTGTAAGATACTTGCCTGTTTTCTATCTAGATTATAGGGCAAGGGTTCAGGGAATGTTTTTTAGTTTTATTTCTTCAGAACCGAGAAAAAAACTTACAACACTTTAATTCTCTTACAGGTCAATACACACACAGATATCCACAAGTTTACTTATACCTTCTCAAATTTATAACATCTAAATAGCTTCTGCTCTGCAGGAAGAGGGTGAAGAATGCCAGAACTGCCCCATTCTCTAGGATCTTGTCAGATGATTAGCTAATATCATAGATTAATAGCTGGCATTTGCTAATCTCTTACTACATTCTAGGTAGACTTGTAAGCATCTTACAGGCGTAATCCCATTTAGTCGTCCTGGCAACTTGATGAAGTACAGACTATGGTTATCCCTATTTGCAGAGGTAAAATGACTTACCCAAAGTCATACTACCAGCAAGTGATGGAGTCAAAATTATAAACACAGTATCTTATCTTCAGAGTCTCCACCTAAGTAACTTACCTAAAATCAGTCGGTTAAGTGACAAAACTAGAACTTGAATTTAGATCATCTCTAAATCTCCATATCCTCTATATGAGCTGTTCACAATTTTGTTTTGGTCTCAAGAACTCTGCCCTGTAATTATTGAGAACCCTATAGGGTATTGTTTATGTAAGTTATATATATCACTGTTTACTGTACTAGAAATTAAAACAAATTTAAATATTTACTAATTCATTTAAAATAACGTTAAAAGCCCATTTCTTGTAAAATTTTTTATGGAAAAATAACTAGTTTCCAAAGTGAAAGAAAAATCAGAGAAAAGAATGACATTGCTTTACAGTTTTGTAAATTTCTTTAATGTCTAGTTTAATAGAAAACTGTTGGATTCTCATATTTGTTTCGGCATTCAAACTGTTACAACTTTAGTTTTGGTTGATGTATGTGAAGAAAACCCAGCCTCCGTCAACTATGCTGTAGCTGGAGAAGGAGGAAGTATTTTAATAGCCTCTTCAGATAATTGTGGCTATTCTTTTTAATGCTACACTAAAATTCAACAAGTGGTGGCTTTTTAAAGGTTAGTTGCAATATGGAATCTGAAAACATATCAGTGAATTTTTTATACTCTGATACATTAAAATCCATTGGTCAGTTTTGCAGTTTGAGTGGATTTTTTACCTATACGTGATTTATGAGATCAACCATTGGTCATTTGGAAAATATCAGTTCACTGTGCTGTGCAGTCTTCCAAATATTAACACATTTCGTAATACAATATATGTGTATATATATATATTTTTTAATTACCATCAATCTCATTAGAAGAGTCTGTAAATATTGGGAAGCTGTCAAGCTCTTAGCAAATACAAGTTCTCTAAATTCTGCTTTTTTTCTTGAAAGGCCAGATTTTATCACAGGCAAGAAGTACTGTCAGTTGTTTTCCTTGAGGTGACCAGCTCACTTTGTTTTCAAGAAAAGCTCTGTCAAATAGCTAAATCTGACTAGTCCTAGTTTCTCTGTTGTACTTTTAAATAAAAATGTTGCTCTATGAAAAAAAGAGTAGCTAGTTCAGTTACCAATTCAAATAATCTTTCTTTTTCCTCAAGAGACCAGCATACTTTAGTATACAGAACTGTTTTATGCATACTATTTTGTCACATAGAATTTGAAAAAGGTGTGAACGCAAGGGTTAGGATTTAATAAAATTAATAATTTGTACTTCGTGAACAGTATTTTTTTTTTTAATTTTTTTTAACATTTTATTTATTTTTGGGACAGAGAGAGACAGAGCATGAACGGGGGAGGGGCAGAGAGAGAGGGAGACACAGAATCGGAAGCAGGCTCCAGGCTCTGAGCTGTCAGCACAGAGCCCGACCCGGGGCTCGAACTGACGGACCGCGAGATCGTGACCTGAGCTGAAGTCCGATGCTTAACCGACTGAGCCACCCAGGCGCCCCGTGAACAGTATTTTTAAGTGAAATATGCACTATTTTTATTATGGATGCATGGCAGTGCACAATACAATGAATGACTACACTTTGTTTTTGTTAGGGTCAGGCGTAAGGCAGGGTAAAGATAGGAGTCAGAGGCTAAAAAATTTTAGCAGTCAAAGGCTTTATTTGGGAACTAAGGTCTCGGGGGAGGTTCTGTGACTCAAGGAGAGAGAGAGGAGTCAGGGAAGTCGCCCCCAGGTGTGGAGGGGTGGGGTTTTTAAGCTGCAGCGGTTGGGGGTTTAGGTCCCGGTGGGCCTTTTTTGCCTCAGGCAAAAGGAACCTCCAATTCCTTGCACGCTACTAGGGGCTTTTCGTTGGGTTGCACTGGCAAGATGGCCGTCCCTTCTGTGGTTCCAAGGACATCCTAACAGTTTTCACAATTCCTGCTAAGGCGCAAGCAGTTTTACCCACCATTGCTTTTGCATCAACAGTGCAAATGTCAAAAACATAGCAATGGGGCGCCTGGATGGCTCAGTTGGTGACGCGTCTGACTTTGGCTCAGGTCATGATCTCGGGGTTCACAAGTTCCAGCCCTACATTGGGCTCTGTGCTGACAGCTCAGAGCTTGGAGCCTGCTTCAGATTCTATGTCTCCCTCTCTCTCTGCCCCTCCCTGGCTCATACTCTGTCTCTCAAAATAAATAAAACATTAAATTTAAAAAAAAAAAGCGAAAAAAGCAAATTATGTCTTAGTATTAATAGTTTTGTTGTTTTAAATAGGCTCCATGCCTAGTCCAGAGCCCAACACGGGGCTTGAACACATGACCCTGAGATCAAGTCCTGAGCTGAGATCAAGAGTTGGTTGCTTAATGGACTGATCTTATGATCCTTGAAAGGATCCCCAGCTTGCATGGACCATAGCAATTAAATGTGCCCACCCTGCAGCTTAGAATACAAAAATAATGGTTAACACAGTACCTACCCTGAAGGAGTTTACAGTCTTAAGAGACAAGCAGATAAATTAATGTATCTTGAGTGTCCTAAGAGACAGGAACCATATACACTAACAGTTCCAAAGGAGGGAGCAATCAAATGTCCTGGTATACTTCCAGAAATTTTCATTCGGTCAGTCTTTGATGGGATTCATGTATTTGCATTTTAAACAAGCACTCCAGATGACTTAGAGGCAGATAGTGTGGGATCTACACTTTAAGAAACACTGCCTTAAGCAGATAAATTTTAGGTTCCCAAGAAGGCCCAGTAGGTAGGCTCAGAAAGAGAATATTTTATGGTATATCGCTCAGAACACACATACACATACAATTTCACTGGCTGTTGTTTACAGTTGTATATCAGATCTTTTATCAGAAAAAAAAGGCAAAATCTGGAACAAACCCTACCTTTCCCTTTCAATTGTCTAGTGCAGGAGTCAGCAAACTTTTTTCTGTGAAGAGCCAGACAAATATTTCAGGCTCTGTGGGCTATAAGGTTTCTGTCACAACTAATTAGATCGCTTGTTGTAACACAAAAATAGCCAGAGACAAGAGGTAAACAGATGAGTGTGGCTGTGTCTCAACAAAACTTTGTTTGCAAAAGGAGGAGTTACATTGGGTCTCCAGTGCTAGGCAGTTTGCTGACTCCATGCACTAGTACAAAAGATAATGCTAATTGCCAGTAAGCTGCCTAAAGAGCAAAAGCAAGAGTCTAAGGGTCATGAAACAACTGGATTTTATATCCCGAGTTGGAAAAACTGCTAGGCATCAATTTTGAATTCCCATGTCTTTCCAAAATAAACCGTATTTCAGCATCAAAATGTATGCGTTGAGTGCCTATCAAGGCATTAGGTAAGAGGATACATAGTTTTTGGAGGCAGGAGTCCTCAATACCTGGTGGACAGCTAGGCATCCTGAATGGAGAAAATTCCACCGTTGTCTTGGATGGTCTGACTATAAAATAACAAGAACAGGGCTTCAGGCTGTGATGGTGGTTCTCAAATTCAAATGAATGGAAGAATATGCTAAGTAGAGTCTTTAAAATGTAGATTTTTAGGTGTGCCTGGGTAGCTCAGTCGTTTGAGCATCCGACTTCAGCTCAGGTCATGATCTCACAGTTTGTGAGTTCTTGTGAGTTCGAGCCCAGCGTCGGGCTCTGTGCTGACAGCTCTGAGCCTGGAGCCTGCTTCGGATTCTGTGTCTTCCTCGCTCTCTGCCCCTCCCCCACTCACAGTCTGTCTCTCTCTCTCCTTCAAAAGTAACTAAACATTAAAAAATAAAAAAAAATTTTTAAATAAAAAAAGTAAAATGTAGATTTTTAGATCCAACACCCAGAGCTTCTTATTAACTAAAATAGTTTAATCAGAGGGGTCATTGAATCTACATTTTAACCAAGAATAAACAGGCAGCCGCTGTGAGGCAAAGTGCTTAAATCAAGAAACAGAAGGTCTGAGCTAGAATTTTGGCTATGCCACTACGTTTGTTTGTAAGATAATATTAGGGGCACCTGCATGGCTCAGTCGGTTAAGTGTCTGACTCTTGATATCGGCTCAGGTCATGATCTTGTGGTCCCAAGATGGAGCCCCGTGTTGGGCTCCATGCTAAGCTCAGAGCCTGCTTGGGATTCTCTCTCTCCCCCTCTGCTCCTCCCCCACATGTGAGTGTGTGTATGCACATGCTCTGTCTCTCAAATAAACATTAAAAAAAAATAAATAAGAATGTCAGAACTAGAAGAAACCTTACTGATATCCAGTGTGATGTTCTCTTCCAACCCAAAGTTGGTAATTTTTGTTAAGTCAGTCCACAAACCATTCATGAAAGCACAATGTATTAGCATGGAGCCTGCATGGTATTCTCTCTTTCCCTCTCTCTACCCCTCCCAACTCACACATGTACACTCTCTCTCAAAGTAAATAAACATTAAAAAAAAGAGTTGTTTTGAAAATTCATTGTATTACTTCATAGCCCCAAATGAATAGTTCCTGCCCTCAATTTAATAATCTTAGAATGTTTTCACTTTGAGGAAAATGATACATACTTTCCCTGTGATTTCTCTGTCTTCCTGCAATGAAAGCTGTTTTAGAGGCCGATAACCTAAGAATGTCAGTTTAAACTGTGCAGCAAGCTGGCTTTCCACCAGCCCTGGGAGGTTTCCATCAAGGCTTCCTTCCTGTTGGCTACCGCTGTCAGAATGGGCTGTAGGGGCCCAGGGCAGGTGGCCTATGATAGGCCGCTTTGGCATATTGATTTTTTTTTTTCAACGTTTATTTTTGGGACAGAGAGAGACAGAGCATGAACGGGGGAGGGGCAGAGAGAGAGGGAGACACAGAATCGGAAACAGGCTCCAGGCTCTGAGCCATCAGCTCAGAGCCCGACGTGGGGCTCAAACTCACAGACCGTGAGATCATGACCTGAGCCGAAGTCGGACGCTTAACCGACTGAGCCACCCAGGCGCCCCCATATTGATTATTTAAAATAAAAGTTACTGAAGAAACAGCTGTGCAGGAAGGACACTCAGATTATCCTCTCTCTGAAAACAGGAAACAAATCTCCCCTGTGAAAGGTACACTCGCTGCACCACGAGGTAAAGAGACATCCTTACCACCCAGAGCTAGGAAATCTAGAGCCAAGAAGGTTGTGTAAACAACCCTTGTTATTTTTTACTTATTTACTACCCCAACCCAAATTCTGTTTACAATTCCTTACTAATTAAACCTCCCAAAGTTAAATTTTCTGTGTCCTGTCAATTCCTCACAAATTTGTCTCTTTGTCTAAAAAGTATAAAAACTGGTTGCCTTGGTCACTTCTTGAGGTCTCAATTTCAGTATTGGGCCTCTGTGCACATGTAATAAAACTTTGGGTTTTTTTTCCTATTAATCTGTCTCATGTAAATTTAATTCTTAGTTCAGCTAAGGAAGACCTTAAGAATAGAGGAAGAATTTTTTCTTCCCCTCAGAGCCAGTGTAAATGTAGCAAACACAAATGTAAAAATGTAACACTTCAAGAAAAAAAACTAGGAGAGAATCTTCAGGAACTGGGGTTAAGTAAACCAGTGGTTCTAAGAGATTTGACACCAAAAGTCCAATCCTTAAAAGGAAAAAATGATAAATAGGTTTTCTTCAAAATTAAAAACTTTTGCTCTGGGAAAGACTCTGTTAATAGGATGAAAACACAAGCTACTGGGGCGCCTGGGTGGCTCAGTCGGTTGAGCGTCCGACTTCAGCTCAGGTCATGATCTCACGGTCTGTTGAGTTTGAGCCCCACGTCGGGCTCTGAGCTGAGGCTCAGAGCCTGTGCTCAGAGCCTGGAGCCCGCTTCGGATTCTGTGTCTCCCTCTCTCTCTGACCCTCCCCCATTCATGCTCTGTCTCTCTCTGTCTCAAAAATAAATAAACATTAAAAAAATTAAAAAAAAAAAAAGACAAGCTACAAAAATAAAATATTTGCTAACCACACATCCGATAAGGGACTTGTATCCAGAAAACAAAGAATTCTCAAAACTCATCAGGGAAGACGATGGAGCCCAAATGTGCTTTCAATACTGTTTTTCAGTAACAGGAGCCAGGGCTTCTTGGAGAAACAACTGATTCTAGGACTAGAACAGGACAAGCCTGGAAAAACCTTCTAGTACCAGAAAGTAAGGGAAGGGAGTCAAAAAAGCCACATACAATGACGATGGGAGGTATGTCAAAAGGACACAACTGAGAGCGCTCCCAACAGCCAAAACAAGAGAATTGGAGGAACAAAATAAATAAGGTAGTATTAGATCGTAACATAAAGTATAAAATAAGCATTTATGAGTCCATACTGATAAAAATGGTTACACAGACAAATAAATGGGAGAATAAATTTCCCTTGCAGGGAAATTCCAAATAATTTACATAGATAAACACACTCAAGAAGGTGGAGGATAACTCCCTATTTCTTAAGTCATGTAGTGACTTCCTTCCAAAGAGTGTAGTATGAAAAAGGGGGGGGGGGTAATTTTATGTGGAGAAACCCAACAAACATTACCTCAGCCAGGTGATTAAGGTTAACATCAACAGTATAAGTTATGTTGATAGTATATATGCATTTGATATATGATGAGATGGGCACTTACCATCTCTGTGGTCTTCCTCTCAAAAACCCACAGCCCCACTGTATATGAGAAAAACATCAGACAAATCCCAGTTGAGGGGCAGTCTACAAAATCTGACCAGTACTCCTCAGGACTGTCACAGTCATCAAAAACAAGGAAGATCTGAGAAACTGTCACAGCCAAGAGGCTCTTACTATATGATGAGTAAATGTAATGTGGTATTCTTCATGAATGGGATCCTGGAAGAGGAAAAGGATGTCAGGTACAAACTAAGGAAATCTGAAGACAGTATGCATTTTAGTTAATAAAAATGTATCATTATTGGTCCACTAACTGTGTCAAATGTATAACACTAAAGTGGTAATAGAGTGTGGAGTATATAGGAACTCTGTAGCATTGTAAGTTTTCTGTGAATCTAAACTATTCTAAAATAAGTTTATTAGAATAAGTCCCCCAGAAATGGGCAAAAGAACAGACATTTCACAGAAGAAAATACACAGATGGCAAATAAGCACGTGAAAATATGGTCAACATCATTAACTATCAAAGAAATGCAAAATGATTAAACCACAATGAGGTATCACTATGCATCTGTTAGAACACCTAAAATAAAAAATAGTGACACCATCAAATACTGGTAGGGATGCAGAGAAATTCATACCTGCTGGTGGGAATGCAAAATGGTGCAGCCGTCCTAGAAAAGTTTGGTAACAGCCTACAAAATTAAGCATGCAACCACTCTATGACCCAGAGCTGCATTCCTGGGCATTTTTCCCAAAGAAATGAGAACCATGTCCACACAAAAACCTGTACATGAGTGTACATAGCAGCTTTATTCATAATAGCCCCAAACTGGAAACAACTAAGATGTCCTCAACAGGTGAGTAAACAAATAGTGGCACATCCGTATCACAGACCACTACTTAGCAATAAAAAAGAACTATTGATACAGAGAGAACTTGAATGAATCTCAAGAGAATTATGCTGAGTGAAAAAAAAGCCAATCTCTAATGGTTACAATACTGTACAATTCTACTTATATAACATTCTTGAAATGGCACAATTCAGAAATGGAGAACAGATTGGTGATTGCCACAGGTTTAGAATGGTGGGAAAAGAGAAGTAGGTGTGGCTATGAAAGGTCAATAGTAAAAATAATTGTGATGGTGGAATTATTCTGTATTTTGACTGTATCAGTGTCAATATACTGGTTGTGACACTGCAGTAAGTTTTGCAAAAATATTACCATTGGTAGAAACTGGGTAAAGGGTACATGAAAGCTGTGCATTATTTCTTAAAACTGCATGTGAATCTACAATTATCTTAACATAAGAACTTTAATTTGAAAACATAATACCCCCAGTAAATTTGAATTTCAGGGAAACAATCATTTTTAGTATTGGTATATCCCATACAATATTTGGAATATATTTATTTTAAAAAATGATTTGTTGGGGCATCTGAGTGACTCAGTTGGTTAACCTTGATTTCAGCTCAGGTCATGAGCTCATGATTCATGAGTTTGAGCCCCACATCGGTTCTGCACTGACAGTGTGGAGCCTGCTTGGGATTCTCTGTCTCCCTCCCTCTCTACCCCTCCCCTACTCACTCTCTCTCAAAAATAAACAAACATTAAAAAAAAAAAAACTTCAAAAAAATGAGGTTATTCATCTGAAATCCAAATGTAACTAGGAGTCCTATAATTTATCAGACAATACTACTCAGCATTAGCTTATGAAGACAGTACATATTGCAAAAGAAAAGGAGATTTAAGGATTGGCTGACACAAAATGTGCTCTGAACCCAGAAACCCCTAAATCCTCACTCTCAGCAGCTGGGACCTCCTGCACAACAAATGTGCACAACTTTCCTGACAACAAATGTGCCCACTACTCCTGGTAAGAAAAGCCACATGGAGTATAAACCCTCCTGTTTACACACAGGAATGAAAATGATCAGATAATCTGTCCTTCCCAATTTCAGATTTAAAAGAGCTATCCCCTGGGGCACCTAGCTGGCTCAGTCAGTTAAGCATCCAACTCTTGATTTCTGCTCAGGCGATGATCTCACGGTTTGTGAATTCAAGTCCCGCATCAGGCTCCTTACTAACAGTGCAGAGCTTGCTTGGGATTCTCTCTCTCCCTCTCTCTGCCCTTCCCCTGCTTGCGTTCTGTCTCAAAATAAATAAATAAGCTTTAAAAATAAAAAGAGCTATCCCCCTCCAACAAAGATTATGAAAAAAACAAAACAAAACAGAATGATCATGAAGCACTTTCTAGAAGTAATTTTGGGTCTCCAGTATAACACTAGAATCCAAGAACCACCAGACATGTAAGAAAATATCTCTAACATGATAAAGTTGAAGATCAAAAAAGAAAGGAAAATGCATTTTGGAGGAAATTCATTATTCAGTAAAAAGAAAACATCAAGAAATTATCATTAATAATCCTCCAAGATAAGGTGCTTACAACCACAGACAAAAGCAGAATTCCATAAGGGAACACAGAGAACAAAAAAATTCTTAAAATTTAAAAATATAGTCAAAATGTAAAACTCCAAATGAAGATTTAGAAGATAAAGGTAAGTAAATCTCCCACAAAATACTGCAAAAAAGGCAAAAAATAAAAAAGAAAGCAAAATGAATCAAAGAACCAGCCTAAGAGGTCTAGACAGAAACAGGAATTCTAGAAAGAGTTAACAGAGATGAGGGTGATGGAGGGCCAAAATTAACAAAGTCAAGACAATGTCATAGGGCTTAGGATATAAGTTTCTAGAATGAAAGGTGCCCAGTAAAATGCACAAAAAACAGACCCACACCAAAGCTATATTGTTAGGAAATTTCATAAGAGAGGAGACAAAAATATCCTACAAGCTTCCAGAGAGAAGGATTTTATACAAAGGGTCATGAAAACACATCCTCAAATATGCAAGATGTTAAAAAAACTATTTCTCATGCACCCTTTTGCAGGAAGCTACTGGAGAACATGCTCTACAAAAATGGGGGAATAAATTAAGAGAAAGACATAAAATTACAGAAAAAAGGAAACCAGCAGGAGAAGCCAAAAGAATCCCCAGGATAAGTAGAAGATCCCAGAATGACAATATGCACTAGGAACACACCAGTTCTACAGTCAGAAGGCTCCAGGGTAGACTTCTTCAGGAATTTGAAATTGACAAAATATATGTCTGAACATCTTAAAAGATTTACATAAATGATGAAGGGTTTGAGGTCAAATTAGTTATAAGTACATGAGCAAACTCAATAAATAAGATAAAGGATTAATTGCAGGGAAAAGAAGTTGTTCAGAAAAGGAAATGTATTCACAGTTTACAACATTACTGAGCTCTGGTTAGCATTTACATGGTCATAATAATGTACAACAAAATCATCGCATAGATTGGGGGGTGGATTTTGAGTACGGGGGGGATGAGGACTGAGATGTGTGTATTGTAGGGGCAGAGAGTTAAACCTAACCCTCCACCCTCTGTAATAGAAAATCAGTAGAAATGACCTAAAATTGATAAATCAAAAGAAGCAATACAATTATGTCATTACAAAACATGGAGAGGCATGTGGCTGGCTTAGTCAGTACAGCATGCTACTCTTGATCTCGGGGTTGTAAATTCAAGCCCCATGTTGGGTGTAGAGATTACTTAAAGAAAACAAAATCTTTTAAAATATAAACAAAAATTTAAAATATGGAGATAACACCTAAAGGAGTTAGAAAAAGACCAAACACAAAACCCAAAACCAGCAAAAGGAAGGAAATAATAAAGATGAGAGCAAAAATAAATGATATAGGAACTAAACAATAGAACAAAAAATACAGGGATAATTTTTTAAAACCTCAGTTCAAAGTCGTTGCTTATGGGCAACAACCTCTTCACCCTTGGCTGCAGCAACTTCTTACTTGACATGTCTTTGGAGACAAGGGAAACAAAAGCAAAAGTGAACTATTGGGACTTCATCAAGATAAAAACCTTCTGCAAAGCAAAGGAAACAGACAGCAAAACTACAAGGCAACAGACAGAATGGGAGAAGATATTTATTTGCAAATGAGATATCAGATAAAGGGTTAATATCCAAAATCTATGAAGAACTCATCAAACTCAACACCCCCCCCAAAAAATAATTACCCAGTGAAGAAATGGGTAAAAGACATGAACAGACACTTTTCCAAAGAAGACATCTGGATGGCTAACAGACATGAAGAAATGGTCAATATCACTCATCATCGGGGAAATACAAGTAAAAACCACAGAGATACCACCTGTCAGATGGCTAAAATTAACAACTCAGGCAACAACAGATGTTGGCAAGGATGTGGAGAAAGAGGAACCTTTTTGCACTGCTGGTGGGAATGTAAACTGGTGCAGCCACTCTGGAAAACAGTATGGAAGTTCTTCCAAAAATTAAAAGAAGAACTACCCTACAACCCAACAATTGCACTACCAGGTATTTACCCAAGGATATAGGAGTGCTGTTCCAAAGGGGCACATGCACCCCAATGTTTACATAGCAGCATTATCGACAACGGCCAAAGTATGAAAAGAGTCCAAATGTCCATTGACTGATGAACAGATAAAGAAGATGTGGTATATAGGGGCACCTGGGTGGCTCAGTGGGTTGAGTGTCCGACTTCAGCTCAGGTCATGATCTCACAGTTCTTGAGTTCAAGCCCTGCGTCCTCTGTGCTGACAGCTTGCCTGGAGCCTGCTTCAGATTCTGTGTCTCCCTCTCTCTGCTCCTCCCCTGCTTGCGCTCTCTCTCTCTCTCTCAAATACATTAACATTAAAAAAAATTTTTTTAAAGAAGGTGAGGTGTATATATCTACAATGGAATATTACTTGGCAATTAAAAAGAATGAAATATTGCCATTTGCAACAATGTGGATGGAACTAGAGTGTATCATGCTAAGTAAAATTAGAGAAAGACAAATGTATGACTTCACTCCATATGTGGAATTAAAAAAAATTTTTTTTTCAACGTTTATTTATTTTGGGGACAGAGAGAGACAGAGCGTGTACGGGGGAGGGGCAGAGAGAGAGGGAGACACAGAATCGGAAACAGGCTCCAGGCTCCGAGCCATCAGCCCAGAGCCCGACGCGGGGCTCGAACTCACGGACCACGAGATCGTGACCTGGCTGAAGTCGGACGCTTAACCGACTGCGCCACCCAGGCGCCCCATATGTGTAATTTAAGATACAAAACAGAAGAACATAAAGGAAGGGAAGCAAAAATAATATAAAAACAGGAAGAGAGACAAACCATAAGAGACACTTAAATACTGAGAACACACTGAGGGTTACTGGAGGGGTTTGGGGTGGGAGGATGAGCTAAACAGGCAAGGGGCATTAAGGAGGAAACTTGCTGGAATGAGTACTGGGTGTTATACGTAAGTTATGAATCACTAAATCCTATTCCTGAAATCATTATTACACTACATGTTAACTAACTTGGATGTAACTTAAAAAAATAATAATTTAAAAAAAAGTTGTTGCTTTTGTAAAAGAAAACACAGGACTGGGAGCAGGAGCATGGTCCCTGTCACAGAATTGACTCTTTAACCTTATAACCTCCATAGAATTATTTGAGTCTTTAGAACTCAACTTTTTAAAAACGAAAAAAAAAAAAGAAGAAAAAGAAAAAATTCCAGTCATCAACTACCTATCTCCCAAAAAATGCCTGGATGGTTCAATCGGTTAAGCGTCCAACTGCAGCTCAGGTCATGAGCTCATGGTTCTTGGGTTTGAGCCCCACATTGGGCTCCACACTGATACTCCGGAGCCTGCTTGGGATTCTCTCTCTTGCCTCTCTCTGCCCCTTCCCCACCCATGCTTTCTCTCTCTCTCAAAATAAATAAATAAAACTAAAAAACAAAACAAAAAAACAAAAACCTTTTGTAAATGCCAATTTAATCTATATTCTTCAACTTTTTAAAAAATCTTCCTACCACAGGGGCGCCTGGGTGGCGCAGTCGGTTGAGCGTCCGACTTCAGCCAGGTCACGATCTCGCGGTCCGTGAGTTCGAGCCCCGCGTCAGGCTCTGGGCTGATGGCTCAGAGCCTGGAGCCTGTTTCCGATTCTGTGTCTCCCTCTCTCTCTGCCCCTCCCCCGTTCATGCTCTGTCTCTCTCTGTCCCAAAAAAAAAAAAAAAAAAAGTTGAAAAATCTTCCTACCATTAATAGAATTATAGTAACCACTACAGAACTGTTTTTAAAACCCTATTTTTTAAAGCATTTAGAAGAATTCCACACCAACAAAGTAGAAACAAGCATAACCCACCATACCAGATACTTCATTAGGGCATATCTGTCTAAATATTTATATTGGCATTTACATTTGAAACATTAGTGGCTTATTATAAAGAAGACATAGCTGTGTTTAACATGCCAGGTCTTGGTAACTTTATTCAAGCTTTTGACAAAAACTACCCCCAAAGTAATATAAATTTAGAGACTTCTAGAAAGTCCAGATGTGAAATTCCAAGACAATTTTGAATTTAGTCTAGAGTCGATACTGAGTCAAATACTGAACCAAACCCACAAATCATAAATACTATTTTCCTTCTTAAGTTCATTATATTTTCTCAAACAGGTTACCAATTTAGCTTTCCTTTCTTTGATATTCATCTTTAAGTTCTAAATTTGTACTTATCTTGAATATCTTACTATAATTAAAAATATAAATCCGAATGTGATAACCCTTCCTTACATAAGAATGCCAATTAATAAATGTAGAAGAAATGAGAGAAATAGACCATTAGATAGACCAATAGTCACCATTAGAACCATTAGAACACCACAGTAGTAACTTACACAAGCAAGATCTGGCAATGGATGCAAAAATGAGTGGGCAATAGTTTAAGCAGAAACAGGACATTTGCATAGTCTCAAAGTAGCTCCAGCAAATAGTCATTACAAAGAAAAACATAGTAATTTTACAGTAGAGAATCCTAGCAGACACCACCTCAGTGATTAAGGTTAACAACACCAGAAATACATTATGACATCAGATGTCATGATACACTGTCACAGATTGGAAGACACTATGTAGACATGACAACTAAGTGCAAGGTGGGATCCTGCACTGGATCTTGGAACAGTAAAAGGACATCACTGAAAAGACCAAGAAAATCTCTACTTTTTAAACTCTCTACGTTTGTTAACAGTATTGTATCAAGGCTAATTTCTTAATTTGACAAATGTTCTATAGTTGTATAAGATGTTAACATAAGGGAAAGTTCAATGAAGATGCACATAAACTACTCATTTTACAACTCTTCAGGAAGTCTAAAATTATCTCAAAATTAAAAAAAATCTGTTAAAAAACATACACACATACATATGTGCATAATGTGTGTATGTGTGTGTATAAAAATCAAAACTTTGTGGAAATTGGTATCTTGGGCCCTCACTTAAATAGTTAATAGTATTCTCTCCTGAATGTCACTGTCTCACTGGTTTCCTTTAAATTGGCTTTAAGGTTCTCCCCCTTCTAAATTTTTAGTATCAAGTACAATTTTCTAATTTTCATAGAAAGCCTTTTTTAACATTCTTACCTTAGGCCAAAAATAAAAATCCTAGAATAAAACTGTCACCATATTATCTCATAAAATCATTCATCCCATCCATCAGACCCAGCCAATATCTTTACTCCATTTCTTCTCATCATACGTTTGTTTGGCTTTGTTTAAAAGGAGAGGAGATGGCGGATAGATTTATTAGCACTAATAGGCCTGACAGTCTAGAAAAAAGTTATCACTTGGATATCTTATTAAGAAACAGCTGTTTTTCCAATAACAGATACTGTATACTAGAACTCACTTCTGATAGAAAAAGTAAGTCATTTACCTAAGTCTCTTCCATACCATAGCATGAAGCTACCCAAGCAAGCCCAGCTAAGACCCTTTCAATATCACTTTCTTAACTCTGTCTCTGAAATGACTGTTATTAATGGTAATAAACATCTTTTTTATAAAACAATTTACTCTAAGGACATAAAGGTAAACATCAAATATGCCTTTAAAAGAAAATTTCCCACTCTAGCTATGGCTGATTCATTCCCTGAGCATGAATCCTTTTTTATCCTTACTGTTTTTGACTATCAACTGAGGTGAAATCTGCCCATAGGGATCTTGATGGTGAACCTAGTATTTTAGATGGAGAAGCACATTTCCAGATGGTCACATTTATTACTTTTGCAGTTATTTCTACTCACTGTGGCATTTAATTTTTCATCCCTACCTATCAAAATGCTCTACATGGAAGCAGCAGTAGTGAAAAGACGATGGGGGGGGGGGGGGGGGGGGGGGGGGGGGGGGGGGGGGGGGGGGGGGGGGGGGGGGGGGGGGGGGGGGGGCGGGAGGGGATTAAGGAAATTTTAAGGTGGATCTTTATCCAAGTATAATAAAAAAGCAAAAAAGAAAATGGCCACAAACATCTCATTCCTATGCCCCTGCCATCTCCCAATTCGCCTTCCACTATTAACATGAAAAGTAGGAGTGGTAAAACTCTACCCTAAAGGTCTATACAAAAAAGGAGACAAGATACCTCAGGAACTCAATACACATTGCAATATGTTCAAGTGGTGCAAAGATAGAAATTCATTCAGAATTGCCATACTATCGGGCTACCAATATAGTCTCTTGAATAATTATATTAAACATATTACTACAAAACGTACCAAGAAGTAGAGAATAATACTATATTTATGAACTGCAAATAACAAAACAAAACAGAGGTCCAAGAAGGCTAAAGTCCAAGCTGTAATTTACACATGAAGTGTATGCTGAAAGCAGTCACAATGTACAAAAATGTGACAAGTAATCCAGATGTTTAAAAAAACAGAGCCTGTTTGCCTCAGATTGTATCCAGTCTCATCTGGTAGGTTTTTGATAAGCCTGTTACATAAAGCATGTTTCCCTCCTGCTGATAAGAAGCAGCTTGTAGATATCCACAAATTTCTTAAGGAGTGAATCTACTTGGCAATAATGGTAACTCCACAGTTTCCTATTACATTCATTGGTCTGAAAACTGAAAACAACTCATAACTAAAATGTTCTTTCAAGTCCTTTACCAGTTTTTCAAGTTTTAATCAAAGGAAAGTTGGAATGTATTGCTTCTTGTCACCAACAAGCATTTCAAAAAGAGGGTTAATTAACCAAAATCAAGAGTTCTTTGGTCAAGTTAGTAACAGGCTTCCCCTTTGTTCTAAGTCCTTCATAATCCTTTTTTTTCCAATTTTTCCAGTATGGCCTGGATTTTACAAACAGCCTCTTTCCTGGCCTGCCGGACAGAGTCCTGGCCCCCAGTCTCAACTGAATCCAGTTCCAAAAGTTCCTTAGTTAGCATTTCTTCCAGAAGCCAGTATGCTTTGTCTGTCTTTTTTCCTACGAATTCTTCTACTTCTTGCTCAAGATATTGGACCTTCTCCAGCACATGTATGATTTTTTTAATACTTGGGGGAGTACCTTCATCTGAAGATAGACACTCTTCAGGAAGATTATCACTTTGATCTTGATTGCTGGGGTGTTCATTGGTGGCATTACCATAAAGTTGAGGCTCAGCACTGTACTGGACTTGGGAATCCAAAAGATCTGAATTATCATTGTTCATTGTTCCCGAGGACTCGTACTGATGGACATTGCAAGGAAAGTTGTGCCGGTTCATGCCTTGATCTGATTGGCTGTAGGTGTAGGAGGAGTCCTTGGAGTGGGAGAGCAAAGAGGGGAAAAGAGCTGTTTTAATGGCAATCCATCAACATCAGGGTGGTTAGCCAACATCTTTCACCAGACTGTGAAGTACATGAAAAGAGTCCCCACTAAAAAAACTAGGCATCCCTCCTTAACAATTTGAGGAAAACACAACCCTAAAAAGACAAAAGGAGTGCTCTGTCAAGTAAAAGGCAGAGAATTCCTGAGTATAATGAATCTACCCTGAAGTGTTCATCCTCATGAACACCTCACAATCACTCCTTTCCACCTCACAATCTACCCAGTGACTTAATAAATAGGAATTAGATAGTCTTCCTCTGAAGAGTTAAAACCTAAGACAGACCTTAAAAAGGAATGTAGCCACAGACAGATGATGTTTATGTCTGTGGTTTATACAATTTCACATTGATATCGTCTTCTGTGTACTGACTGAGGTAATAAAATGCAATCTTTGATTTTGTTTAACATTCAGATAGCATTACAACAAACAGTAAATGAGCGTTTTTCTGTCTTTTACAAAAAAGATGCGAACCTATAACTGCTCTAAAAAATAAAGTGTATTAAAAAAAAAGAGGAAGAAACTGGGCTAAAGCTATAGGTAGTAATCACCAACTTTTTGCAATTAGTCCCCATTTGATACACACCAACGCAGGAAAGTTTCACGTTGTGCCTTTTCAATTACCCAAACATGAAACGAACAATGTTTAGAAGGCCTCCTACCTTGGGCTGCTGGGGTGGTGGTGAGTGAGGGGACTGAGGAGAGCTGCTGCTGGGCCATGATGAAGTACTCTCACTCATGTAGAGATTCCCAGGTGGTGCTGAGGGCGCAGCTGAAGGCCAGGGGTAACGGGTTCCCATTCCATAAGCACCAGGAGAAGCCCATGAGTCCTCCTGTTGTCGTACAGTTGGTCCTGGTTGTGGAACACTACGATTACCATCCCCATAAGGATAATGGGGCAGGGTCATTCCAGGGTTCTAGATTGAAAGGAAGGAAATATGCTGGTCACTGCTAAAAACAAAAACAAAAACAAAAAAACCTGAACGAAGTAATGAAAATAACTCTAGTATCAACAGATTGAGATGCTTCCTCTCTCCTTAACAGATGTACTTTGGCTGCTACCAGGCTAAGTGGTAGCATCTCTAATCAGTTGCAGTCATTTCTTCACGCCCAAAAAAAGCTTCATTCTGAAGATACCAGGGGCAGATTTAGAGACAATCAAACTCAGAAGGAAGAAGGCTTAAAATTCAATGGCTAAATTATAGCATAAATCTGTCCCAAGATACGAGAAATAAGTGGACCCATATGCTATAAGGAATAACAAATTAAGATGTATCAGAACTCCCCTCGAAGGGACAGAGAAACAAACATGGTATCACTCATAGAATATTAAACAAATAAAAACCCAACAGATAACTGCTCACCTGTGAAGCAGGATATCCTGGAACCTGCCCCCGAAGAGAGGGTGCTTCAGTCTGGCAGTCCTGCTGAGGATACAGCCAACGAGAGACTGGGGCTGGGCTGTTGCCAGGTGAACGGTAAGTGCTTGGAACCTCTGGGGAGTAACTGGTCTGAGTATATCCAGGTGTGTAATAAGCCCCAGAGTAGGATGCAGTATTCGCCCCAGGGCCAGGAGGGTATGGTGGACCATATGCTCCATTTGTATAAGAATTCAAACTCTGTTAAAAAAAAAAAAAAAAAAAAAAAAAGAAAGTAAAAAAAGTGACTGAGTAGAAGAACTGAAGTGCTCTGACCCAACTTTGAAAAGTTTGGGAAGGGACAAAGGTCAGTAACTAATGAAAATATGAACTGCCTAAGCAATCTGTGAAGCATTCTTTCTCTCATGTATTATGGCCATATACCATATATTAAACTCAGATTATCACTGTAGAGTCTGTGTTGTAGCAATGACAGGGTATATTGTGATGAATGAGGAAGTGAAGGCCTCAGGGCTGTGCTTCCCAAACACTTCCATAAGTATACCTAACAATTACAACTGACAGTGGAGAACCTGTGCCTGCCACCTAGAGAGGGGTCCTGGGAGACCTAAGATAATGGCTAGTCACAGAAAAAAATAACCAGGGTACAACTAAAAGAGAAGACTAGAGGAGCACCTGGGTGGCTTAGTCGGCTAAGCATCCGACTTCAGCTCAGGTCATGATCTCACAGTTTGTGGGTTCAAGCCCCACATCAAGCTCTCTGCTGACAGCTTGGAGCCTGGAGCCTGCTTCAGATTCTGTGTCTCCATCTCTCTCTGACTCTCCCCCACTCATGCTATGTCTGTATGTCTGTGTCTGTCTCTCTTTTAAAAATAAACATTAAAGCAGGGCGCCTGGGTGGCTCAGTCAGTTAAGCGTCCAACTTTGGCTCAGGTCATGATCTCATGGTTCATGAGTTCAAGCCCCACATCAGGCTCTCTGCTGACAGCTCAGAGCCTGGAGCCTGCTTCAGATTCTGTGTCTCCGCTGCTCTCTGCCCCTCCTCCACTTGCACTGTCTCTTGCTGTCTCCAAAATAAATAAACATTAAAAAAAATAAAAATAAACATTAAAAAAAAGAAGAGAAGACTAGAGAGACCAAGCTCTCCCATAGGCTTTGTGTTTAATCTCTCTGAGCTTTTCTCTACCAGAAAAATGGAAATCATAAACTTACCTGGTAGGACTACTGTGAAAATTAAATGAGCTGATACATATAAATGCTTAGCACAGGGTCTGGCACTCGGTATGCTCAATAGATAGTAATTATTTATAATATCATTGTTGTTATTACTATTATGGCAATACCAAGAAATGAACCCAGATCTGAAAAGTACAAAGCCCATGAAAAGCCTACGTTCTTTGTACTATCCCACTCTGCTTCCCAAGTAAATAACAACAGGCTGCAATGAACTATTGGGACCTCACCAAAAAAGAAAAGCTTCTGCACAGTGAAGGAAACAATCAGCAAAACTAAAAGGCAGCCGACAGAATGGGAGAAGATATTTGCAAATGACGTATCAGATAAAGGGTTAGTATCCAAAATCTATAAAGAATTTATCAAACTCAACACCCAAAAAATAATCCAGTGAAGAAATGAGCAAAAGACATGAATAGACACTTCTCAAAGGAGACATCCAGATGGCCAACCGACACATGAAAAAATGCTCAACATCACTCATCATTAGAGATACAAAGCAAAGCCATGATGAGATACCACCTCACACCTGTCAGAATGGCTAACGTTAACAACTCAGGCAACAACAGATGTTGGCGAGGATGTGGAGAAAGAGGATCTCTTTTGCACTGATGGTGGGAATGCAAGCTGGTGCAGCCACTCTGGAAAACAGTATGGAGGTTCCTCAAAATATTAAAATAGAACTACCCTATGACCCAGCAATTACACTACTAGGTATTTATCCAAGGGATACAGGTATGCTGTTTTGAAGGGGTACAAGCACCCCAATGTTTATAGCAGCACTATCAACAATAG
The DNA here is from genome assembly GCF_016509475.1 of Prionailurus bengalensis. Classification (NCBI taxonomy): domain Eukaryota; kingdom Metazoa; phylum Chordata; class Mammalia; order Carnivora; family Felidae; genus Prionailurus; species Prionailurus bengalensis. The sequence goes on from NC_057344.1 coordinate 44,583,578, forward strand.
CCAAAGTATGAAAAGAGCCCAAATGTCCATCGATGGATGAATGGATAAAGAAGATGTGGGGTGTGTGTGTGTGTGCGTGCACACACACACACACAATGGAGTATACTCAGCAATCAAAAAGAATGAAATCTTGCCATTTGCAACTACACGGGTGGAACTGGAGGGTATTATGCTAAGTGAAATAACTCAGAGAAAGACAAGTATATGACTTCACTCATGTGAGGAATTTAAGATACAAAACAGATGAACATAAGGGAAGGGAAGCAAAAATAATATAAAAACAGGGAGGGAGACAAAACATAAAAGACTCTGAAATATAGAGAACAAACAGATGGCTTCCGGAGGGGTTGTGGGGGCGGGGGAGGGAGATGGTCTAAATGGGTAAGGGGCATTAAGGAATCTACTCCTGAAATCATTGTTGCACCACATGGTACTAACTTGGATGTAAATTAAACAATAAATACATTATAAAAAATAAAATAAAATGTTTTAAAAAAAGACTACAAAGGCAAATTCCTCATGTGTTGCTGTCATTTTTTTTTAAGATTTTATTTTTAAGTAATCTCTACACCCAATGTGGGGCTCAAACTCAGAACCTCAAGACCAAGAGTGTCATGCACTGCTGACTGAGCCAGTCAGGCGCCCTGTTCATTATAGTTTTTTTTTTTTTTTCAACGTTTATTTATTTTTGGGACAGAGAGAGACAGAGCATGAACGGGGGAGGGGCAGAGAGAGGGAGACACAGAATCGGAAACAGGCTCCAGGCTCCGAGCCATCAGCCCAGAGCCTGACGCGGGGCTCGAACTCACGGACCGCGAGATCGTGACCTGGCTGAAGTCGGACGCTTAACCGACTGCGCCACCCAGGCGCCCCCATTATAGTTTTAAATCACCCATCCACACTACTATTGGCACCCAGAATCCTAGGTTAGATATCCAAATGAATTACAGCCAAACTTTACATTTAAATGACTATCTTAATGTTTCAATTAACTTCTGCTTCATCTTTTTTAAATGCTAAAAACACAGAATCAAGTTTTCCAGTACTTGTCTAAGACTACATAATCTTTTCCACTTCGGGTAGAAAAACAAGCAAAGAATCCTATGATGTTAACCAGACTTACTGTGGTGATCATTATGCAATGTATGCAAATATTGAATCATTATGTTGTACATCTAGAACGAATACAATGTTACATGTTAATTACACCTCAGTTAAAAAAAAAAAAAAAAGACAGCTGGGGCGCCTGGGTGGCTGTTAAGCGTCTGACTTTGGCTCAGGTCATGATCTCACCATTTGTGAGTTTGAGCCCCGCATTGGGCTCTGTGCTGACAGCTGAGAGCCTGGAACCTGCTTCGGATTCTGTGTCTCCCTCTCTCTCTGCCCGTCCCCTGCTCATGCTCTCTCTCTCTCTGTCTCAAAAATAAGGAAAACATTAAAAAAATTTTTTTAAAAAGACAGCTGCTAATAACCGAAAAAATAATAGTCAAATTTGATTTCTAGTCTAACACATCAAAAAATGAGATGGATCAGGACATCTGGGTCATTCAGTCAGTTAAGCACCCAACTCGATTTTGGCTCAGGTCATCATCTCACACTTTATGAGTTCAAGCCCCACATCTGTGCTGATAGTGCATAGCATACTTGGGATTCTCTCTCTCTCCCTGCCTCTCTCTCTCTCCCTCCCCAGCTTGTGCTTGCGGCTCTCTGTCTCTCAAAATAATTCTTTTTTAAAATGAGATGGATCAAAGTGGCAGGACAATCATAATTCTGTAGAAAATAAACTCTTAGCCATATTTTTATGGCAAGAGGATAAAAGACAGGGTATTATCACCACATGGCCAAAAAATTCCATGCAAGGACAGGTGCTTGGAAGATCCAGCAAGGCATTCCCTAACCAGAGGGATGACTGAACCACCCCTTGTTAAAGCCACTGGAGGGCTGTTAAGATCTTCCACCTAGATGTGCCTAAAAATAGAATCCTTAATACTTGTATGCTGTTAGAAACTTGATAAAACATCATGTGGCTTTTTGTACTATTATTCAACTTCTAGAAATTCTTCCTAAGGAGAAGATTCAACTACAGAAAAAGTTATAGGCATGAATTTGTTCAACACAGCATTATTTATAATCACACAAAACTGTAAACAACCTACATTTCCTGTAATAATGGAATGATTAAGTACATTACAGGCTATTCATGGAGGGAATTTTATTGTCTTAAAATTCACTGTTAGACTGACCGGACATTTAATGATATTAAAGAATTATTTTTAGTTTTTTTTTTTTTTTTTAATTTTTTTTTTTTCAACGTTTATTTATTTTTGGGACAGAGAGAGACAGAGCATGAACGGGGGAGGGGCAGAGAGAGAGGGAGACACAGAATCAGAAACAGGCTCCAGGCTCTGAGCCATCAGCCCAGAGCCTGACGCGGGGCTCGAACTCACGGACTGCGAGATCGTGACCTGGCTGAAGTCGGACGCTTAACCGACTGCGCCACCCAGGCGCCCCTGTTTTTTTAAGTTTTAAAAATGACATTGTTATGTTTTTAAATCTTCTTTAAAGATATATACTTAAGTATTTACAAGTGAAATAATATGGTGTCCAGAATTTACTTCAAAATAACTCAAGGATACAGATGAAACAAGAAGTCTGTGCACTGATATTTACTGAAACTAAGATGAGTACATAGGAGATTATTGGGCTACTGTCATTGCTTTTGATTATGTTTGAAAATTTCCTTAATGTTAAAAAAGAAACTTCACCTCTTATTTTACCCTATAACATGCAGAGTACATATGATAAATGAAAAGCCATACAAAAAAGTTTATATACCATAAGTTTAAAGCTGTGTAAACATAATAGGAAAAATGCAAAAACAAATTTACCAAAATATAGATCTTTTAGGATGGCAAAATTAGTATTTTCCTCCTTTTCTTTATTTCCCAAATATTTAGTAATAAAGTTGTATTACTTTTGTAGCAAAAAAAAAAAAAAAATTTATGCTATTACAAATGTCATGAAATCCCAAGTGTGTCTAGAATCCAGCGGGCTGCCAGGACCAGAGCAACTTCATCAGTGTCCAAGTAGACTATTTTACTGAAGGGAAACTTGTGTCTAAGGAAAAGAAGTTACAATTTGAAAACTGTCAGCTGATACGGCAACAGATAAAATCTGAAAGAGAAACTATAAGAATTAAGTAAAATCTTTGACAGTTATTAAATTTCTGTAAAAGTCTCATTCTGGCTTCCAGAAGAAATCAAGAGACTGGAAACTCAGAAATCCCAGTTGCTACTCTTGTTCTAGATGTAAATATAGATATTACCTAGCATTCAAAAGTCAAACTAACATCACATCATCTGGCGTCTCCTTGCAAGCTAAAAATCACCCATATGAATACTTCTTCCAACAGTCAATTTCACAGTTGATGGACTGTTGTATAGATGTAGAATCCAAAGAGGAGAAAAGTGGTCAAGTCTCTCACACGGACAGCGATACACTGTTCGGCGGATTCCCTTTCCATTCTACAGCAAACAGACCCAATCCAAGCAAAAACAGATTACCTTTCAGCAACACAGTTCCTCCTATTGTGCTTCTCTTGAAAAACATGGAAACTTTCACCACAAAAGTGCTCCAAGAGTCATAATCTTCAGCAGTCGACATCAACTTGAATTTCTCTAATACTCATTTTTGGAACTAACAAATCTATGATCATCCACAGGTTGCTTCCTCTATTTATAGAACTTTTCCAATTTTTGTCTCACAGGAGCTCCTGACCAGTTTTTAATAGGCTGTAGTTTACAACCTAGTTATCCTTCAAATTCAATGAAATTTCTGACCAGTGTCTTTCTGTATCATGATTCCTCAATTCAGAACCCTATCAAAGGACTTCAGTATTTTTTGTTAGAACTTTGCCAGTTCCTCAAAGTGTTAAACACAGCAGAACTACCTACCGCATGACCCAGTAGCTCCACTCCTACATATATAACCAACAGAAAAGACATACGTCCACATAAAAATTAGCAAACAATGTTTATAACAGCATTATTCATAACAGCCAAAAAGTGAAAAAGACTCAAATTTCTATCAACTGATAAATGGATAAAATAAATGTGGTATATCCATAGAATGGATAGTACTTGGCCACAGACAGGAACAAAGTATCAATACATTGTCACAACATGGATGAACATTATGCTAAAAGAAAAAAGCCAGTCACAAGATATCAAATGTGATACCATTCCTGGGGTGCCTGGGTGGCTCAGTCTGTTGAGCATCTGACTCTTGATTTCAGCTCAGGTCATGATCTCACAGTTCGTGGGATCAAGCCCCATGTTGGGCTCCATGCTCACAGCACAGAGCCTACTTGAGATTCTCTCTCTCCCTCTCTCTCTGCCCTTCCCCTACTTACAGTCCCTCTGTCTCTCAAATTAATAAACATTTAAGAATATATGTTATATAATTCAGTTTAATGACATGTCCAGAATAGGCAAATCCATAGAGATAACAAGTATACTAAAAGTTGCCAGGTGCTAGGGGGAGAGAAGAATGGGGTGATAGGTACACAGTTTCTAACTGGACTGATAAAAATATTCTAGAATAGATAGTGATGACAGTCGCACAATCTTGTGAGTAGACTAAAAACAACTGAATTGTACATTTAAAGGGTGAATTTTATGATATATGGCCAAACCATAAGCATATCACATTAAGCAATAACAATGTGTGCCTCTCAATTTCAGTCACAGGAATGCAGATGACAGAAGTAAAATACAAGTCTGTGATAAGTGGTAACATAGTTTTGGGGCGCCTGGGTGGCTCCGTTGGTTGAGTGTCTGACTTGAGCTTAGGTCATGATCTTGCAGTTCGTGAGTTCAGGCCCTGCATCTGGCTCTGTGCCGACAGCTCAGAGCCTGGAGCCTGCTTTGGATTCTGTGTCTCCCTCTCTCTCTACCCTTCCCCTGCTCATGCTCTGTCTCTGTCTCTCAAAAATGAATAAACATAAAAAAAAAAAATTAAGTAGTAACATGGTTTTTTCTTTGTGTTCCATGATCTCCTACAACCTTATCCTAAAGTTGATTTACACATAATCATTATGAAAAATCAATTGCTTTTAGATTTTCTTTAAGTAAAATAAGCAAATCTTGCTCTAACTTCAATGAATTCTTCTGGCTCAAAATCAATCTTAAAGGATTATATAACCAAATTGATGAGAAAAAAAGGGAACATGATTCTTTTTTTTATTTTATTTTAAATGTTTTTTATTTATTTTTGAAGGAGAGAGAGAGAGAGAGACAGAGGATGAGTGGGGGAGGAGCAGCGAGAGAGGGAGACACAGAATCCAAAGCAGGCTCCAGGCTCTGAGCTGTCAGCACAGAGCCCGATGCGGGGCTGGAACTCACAAACAGCGAGATCACGACCCGAGCCGAAGTCGGACGCTTAACCGACTGAGCCACCCAGCTACCCCAGGAACATGATTCTTTTAATGAATTAATTATTCAGCCCCATAAAGAAACTTCTTTTCATTATTTCAGCCTCCATATCACCAGTAAGTCAGAACAGAATTGAACATATTATTTGACTATTTGAAATCTATCAGAAGAATTATATTAATGTTTTATGGCGATCTGAAAATTTAATTCTGCAGAGAATATCAGTTTACAGAGAATTCTGACCTGGATCTAAATTCAGATCCTTTGAAAGCTACTAAAATGCAACTGCTTTAAATTTGTATATACTACAGTCTTATTTTTTAAAAAAGTATTTGCATATGCAAAGATGGTACCTCAATAGAAAAAAAAAATGTGACAATTATTGCTTTATTAGGGTTGGCAGATTATGGGTGACTAACTTTTTAAACATTTCCTCATTTCCACAATGATACAACCATGGTGAAAAGTAATTTGGCTACATTTAATTAGCATGTATACCAAACCCCAACAATTCCATACTCCAGGAAAGTTCTTTCCTCAAATGTATCCAATAGAAAAATGGAAAGCAATGTTGAGTAAAAAAGCAAGCTGCAGGAGAATGCTAGTATGAAACCACTGATATCAAGTTTAAAAACAAGTTAAATAATATTATATAAATGTGTATACAAGTAGTACAAGCACAAAAACACATATGAGATCAAAATATAACTTCAGGAAATAGAAAGAAGTGTTATATGTGACTTCAACTGGGTTTATTTTACCCCCCTTTAAAAATCTGAAACAGGGGCGCCTGGGTGGCACAGTCGGTTAAGCGTCCAACTTCAGCCAGGTCATGATCTCACGGTCCATGAGTTCGAGCCCCGCGTCGGGCTCTGGGCTGATGGCTCAGAGTCTGGAGCCTGTTTCCGATTCTGTGTCTCCCTCTCTCTCTGCCCCTCCCCCGTTCATGCTCTGTCTCTCTCTGTCCCAAAAATAAATAAACGTTGAAAAAAAATTAAAAAAAAAAATCTGAAACAAATGTGGCAAACTTAATTATTGACAAAGCTTGGGGCACCTGGATGGCTCAGTCAGTTACACATCCGACTTCCACTCAGGTCATTATCTCACGGTTCATGAGTTTGAGCCCAGCAATGGGCTCTGTGCGGAAAGCTCAGAGCCTGGAGCCTGCTTCAGATTCTGTGTCTCCCTCTCTCTCTGACCTTCCCTGGCTCACACTCTGACTCTCTCTCTCTCTCTCAAAAATAAACATTTAATAAATAAATAAATAAACAGTAAAAATTTTTTAATTAAAAAAATTTGACAAAGCTAGGTGCTGGATAAAAAGATGTACGGGGGCACCTGGATGGCTCAGTCAGCTAAGCATCCAACTTCGGCTCAGGTCATGATCTCACAGTTCCTGAGTTTGAGCCCTGCATTGGTGCAGACCTTGCTTCAGATCCTTTGTCTCCCTCTCTCTCTTTCCCTCCCTTGCTCTCTCTCTGTCGCTCTCAAAAATAAATCAACCTTAAAAAAAGATGTACATATTTTCTGTACTTTTTCAGTTACTTGAAATATTTAAAATTAAATATTTGTCCTAAGAGGTCAGTTTTTTTGACATCAAAAGCAAAGGCAACAAAAATAAAGGTAAACAAGTGGGACTACATCAAACTAAAAAGCTTCTCCATGGCAAAGGAAATCACCAACAGAATGAAAAGGCAACCTACTAAATGGAAGAAAATATTTTCAAATCATGTATTTGATAAGGAGTTAAAAACTAATATATATATATATATATATATATATATATATATATATATATGAACTCATAAAACTCAATAGCAAAAAAACAAACAATCCAATTAGAATACAGGCAGACAACCTGAATACTTTCCCAAAGAAGACATACAGGTACATGAAAGGTGCTCAACATCACTAATCACCACGGATATACAAATCAAAACCACAATGAGATATGACCTCACACCTGTTAAAATGGCTATTCTCAAGACAATAATAAGTGCTGGTGAGGATATGGAGAAAAGGGAACCCTTGTGCACTGTTGGTTGGGAATGTGAATTGGTATAGCCACTATGGAAAGAAAACAGCTTGGAGATTCCTTGAAAAATTAAAAATAGAGTGACCCAGTAATGCCCCTATTTGCAATATATCCAAAGGAAACAAAAAAACTAACTCAAAAAGATATCTGAATCCCCATGTTCATTGTAGTATTACTTATAATAGCCAAGACATGGAAGCAACCTAAGTGTCTACTGATGGATGAATAAAGAAAATGTGGTGTATACAAAAACAATTTACTATTACCCAGCCATAAAAAAGGAGGAAATGTTGCCATCTGTGACAACACAGATGGAAATAAGTCAGACAGAGAAAGACAAACACTGTATGATCACATTTACATATGCAATCTTAAAAAAAAAATTCGGGGCGCCTGGGTGGCTCAGTTGGTTGAGTGTCCAACTTCAGCTCAGGTCATGATCTTGTGGTTCACGAGTTCGAGCCCCGCGTGGGACTCTGTGCTGACAGCTCACAGCCTGGAGCCTGCTTCAGATTCTGTGTCTCCCTCTCTCTATGCTCCTCCCCTGCTCACACCCTGTCTCTCTCTCAAGAACAAATAAAGATAAAAAAAAATTTTTTAATAAAAAATAAAAATTCCTAAATTCAGATAACAGACATGGTTGCTAGAGGTGGGGCCAGGGATGCAAATGACTGAAGGGCGTCAAAAGGTACAAACTTCCAACTTCCAGCTATAAAATAAGCAAGTCATGAGTAAGTAAGATACAGCATGGCGACTATAGTTAATACTGTGTTGCATATTTGAAAGCTGTCAACAGAATAAATCTTAAAAGTTTTCATCAGGGGGCACCTGGGTGGCTCAGTCAGTTAAGCTTCTGACTTCGCTCAGGTCACGGTTTGTGGATTTGAGCCCTGCGTCTGGCTCTGTGCTGACAGCTCAGAGCCTAGAGCTGCTTTGGGATTCTGTGTCCCCCTCTGTCTCTGCCTCTCCCCTGCTTACATTCTGTTTTTCTCTGTCTCAAAAAAAAAAAACAACAAAAAAAAACATTAAAAAAAAAGTTCTTGGGGGGTGTGGGGGGCTCAGTCAGTTAAGCATGTGACTTGATTTCATCTCAGGTCATGATCTCCCGCAGTTCATGAGTTCAAGCTCCACATGCAGCTCTGGGCTGACAGCTCGGAGCCTGGAGCCTGCTTCAGATCCTGTGCCTCCCTCTCTCTCTGCCCCTCCCCTGCTTGCACTCTGTCTCTGTCTCAAAAATAAATAAACATTAAAAAATTTTTTTAAAGTTCTCATCAGAAGAAAAAATTTGTAACTATATGTGGTGATAGATGTTAACTAGATTTAATTGTAGTGATCATTTCACAATAGACACAAATATCAAATCATTACATTATATACCTGAAACTAATATGGTATTACATGTCAATTATATTTCAAAAAAAAAGTCAAACTTAGAAAAATAAGTACATTTTATGTTTATTGTTTCCAGGTCCTAAGAAATAATCTATTACGCTTCAAACTACTTTTGCTAAGGGTAATAGTTGCCTAGATATTTCTTTATCTCTGAGACAAAAACATGAAGACAGAGTCCATTAAATAACAAAAACCCACACATCATTATTATGAAATCTCACATGTTTTGAAAATCAGTATATTAAGAAAAAATTCAGAAAGTCTGGCAATTTTAGACCATACCTGGCCTTGCATTTCCGGTCTTACAGGATATGTACTTGGGTATGGAGCCCTAGGTCGTGCAGAATTCCAATAGTTAGAATTGTAGCTAGGATATGGTGGCTGGTCCTAAGGAGGGAAAAAAAAGTCACCTTTAATAATATTCTTACATCATATTGAAAAGTTGATAGAGGCAAGTATAATTATAAAAAAAAAAAAAAAAAAGGCAATAGAACCCTACTATAAAATGGGGCACCTGCATGGCTCAGTTGGTTCAACATTCGACTCTTGGTTTCAGCTCAGGTCATGATCTCAGGGTTCTCACAGTTCATGAGTTCAAGCCCTGCATGGGACTCCATGCTGTGTAGGGCTCCATGCTGACAGCATAGAATCTGCTTGGGATTCTCTCTCCCTACTCCTCCCCAGTTGCACATGGACTCTCTCTCTCTCCCAAAATGAATAATCAAAAAAAAAAAAAAACTCCATTAGTTACAAACAGAGAGGGAGAGAGGCAAACCGTAAGAGACTCTTAAATACAGAGAACAAACTGAGGGTTGCTGGAGGGGTGAGGGACAGGGGAAAATGGGTGATGAGCATTGAGGAGGGCACTTGTTGGGATGAGCACTGGGTATTGTATGTAAGCGATGAATCACGGGAATCTACCCCCAAAACCAAGAGCACACTGTATGTTAGCCAATTTGACAATAAACTATATTTAAAAAATAAAAAAATCAATAAAAAATAAAAAGAGAACTTTACTATAAAATCACTCATTATTAAATTGATGCTTGAATATTATATTGTAAGTCACATGCCCTAGAAAAAGCAATTATTGACTATCTAGGTCTATTCTTATGCATTATGATACCAAATGACGTATAAAGGAAATCTACTATTTTAAGATGATTATCAAAACCAGATACCTAGATTCCTTTGTCCCTCTCCAATCACCAATCCTATCACTACCAATTTAATTAGCACAACAAGAATATAGTTCTTTGCCACTGTTAAGAATAGTATTTGCCCAGGGGCACCTGAATGGCTCAGTCAGTAAGCATCTGACTTCAGCTCAGGTCACAATCTCACAGTTTGTGAGTTCAAGCACAGCAGTCAGGCTCTGTGCTGACAGCTCAGAGCCTGGAGCTCACTTCAGATTCTGTGTCTTCCTCGCTCTCTGCCCCTCCCCCATTCATGCTCTCTCACTTTCAAAAATAAACATAAAAAAATTGTTTTTAAAGAGTAATATTTGCCTATCTCAACAACTTTGAAGCTTGAAAATATTACCACTAAACTTTACTTCAAACACATACAACTTCAATACTCGTTTGCCTGCCATACTAGTTTTTTCATATTTCTTTGCTTTCTGATATGGCTACACCTTCTGCTGGCAGTCTACAACTAACTCCAGCATCAGGAATTGATACAGAACTACCACTCCAAGAAGAAAATCTAGCTATGACATTAATCTCTACAGCTGTGCACTACAACTCAAAGAGTTAATGATTTGCAATAAGCCAATAAACTCTAAGAGACTAGATCAACTCAAAAAAATTTTAGAGTCTATTTAATGTATACACTTGTTCCTAGAAGTTATTTCCCTTTGAACTTTATAGTTTTAGTTTTAAGCTTAAACAAGATCTTCAAATTGTTTCACAAAGAAATTCACTGGCAGTTGTAATCACTGAGTTTAATTGTCACCATCTTAGCTTAACTGCACTAATCAGTTTCATAATGCTTTGTTTTCAAAGCACGAAACTCTTCCATAAGACATTATACAAGCTGGGCAAGTAGCATCTCCTTTACATAATGCAGAAATTAGAGAACAGAAGATTAAAAAAAAAAAGATCACAGGCATACTTCAGATCCTAACTACCAAATTTCTTAATCAGGCAGATGCCCCCAATTAATGCCCTCCCTTCCTTCCCCTGGTGAAAGGGTAAGCATTTGACTAACTGATTTCTCTCTACCAAGAACATGAATTGTGAGTAAAGATGAAAAGACAAGAGTTGAAGCTGACTCACCCCGGCAGTGTTGAACTAATCCCTAAATCTCCAGAACTAGGTTCCTCTAGCAGGAACCGGGTTCCTGTTCTCTCCTACTGACTCTCTGAGGTACCCACATTTCCACTACTTCACACTCCTATCCCTCACCCTGCCCAGGTCCTCACTTCCTTCCTTCCTCAGCTTACCAACACCTAATCCTTTGCCACTGCTTCCCTCAGATACACTCACCCTGCAAAAACCCAGCCCTGTCTAAACCCAACTGTCCACTGACTTCTCATCTGCACTTCCTCTAAATACTGGTGGAGAAACACAAGCTCTGGTTTCACTTATTTAGAGGCCATAAATCTCAAGTAGAGACCACACTTCCTTAGAATGTTCATCTCACTCTCCAGAATAGTTCCACTCTTCTTGTTCCCTCAAATTCTAATATCCTCTTAGCCTGGGGTGCCTGGGTGGCTTAGTTGGTTGAGCCCTGACTTCAGCTCAGATCATGATCTCACAGTTCGTGGGTTTGAGCCCCACATCAAGCTCTCTGCTGACAGCTTGGAGTCTGGCACCTGCTTCAGATTCTATGTCTTCCCTCCTTTCTGCCCCTCCCCCGCTCGTGCTCTGTCTCTGCTGTCAAAAATAAACATTAAAAAAAAATATCCTCTTAGCCCATCCCTCATTTTTCAACTGACTTTATCTCATACTTCACCTTAAAAAAAAATAGGAAAAAGGAATCAGAAGTGCCATCTTCCTACTTAACTAAATTGAATGCACCCTATCTGCCATAGTCTTCCCAGAAAGCGTGAAGGAAGTGCCTCTGGTCCTATTAAAAGCTGATTCCTGGAGCTTCTGGGTGGCTAAGTCCATTAAGCATCCAGCTCTTGATTTCAGCTCAGGTCAGGATCTCAGTTTGTGAGATTGGGGCCAAGCTCAGGCTCCATGCTCACGACACAGAGCCTGCTTGGGATTCTCTCCCACCCTCTCTGCTCACGCCCCACTCATGCTATTGTGCTCTCTTTCTTAAAATAAATAAACATTAAAAAATAAATAAATTAAAAAACTAACAAATTGGATAACCACACACAAAAAATAATTCATTCAAGTAACTCCTGAACAGGTTTCTGAATGGATAGCCTCAGTGGTATACATTCTAAAGGCAAAATAAATACAAAGAAATATTAAACTTTATGTAGAATATTCTCAGTAGTGATATTAGCATTTTAATTTTTAAACTATTTGTGTGTATTTCAGAATAGAGGAAATAAATAGAACAATGGTATTGGGAACCAGTATTTTCACACTAGAAAAGAAAAATAACATATTAAATGGAGAAACATCAGAAGTATTGTGTAGAGTGGATTTGAATTAGACATACAAGTATAAACATATTCTAAAATGTAATTTAACATTTTTTTAAGTTTATTTATTTATTTTGGGGAGAGGGGAGTGGAGAAGAGAGGGAAGAAGAGAGAGAATCCCAAGCAGGCTCCACACTCAGCGCTAAGCTCTATGCAGGGCTTGATCCCATGACCTCTGGATCATGACATGAGCCAAAATCAAGAGTCGGACACTTAACTGACTAAGCCACCCAGGTGCCCCTAAAAATGTAATTTCACCATTTAAGCAAAAGAAACAAATATGTGTGTGTGTGCCACTTCCAAACAAAGGATTTAGGAATTAATGCAAACTCTAGCAACTCTTTTGCATACCTGTCCTCCACCATGAAACCAGCATATCCCATACAGGAGCTGTGATTTCAGCTTCAGTCCCAGAACAAAAAGACACACGAGCAAACCAAACCCAACCTGGAGCCTGGAGAAGAGTCACTACAGCAGACTCACAGAACATGAGCAAGAAATAAATGTTTACTGTTGGAAGCCACAATTCTTGAAGTGTTTTTTTTTTTTTACTACAGGAAAAGTCAGGAATACGATAACTAAATACCAAGTTGGTAACAAAACCATACAGAAAGAATTACTTCAAATGACTTTTAAATAGCAGTATTTTTACTATACATCTTCAGTGGAATATATTCTAGGGATAAGCTCAACTGCAAAGAAACCTAAAATTGCACTCATTAGTTAACTGTTAGTCATACATAACATTGCTGTTATTATTTTTATTAACAGCTTTACTGACATATAATTCACTACAATTTAACCATTTAAGTTGTACAATTCAGCGGTTTTTAGATTCACAGATAAGTGCAATCATCACTAGAACCAATTTCAGAACATTTTCAAAACCTCCAAAGGACACACTGTACCCTTTAGCTATACCCTCCTACCTCTGCACTCTCCCAGCCCTGTGCCACTACTAATGTACTTCTATCTCTATGGACTTGACTATTCTGGATATTTCTTATAAATGGGATCATATATGTGATATCTTGTGGCCAGCTTCTTTCACTTAGCATAACATTTTTGAGGTCCAACTATGTTGTACCATGTATCACTACTTCATTTTTTTGTGTGGCCAAATAGTATTCCATTGTGTATAAATTCCATTGTGTATAAATTCCATTGTTTATCCATTCATCAGTTGACAGACATTTTTATTGCCTGTTGCCATCTTTTGGCTATTATAACATTATGTTAATGTTAATATAATACTATAAAACATATTTAATATATATATTTAACGTATATTACATACTTATTTACATAATATATAAATATATGAATATTTAATATATATTTTAATATATAATATAATAATAATGCTGCTGTAATCACTCATGAAATTTTTTAAAGATTTTTAAAAGTTTATTTATCTTGTGACAGAGTGTGAGGACCCACGCACACAACCAGGGAATGGGCAGAGAGAGAGAATCCCAAGCAGGCTTTGTACTGTCAGCGCAGAGCCTGATGCAGGGCTCGAACTCACAAATGGAGAGATCATGACCTAATCTGAAATCAAGAGTTGGATGCTTAACCGACTGAGCCATCCAGGTGCCCCTTCATGAATAATTTTTTATGTGAACATACATTTTCAGTTCTCCTGGGTATATGCCTAAAAGTGAAATTGTTAGGTCATATGATAACTGTGTTTAACAATTTGAGGAACTAGAAACTGCCAAAGCAGCTACACCAATTTACATTCCTATTAGCTATGTGTGAATTCTGATTTCCCCACAACCTCAGAAACAGTTTGTCTGTAGTTTTGTGTTTATAGCCATCCTAGAGGGTGTAAAGTGTTATCTCATTGTGGTTTTGATTTACAGTTCCTCATGACTAATGATGTTGAGCATTTTTTTCTTGTGCTCATGGGCCATTTTTTGTCTTCATTAGAGAATTCTCTGTTCAGATGTTTTGCCCATTTTTATATTGGGTTATTTGTATTTTTATTGTTTAGAGTTTTTCTTTAATGTTTATTTATTTTTGAGACAGAGCAAGAGACAGAGTGCAAGCGGGGGAGGGGCAGAGAGAGAGGGAGACATAGAATCTGAAGCAGGCTCCAGGCTCTTGAGACCAGAGCCCGACGCGGGGCTCGAACTCACGAACCATGAGATCATGACTGGAGCTGAAGTCAGACCCTTAACCGACTGAGCCACTCAGGCCCCCTACTGTTTAGTTTTAAGAGCTCTTTATGTATCTTATATACAAGTCCCTTTTCAAATATATGATTTGCAAACATTTTATTCCTTTTCACTTTCTTGATAGTGTCCCTTGAAAAGTTCTTCATTTTAATGAAATCCAATTTATCTATTTTTTTCTTTTGTTGGTTGTGCTTTTTGGTGTCTTATCTAAGAAACTGTTAGGCAGGAAGCTAGGCATGAGCAGCAGGAGAATGGACCTTACATGTCCTGACAGACAGCCCCAACTGAGGACCGCCCAGGGACTACCTTATTCCACTCATCTAGCAGTCGGTTTGTGGTTACATTATCACAGCAGAGAAAGAGTTAAGTTTGTTGTGCCTGTCCTTATCTGACCTATGTTTCTAGAATACAAATAATATTGCCGTTTCCTATCCCATGCAGGCATTTCCAATACTTCTTGGAAAGGAAATACATAGTTGACTAATTATCATGTATTCCAGGCCTATGTTGTGACCCTAGAACCCACCCAAAAGAAAAAACGGATACAAGTTCACACCCCAGAGTTTGCAGGGCCCTTGTCTGTCTTCACTGGTCCGCTCCTCCCTTGAGTGTACTTAACGAAATTTTGCCCTGCTTTTGCTGCCCTGTAACTCTTTACTATGGCAGTGAAAAGAATCCAGGCTTCCTTCCTTTTCCATCTAACACTCCGTAACATAACCACTCCAAAATCCCAAGTAATGAAGATTTACCCCTTGTTTCTTCTAAGAGTTTTATTTTATAGTTTTAGCTCTTACATCTAGGTCTATGATCCATTTTAAGCTAATTTTTATATATGGTATGAGAGTCCAAACTTTATTGTATATGGCTATCCAGTTGCCATGGTATTGTATGTTGTGCCATAGACTGTTCTTTCCCTCTATTAAATGGTCTTGGATGGGGCCCCTGGGTGGCTCAGTCAGTTAAGTGCCCGACTTTGGCTCAGGTCATGATCTTGCCGTCCATCAGTTCAAGCCCCGTGTTGAGTGCAGAGATTACCTAAAAAAATAATATCTTGCAAAAAAATTTTTAAAATTAAAAAACACTTGGGGCACGTGGGTGGCTCAGTTGGTTAAGCGTCCGACTTCGGCTCAGGTCATGATCTCACAGTTCATGGGTTCAAGCCCTGCATCGGGCTCTGTGCTGACAGCTCAGAGGGTGGAGCCTGTTTCAGATTCTGTCTCCCTCTCTCTCTGCCCCCCCCACTTGCGCTCTGTTTCCCTGTCTCAAAAATAAATAAACATTAAAAAATAAATAAATAAAAATTTAAAAACATTAAAAAAACCTATTTCACAACTCTGTCCATTGAAAGGGTCTAGAAGCAGTGATAACACAATTGCAATCAGTATACCTGGCACCCAAATTTAACTTCTGTACCAGTTATTAAGCTATTGTCCCTCAACTCCACAAATGCAGTGCTTTTCTGTGATGCAGGATTTGGAACATTTCTCCTCTGCTGCTTGCTTATTACTATTCAGTTCTACCATAGGAGGCACTAGGTTAGAGGAGGAGAGAAGAGATTTGCTCCTTCCTGTTTGCTTGTTTGCTGTTTCTGTGTCAGCCCAGCAATGCCCTTCAACCTGGAGGCAGCAGTTAGTAGCAATCTCCAGATTCTTCTGGTTTTCCAGAACTCCCTCAGAGAGACCAGCAGCAGCTAGGCAGTGCCTCTTCCTGGATTCCAGCTCCAGCAGGCCATTCTTCCAAGTTTGCTGGTTCTAATAACCTTACCTCTTCTCTTATTTTCCAGCCCTAGGAACTGTAGTTGTTTCCTGCAGTCACCATCTTCTGTGTTACCTCCCTTTTCTCTTTTTGCCTTTTGAGATCTCTAACACCCACTTAACTAATTTCCTAAAACAAATTCTTTCTTTTAAAAGAACTAGCATGTGGGGCGCCTGGGTGGCGCAGTCGGTTAAGCGACCGACTTCAGCCAGGTCACGATCTCGTGGTCCGTGAGTTCGAGCCCCGCGTCGGGCTCTGGGCTGATGGCTCGGAACGGAGCCTGGAGCCTGTTTCCGATTCTGTGTCTCCCTCTCTCTCTGCCCCTCCCCCGTTCATGCTCTGTCTCTCTCTGTCCCAAAAATAAATAAACGTTGAAAAAAAAATTTTTTTTAAATAAAAAAATAAAAGAACTAGTGTGGGGTGCATGGGTAGCTCAGTCGGTTGAGTGTCCGACTCTTGATTTCAGCTCAGGTCATGATCTCACAATTTGTGAGTTTGAACCCCACAACAGGCTCTGCACTGACAGTATAGATGGAGCCTGATTGGGATTCTCTCTCTCTACTTCTCTCTCTCTCTGCCACTCCCCCATGCTCTCTCTCTCTCAAAATAAGTAAACATTAAAAATAAAAAATAAATTAAAGTAGGTTCTGTTTTCCTGCCTAGGTCCTGACATAAATGTTTCTGAAAACAATTCCCCATTTAAAAAAAAAAAAAATCAAGGCTTCTTAAAGGAATGGTTGATTATATGTCTGGACAGAATATATACAAAATAAGCCTGGCACATCTTGTACCAGAAATCACAGAAGGTGACAAAAATCAATGGGTCATGTCAAAAGGACTCAGAAGCTAAGAAGAAGGAACTCCCATTGGCACGATATGAGATCATTTAAGCAATAGAAATCAAATGACTGCAACTGCTTGAAACGCATTGAAAATACTGAATATATTTTATATGTGTATACATACATTTATTCAGGTTATGCAAATGAGATCATGATACTTCAAACAACAAACAAGAAAGTTACTTTCCTATAATTTTAATAGGGTTTAGAAGTGAATGAAAACTAAATCTTACATCTTTTTTTTTTTAAGTTTATTTTTGAGAGAAAGAGAGAGAGCACACACGAGCAGGGAAGGTGGGGGGTGGGGAGAGAGAGAGAGAGAGAGAGAGAGAGAGAGAGAGAGAGAATCCGAAGTAGGCTCCAGACTCTGAGCTCAAATCCACCAACCATGAGTCATGACCTGAGCCGAGGTTGGATGCTTAACCGACTGAGCCACCCAGGTGCCCCTTAAATCTTCCATCTTCTCTTGGGAATCTTTTTTTTAAAAGATGGGTCAAGGGCGCCTGGGTAGCTCAGTCAGTTAAGTGTCCAACTTCGGCTCAGGTCATATCTCACGGTTCCTGAGTTGGAGCACCGCATTGGGGTCTGTGCTGACAGCTCAGAGCCTGAAGCCTGCTTCCGATTCTGTGTCTCCCTCTCTCTCTCTGCCCCTCTCCGGCTCACATTCTGTCTCTCTCAAAACTAAACAAACATTAAAAAAAAAAAAAAAAAAAAAAAAGAGAGAGAGGCACCTGGGTGGCTCAGTCAGTTGAGCATCAGACTTCAGCTCAGGTCATGGTCTCCCAGTTTGTGAGTTCAAGCCCCACATTGGGCTTTGTGCTGACAGCTCAGAGCCTGGAGCCTGCTTCGGATTCTGTGTCTTCCCCCCCTCTCTCTGCCCCCTCCCCCGCTCACGCTCTGTCTCTGTCTCTCAATAATAAATAAATGTTAAAAAAAAAAAAGTCAATATCTATACCTTGATTATGGTAGTGGTTACATAACTGTATACGTTTGTCAAAACTCACAGAACTATATCTGTAAAAAAGTACAATTTACAGAATGTAATTATACCATAATTTTCAAAATGAAAAAAAAAAAAAAGAACGTTGTCTATGGTCATACCACCCTGAATACTCCCAATCTTGTCTGATCTCGGAAGCTAAGAAAGTTCAGGCCTGGTTAGTACTTGGATGGGAGAAGGTCTTCAATGAAGTAGTAAGAATTATTATTAATTTTATTAAGTCTTAATAAAAAAATTGTCTTCACTTCTTTTTTTCCTCCCTTTTGGACAAAATGGAACAAATCTAAAAATATCCCCAGTAATGATGAAAGTCTGCAGCTCAAGGTCCTCCTAACACAACACTAATTCTATGAAATAGCATTTGGTCTCACAGGAAGCTGGCTGAAGCTGATCTCTGTTTTATAAACTGAGTTGCCAATTTTATCACATGCTTAACTCTTTCCAAACTTTTTATTTGTTGTCTGAAACTAGACAAAGGTGCTAAAAGGTGATATAAATCAGACAGAGGTAAGAAAAGGCTTTCACAAGAGGTAGTAATTAATGTGAATTAAAGTTCTTATGGCACTGGAAATTTGATCAAAATTATGCAAGAATAAATTAATTTACTTCCCTTTTGAGAAGAAATACTTAAATCGTAGATGAAGGCTGGAGTCAACTCCTTTCACGTTTATCTTAGAACTAGTTAACAAACAGAAAACTAGGGTTGAAGAAGTGGATACAAGATTAAATTTACAAAGTGACTTACCAACATGCCTCCAAAATATGACCCCAGCCCAAGCAAATCTAACCAGCAGAGGAAGCTGACTAGTGCTGCTACTAAACTCCATTTACAGATTTGTTTACCTTGTTAACAAGAATTAGACAAAAACAATTAGAAAAGTACATTAAAAATGGTTTTTATAGCTATCTATGTCCAAATCACTACAAAAGCACTTTATGTTCCTGTATTGACCACCATCAAAAATTTTTCTCAATCTCATTTGGGTCTCTCCCGTGCTTCTCTACAATTTTCCACTTTCCCCTAGCACCTGTTTCAAATATTCATCATATCAAGTTCCCAGCTTAATCCCTGCCATTTCCTTTCCTCTCAGATGACCTCACCTCCTACTTCATCAAGGACACCAAGAGCTATAAACTCCTTCAATGTTCCTCCACTCTGACTCCAAACTGATTTTTCCTTCCTCTGGCTTGGATGGTTTTCCAGCTCTTCCTCACTTTTTTTTTTTTTTTTAATATTTTATTTATTTTCGAGGTGGGGGGGAGGGACAGGATCAGAGTGCGAGCAAGGGAGAGGCAGAGAGAGAGGGAGACACAGAACCGGAAGCAGGCTCCAGGCTCTGAGCTGTCAGTACAGAGCCTGATGCAGGGCTCAAATTCATGAACCGTGAGTTCATGACCTGAGCAGGAGTTAGACACTTAACCGACTGAGCCACCTAAGTGTCCCTTTTCCTCACTTCTTAATTCCTCTTTCCACAAGCCACATTCTATTCTTTTGTTCTCATCTTTCTTCTCATTCTACTAGGTTACCCTCCTTTGCTTACAAACATATTCAAAATCACCTAATCCTAAAAATTCTTCCCTCAATCCTGGTTTGCAATCAGCTAACTTTCTCATTTACTAAACTTCTGGAAGTACAGTTTTTACACTGGTTGTCTTTCACCCAAACCTCCTATTCATTACTTTTAATACGATTTTAAACTGTCATCACTAAAATCAACAAGGCCCTTTTAATTGCCAAATCCAACAGCATCTTTTCAGTTCTCATTACCACTTACCTGCAAAACAATATTACGTCCTTGCTTGCTTTGCATTGCATGACTTTCCTGATTTCCCTACTGTCTTTCCACATATTCTGATTGTCTCCTTCTGGAATCCTCTTTCTCTGTCACTATTCTAGATCACTATTTAAAGATCTCCCACGGGAACATTACCCAGTTTAGTACCTCGAATATGCTTCAATCTGATAACTCTCAAATTACTATGGCCATCCCCCATCACTCACCTAACTCCACATCTATTGTTTTGTCCCACCAACAACTCCTGGAAGCCAGACTCTAAAATTTGACATCAATGGGTACCTGACTGGTTCAATCGGGAGAGCATGTGACTCTAGATCTTGGGGGGTTTAAGTTCAAGCCTCATGTTGGGTGTAGAGATTACTTAAATAAAATCTTTAAGAAAAAAAAAGGTGACATCAAAAAACCCAAAACATAAACAAAATCATAAACTTCTCTCTAATCAATCATATACACTGCATCCAGAGGTTGGCACATCATAAGCACCATGAGTAACCGACTTCCAACAGAAATGAAATAAATGTAGCACATAAACCCTTGCCAAGTCTTTGTATTTTTTTAAGCTTCTCTATTAAACAATCACTAGTTCTTCTGGTACAAAACTAAACTATTATCTTCCCATTAAAACCTGTTCCTCCTTGGGAATGCAAGCTGGTGCAGCCACTCTGGAAAACAGTATGGAGGATCCTCAGAAAACTAAAAATAGAACTACCCTACAACCCAGCAATTGCACTACTAGGTATTTAGCCAAGGGATACAGGTGTGCTGTTTCGAAGGGACACATGCACCCCCATGTTTATAGCAACACTATCAACAACAGCCAAAGTATGGAAAGAGCCCAAATGTCCATCGATGGATGAATGGATAAAGAAGATGTGGTATATATATATGTACACACACACACACACACACACACACACAATGGAGTATTACTCAGCAATCAAAAAGAATGAAATCTTGCCATTTGCAACTACATGGATGGAACTGGAGAGTATTATACTAAATGAAATTAGTCAGAGAAAGACAAAAATCATATGACTTCACTCAGATGAGGACTTTAAGAGACTAAAACAGATGAACATAAGGGAAGGGAAACAAAAATAATATAAAAACAGGGAGGGGGACAAAACAGAAGAGACTCATAAATATGGAGAACAAATTGAGGGTTACATGAGGGGTTGTGGGAGGGGGGATGGGCTAAATGGGTAAGGGGCACTAAGGAATCTACTGCTGAAATCATTGTTGCACTATATGCTAACAAATTCGGATGTAAATTTTAAAAAAATAAAAAATAAAACAAGTTAAAAAAAAAAACACAAACCTGTTCCTCTTCCTTTTTATTACTATGGAATATTTACTCCTAGGAAATACTAAAACCTCAGGATCACCTTGTTTCTCCAGCTTCCCTCACTTCCAATTGACATACACTTTTAAAAATGTCTTTCAAATCTATGCAACTTGCTTTGAAATGCATTCAAAAAGTAAGATAGAGGTGCCTGGCTGGCTCAATCGGAAGAGCATGTGACTCTGATCCTGGAGTTTTGAGTTTGAACCCCATGTTGAATGTAGAAATTACTAAAAAAAATATATAACCTAAAAAAAAAAAGTAAGAGGGGCGCCTGGGTGGCGCAGTCGGTTAAGCGTCCGACTTCAGCCAGGTCACGATCTCGCGGTCCGTGAGTTCGAGCCCCACGTCAGGCTCTGGGCTGATGGCTCAGAGCCTGGAGCCTGTTTCCGATTCTGTGTCTCCCTCTCTCTCTGCCCCTCCCCCGTTCATGCTCTGTCTCTCCCTGTCCCAAAAATAAATAAACGTTGAAAAAAAAAATTTAAAAAAAAAAAAAAAAAAAAAGTAAGAGTAAGCTACATAGGTATGATAAAGCAAATATAATAAATGCTAATTACAGAATCTAGTTGGTGGCTACATAGGTATTCACTGTGTAGTTCGATTGTTCCGTATGTTTGAAAATTTTTGTAACAAAATGTTGAAAAAAAGCTGTGTACATTCATTGTTCAAATGCTTGCCTTTTTTACCTCTCCTCTGAACTACTCTGAGAGCATAACTGAGCTGTTTCCCCAGTCCTTCCCATTGTAATCACCCCCTAAGATGGCTCCCAATGATCCCCTAGTGTGGTATTTTCACCTTTGGGGGGATGGCTCCCACACTGTACCAGAATTGGTCTCTGTGACCATAGCACACAGCAGAATTGGTCTCTATGACGCAGAGCACACAGTGATGGTCTATCACTTCCACGACTGGGTTGTAAGACACCAACCCCGCAGCTTCCAGCTTCCATCTCAGCTCTCTCTCTCTCTGATGACTCATTCTGGGGTAACATGCAGATCACCTAGGGATCTTGTTAAAATATACACTTGATTCTGGAGGGCAGGGGCAGGGCCTAACATACGTAATTTCCAACAAGCTCTTAAGGAATGCAGATGCTGCTAGTTCAGGGAAGGTGCTGTAAGTATAACTAACAAGTTAAGGAAAGAAAGAAAACAGGGATAGTTAGATTTCCATTTTCTTCCCCTGCATATTTACATATGTTAATACAGAGTCAAGTCCTTGTAGTGGTTCAATGCAACATCACATCAGTATCTTTAATTCTATACAGCAGTGCTTCTCAAACATAAACAAGCATAGAATCACCTGGGGATCTTACTAAACTGCAGCATTAAGTATGGAGTAGGAGAGATTCTGCATTTCAAACAACCCCCAGGTGACACTGAAGCTTCTGGTCCATGGACCGCATTTTTTGAGTAGTAAGATTCAAAAGTCTCCTATATATACCTCCCAGGCCCCAGAGAGAGAGAGAGAGAGAGAGAGAGAGAGAGAGAGAGAGAGAGAGAGCGAGAGCGAGCGAGCACGTGTGCACGCTAATGAGCATGGGAGAGGGGCAGGGAGGGGGAGAGAATTTCAAGCAGGCTCCACACTCAGCATGAAGCCCAATGCAGAGCTCAATCCCACAACCCTGGGATCATGACCTGAGCCAAAATCAAGAGTTGAATGCTCAACCGACTGAGCCACCCAGGTGCCCCCTCCTATACCTTTTGTTTTTTGACATATTTGATTATATAAAAATGTAAAACGTATTATATGTCAAAAACCACATTAAGTTAAAAGACAATGAATTTGGAAAATACATTTGCAACATCTGACAACATGCATATCTTTTGCATCAATTTTCTATTCCTGTGTAAGAAATTGCCATCCTATGCTTTTCAAGTTTCCAGAACACTAACATGAAAGATAAATTCTTGAAATGGTTTACAAATACCCATAACACATTCCAGCTTCATCGCCAACCACTCCTACTCCAGCACCATCACCCATCTTACATGCACACCTATGCTCCAACCATACCTTACAACACCCTACACAATTCTAAAATCTTAACTTCTCTAACCTCGCCCAGAAAACACACTTTTGTTTTCAGAATACTGCAAGTCCAAGGAGAAGTGTATCGGTCCTCTCTTTTCTTTCCCCTGATCTTCGGTCTAGTTTGCCTACCTATAAGCCAAGCATTTCATCACTCTGATCCCATGGAACTAAAGTTCCATAGCCTGCTTATTCCAGATTTAGACAAAAAAATATATAACCCTTCTTCACAATTAACCGCTACTACAACATGTTGTTTCTCGCATAATTTTTTTTAAAGATAGGACTATCATAGCATAAAACCCACCCTTTTAAAGTGTACAATTCAGATGCACCTGGGCAGCTCAATCAGTTAAGCATCTTACTTGGGCTCAGGTCATGATCTCTCCGTTCGTGAGTTCAAGCCCCACACTGAACTCTCCACTCTCAGCACAGAGCTGGCTTTGGATCCTCTGTCTCCTCTCTCTGTCCTTCCTTCGCTCGCATGTGCGCGTGCTCCCTCTCTCCCTCTCTCTTTCAAAAATAAACATTTTTTTAAAAATAAAGTGTACAATTCTTAGTATATTCAGTATACTCAAAGTTGTGCAATCATCATCACTATCTAATTCCAGAATATTTTCATCACTCCAAAAAGAAACCCCATACCCTTTATCATCACCTCAGAGTCCCCAGTCCCCCTAGCCCCTGTCAACCACTAATCTTTCTCTCTACAGATTTGCCTATTCTGGACATTTCATATCAATGAACTCATACAGTATGTGGTCTTTCTGACTGTCTTTATTCATGTAGCATGATGTTTTCAAGGTTCATCCACATCATAGGACATATCAGTACTTATATCCTCCCTATGGCTAAATAATTCCATTGTATAAGTGAACCATATTTTATCTATTCATCAGTTGATGGACATTTGGGTTATTTCCACTTTTGGCTGCTCTGAGTAATGTTGCCACGAACATGCTTGTTGGTCATAAAAACATGTAAGTTTTTACGTAGACATGTTTTCAGTTCTGTTGGGTACATAATCAAAAGCAAACTTGCTGAATAATATACTAACTCTACACTTAATGCTTGAGGAACTGCCAAACTATTTTCCAAAGCACTGAACCATTTTACATCCCCACCAGCAATGCATGAGAATTTCACTACTACATTTTCAACCCATGAAGATGCTATTAATTACTGAACAAAAACAGAGGTGTGCACCTCACCATATAATAATTCTCTACTAAGAATACTGAAATTAGCAAAAGAGAGTATATATCTGGCAAGAATACAAGGAGTAAAATGCTGTAAATCCGAGTGTACAGGTTTCCCCTGCTATCTTGAAAGTAGGACATTCCTATGAAATCTTTTGCAAGCCAAAATGGCATAAGGCGAAAAAGCGATTACCATTAATTTTTATGAAAAACGTTTGCGCAATCCCAGACCCTCAAAATAACCTTTCTGAGGCTTTTCTAATACCTTAGGACATATCCTGCTGATGGATGCACAAAATAAATCGAGATAAAACACAGATGCTCACAGACACAGTTCAAAGCTATGGCAGCATGATACTGAGATGCGGAGTGCAGTTCCCAGGGAAGAAGCTTGGCGGTGCCACTCTCACTGCCCAGTTGCGCACTGCCTCTACAACTGCTTGCTGCAAAACAAACGCTGAAGCTATTTTCGCTTTTCACCTTTTTTCGTGAGAGCAAAACTCTTCTTCAGATTTCTTTTCGTTAAGTAAAAATAGGCACTAATGTAGGTCTTTCCTGAAAAACCTGAAGTGGCAATGAGGTGAACCTTCAAAAAGCCGGGGATACCTCTATTGACCAAGTTAAGTGAGTTGACCTCTCAGAGCCAACTATTTAAGCATAAAATAGGGAGACTGTGATGACATTTACGTTGCAGCCGCAGTGAAGATTAAGTTAATAATCCAAGTAAAGGTGTTTTCTAACACTGATTATTGGTGATTCAATCCTGGGCAAAGTATTAGGGGCAAAGGGCTAAATGCCGGATCCCTCCTCTTCCTTCACCGCTCCTTCCCGGCGGGAGGGGTTGCTGAGTGACAGCGGGGGCTGCAGCCACCTCCCTTCTTGGGGAGAGCCGGCCATATGAGCCACGCAGGATAAATTGTCAGAGCTCGAAAAGCTTGTCCAGGTCACTCCGGCCCAACATCAATTCTAGGCGAGAGACTCCGCAGCCTGCTACTTAGCTTAGCAAGTCAGCGCAGTATCTTTCTTCCTTTTTTAATGGTAATAGACACATTTACTATGGTCGAAGCAGGAAAGGAAAAGCAAAGAGAACACAAGCATATCCCCCCGCCCCCGCCACGATTCCGGTCTCCGTCTCTCCAATCCTCCCATAAGGAAAACAAATATGAAACCTGATCCATTATGAACTCTGGAGGTTTATCAATCCCGATGGCCCTCACCCCCCACCCAAGACTCCCCTTATCGGAACCCCCTGGGACAGATGGCGCAAAGCTTACCTGGTGGCTTCCTCCAGCTCGACCTGTCTCTGACCAGGCGCCTGCAGAAGCATAGTAGCCATCGCCTCCTCCGCCTTCTCCCGGCCAGGTGGTCTCAGCCGGGCCGCCCCCGCGCACCCGCCAGGAAATGGGAGGCTGGGGAGGTTCAGGGCGAGGAGGATACAAGGGCGGAGGTGGGTGCATGGGCACATCTCCACCCCCTGGCCCGTAGTAGCGGCCATACGACGGGCCGTCACTGGGGCCGTAGCCCGAGCGCCTCAAGGCCGACATGGGGCTCTACTGCCCCTAAGCGCTTCCCGCCCCCCACGACCGTCCCATTGCGCAGGCGCCTGCCCGCGAGAGGAACTGGACAGCAGTGAAAGGGGTCGGCCGACAACAGCCAATCCCAGACCCGGTCCCGCCCCTTCGGCTGTCGAGTCCCGACAATTGAGGAACGGAGGTCCGTGACTTTGGGGTCTGGGAAGTAAGAAGGCAGGCGGCAGCACCGCGTTCCTCAATAGGTAGAATACGTCTTCCCTGCCATCTAGTCAATCTAGATTCCTCTTCCCCTTTTATCAGGGATGGGGAAATGTTGTCTCGGGACCGCACGACAGTCCCGCCTCTTCCTGAGGACGGGCACGTGGTACCGGAAGTGGGTGGGAATAATATGGAGGCGTTTCCGGCAGGCCCCGGCTGCTGAAAGCCGGGGCAGAAGTGCTGCTCCTGGTCGGGGTCCTTGTCCCAGTCCCGCCCAGGCGGCGACTGCGGTCGGAGGAAGGTGTTGGACAAGCTGGGCCACCGCCGCTGTACACTGCAGCCTTATCTCAGCTCAAAATGAACTATATGCCCGGCACCGCCAGCCTCATCGAGGACATCGACAGTGAGTAGCTCATCTCCCCTGGATGAAGTCCGGGGTGAGATCCTTCCTCCTGGGCGCGTATCTCTTCGGGAAGGGGCTCGTAGAATGAGTCTGGGGCGGGTTGAGTGTGTTTTTGACACAATTCAGGGTGTTTGGCGTTGACATCCTCCACGTGAGTGAAGAGCCGCAAGACGCCCCGTTTGCCCACCCCCTAGCCGTCTACCTCTGCCCTGCCTGTGGCAGCCTCCACCAATCCCGGGGTCGGTAAGCCACAAGCTGTAGAATTTAAGTCCTGCTGTGGAAGGACGCGGCTACTGAGGCCCAAACACGAAAATTGCCCTCCCCCCGTCTACTATCTCCCACCTGCGATATATCGAAGTACCAGGTTGTTAATGGTGGATGAATCAGAATAGAGAAAGGATTCATTAAGAAACGAAAAATTTAAGACCAACAGTGGTTGGACGTAATTGACACTAAACATAGGCTTTATGCTGTGTAGTCATTGCAATATTCTTCTACCGTAAGGGTCTTAAGCACTTTCAGGTTATGATAGTAGAGATCGCTGTCAGACAAGGTGTTGACTTTTCTGGAAAGGCTGAATCACTTCCAATTTTTTTTTCTTTTTCTGTTCGACAATTTTCTTTTATTCCTACTAATAAGACATCTCTTATTGCCAGTAATTGTCCTGAAGATGAGTACAGTCCTGTACAAAAGAGGAGCCAACTTAATAGTTGTCCTATCTTTCCTTTTTTCTAAGCTCTCATCTGTGAATTATTCCTCAAGCAACATTTTATAATTTTAATCGTGTGATCTGTCTCATTAACTTGTAATTGCTGTAGAATGGTTTACACGGTTTTGAACAAGTCACAACAATCACAGTTACTGTGTATGCAAATTTAAAAAGTGAGTCTGTGTGGCCCCTGGCTGGCTCAGTCAGTAGAGCATGCGACTCTTGGTCTCTGGGTTGTGAGTTTGAGCCCCATGTTGGGTGTAGAGATTACTTAAAATCTTTAAAAAATAGTAAAATAAGGGGCACCTGGATGGCTCAGTCAGTTGAGGGTCCAACTTCGGCCCAGGTCATGATCTCGTGGTTGGTGAGTTCAAGCTCATATGGGGCTCACTGCTGTCAACTTGTCAGTGTAGAGCCTGCTTAGGATCCTGTCCCCCTTTCTCCATCCCTCCCCCACTTGTGCTCTCCCAAAACTAAATATTAAAAGATAATAATAATAACAATAAAAAGTGAGTCCATGATCATATTCTCTTTTTATCATTGTCTGAAATCATTTTTTGAATCAAAATTAGTGATTTTGCTGTCAAAAGAAAGTGTAGTGTGAATTGGACCATATTCATATATGAATAAGAACTGCACAAGCTTATCTGTAATATGTAATGAAATCTTCAATTTCTGTCGTCTGTGGATGCCCTTTTGCCTCCACCTCTCGTTTTGTATATCTGAATTATGTGAGGCCCCTAATACATTCTGCTGTTTTACTAAAAATAATGTAGTAAAGACCTCTAACCTGTTCTTTGTAGATTCCAAGCCCCTTCCTTTACTAAAAAGTTTGAAACAATTCTTATGCACCTTTCACTACCCCCACAACCACACATACAATTTCATCTTCTCTCCTCAGTCTTTCTGCATATTCATTCATTGTCTCATCTGAGTAGGAAGTGTTTCTCCCTTTCAGTCTCTTTTATTCCTCTTTCTTCCCACTGCTTCTTCCATTAATACCCTTTTCCTCTCATATCTTCTCTCTTCCCCTAAATTCTTTCCTTCATTTATATTCTTGTGTGTCCATCTCATATTTTCTCTCAGTTACGTCTCTTCAGCAGACTCCCATTCCTTTTTTCCTATCTTTACCCCCAAACCTTTTTAATCTTCTCCATTTGACTCTACTTCCTGAGCACCTCCGTTACCCCTGCAGTCTGATTTTTCTTGTCATCATACCGCTGAAGCTGCATTCTTTTTTTTTAAGTTTATTTATTTTGAAAGAGAGCGTGCCGCAAGAATGTGCGGAGGAAGAGCAGAGAGATAGAGAATTACAAGTAAGCTCTGAACTGTCAGCGTGGAGCCCAAAGCAGAGCTCAATCTCAGGAACCGTGAGATCATGACCAAGAGGGTGGACACTTAACCGACTGAGCCACCCAGGTGCCCCTGAAGCTGTATTCTTGAAAGGCAGCAGTCTGATGCCTTCTTCTGGGTTCTTCCCTCCCCTCTGCAGCACTGTGATACTGTTACTACTAGATTCTTAATTGTTTTCTTTTCTTGATTTCGCCAGATTGATACTTGGTGATTTTATTACCTAACTCTCACTATTCCCTAAAATAGGTGGTCCCTTAGGTTCTGTCTTTGGTGTGCTTCTTTCTTTAAATCTCTAAGAGAGTTCCTGGACTTTAATAATTATATCACCTCCCTGTGGACTTATCCAAAATTCTAATTCTGACCTCTTTGACATTCCAGTCTTAACATTTACAACTGCCTGTTGACATCTCTACATAGGTGTCCTGGTTAGCACTTCAGAATCACAAATACCTAAATAGTCTTCCACCTTAAGCTTCTTTTATTCCCAACTTTTGATAAATGACCCGCCCTGACATGAAGACTCAAAATTCCTACATTTCCTTAACTCCTCTCTTCAGCACTCACCCCCTCCACCCTCCCACACCTTTACAGACTCAGCTGACCAGTCCCATCATTTCGAACTACATAGTGTTGGGGTGCCTGGATGACTCAATTGGTTGAGCATCCAACTCTTGATTTTAGCTCAGGTCATGATCCCAGGGTTATGGGATCAAGCCCCACATCAGGCTCCTCACTGAGTGTGGAGCCTGCTTAGGATTCTCTCTCTCTCTTCCTCTGTCTTTCTCTTGCATGCATGCTGGTGCTGTCTCTCTCTCTCTTTCTCTAAAAAGGAAAAAGGATCACACACAGTCTTAGTTCTCTCTGCCTCTCCATTTCCATTGGCCTTGGCGTAGGTTTCTTTTTCATGTCTCACATTCTGCTCTCCCTTTTCTGCCGTTTCAGTCTTCAGTGTTTTCTTGTGAAGCATAATGCGAGCTGAACCTGCTTCTGGTACTTTTTGGACTTATCTCCTGTGACTTCCCTTTACACCCCCAACTTTTAGCCAAACGTATGGATACATACAGACCTATTTTTTTTTTTTTCCTGCTGCCTAAATTACAGATTTCCCTTTCTCTCCCCTTCCCTGTCACTCTTCCCAGAGGCCAAAAATTATCTACCTTTCAAGGTTGAACTCAGATACTTCCTCCAGCTAAATAGTTTCTCTCAGTTTCATATAATTAAGATTTGCTTTCTTGTAATACTTAATTATAGCCCAAAGAAGACTACAGATTCCTTCAGGGAAGAATCACTGTCTTGTTTCTCTGTTATGCTTCTAGTAAGTACTTCATGGCATTAAAGAAATTAATGAATTTTGCTACCTAGTCTAGCAACTGGCCTATTGTCATTCTTCAGTATCAGCTGAAAGTCACCTCTTCAGAGAGGTTTTTCCTAGCTACTTTCTCTCTCTCTTCGTCATACTATCCTGCTGTCTTGTTTGTTATTACATTGCACTAATCACAGTAGGTCGTTTTTTGGTTTTTTGCCTTCCTCCACCAGGAATATAAGTTGATAAGGTTGATCACTTTGAGTCTTCTCTACTGTATATCTCAGCCCCAGAACAACACATAGCTTTCAATAAATATTCATGAATTTTTGCTCTAGCTGATTGTCAGCATCCTTATTTCACTTGAGGCATTGTTTGTATTTAAAACCTTCCCTGAGGGGCGCCTGGGTGGCACAGTCGGTTAAGCGTCCGACTTCAGCCAGGTCACGATCTCGCGGTCCGTGAGTTCGAGCCCCGCGTCAGGCTCTGGGCTGATGGCTCAGAGCCTGGAGCCTGTTTCCGATTCTGTGTCTCCCTCTCTCTCTGCCCCTCCCCCGTTCATGCTCTGTCTCTCTCTGTCCCAAAAAAAAAAAAATAAAAAAAAAAAATAAAACCTTCCCTGATTCCAAAGGGTGAAACAGAAGCTCTTCTAAGTTGAGAGGAAAATAATTGTGGAATTAAGATCACAGAGGTCATCTAGACTAAATTTCTCAATTTGTGGATGTAGAAACTGACATGACACTGGGAGGGTTTAACTGCCAACATTAACATCTAGAGCTGGGAGTCATGCTTCCGTGCTCCTCACCCAGTCCTTTGCCCACTCTGCCACACGCTTCTGCTCCTTTTCACCACGACTGTTGTCATCTAAACCCCAGAATACCTTGGTCCTCTTTCTAATTTCCCAATGAACTCTGCCATAAATACATTGGAAGAGGAAGTGGTGGAGCTTAAATTGCTATTAACTTTTTTTTATTGTTAATCCTGTAAACTAATCCTGAAGCTAACAGTTCTCATTTTTTAAAGATCTTTTTTCCTCTCCCCAGAAAAGCATTTGGTCCTGCTTCGAGATGGAAGGACACTTATAGGTTTTTTAAGAAGCATTGATCAATTCGGTATGTACTAGTTGTGGAGTCTTATCCTCTGGATAATGAGAGACACCATTGTTATGTATTTTTGTGTTAATTCATGTTGAAATTGACTTACCTGCAGCTTTCTCAAGTGTCTGGCATAATGGAATACTGTTTTGAGTGATTACATCATTGTTTTCTAAATTATGATTAGGTGATTCAAAAGCTAGTATTTACAAGTTTGTATTTCTAAAACTGGTTTTCACTAGAACATACGATTACAATGTTTTGGACTGTTTTTTTATTTTCCCCAGTAGAGGGAGCCAAATGATAGAAATAAACTCAGTCCACTGAAAAAGCTGCTCATTTGTACATTGGCTTGGGTGCCACTACTCTTCAAAGCAGTTCCTGCATTGAAGGTAATCCCTCCCTGTCCAATGAAAGTTGGATAGAAGGTATTTCCGGAAGCTTTTTAGGGATCCCAACGTTAAGTTCAAGATTTTACACTTTAGGGATACATCAGACTCAAGAGTCTCGATCTTTGTTTTGCACCTTGCATTTTTCTAAAGAGATCTATATTTGCTTCTGTTTCAAGGAACTTCTCAGTTCATACCAACATTTGTTGGATTCCTGCTAGTGGATTTGGGCATGGGGAAAAGTAACATAATTGAAACACTTTATAGGAATTGGGGAAGATAACATAGATATTTGCTTTTCTTCAAATAAGACAAATAGTACCAATTTTAAAAGAAAAGTAGTTACTCTTAACAGATTAGAGTTCTGAATCGTAAGTCAAATTTGTCTAATTATTTGGGGGGGGGGGGAGTAGCAAATGCTTTATTCTCAGTTTACCAGGTATGGTTATCTGACAGTGTGAAAAAAAGTTTTTGTATGTCATAACCCATGGATACCTGCACTGGGTTAAATGAATCCTAAGTACTGAAACAAAGTTAAATCTTTGGTAAATCGTCATATACACATACCCACACGACATAGAGAGATTGCTTTTGTCTTAAAAAATTTTGATCTCTGCAGTTGTTTAGGCTTTAGAGTCTTCCAAGTGTCCTACTCCTTTGTATTTTCTTACATTCATGTTGATATTTTCAATTTAACTGATAAAGGAAGTTAATTTTTGTGACTGATTCCCACCAACATTCATGCATCAGTGCAACATAATCCCAAATGCTTTCTCAGTTTGCAATTGTTTAGAAGTCTCTCCCAAGTGGTATGTCTTAGTGAAATAGGAGAAGACTATTTCAAATTTTAGCTTTTGACCAGAATTAGAAAATTTTAAAATCATGTTTAGCTAAATCTTTTCTACTCAACTGATTATTTGAGTTGTGGACCTTTACCCAATAATTTGAACTAAATATCTTTGTTTCTTCCCTATACACTTATAGCTAATTTAGTGCTACATCAGACTGTGGAGCGTATTCATGTGGGCAAAAAATACGGTGATATTCCTCGAGGGATTTTTGTGGTCAGAGGAGAAAATGTGGTCCTACTAGGAGAAATAGTAAGTGAAAACTGTTAAGCTGCTGTGGGTCTTGATAATCATGCTAGTTAGGTTTCTTTTTGTCTTTTTAAGAAGGAAAAAATACATTTTTCACGTTTCTCCCAGCTTCTCATAGGAAACCACCAAGTTAGCTTAGGAAAGCTAGAGTGGTAAAAGGAAAATTACAGAGAATAATTAACTTTGTTTCAGTGCCTCTTGGCATTTTAAAGATTTTGATCCCATTAGCAGCAAAGTATCATTGATTTTACTGGATACAAAAATACCATCTGGTACAAATATGTTCATTAATATATTATTTCTGTTATCTTTAATAGCAGAAAATTGAAAAACTTAATACCTAACAAGAAATGAATAGTTCAATAAAGAATGATTTATATACACTGGAATATTTTGCAGTCATTTAAACAATTGGTTACAAGTAGGTTTTCATGACATAAAGCTAATGAGCAGGGTTTGGGGGAAAGACACATTGCATGTACAATATGATGTCCCTGTTTTTTAAGGGGGAAGGGGAAAGAATGGCTGTAGGAGAAGCCATCTGTTACCAGTCCTGAGAATAGAGTTCAGCTTCACTTGGATTCTTAGCTCACAACTAAAGAGGTAGCTGTGTATCTATGCCAGGAAGACCAGTTGGCATGTGAAAAGTTAAGTCTTCTAACCTGTTATACTGTAGATCTGTGTGTGTAAATACATAACTGTGCATATACATATATGTAAGCATATATACATACAAAACTATTAGAAAATCATATATAACTATTAGAAATACTCACACTTTGTTTTTTAGCTTTTTAAATTTTTTTTTATTTTTAATTTTTTATGTTTGTTTATTTTTTGAGAGAAAAGGAGAGCACAAGCAGGAGAGGGACAGAGAGGGAGGGAGACACAGAAACTGAAGCAGGCTCTAGGCTCTGAGCTGTCAGCACAGAGGCTGACACGGGGCTTGAACTCACGAACTGTGAGATCATGACCCGAGCCGAAGTTGGATGCTTAACGGACTAAGCCACCCAGGCGCCCCTTATTTTATTTTATAAAGTCTGTTTACTTATTTTGAGAGAGAGAGTGAGCATGGGGGGGGGGGGGAGAGAGAAAGAGAGAGAGAGAGAGAAAGAGAGAAAGAAAGAAAGAAAGAGAGAAAAGAAAGAAAGAAAGAAAGAAAGAAAGAATGAAAGAATGAAAGAATGAATGAATGAATCCCAAGCAGTCTCCAACACGGAGCCTGACGTGGGGCTACATCTCACCAACCATGAGATCGTGACCTGAGCCAAAAAATCAAGAGCGGATGCTCAACTGACTGAGCCACCCAAGTGCCCCTTAAGTTTTTAATTCCAGTTAACAGATTGTTATATTAGTTTCAGGTGTACAATATAGTGATTCACAGACATTTTTAAAAGAAGATAAAACTTGACTTCCATGTTTTACATAAAATATTTACTTAAAAATGCTTTCTCTAAAACCTTTGACTTTGCTTCTGATTATTGGGTTTGTCAGGAAAATCAAACTAAAAAACTTTGGCATTTGCTTAATTTTATCCTTTCCTATTTTGTTTTCAATGTAGTTTCTCAATACCTACCCACATCTTAAGTTAGGTTTACATAAGTCTTTGGAGTGGAGTGGTTTGGTCTGTAGCAATTTTCAATAATAAGCCATTTGAGAAAGTAAGATAATTCTGCCAGGATCAGGTTGGTTTAGAGACCTCATGTTGAAACAGCTAGAGATTACTAATCAGTATTATCAATAAATAGCAGTATTGCTAAGTGCTGCTATGAAATGTATGAAATGGTTTTTTCTAATTTTTAAAATGTTTTTGTGGTTGCTATTTTTGGTCCATTAGATCATTTTTTGCACTGTTCAGCAGTTGAAATTGTCATCCCGTCATAATATGTAAAAGTTGAAATACAGCACTCTGGTATCCTGGGGTGTGGGGAGTGGGGCTAGTAAATGTTAAGTTGTTGCCAGTATATTAAGAGAGCTAACCCCTCTCTGGACAGTAGGAGTGTGGGTGATTATTTTTCCTTTGTTTATACTTTTCTCAATCTATTGTTTAAAGAGGAAACATACTACTTTGCTATCAGAGGAAAAGATTTAAGTTAAAATATTCATACATACTCTGCTTTGGTTTTATAGTTGTAAACACCACAGAAATGCTTTGTGTGCCAGTTAACGTTGGCACAAATGTACCCCTGTGTAGATGTATATGTGTGTGGGGAGGAATGACCTTGCATTTGTTCTTGAAGGTTCATTGTTTCCTAGGGGCCCTTTTGTGGAGAAAGTACTCTTATATGTTAATTGTTTGGATGCTGCAAAATTTCTACAGTGGTACCACTAAACACTTAACGGTTCAAGTAAGTTGAACCATACACAGCTTATGAAATCAATAGTCAGTGTGAAGAAATTAAGTACCAGCCCTAGGGAAGCTCATACCCAGAAACTATTTAGATTCTGTGAACATCTTGTTTAAGAAGTCCCTGGATTCTGCCTCAAGGACAGTAATGCACACAACCTTAAGTAATAAGACTGCTTGTTGGGAATTGGCATCATCATAACCACATGCATAGCTTGATGAATAGCATATTGAAAAGTCCAAGAAGCAGTACACCGGCCTAAGACCTTATCTTCCCTGCAGCTGCTACCCATAGATTGTGAGGGCAGGTTACATTTGATTAGATATATTTTGCCCAGTACAGTTAACATTTGACCCAGGGCAGGACTTGTGTAATTTATTTGGCTTTCTTTCTAACCTCTCTGGTGAGAATCTTCCATCTGCTGTCACTGCCTGTGGCTTTTGAGGCCTTGGCAGGCACATGAAGTGTTAGTATCCGGGGTAGGCTGGAGCATCTGGAGCACATTGTCGATGTGTTGATGCCTTCCCAGAATTTTATTACTGAAAATCATAGAGGAAGAGAAGAATACCTGTGTGTATTGGCCTTCCATGTTACAGAAACACAGAATTGTTTAAGGAGAATAAACAATCTGTGGATAATGAGATACTTTTATAGCAAGGTTCTGCATGAAAAGTTAGTTATCAAATGTTTGTAAGGTGTTCAGACATAAAAATATTAAGCATATGATGCCAGAGTAAGTGAAAAAATTACAGTTAATGTTTGCATTGCAGATTTTTTTAAAGGCAGTATATACATAGAAAAATTGGAAGGATGTTCACCAAAATATTGTTCTATACTGGAATTATAGATAATCTTAAAAAATTTTTTTTTCTGCTGGTCTGTTTTCTAAATTTCATACAGTAAGTGTGTATTTTTAAAATAAGGGGAAAAATGAGGCACTGGGTGGCTCAGTCAGTTAAGCGTCTGACTCTTGACCTCAGTTCAGGTCTTGCTCTCAGGGTCGTGAGTTCAAGCCCTGCACTGGAGGTGGAGCCTACTTAAAAAATAAAATAGGGGGAAAAATAACTTTTTTTTTTTTAATGCAAAAATATTTTAAATTAAAATAGTGGAGCCAAGCTGATTTTTAGTAACCTAACTGGCCTAATGAGGTTTTCCCTAGAAGACTTGTTGTCTTTGGGTGGGGGTACGTCTTTGAATCAGTGTTCTCTACCTTAGTGAGCCACAACCCCCAGAAATTAAGCTGACTTTGATCATGTAAAAATACAAAACTTATCTAAAGCCATCTTGGCCTCAGTAACTTTTCCCTTGTGTCCTTTGGGGCTGGGGAAATAGCTATTCATACATATATATGCATATATGTCATCTTCTTAAGAAAAACAGTCCTTGAGTAATGTAGGACTTCAGATAACTTAAAGTTTTCTATACACACTGGTACTGATCCCCAATACTGTGTTCATCTAAGTATGTATTCTATAGTAGTGTTGCCATTTCTCTGTGAAACTTCTCTGTCCTCAGGAGAAGGATATTTCAGCCGTGTCACAATCATGAAAAATAACCCAAGCCTGGCATAGGAATCCATTTGCCTAAAGATTTATAATATTTTCTATTCTTGGTCGTGGAAGTTTTTCAACCCTGCTTATTTTGTAGGACTTGGAAAAGGAGAGTGACACACCCCTCCAGCAAGTGTCTATTGAAGAAATCCTAGAAGAACAAAGGGTAGAACAGCAGACCAAGCTGGAAGCCGAGAAGCTGAAAGTTCAAGCTCTTAAGGATCGGGGTCTCTCCATTCCTCGAGCAGATACTCTTGATGAGTATTAAGTCATTTGCTCAGAGGCCATGGCTCTTGGGAAGCAGGGGCTCTCACTGAATGAAAGTGACATCCTGGTCTCCTCACACGTTTGACTAGAGACTGTAGAGTTTGGAAAGTCATTTTTATTTTGAATTCTTTCGCATGTGCAACATGAAGAAATCACATGGCTTTGTTGTTTTTTTTCCTTTTTAATGACAAAATCATTGTTTGAGAAAAACCAGTAGCAAGGACTCCTTTCACACGTCACTGTGGAGCCAGCAACTACTTCTTTATGTTGTTCTTGTTCCAAATTAGCGTTCACAGGAGACATTCTTCATTTACTTGTAAATAAAACATGAATCTCCAAACTCATGTTATTTCCCAAGTTTGAGTTGCCGCCAGTGAATTGACAAATTAAGTTTCTGTTCCCAGTGGTAAATGCTGTCCACGGACTGCGATTGCTCCGTGCTTTGAGAGTTCCAAGTTGCTAGTTAGTTGTGAAGGAACATTTTCAGGTCCACCCCTCTCCCCTTTTTGTATTTTTGTCTGGTAAGACAAACGCATTTTCAGGCTTGAGGAAGGAGCTTTCGGTCCAGGTATGCAGTTACTGATGAGAACAGAAGCCTCAGTTTTGAGAAACAGCATCCCAACTGTATTTGCTGTCCTGCTTCACCGACAGCTATTCCAAACTGTGTTCCCATCAGATACAGCACTTTACGAAGGTGACTTCTCTAAATCTTCTGTTAATTTCATGAGGTTTTCCTGTTCTTCGGATTGAGTCTTGAGCCTCTTCTATGTCCTCAAAAAGCACAAATGAAGTGGTGTTTCAGTGGCTGGTAATCTAGGTTATTCCCGGCTAACAACCCATGCGGATGCCACTTTGCTGGCATGGTGCTGATTATACAGGGAGTGTAACAGACCGTGTTTTGAGAGTGCAGTGTAGTGTGATGGGCAGCATACTGAACTAGGAGTTCAAACACACTGGCTGATAACTCTGTTCTCTCTGCTAATCTCTCTGACTCCATTTTTTTTTAATGTGGAATTACTCCAGATAATTTCCTTTTTGTAGTCTGTTGAGCAAAGAACTTTTCCTTAGATACTTGTATCCAATCCCTGTGTATTGACAGTATTAAATATACTTAACGTTTTACAGGTTCAGGTATTTTTAAAACTGCCCCAGATATCTGTAAACCATTTGACTGCTGAGCTATTCATCATTGGATTGATTTTAAAGTAGATAATTTGTTTTTTGGTTTTTGTTTTCTTTTTAATATTTCTTTTTGAGGAGGGTATAAGTAGGGGAGGGGCAAAAGAAGGAGGACAGAGAATCTGAAGCGGACTCTGTGCTGACAGGCTGACAAGCAGCAAGACTGATGTGGGGCTCGAACTCAAGAATAGCAAGATCGTGACCTGAGCTGAAGTCTGACGCTCAGCCGACTGAGCCACCCAGGTGCCCCCTTAAAGTAGATAATTTGTGAAGAAACTATTGCACGTAATGATTTATCTAGTGTTTTGCCTCTAATCTTACTGTTTAATAACCAGAATTTGTTATTAACACAGAAAGGGGAAAAAAAACCATCACCAACCTTTGAAAAACCTGTGTATCTCTACAAGAATTACAGCATCTTTTTCTGAGCACCACTGCATCAGAACATCGGACACCTTCAAGAAATTTGGATTCACTAGGTTTTCTTGTTTTTTCAGCCTCCTTCAAACAATTCTGAATGCAGTAACGAGTTATCGTTTATGAGAAAAAGGGACTTAATTTCCACAATAGAATTTCCCAGCCTTAGCAAGTTTTGATCATTGCTTTCTAACCTTTTGTCACACAACCAGCAGCTAAGAGTTTGACCCAAAGGATGAAATGACTACCTGCTTCCTTCCTTGGTCTCCAGGCTGCTCGGCCCAATGGCTCGCCCTCAGCTCTGCCCAGCCCAGCCTTTTTGCAGATACTGAAATCTGGTGCTTTTTCTCCTGGACCATTGCTAGCCCTCTCTTCCATTATTAGATTTCAGAATCAAGCTCAGTTCACACTTTTCTATTATCTTTAATACTTTCTTCCAATAGGGGTTTCCAGGAAGCTGCCTTCTAGGGAGACAAGGATAATCTACCAAAGCCCCTTTCCTGTCCATCTTTATTCTGATGACATTGAGTACAGCAGCGTATCTCTTTCCCAGCTGTTCTTTTTCCCTTTCCTTGGCCCTTGACCTTATATTGCGTGCTCTTAGCTAATTTAAACCACAGTATCTGCTCCCCTCCCCTGGCTCTGATAAACTAACAGGTCCTGGATATTTAGTAAAGCCAGATAGTCTCACACTGTTCATTGTGCAGGGCTTTTCAGGGAAGCCCTGTCAGCGTGAACCCAGAGGTATTACATGGGTGAAGATGGCTGAAAGTGGTCTCATTTTGCTCCCAAGAGTATAGGGCTGGCAGGCTCAGGCAGAGTGCAGTACAGACAGCAGACACACCAGGCAAGCTGTAGCCTCAGAGCCATACGTGAGATTCATAGCACTGCCCAGGTTAGGGAACCAATCCCAGGAACTACCTTACAAGAAAATACTAGAGGAGAAGCAATTAACAAACAGTTCCACACCCCCATTCTCCCCCAAAAGAAGTTCTATGTATGTACATATCTGTGGGGGCATTTTTCACCTTTCCAAAGGCATGTTACCAGATGAGCTCCATCCAACTTCCTTTCCCATTAGAAGCCAGGGTTCTCGGGTAGAAAGAAGGCATCCTGGTTGCAGATGTTACAGGCCGATGCTCTCGTGTGGAAACAATCCTGCAGCTTTAAGCTACAACCGACACTCTGCTCATAATGAAGGAAAGTAGCAAGAGAGTCTAGTCTGAGCTGTCACCTTGGAGTTATTATGAGCTGAGCAGAGTGTCATCTGTGATAAAAGGTCACATGCACACATGCTCTACCAATGCCGCTGATTCCTAAGGGTGACCCCCCAACCTGTTAGAACTACAGTTGACTAGGGGCACCTGGGTGGCTCAGTTGGTTAGGCATCTGACTTCGGCTCGGGTCATGATCTCATGGTTTGTGAGTTTGAGCCCCGCGTCGGGCTCTGTGCTGACAGCTCAGAGCCTGGAGCCTCTTCAGATTCTGTGTCTTTCTCTCTCTCTGCCCCTCCCCTGCTCACACTCTGTCTCTCTCTCTCTCAAAAATAAATAAACATTTTTTAAAAATTAAAAAAAAAAAAAAACTACATTTGACCCTTGAACAATGCAGGGGTTAGGGACCCCAGCCTCCCCCCACACACACTCAGTCAGAAATCCCCATGTAACTCTTGACTCTCCACAAATTTAACTGCTGACAGCCTACTGTTGCCCAGAAGCCCTACCAATAACATAAACAACACGTATTCTGTATGTTCTATGTATTATATACTGGATTCTTGTAAGAAAGGCCAGAGAAAATGTTACTAAGAAGATCATAAGAGAAAATACATTTACCATCCTGTACCGTATGTATCTAATTATCAAAATATCCACGTATACATGTACCTGTGCAGTTCAAACACCTGCTGTTCTAGGGTCAACTGTTCATTAAATCCAAGAGAGGTCAGGTTTTTGCCCATGAGACTCAACATGTGGACAGCTGGAGCCAATGAACAACCAGCAGGAGTGATTAGTAGAGACCCTTACACTGAATATGGAGATGTGCTCTTACCTCCAAGTGTGAAGAGTGGAGAGAACTGATGTAAAAATGTCTGGAAGAGCATCCCAGGGAAACATGAGGTTGCAGGTAGGGGACAATGCGTCAAGGTTGCTGGAAGGAAAGAACATGCTCTTCTTTCAGCCTGTCTTCTTCCCAACTGCCATGCCCCACCTCCATCACCCTCCAGCAGCTCCCAGGTAAGAAGAGCAAGAGACTGCTTGGTGGACGCTTGCTTTCCAACTAAGCAGGTCTTGTATCCAGTTAAGTGATCCAAAATCAAAAGTAATTTTTCCTATCCCATCCCTTGATCTCCTAGCCTGAAAAAATTAGAAAACCAACCCTAGGAAATGGAGGCTGGCTGTTTACTCATCTGGGTGGGTGCACTTGGTTAGGACTCCCCTACCTCTCTGCTTCTCCGGTTCTGCCTGGGGTCTTGAAGTAGAGAATAAAATCAAGTTCTTCTTTTGTTTTCTCCTATCTCTCTTCACCACTTTGCCTCTTTTTCCCCTTTTTGTACCCATTCCCCTTTTTAAAAGAAAAAAAATTTTCCCCTAATTCCAGCCACTCAATAGCGGTTGCTGTCACTTGGCTAAACCCAGGGGTAGAAAATGGCCTCAACTGTGGCTGCTCTGGGCAGCCAGCTAGCCCCTAGCAAGGACAAAAAGAAGAGCGAGGGTTCAGTGCTGAGTGTATTTCAAGGTCAGATATCCAGATGGCCTGGGGAT
Organism: Prionailurus bengalensis; assembly: GCF_016509475.1. Classification (NCBI taxonomy): domain Eukaryota; kingdom Metazoa; phylum Chordata; class Mammalia; order Carnivora; family Felidae; genus Prionailurus; species Prionailurus bengalensis. Next base: position 44,624,796 of record NC_057344.1, read on the forward strand.
TTATCTCTAAGACCAGATTTTTTGCTGTATCATTTACATACAGTAAAATCCCCTCTTTCAATGTACACAGTCCTAGGAGCTTTAACAACTGCATATAGTTATGTACCCAATATTCCTGGCCCTTTGAATTTAACTGCTCCCTCCTTTCCAGCCCCTGGCAGCCAGCCACTGGTCTATCTGTTGTTGCTATAGTTATGTTGGCAACTGATTCAAAATTTTCTTAAAATAGTGTACAGGTCAAAAAAATCTGGAAGGTTAAATTTATCCCACCCACCTTCAGTTTGCTCTTCTGGATTAAGCTATTCCAAAAGGCAGAAAGCTTTGTTTTCTGTGCCCAAATCCCTGGGCAAGGTGACCTAAAGTCTGGCTCACCTGTAGGGGAGATGGAAAGTGAAAGGGAAACAAGGGACCAAATATAACTTAATAGTTGGCCCTGGTTTTCAGAGAGAAACTTGAGATTTTACAAGGTTAAGCTGGGGGCGCCTGGGTGGCTCAGTCGGTTAAGTGGCTGACTTCGGCTCAGGTCACGATCTCACACTCCGTGAGTTCGAGCCCTGTGTCGGGCTCTGTGCTGACCACTCAGAGCCTGGAGCCTGTTTCAGATTCTGTGTCTCCCTCTCTCTGACCCTCCCCGATTCATGCTCTGTCTCTCTCTGTCTCAAAAATAAATAAACGTTAAAAAAAATTAAAAATAATAATAATAAATAAAAAATAAAAGGTTAAGCTGTAGGGGTGCCTGGGTGGCACAGTTGGTTGAGCATCTGACTCTTGGTTTCGGCTCAGGTCATGATCTCACGATTCATGGGATCGAACACTCTGCGCTGACAGACAAAAGCAAGACTCCTTGGGATTCTCTCTCTCTCTCTGCCCCTCCCCTGCCTGTGCTCCCTCTCCCTCTCTCAAAAGAAGTAAATAAGCTTAAAAAAAAAAAAAGGTTAAGCTGTATAACAAAGCACAGACTAGATTGTCTGGTTTTGCATACCAGCATCTTCATAGCTGTCTAAGTTTGGTCAAGCTGCTTACCTCAGTGCCTCGATTTCCTCATCTGGAAAATAGGTATGACTATAGTAACAACTTCTTGGGTGGTGGTTGTAAGAATAAAGTAAGTTAATATGGGTGAAGAGCTTAGAACAGTGCCTGGAACAGAAAGAGTGCTCAGCGTCAGCTACTATAATCCGCTCAATACCTGATATGTGCTGGATTCTTGGGATAGATGCCATACCCTCGATGAACTGATACTTAGCAGTCTCCTTTGTACACATAAGGATACCTTGTGAGGCACCTGGGTGGCTCAGTCAGTGAAAAGTCTGACTTCGGCTCAAGTCATGATCTCACAGTTTGTGAGTTCAAGCCCCGGATCAGGCCCTGTGCTGACAGCTCAGAGCCTGGAGCCTGCTTTGGATTCTGTGTCTCCCTCTTCTCTCTGCCCCTCCCCTACTCGTGCTCTGTCTCTCTCTCTGTCTCTCAAATATAAATAAATATTTTTTAAAAAAAGAAATAAAATTGAATCCTCTTTCATTTAAAAACAAGAATCAAATAAGGATACCTTGTGAAATACCAGTGACCGACTTGAATTAAGGAATTAAGTACTGACTATACCCATAATTACCTCAAGTCCAACGAGTCAAGTTTGCATTTTCTGCTTCCCTCTCACGGTGGCGCCTATGGAGGAAAACACCACATTTTTTCAATACTGAATAAGCATTTACCCTATAAGCAGCCCGGGTTTGTCCTCACCTCCAGGCTGATCACCCTTAAGAAGTAGAAGAAAATCAGTATTGAGAATTTACAAATCAGTATTTATTGAGAAAGCACAGAGTTCTTTCTAATCATGCTTTCTAATCATTCATTAAACATTGATTCAAGATCTTGTCATTAGTACTGTGCGAAGTGCTGGGGATTCAAGAACCTGCAAAAGAGCCAAATTCTCCTAGAGTTTACAGGTCCTTATGGAGCTTACAGACATGTAAAAGGGGGGGGGGGGCCTGCACGTGTGGGGACAGGGGGTACATGAAAAATCTCTGTACCTTCCTCTCAATTTTGCTGTGAAGCGAAAAGTACTCAAATAACTTTAAAAAGGTATATGTGGGGGAGAATGGTCTTACTGATACTGTGCTACACATTTACCAAGAGGGCCCAAAGGAAAAAGTATTGAATTCTAGTTAAAGAGCAGAGTGAGTGGGGCCCAAGGGGGATCTTTGAGGGGAGGTGATGCTGTGAGCTACCCGGCCATGAAGGTGTGCACAGGGCAGGCCCCTGAGGAACTTGCTGAGCCCTGCCGGAGAAGACAGCTAGGGTGCGAAGCTGGAGGGCCCAGAGATTGGGCTAAGAAGTCTGGACTTACTCTGTGGGCTCCTGACGTATCACCTGATTTCAGCTGGGTCACACCCAGGAAAAGAAAAAGAAAACATATCCCCATTTCACAGATCAGTGAGTCCGGATGGAAGTAGTGAGTGGCTCGCAATCACGAAGCGAGAGGCGGGCCTGGGACCGAGAATAGGACACCTGTGCTTTCCCCACTGCAGCCCCCAGGCTCCCCACCTGACCCCCGGGTGCACAGTGGACACTCAGCAAGGGGGCGTTGAAGGAATGAGTGGAGTCCTCTCTTCTCCAGGCCCTGCCTCTCTCCCTGGCCCGCTGTGTCCACCTGGTGTCCTTCCTTGGGGGCTCTGCCCTCCTCAAATAGCAAAGCCAGACACAGACGACTCCTAGAGCCAGAGGTAATTCCAGACCTGTCCCCCCACCTTACTGCTCAGAGGGACAGTGAGAGTTAACTAGTCATTCGTCCTGGAAAGGATGAGGGAGGATAAAGGGCCTTGGCCTTGGGGGAGGCCACCAGCACCCCTCCCTGAGTCAGTGGCAGCTTCTGACATCAGCAACAGCTGTGTGCCTCAGTCCCGAAGTCTCCCCCCCACCCCCAGCTGCGCCCTCTCACAGTGGCCATAACTCTCCACAGGATGGCAACAGCAGGGCCTTGAACATTTTCTGCACCGTCCGTCCATTATAAGCCCCTCCCCACTCCCCACCACCTCCACTGAGGTACACATGTGCATGAGGGCTCACGTGTACAGGCAGAGAGGAGAAGCCTGGGTACCTGGTGTCCGACTTCTGCCGCATGCCCTCTGCACCTCCTCTTTCCAGCCTGTGAAAGGTTAAGTCCCCCCCAACCCCTCACCCAGGCCAGAGATGAACCAGAGGCCAAGGCCCATCCCTTTGGTGTTGTCTTCCCCAGGACTCCACAGGGGCTGGAAACGAAGCCTACAGGCACGTTTCCTAAGCCAAAGACATAGCTACGCCCCCACCCCCCACCCCTGCGGCCCCGCAACTGTTCACCCAACAGAGAAGCACCAGCCTGCTCTGTGCCCCGCCTCGAGCTGAGTGTGGGGGCGGCGGGGGGGGGGGGGGCGGGGGGGGATGCGGGGAAGGGGACATGCCTCAGGGAGAAACAGTCCCACAGAAGAGACAAGCCAACACTTACCAACTGTTATACAAAAGGGGACTTGAGATGATGAGCCCTCTGGGGGTAGTGACAGGGTGTGCTTCAGAGGAACAAACCATTCCAGAAGGTTGAGGTGGTCAAGGAAGGTCTCCAGGGGAAGAGGGCCCACAGTGGGCCTCGAGAAATGGGCCTCCAGGCAGCCACCGCTCGGAGAGGAGCCCAGGACAAGGGCCTCTGGATTACTGGACCCTTCCCACTCTCCATGAGGAGTTGACAGGGCAGGTGTGGGACTCTGTTCTGTAGGGGCTCCGGGTACTGGGCCAACCTGAACAGGTCCTGTCCCCTTCATCTTTCTATAGTGAGGAACCCAGCAAGAGCCAGTGGGGACCGCCACTGCTCCCCACTTTTCAGGCCTTCCCTCCCTGACTCTGGACAGCAGTGCTAGGACACAGAACTCTCTCACACAGAAGGCCCTGGGCCAGGGGCCAAGCCAGTGTGCTTCTCTCGCCCCCAATACTCTTGCTAGGTGAATCTGGCTTGAAAGCAACCACAAGTTCAACCTTAAAGGGAAAAGACTTCGTCCCAGACCGGGGCAGGGTTTCTCAAAGAGTAGCGTGCAGTTCACAGGATACCTGCGCGGCAACCCGGGCATTCTAGCCTCAATTCTAGACCGGGTTAGATCTAGAGTTTCTGAGGCCAAGGGCCGGAAATCTGCATTTCACATGCTCTTTGAAAACCACAGTTGGATGGTGTATGCTTTCTTCTAAACCGCCTTGACCTCAGCTGCTGCTTTTTCTCCCCGCTCCATCCGCTGGAGTCTGGCACCAACCTCCCTGCTCCTTTCTGTGCACCCGCCTCCCCCCCCCCCCCCCCCCCGCCTCCCCGCAAATGGCCAAAGCCATGGCGTGAGGCAATCCCTCTGCCCTTGACCCTTTCCTTTGCATAGCAAGTGATGGCTTTTTTATCTCCTGATGATGAAATACAGCCTTCAGCTGGGGGGCATTTAAGACACGGGACATGCAGCTGGGCGCAGCCATAGCCGCAGGACCCAGAGGTAGACGTTGACAGCTGGGAAAGGAGGGAAGAAGCCACCCTCGTGAGCAGAGGCCACAGCAGCAGTGGCAGCAGCACCGTTACCCTGCCTGTCCCCCGCCACCTGGAAACAATGCTCCTAGCGACGTTCAAGCTGTGCGCTGGGAGCTCCTATAGACACGTTCGCAACATGAAGGGTGAGTTCTGGGGCGAGAGGCTGGCCGCGCGTGGAGGCCATGTGGTTACTGGGACGGTAGGGGGGGGGGGGCGGGGTGGCGGCCACTCCGCACTCATCTCACTTGCGCCTCTTGTTGGGTGAATGTGAGCAAATCTCCCACCTTCTGGGACCTCCCTTTTCCCACCTGAATGGTTGGCCTGGATACGAAGACGCCTCCGTCTCTTCTGGATTCTGTCACTTGTGCTGTCCTCTCTGGGGCACCAATCTTTCTTGAACTTTGCCTGGATTGGCACTAAGGGTACCAAGAGAGCCACAGCCACAGTGGCAGAGGTGGGAGTGAGCCTTGACGCCAGCGAGCAGTGTTGGCAGGCCTGAGACATCATGGGCAGGGAAGAGAGGAGAAAAAAAAGAAAGTGGGGAAGGCCCCGAAGAGCAAGGCAGAGAGAGGAAGTGGGTGCAGCAGGAAGTCGTGTTCCCATCCTACAAGGAGGAAGCAGAACCAGGTACTGAAGTCTGGTTTGGTAGAGCTAATCAGGACCCAGGGCCATCCTAGTCAGTCCCCTGCAGTCACTGAAGGGTACACAAACCAATCTAAAGTCCTTTCCAATTACCCTGGGTTGAATAGGCTTCCGTTTATTTTATTTTCTTAAGTTTATTTATTTTGAGAGAGAGAGAACACACAAGCAGTGGAGAGGCAGAGAGAGAGAGAGAGAGAGAGAGAGAGAATGAATCCCAAGCAGGCCCTGCACTGTCAGTGTGGATCCCAATGCAGGGCTTAAACTCACAAACTGTGAGATCATGACCTGAGCCAAAACCCAAACTGGACTGAGCCACCCACCCAGGCATCCCTGGGTTCTGTTTAGAAGGAAGCCGTGCTTAGAAGACCCGGCCCAGCAGTAGGGCTGTTCCACCAGATCAACAGGATCCCTTGCTCAGACCCCAGTGGCACGCAGAGCAGTTACTCATGTGAAGGACCCCAGCTGCTGACAGCTACACAGGCCTCAAGGGCTGGGGGTCTTGAATTCTCCTTCCACAGCCAGGATTTTTCTGCTTGTTTGAACAGAGCTTCTTTCCCTTTCAAGAAGGAAACTGCAGCAGGTTCTGGTGCAGCCCCTGCCTCCAGGCAGCACCAGGCCTGGCCAGCCCAGATGGAAGACCGACTCTGGGCCCAAAGGTGGCCTGGCACAGAGTGACAGCACTGGGTGGAGGTGGCCTGGCTCTCATTCAGACCCCACCAGGGATCTGTGTTCCTGTGCAAGTTACGTCTCCCTCCACACGTTTCCTCCCCTGTGGCAAAACGAAGGGGTGGAACCATCTCGCTCTAAGGGGATTCCTCTGTTCTACGCAACAATATTCTCTCCTCTCTGCAGGGCTGAGGCACCAAGCCGTGCTGGCAATCGGCCAGGAGCTGAACCGGAGGGCACTAGGGGGCCCGACCCCAGGTGCATGGATTAACCAGGCTCGGCGTCGGAGTTCTCTGCTTGGTGAGTGCTGACGCTTCTGGGCTTGTGCCAGTGGCAGGAGCTTGTGTACATTGCTCTGTGCATGACCCACCACCCCCTAACTAGCCCTCAGCTGGCCTTTCTCACTTTGAGGGGGTGGGACTGGGGTGCAAGGCTCTGCAGACCCCCTGTCGGCTGTAGCTGTGTGTCTAACTTCACCTGCAGGCCGGACCCTATGACTTTGGCCTTGGCTCTTCAGAGGAAAGAGCAGATCCAGACTCAAGGATGGAAGCGCGGGTGGCAGGTGGGGGCGGGTGATAGGCTAAGGAAACGGAAGCAAGCTCGGTCTCTCCTGGGCTGTGTATCCAGGTTCTCAGCTGGAAGACACTCTCTACAGTGACCAGGAGCTGGCCTATATCCAGCAGGGAGAGGAGGCCATGCAGAAGGCCCTGGGCATCCTCAGCAGCCGGGACGGCTGGAAGAAGGAGAACCAGCAGGTGAGGGTGGACCTGGAACCCCCGTGCCTCACTGTTCCATTGCCATCCTCAAGGCCATTCTCACAATTCCCGCCTCACGCAGCAAGTGGTTTTAACTTACATGCTGCCTAGTGTCCAGAGTTCAGGTAAACCCTCTCCTTCTCCCAAGTTCTGAGTTAGCAGACACTAGTTTGGGAGTCAGGAAATCGGGGATCGAGACCCAGCAGTGCCCCAAGGGTCTCTACATCTTTCTGGTGTAAAATGAGGACTGAAAACATCCTTAAGATCCCACCCAATACTGTGTGTATGTAATGAGCTGGTTGTAGACCAGACTTTCCCGCTTCCAGTTTTGTTTTGCTCAGGAAATTTGAGCTTCTGAGGTCAGGTAGGGGGGCCTTTTCAGTTGGACCTACCCACATTTACCACCAAGAAACAAGGGTCCAGAATCAGGCAGGTTACTGCTCAAGGTTTCAGCAGATGTATGAGGCTCATGGCGGGAAAGATGACCAACTGTCTGAGAAGAAGCAATTTTAGGCTTCCTCATGCTTAGAGTTCTTTGTGCTGTTCCCCTTCCTGCCTTGCCTGTCCTTGTCATATTCCTGCCTAGGAATATTTTTCTGTAAACTTTATCCTGAAGCTCCTTTTTTTCTCCCTGACAGGCAAATGGGGACACAGTACTGAGTAAAGTGGTCCCAGATATGGGCAAGGTGTTCCGGTTGGAGGTGGTGGTGGACCAGCCCATGGAGAGGCTTTATGAAGAGCTTGTGGAGCACATGGAAGCGATGGGAGAGTGGAACCCGAACGTCAAGGAGATTAAGGTGAGGAGATTCCAGGTGTGGGTGGCAGGAACCCATGGGAGCCCAGTCTGAAAGGTGTGCCAAAAAGGTTGCAAGCTGTGGGTGGTGCCTTAGCCTCAGCACTGGCTAATGATTCTGGCTCCCCGTGGCCGGTAGGTCCTGCAGAAGATTGGAAAAGATACAGTCATCACCCACGAGTTGGCTGCAGAATCAGCAGGAAACCTCGTGGGGCCCCGGGACTTCGTGAGCGTGCGCTGCACTAAGCGCCGAGGCTCCACCTGCGTGCTGGCTGGCACGGCCACACGTTTCGGTGAGATGCCCGAGCAGAAAGGCATCATCAGGTAATACTGGCAGTCGCCCAAAAGCTCTCTTCCCTCACGCAGGCTTGTGGGCATGTGCCCGGTGAGGGTGTAATGAATCCTCGGCTCCAAGAAACCAGTCCTTGGTCCCTACCTTCAACTGCCTTTTGCACAGGAATATGGAGGAAGACAAGTTCGGCCCTAACCAACCTTCCTAGAAAGTTTAAGAACCTTAATAATTTTCTAAAACATGACGTAGGGCTGAGGTTTAGCTGGTACGCTCAGGTCTGGCCATACTGGCGACTGAAATGCAAGCCATACTGCTTAGAACACAGCTGCTGTTTGTGAGGGGCCACACCCATCACCCGGGACCCTTTCCCTGGCATCCGGCAACTCACAGGCACCACAGGGGGCCTTCAGGCTCCAGCCCCAACCAGCATGTGTTCCGGTGAGCTGGTAACCAGGCCAACTGTTAAGTTTATCACCCTTGACAAAATAGTTCTGAGACTTAGAAAAGACAAGGTACCAGAGAAGTGTGGCTCGTATAACTGGTCAGCATAAAAAGAGCATTCTGCCTTGTCCTCCTGACTGGACTGCTCTCCATTTGCCAGAGGAGAGCATGGTCCCACTTGCATGGTGCTCCGTCCCCTGGCCGGAAGTCCCTCGAAGACCAAACTCACGTGGCTGCTCAGTATTGACCTCAAGGTGAGGGGCACAAGAGGTGGCTAGTGGGTAGGGGGTGGGGAGAAAAACTGACTCTTACCCTCCCACGTGATCCTGCAAGAACAGGAAAAACCCTCCTCCATTTTGAGAGACAGACTGTTGGGAGAAGGACGAGGCTTGAGTATCGGCCTGCTATTCCATCATCTCCACAGACTACAATAGCTCCCTTTTACCTCATATCAAATTTCAACTCTGTAGTTGCCCGTTTGGAAAGAAGGAAACTTAGGCCCCCAAAGATATGGTTGCTAGCTCAGGGTCACACAACTGACCTTTGTCTTGACACAATTGACCGTTCTTACACGGTCATGACACAGCAGGGCAGTAGGGCAGTCCTCCCGGGTCAACTCCAAGGTCACACCTATAAACAGAGCTGGAAGACCAAGCCCCAAGCAATCCATGTTTGTGACAGGGTACAGAGGTGTCTACAGGGGAACACCACCCACAAGGTGGCCAAATTCTTCTATCTTCTACTCTAGGGATGGCTGCCAAAGACGATCATCAACCAGGTCTTATCACAGACCCAGGTGGACTTTGCCAACCACCTGCGCAAGCACCTGGAGTCCAGCCCCGCTCCTGACGCCAGGTGTTAAGGACCAGCCTGCTGCTTCCAACTGTTTCTAGCGCACTGGCTCGCATGCCCTTCAGGGAGATCCCTGCTAGAAGCCTACAAGTCTGTTTAAGCTCTTCATCCGGGGACTTTGGAATGGGCTGGAGTATATTTAGGATGCTGGGACTGGCAAAATTTTAGGACAAAGAAAATGGGGACAGAGCTTTTAAGAGAAAGAGCTTTCTAACTCTATTCAATGATTAGCTCTGAAATGAAGGTTAAGGGCTCCAAAATATTTGTAAAACTTCCTTCTGGGCCCTTACACATCTATTTAAAAACATCTTTATAAAATGCTACTAGCTGACACAGGATGCAAGTACAAGGACTGGGACCTCATACTTTAGGGGCTCAAGAGCTCCATTCCCCGCAGTGTGTGGGGGGTCTTACAAAAGGGACTCCAGCAACTCTCTGCTCCTCTACCAAACAGGTAGAGAGCTGCATCAAAGACCAAGTAACTCCCCACAGCGGATGCGTTCTAGAAATGTAGTCTAAGTTTTCTTGATTGAAAAAGATATGAAACTAATTAAACTAGTTACCCTATTTCTTCCATGGGCACCAGTCAGAATAAAGAGTTGTAACTAAGACGCAAACTTCAGTCTGTACCTGTTTAAAAATTCTACTCTTAAAAAAAAAAAAAAATCATTCTAGTAAACAGCAACTTCATGCTAAAGGAGTCCTGGACAAAGATTTTAATTAAACTAGATCCCCGAGCTCATTAAAAGGAAAAACTACTGGGGACATAGGTCACTCAATTATTTAGAATCTGCTGCCAGAATCTTTCATGAGTACTTAATTTCCACAATAAGCACAAGCCTAATTCAATTTTTTAAAGTTTATTTAGACAGAGAGAGTAGGAGTGGCAGAGAGAGAATCCCAAGCAGGCTCAGTGCAGAGCCTGATGTAGGGCTCGAACTCACAAACCCTAAGATCATGACCTGAGCTGAAATCAATAGTCGGATGCTTACTGACAGAACCACCCAGGTGCTCCAAGCCTAAATCAATTCTTAAAAGAATTCTAGAACTGGTAGCTGACAGGCATTGCAAGATGAAGGTGATGACTGAGGATTTTTATTTATGTAATTAAAAGATAGGATGGTACCAAATGAAGAAAATTAATGATATTACTAAGATAAACAAAAACAAATTTTATTATTTTCCCTTCTGTGAATGTTGACACCTAACAAGGGAACTGAATCTGTAAGGTTTACTTATTTATTCTGAGAGAGAGAGAGAGAGAGAGAGAGAGAGAGAGAGAGAGAGAGAGAGACAGGGGCAGGGAGAGAGAGGGAGACTCCCAAGCCGGTTCCACACTGTCAGGGCAGAGCCTGACACTGGCCTCTCACAAACCCCAAGATCATGACCTGAAGTTGGACACTTTACCTACTGAGCCACCCACGTGCCTTGGAAACTGAATCTTCAGTTCACTCAATTACATCTGCTTCCAGCTTGGCTCAGGGCTGCCAATTTCACGGCTTTTAACAGGTCACTGTTTTACTATTTTGAGAGAAGGCCAAAAGAGGGAATATGGTGAGAGCAAATTCCCCTTTCAAGATTCAGAGAATTTATGCTTTCAAAATATAGATTGGGGTGGGATTACTTTGCTAAGAAGGGTGAGTAGGATGAAAAGCCAGCCATTACCACTTGAAACTTTCCCATTCTAGTTATAACAGCAGTGATGATTTAAACCATCCAGAAACAGAGCCCCGGCTTGTTAAGTAAACAGGTTAGCAGTCGTGGGAATGCTCATATTTATGGAGGTACTGAAATTTTATATCTGATAGAAGTGTTTCTTCTTATTTATTCTTATCTCATAGAGTAGTCTATTTTTAGCACAGACCAAATTATTATTTACCAGGGAGCCTCAGAGCTGAAGAAAGTATTTCTAGAACAGACTATCCTCCACCCCCAGCTAAGTAAGGGAAAATGACCATCTAAAGATGTGTAAAGTGATACACACTGATTTCAAAAAAGAGCAGGCTGGAAGCAAGGAAATGGGCTTTCTTGCTGCACACCACTGTTTGGAGCTCAGTTAAAATTTGCCTTCTCCAAACTGTGGAACTGTGTCTTTGAACTGGGAGCCACTTCCCCACTTGTTTAATTTTATGTTGGAATAAAGTAAGTGGTCAGTGATGATATGCTCACTGACACCATTTTATAGAGGACTCCATGGAGAGTGGGTATCCTGTGAGTCCTTCAAATGAACCTTCTCAAAACACATACACACACACACACACTTTTGAATATGAAATATAAATAGGCAACATCATAACTTCTGTAACCTGATTTATGAAGATCCAATGTACAGAAATTTTATCAAATGGAGAGTGGGTGTACAAGTAATAAAATACGTGGTAATTTATATTACAAAGAATTTACCTCCAGCTTCCTCTACAGAACACTACCCTCATTCTCTTAGAGTTCTTCAAACTCTGACGGTCCAGCTTTATGACCAAGTCTGCCCTCTAAGACCGGCCACGAATGAATGGGTGTCCAGCGGTGACAGGCTGAGCCTTCAGCCTACAATCACACTGATTCTGTTAGGTTTCCTGTTAAGAGATGTGGAATGGCCAAAACAGCCTGGATGGTTCATTAGGAGACAAATCTATTAGTCAAAGCTACCAAGTTAAGGTACCAATAGTCACATGAAATTTGGGAAATTCCTGGGAGGCTGCATTGTCACTGATGTATTAAAAATGGGGACAGGGAAGCCATAAGGGAGCTCAAGGGAAGGCTTGTTCTTACATTCCAGTTTTTAGTATTCTGAATTGTCATGTATTTGGAAGGAAGGTAAGTAAGGCAAGAAAACAACGTGCACGCATTAGCATACACATTCAAAGGGAAATGCTGGAGGGACACCATTAACCCTTTTAAACTCTTGTTCATCTCCTTGAGGTGACTTCCACTGGAGAAAAAGGGTGGCTGAGCTGGCTAGAGAGGATGGAAGCAGAAGAGGGGTTGGGATAGTCAGAAACCCGCCTCCCTCCCCCTGCGCTGGCTCCCTTCCTCACTGCCCACATCGCTACCCCTGTCACCAAGAGGAACCCACCCCGAAAGGGAAGCAGAGTGCCACACACACTTGAAGACAGGTTTTATTTGGGAAGAGTTTCTAATTGTTAAAGCTGCAAGCAAGTTCTTTTTACAATTACAGTTCTAGAGACCTAGTAGTTTCAGAGACCCCAGTGTTCAAAAATATTTCAAAAGGAATAAAAACCCATACCAAAAGGAAAGACCTTTTAGATCTGGAATGTACAGCCACTGATTTCAGCTGTTCTCAGAAACTAGGCCTACTACTTCCTTGGAAATCGGATGGGATGGAGTCAATGCCACAAAAGGAGAGGTCTTTAAATAAGTCAGTGCCTTAGACGAGATTATTCACTCCTTAGAAAATACAATAAGGTAACTAGTCCTGGTCGGAGGGATACGTGGAACAGCACCAGTTTCACAGGGGGCGCAAAGGATCCTGGGGTCAGCAGATGTTGGCATATGGCACACAAAATAGAAGCAGTCACCAGAAGTGGGGAGAGTGTTGAAAAGCAGGGAGTCTCCCAGTCTCACCCATACTTTTAATTTGCCTACAGCACAGGCTGTGTCCTGCGGTATCTTTGGGAGAATGTTTGCAACAGTTCAAAAAACAAAAACAGGCCTCCCTCCCCAATTTATTCCCCAGCAAGTCCATGTCTGCAAAGAAAGAGGGACCTGGTCACGGTTCCCATGGAGGACTCCGCCTCCCATCCACTTCTGTTTCCACATGATATAAGACATCAGCCAGAGTATGTTCTACCACAGCGCCCCAGCCCATGTCACTCATCTGTGGGAGGAACAAGAAACAGAAAGGAGGTGATCAGAATAAGTATGGCAAGAAGGAGCAGAGATACTGAGGATGCACTGTGAATGTTACTCACAGGGCGGTAAGTGAGATCCTTTGGAGGATACTTGAAGCACGGTCCAAAGTTAATGGAAACCTGGGATAGATCAATTCAAGCAGACAGGAGAAAACAGAGGAAAATAGTGAAAAAAAGCTTAATGTGACCTGGGAACTTTTTATTTTTAAATGTAGCTATGATATTCAGGGTATAAGTGGAACTAATGATATAGATTACCAGTGCTAAAAGTGGTCAACACCCTAATGTCCATCAAAAATTAGGTAAATAAAATAGACTTTTGTTGATTTCTGTTTATTACCTGAAGATTTCCTTATCTTACTCCAGTGGTGGTTACTGACAGACTAAAAAGTATATGTAAATTTCCAGATATTACCTTTTCAAATCACTTAAAAAAAGACAACAAAAAAACCCCACAATAGGATCTGATGATAGTCCCCTTCATACTGTATCGTGTTAAAAAAAAGATTGGCATAAGCAACACTTACTAACCAATGATGGTGGGTTATCATGACATATAACACCAAGCTGACTTCTGCATGCATATACTTCACATCCTTTACACTGAACAATGACATTTACCGTACAGCACATTCAAAGTCAAAGTATGGAGCACACTAGTTGCACAATCTTTTAACTATCCAAGCAAATACTTCGTAAGACACCCAACTGTTTTTGGAACAAACAGTAACAACAGGAACACATTCCCATCTCACTCTTAGGCTACTCAGATTTCTTTCTAGAATTCACATCAATGGTCATCCATCACAACCATTCACCTATTTCCCTCAAGTTCTGTTCACAGGATGAACAGACGATACATACCGTGCAACTCTTATACAGTGAGATGGCCGGAAAGTAAACCCCTTCAAAAATATCTTTGTAGGCCACACCTTGATTGACACCGTTTTTATAAAATATTATCTGAAACAAAAACAACGGTTTTACTTCAGAATTTAACAACAGAACAAGCAAACTGAAGAACTCCCTTGGAGAACCCTTTACAAGCACTGCCACCACACTGGTAATGATGTCTTCTCAGAAGAGCATACAGCTGGTGTAATAACGTCTTCTTACATTTTTAGGGCGTATTTACATGCACCAATCTAGCTGGTCTTCAGGTTTTTCAGAGCATATTTATATGCACCATGTAAATGGTGGTCTTTAGGTTTATTTGCTTAGGAATTCCTACATTACCTGTACCAAAGCATTCTTTTTATTATTCGTTATACTATCTGTATAAAAAACAAACTGGTCTTTTGCCGATTCCTCAGAATCGTACCTACTTAAGCTTATTTATTTGATCCCTTCCCTTGCATCAGATTCTCACTTCTGCATTTCTCCTTTGAAAATCTCTTCAGATCCTCTAAGTTTCTGAATCCTCATTTTCTTTGTCCTTTCTGTCTGGAAATTATTCTGAATATCCTCTCTTAATCACTACATATGGACTTCAGAAAAGACCCCCTTTTCTCAAGTAACTTTGCCTGTTCTTCCCAGCAAGAGCTGTCTTCTCCTGGGCTGGATTTTCTGGCTGTATCATCCTAGGTCCATTACCTGTTTCCCTTTACTATTTTCTCCCCTAAAAACAACTGGAAGCCTACTTTATTTTCTCCTACATTAGCTTCTATTACTGTCCTAGACAGCGATCACAGCATTTTTAGGGAACAGTGTTTCTAGCTCAAAATTTTCTTCCACCCCTTCTCCTTTTTGGGGCCAGACTGTATTTATGGTACGACTTTGGCCAACAACCTTGGAAAGGGGAAGTAGGGAAAGTTCTAGAGGAACTAAATAAGCCATTACAGCTCCTGCTGCCTCTGGGTCACAGAGCAAGGTCCCCTCCTCTTCTATTCAGTGTTCCTCCCTCTGTACTTGATACTTCCCGAGCAGAAGAAATATCTCTGCCTTGCTTCCTCAATCGCATATGGATTTCCTTATTAGGCTGCTGCTTTTACCCTCTGCACTGGAGACTGTCCTTAGAAGAACACTGATCATCTCTCTGAAAGCGGGATGGTGACACAGGAAGAGCGATCTGGTCCCACAATCACAGCAGGCAGGAGAGGGAGCTTGCTCTGCGGCTGGCGAGCTCTCATAGCACATACCCCTTCAGTCCTCTCTGGGCCTCACTTTCCTCACTTTTATAATTAGGAGCCTGGTCCCAATCTTCAAAGTTTTCTAGTTCTGACATTTTTATGATCATGACTCACCGACTCACCTCACTATGGGGGGTCTGCTTTAGGCTCTTCTCTGCTTTATCCACAAAGTCTTTTTCCTCAAAATACAAATAACTCTTGAACTTTATCAAAGCCTTGAAAACCAAGAAAGAAGGAAAGGGAAAAAAGGGAACATTGAAGCATCAGCTACATCATTATGAAATTAAAAAAAAAAAAAAAAAGGCAATTTCAGACAAGTAGCACTGAGTCCTTGTGTTTTGCAACAGAAATTAAAAATCTATGCAGGGTTAGCTTTGCTAGATTTTATTTATTTTTTTTTAAATTTTTTTTTCAACGTTTATTTATTTTTGGGACAGAGAGAGACAGAGCATGAACGGGGGAGGGGCAGAGAGAGAGAGGGAGACACAGAATCGGAAACAGGCTCCAGGCTCTGAGCCATCAGCCCAGAGCCTGACGCGGGGCTCGAACTCACAGACCGTGAGATGGTGACCTGGCTGAAGTCGGATGCTTAACCGACTGCGCCACCCAGGCGCCCCTGTAATGTGTATTCATTCTTGAGAGAGAGGGAGCAGGGGAGGGGAAGAGGGAGAAGGGGACAGAGGATCGATCTGAAGTGGGCTCTGTGCTGACAGCAGCGAGTTGGATACGGGGCTCAAACTCAGGAACCTTGAGATCATGACCTGAGCTGACGTTGGATGCTCAACTGACTGAGCCACCCAGGAGCCCCCAAAAATAATTTTTAACCAAGGACCATAATCCAGAATATATTAAAAAAAATTCCACAACTCTATAAAAAAAGATAAACAATCTGATTCTTTTTAAAAAGGCAAAATATTTGAAAAGAAACTTTACAACAGAAAATAGATGAATGGCTAGCAGCACATGACAACCTGCTCACCAGTATTAGTCATCAAAGAAACGCTAATTTAAACCATAATGGGACACTATACTAGGCACCCATCAAAATGGCTACAATTAAGTTGGCAAACAACAAATGGTGACAAGGATGTGAAGCAACTAAAATGACCTTACATCACAGGTGGGAATGGAAAGTATGTCAATTTCTTCTAAAACTAAATCTATAACTACCCTTTGACCCAAAGAAATGAAAACATGTTTACAAAGACATTTGTACAAGAATGTACATTGCAACTTAATTCATAATAGCCCCAAACTTGAAACAGCCCAAGTGTCCATCAATAGGAAAATGGAACCATACAATCCAGTAATCCCATTACTGGATATTTTCAAAAGATACATGAACACTTATATTTAGTGAAGCATTATTTACAATAGCCAAATTATGGAAGTAACCCAAGTATCCATCTATAGATGAATGGATAAAAGAGATATGGTATATACATACAATGGGATATTAGTCATAAAAAATAAAGTCCTGCCATTTGCAACAACATGGATGGATCTAGAGGGTATAATGCTAAGTGAAAGTAATCAGTCAGAGAAAGACAAATACCGTATGATTTCACTCATATGTGGAATCTAAGACACAAAACAAATGAACAAAGAAGAAAAGAGACAAACACAAAAAGACTCTTAACTCTAGAGAACTGGTGGTTACCAGAGGTGGGGGTGGGGGAGGAATGTGTGAAATATGTGAAGGGGGAAAACAAAAAATAAAAAAACAAAAAAAGGAACATGTGAAGGGGATTAAGAGTATACTTATCATGATGAGCACTAAATAATATATTGAATTTTTTTTTTTAAGTTTATTTATTTATTTTGAGACAGAAAAAGTGTGGGCAAACTAGGGAGGGGCAGAGAGAGAGGGAGAAAGAGAGAATCCCAGGTAGGCTCCGCACGGTCAGTGCAGAGCCCGACGTGGGGGTCAAACCCATGAGCCACGAGATCATGACCTGAGCCAAAGTCGGACACTTAACTGACTGAGCCACCCAGGCTCCCCTGTATGGAATTTTTTAATTACTATATTACACACTTAAAACAAATGTAACACTGTATGTTAATTATAATGGAATTTAAGAATTTCTAAAATAGGAAAATGGATAATTATATGTCAACTATAATCAATAAACCTAGAAAAAATGGGAAAATAGATAATGCCCCTTCCTCACATGCTCTCTCTCACAAAATAAACCTTTAAAACAACAATCACAAAAAATCCCAAAACCCAAAAGATTATGTACTGCATGGTTCCATTTATAAAATAAGTTTAAGAACAAACAAAACTAATGGAATAGAATTATGATAGGGAAAAAAATTTCAAGAATGGTTGGCTCTGTAGGGATGGCAGTTGGGACTGATTGGGAAAGAGCATGAGGGCACTTCTTGGGGTGATAAGATTCTAGTGTCTCCTTAGGGGTTTGGGCCAAACTCAAAACTCAGTGAATATACATTTAAAACTTATACATTTCATTTTATGTAAATTTTGTATCAAAATAAATAAATAAATAAATAAATAAATAAATAAATAAAGGTTGAACTCTAGCTAATGATATGTATCTTGAAGTACTTGGGCGCAGGTGATGTATACATAGTTTTAAAGTTCATTTATTTTGAGAGCGTGCACGCACACACACAAGCATGTGTGAGTGGGGGAGGGGCAGAGAGAGAGAATCCCAAGCAGGCTCCACACTCAGCATAGAGCCCACAAACT
Organism: Prionailurus bengalensis; assembly: GCF_016509475.1. Lineage (NCBI taxonomy): Eukaryota > Metazoa > Chordata > Mammalia > Carnivora > Felidae > Prionailurus > Prionailurus bengalensis. The sequence goes on from NC_057344.1 coordinate 44,642,473, forward strand.
GTGAGATCATGACCTGAGCTGAAATCAAGAACTGGATGTTTAACTGACTGAGGCACCCAGGCGCCCCCTCCCCCCTCCCCCCCGCTGGTGAGGTATGTTGATGGCTGTAATATTTTCTGAAGTGCATTAAAGCAAGATGGATGGATGGATGGATGGATGGATGGATGGATGGAAGAATGAACAGATAATAGGTTAAGGTAGAATCTAGGTGATTGGTATTTGGACACAGACTTTAAAATTCTTTCAACTTTGTTACGTCTAAAAACTTTCAAAATGAAATCTTGGAAGAAAGTGTGAATGCTAGGTCAGCATTACAAGAGAACACTCAGGCCACGGGTGCAGGAATATATTGGTTGCCACAGGTCTTCAAACCCAGGAATCTCTCAGGGATACAAACTCACCTTATCTTTATAAGTATCGGGCAGTGACTTGGCTGTCTCTGTATCTTCAGGAAGATTGATATAGAATCCCAGGACGTCTCCTTGTCCATAGCCAGAAGAGTAGTGTTTGCCAATTGACTGGTGGAACTTGGTTCCCTTTTTGCTCCTCCACGAATAGCTAAATTTATCATAACCTAAGGGAGCTTGGAGGTTACCTGTCCCAATAAAGAGATGTACAGGAAGTCACAAGATTGCAAATTGACTCTGGTTTGCTAAAAGAAAAATTTCTACTCCTTTTCACTGTATTTTTTGGTCGGTTTTGCAAAATTCCTGACAAACTATTTCTCACAAGTAAAGAGTTATAAAAATATTTCTAGGAAATGCAAACCACCTTACCCTTTAGGAAGTGAATTTTATGCCCATAATCCAATAAGCCAAAAAGTCATGAAGCACAACCACATGGTCTATACCTTTATGCCTGCTGTGATGTCCTCATGATCGCTCCCACTCACCTAAGGGCTGGGACCAACCCAGTCTGGCAGCAGTGTCAGGCGGCATCTCATCCACTGTGATTTCAAAGTACCAGGCACCCTTCCGTACCCCATGAGAAGCCCGGACCATGGAGTAGCCCTTCTCTCCAACCACAGTCAGCCGGTCATCAGAGATCTTTAACTGGGGAGCTGCAGTGTGGAGATGGAAACAAAGGCCTGCATCTTACTGGAGGCACTTAGAGACGATTGCCACAAAAACCGGAGTCTCCTACACTCCAGTAAAACAAAGTAAAAAATCAGAAATACCAGATCAGGGCTCTCAAGTTCAGAAGGTTCAAAATCTCAACATTAAGATACGGCCAAAGGAGAGAGGAAGAAAACGGAAGTTAAGTGGTCAGATAACCTAGTTTCTATTAAATGTGATATTTGAGATAACAGGTTAAGAGTTAATTATGCTGTCTATTCCCTAAAATATAACAAACCAACTGTAGTGTGCTTGGATCCTGATTTGTATAAACCACCCCCCTTTTAAAAAATAATATGTATTAATTTTTGAGAGACAGAGAGAGACAGAGCAGGAGCAGGGGAGGGGCAGAGAGAGAGGGAGACATACAATCTGAAGCAGGCTCTACGCTCTGACCTGTCAGCACAGAGCCCAAAGTGGGGCTCGAACCATGAACCGTTAGATCACGATCTGAGCAGAAGTCAGACACTTAAATGACTGAGCCATTCAGGCGCCCCCTTCCGCCCCCCCCCCTTTTTTTTTTAAAGTAAGTTTTAGGCCCAGCATGGGATTGAACTCATGACCCTGGAACCAAGTCACATGCTCTACCTACTGAGTCACCCAGGTGACCCTGTGTAAATCATCCTTTAAAAGACTTGATATTTTAGGGGTACCTGGGTGGCTCAGTTGGTCAAGCGTCCGACTCTTGGTCTCAGCTCAGGTCGTGATTTCGCAGTTCGTGGGTTCAAGCCCCATGTCAGGCTCTGCACTGATAGCATGGAGCCTGCCTGGTGCTATCTGTCTCTCTGCTCTGTGTCTCTCAAAATAAATAAACTTTGTCCCTTCTCTGCTCTCTGTCTCTCAAAATAAATAAACTTTAAAAATAAAATAAAAAAATTAATAAAAGACTTGGTATTTTATTTTGAAACAATGTTAGACTTCCAAAAACAGTACACATTCCCCATATGCCCTTCACTCAGCTTCCCCAAATGTTAACACCACCTACAGTCATAACACAATTATCAAAACCAGAAAATTGACAATGATACAATGCTATTAGCTAATCTATACATCGTCTTCAAATTAAGCCGATTATCCAAATAATATCCTTTTTCTGTTTCAGGATTAATCCAACATCTACATTTCATTTAGTTGTCACGTGTCCTTAGTTTCTTCCAATCTGGGACAGTTCAAGTCCTTCATGACCATGACATTTTAAAGAGTGCTGGTCACTTTGTTTGTAGAATGGCCCTCAATTAGGTTTGTCTGATGTTTCCTCCTGTTTAAGCCCAGGTTAAGCTTTTTGTAAGGAATATCACCAAAATAATGCTGTGCCTCTCAGTGCATCATATCAGGAAGCACATGATGTCAAAATGCTGATACTGTATTAAACTTTGATCACTTGATTAACGTGGTACCTTACAGGTTTCTCCACTATAAAGTTACTATTTTCCCTTTGTAAATAATGAGTATTTTGTGAGGAGATAAAAAGATATTTCAAGGAAATCTGATTATGGACTGAATTCAGATGATAGCAAGAAATGATCTATTTTGTTAAGTGTGATAATAGCATTGTGGTTATAAAACAAAATATCCATATTTTTAGAGTATGAAGGGTGAGATTTACTTCTTACAAATTCAGAAAAAAAAGAGAGATGCAGAAAGAAACAGATAAAATAGAACAAAAACTTGGTAATTGTTAAATCTGGGAGAAAAGTATATGAAGATTCATCGTATTCATCTTTCTATGAGGCCGTTATGTAAGATAAGGGGACAATCTAAACCAACAGGAGGGGACATAATGACTTGGAAGTGAAGAAAAAAATGACAAAAGATAGGAGAACATTTCCAGGTGGTGTAGGTTGATTTTATCAATGTAGAAACATCACAAATCCAATTAAGACTTAATTGAGGAAAAAGTATTTGAAACAGTGTTTAACACTAGAAGTTGTCTGAATTCTACTGGAGGAAGCACAAAACTTAGCTCTAGCTTTTACGAAGGCCTTTATGACTTACACAGTACTTTCGTAGGTAGACAGGCAGGTAGGCAGACTCTCTGACCCTTGCAACCACCATGCCTACTATGCAGATGCGGAAGCAGAGCATGTGGCTGTTCAAGATCACACCGCAGGCCGGTGTGGCCTGGCTGACAGTGGCAGAGACTGAAAAGCCCTGGATCTGCACTCTTTTGGTTATGCCACCACGGCTTGTGTACCAGCCAGATACAATGGTAACCTATTTAAATTAAATGCATGTTGTTTAGCAGAACTTTCTTAGGTGTTTGGGAAATTCTACCTTCTCAAATACAAATTCTTCATCCTTTACTCCTTCCTGAGAAATTCAGCCCCTGAAATCACTAGGTGGGGGCTGAGCAAGGCAAGTGTTCAGGACAGAATAAAACACTAAAGGACTTACCTCCTCATAAAACACTTATTAATTACATAGGGGAAATAAGTTAACATTACAGTGGCTAAAGCCAGCCGATACCACCTTAGCAAAACGATCAAAGTGGACATGATCAGTAATGGGACAAATTAAAATCAAGAACCACCTGACAGGATGCAATATGAAGAACACAGCATTTTAATGATATTTCTGTCAAAGATGCAGAACTGAATTGAATCCCAAGTATTCAACCAGACAAACTCAAACTGAGGGATATTCTATAAAACAAGTGGCCTCTAATTTCCAAAAGCTTCAAGGCTGGGGTGCCTGCGTGGCTCAGTTAATTAAGCGTCCGACTCTTGATTTTGGCTCAGGTCATGATCTTACAGTTCGTGAGTTTGAGCCCCGTGTCAAGCTCTGTGCTGACAGAGCGGAACCTGCTTGGGATTCTCTCTCTCCCTCTCTACTACTTGCCTGCTCACACTCTCTTTCTCAAAATAAATAAATAAACTTTAATAAAAAAAAAGCTTCAAGGTCATCAAAGTCTAGGAAAGACAGAAAAACTATTCCAGATTAAAGAAGACTTGAGACAGGACAACTAAATGTAGCACACACTTCTCAACTGGATCCTCTGTTATAATGACATTGGATCAACTGGAGAAACCTGAATATGATCTGAGGACCATCAGAGAGTAGTTAATTAGTGTTAATTTCCCATCTTTGATGGCTATATACTGGTTCTGTAAGAATGTGAAAGTTTAAAAAATACCCACTAACTCTTTGATACTCTTCCTTTGTAGAGGTGGAGCCTAATTTCCCTCCACCTGAGTGTGGGCTGAACTTAGTGACTCATTTCTAACAAATAAAACAAAATTGAAGCGACCAACTTCAAAGATAGGTCATAGAAAATACTCAAACTCTATTGCGATCTTGGATCACTTGCACCAGAACTCTGCTTCCAGGGTGAGGATAAATAAGTGGTCTATGGAGAGGCCCACATGGTGAGGATCTAAGGGCATCCTGTCAAAGCGGCATGAGTGAGCCATCTTGGAAATAAATCCTCCAGTCTCTAAGTCCTCAGAGACGGCATGCTCATCTAAGAGCCTGATCTCAACCACGTGAATTCTCCTGAGCCAGACCACACAGTCAAGCTGCTCTCAGATTCCCAACCCTCAAAAACCATAGAAAATAATGAACATTTGTAGTCTTAGACTGCTAAGTTTTATGTTAATTTGTCAAGCAGCACTAAATAACAACAGAAGGATAATGTCCTTGCTTGTAAGAAATACACAATCAAGTTCTCAAAAACCAGAGGGCATCATGGCAACTTACTCTCAAATGGTTCAAAAAAAAAAATTTGGTACTGTTCTTACAGCTTTTTTTTTTTTTTTAAATTTTTTAACGTCTGTTTATTTTTGAGAGAGCAAGACACACACAGCGTGAGCAAGCAAGAGGCAGAGAGAGAGAGAGAGGGAGACACAGAAACCCAGGCAGGCTCTAGGCTCTGAGCTGTCAGCAAAGAGCCCGATGTGGGGCTTGAACTCATGAACCACAACACAATATCATAACCTGAGCCTAAGTTGGACACTTAACCAATTGAGCCACCCAGGCACCCTTGTTCTTACAACTTTTTTACACATCTGAAATTATTTCAAAATAAAAACATTAAAAGATACAATACAGATTTATCATTAATTTTTATTAGGCTCAGCATGAGTAGCATAAATGGCAAGCATGCATTGCTTTTCTATATATTCTAATAAATGAATTTACTATTAAGGACCAGTGTTCCTACTTTTTCTCCCCTCCTCCAGAATTAAAGCTGTGAAGTATAGTGAAACAAGACAAGTCTCACTTCTTAAAACCTGAAGTCACTTATTTGGCCCTCCCCTACTTGCCCTACTAGCAAAGTATGCTCATCACTACAAGAAGTCAAACAATCCACATATAATGGACATCACACCAAGGAATTACATCACTTCACTTCCAAATGACCAGTATCAATACATGTGTTCATTTTCAGCATGAAATCAAGAAATAACGGGATTCCAAATGCAATAAACATATGACCTGTTTGGATCCAATTCAAAGAAACAACTGAAAGAAGTGTATTTTAAACAACCGTGGAACTGTGAATGTGGACTGGGTATTAGATCATTAAGGAATTATTATCCATCTTATTTAGGAATAATAATGGTATAATGGTTTCATTCTAAAGAATCCTTGTTAGACACAAATACTGAGGGTTTTTTTTTCATATTTATTTTTGAGAGAGAGGCAGAGAGAGAAAGAGCGAGAGCACAAGCAGTAGAGAGGCAGAGAGGGAGACACAGAATCCGAAGCAGGCTCCAGGCTCAGAGCTGTCAGCACAGAGCCCAACACAGGGCTCAGACTCACAAACTGCGAGATCATGACCTGAGCTGAAGTTGGACGCTTAACTAACTGAGTCACTCAGGTGCCCCTAAATACTGAGGTATTTATTGGTGGATAATATGCTATTTGGAACTTGCATTAATACTCTAGAAAAACAAAGACAAAATTCATAAGGTACACTTGTCTAAAAGTAGTGAGTTTATTATTTTAAGTAGTGAGTGTATTTAAATTCACTTTCACATTCTAAAGGATAATGAAGGCTATTCTGAATAAATCATGTCATTAAAAGAGCTACTAAACATTAAAGAGTTTTATGACAAAAAAGTCATAAAATCAAAAGACAACTGACAAACTAGGAGAAAATGTTCACAATATGTACCACAAAAAGCCAATATTCCTAGTATATAAAGGGACAGATAATTCAAGGAAACACAAATTAAAACAGCACTGGGGTATCATTTCTCACTTATGAGACTGGCCAAAGTTAAAACACAGGACAACACATTCTGTTTGTGAGGCCACGCAGAAATAAACACGCTACATTGCTGATGGGAATACAAAATCACACAACCTTCTGAAGGGAAATTTGGCAAGGCTAGCAAAACTACATATATAGTTGCTTATCTTTTGCTCCAGCAATTCTACTTCTGGAATTCTACCTTGAAAACACACCAGCAACAATACAAAACACACATGCTCACAGTTATTCACTGTCTTTTTGTGATTGCGAAATACTAGAAATAATCTAAGTGCCCACAGAATGGCTGAATAAACCAGATACATCCACATAATAATCATGAAGCTAAAAAAATAGAAAACAATTAGGATGATCTCTTCAAAGTGCTGTGGAGTTATGACATGAAGCAAAACGCAAGAGTACCTATAGTATGCTGCCCTCTGCATACGAAAAAAAGAGATAAAAGGAAATACACATATATCTGCTTATTTGTGCAGAAGAAACACAGCAAAGATAAACTAGAAACTAAAGAGACTGGTTACCTATAAAGGGTAGGTGAGGGGAAAAAAGGGAGAATGGGGTTGCAGGGATGGGGTTGCGTTAACCTTTTCATACAACTTTACTCCTGGAACCACAGTAATGTTTCACACACCCTTCACATAACCCCCTGACACAGACACATGGACACACACACACACACACACACACACACACACACACTTTGCCTCTCCCCCGAAAGAGATGGGAGAACCTAAAAACAGCATACAAACACTAACAAATGAGCCTGTTATAAATGAGAAACACAAGCACACTGAAGGTGGTGAGAAAGAACAGAACGAATCTAAGTTAACAGTAACTTGAAGGGATATTGCGAGGCCAAAGACAAAGAGCTGTGCGTAAACACTGGAAGCTGGTGAAGGTTTCTCATAGAGGTTAGCAATTCTGAGACTGCTTTATGTGCATATGAGAAGTGAACAAGGGAATACAATGCAGATAGAGTCAGGTGTCTCACAGTTGGAGAAAGAAGTGACAAATAAGGAAAGGTGGAGGCCTGAAACAACCCTGCAAGCATTTGGGAGCCAAGCTACCAGTACAAACTCAGTCTAGCCCTGTACGTATACGCGTCAGTTGGTATACATATACTTTCCTACTTCTGTCGAGGGAGTCTGGAAGTGACACCCAGGGAGCATACCTAACACTTAGGTCTTTATTTCTAAACATCATTTTCCAATCAAAGGAACCAGGGCTCTTCAGAGAAATAGCAGATACTTGGCCTGGGGCATGGAAAATACAAGATAAGCCAGGAACATTTTGATGCCAGAAAGTAAAGAAGTACTTAAAAAAAAAAGATGAGGCTTATCAAAAAAAAAAACCACACAGGAACTAACCTAAAGAAGCTCCCAATGGCCAAAGCGGGAATAATTTGAGCAACTAGATAAAGTATACCCCAACAGAATAAAATAAATATCTGAGTTCACACTGATATAAATAATCGAGTAAATAATAAATGGAGAAGAAATAAAAAATCATCAGGCAAACACCATGTCAATAATCACTGCAGAAAAGATCCAGGTACTAAAATTAGTGAGCAAAATATAAACAGAATCCAAAACAGACCTGGGAAAGGTGGCCAGAGACTTACAAATTGTGAGATCCTAGAAAAGAGGCATTAATGAGGAAACTAGTGAAATGTAAATGAAGTCTTTAGTTTCATTACAGCATTTACTAATGTTTACTTCCTGGTTTTGACAACTATCAATCCTATAAGATGTTACCATTAGAAGCTTGAGGAGGAGATGTTACCATTAAAACTATTATTTTTGTAACTTTACTGTAAGTTTAAAATTAGTTCAATAAGGGCACCTGACTGGCTCAGTCAGTAGAGCATGCAACTCCTGATCTTGGGGTTTAAAGTTTGAGCCCCATGTTGGGTGCAGAATTACTTAAAAAATAAAAAATAAAATTAAAAAAATAATAAGTTCAAAATAGAAAAGTTAAAAAAACCCATATATACAAATGGCTAGAGCTTAAAGGAAGACAACAAGGAAATTATTTCTTGTGTGTTCAGCTGAGTCTAGTTAGAACTAGGCGGCAGGGGAGTGGTAAAAGACCGACATGTATATCTAATTCTAAACTGGACAAAGCTGAGGACAATATTCAAAGTAACATCTGGGTCCAACATGAACATTATTATTTTAAAGGTGTTTTTAAGTTTGTTTTTGTTTTTTTGAGAGAGAGGGAGAGATGGAGACAGGGAGGGTGAGAGACAGAGAATCCCAAGCAGGCTCCATGCTATCAGCACAGAGCTTGATGCGGGGCTTGATCTCATGAACCGTGAGACCATGACCTGAAACAAGAGTCAGACACTAAACTGACTAAGCCACCCAGGCACCCCCCGACATTGAGTATTAATATGTTACATACCTCGATCATGTAGGGCTAACAAAACCCGTTCATATAAGCAGGCTCTGTAGAGGTCTCCAGGAATAGGTTTTCCTGCCCAGCAGTCAAGTTCAAGTTTCTCAGGGTCAGGGGCATGGGGATCAGGCTCAGCTAGAATATACCGATAGCCGTCTTTGTTAAACGGGTGTTCCAAGGGGTAGCCATGAGGGGGAAGGCGCTGAGCAGAAAACAAAGGATCACTGCAGAAAGGAAAAAAATAATATCAAGAAACTAAAACCCCCTTAGCTCAAATGGCTTCAATTCTTTAAGAAGGACATCTGATTTATTAGATTTCAGCAGGAACACATGCAATTTCACACATGCTTTTCATTGCTCAAACAGAGGATCCTGCCCTCTGCAGGTAAAACAGGGAAACAGAAAGTATCCGCTTTTAAATTTAGCAAAGTAGTTTTGGTCAAATTACTCTAGCCTGTAGGAATAGCTATGAAAAGGAGGCAGTATGTCCTAAGGGGAAAGTAAGGAAGAAGGGGAACAAGGGTGATTTCCTTTATTATGTTAATTACTAAAACTAATGAACAGAAACTCAGAGATAAGACTGGGAGTACTTACAATCTTAAATAAGAAAAGACCAGGATTTACTGAATAAAGAGAAGGGAAGAGGCTTGAGGGCAGAGGCACACAGCTGAAGTAAAAGAGAGAAAGTTCAATCCTTTCTCAGGATGTCTTAACAGCATTGAACTCTACTTCCCAGGCAAAGCGCCCCAGGTGCTGCCCCAGCACTCCCCTAACAAAACAAATGTGTAAACTTCGATTCCCAGCCTGGCATTATTTCATCCCTCAAAGCGCTCAAGATTTGAGAAAAATGGACAGGCTTTTTAATCTCAGACACCTGAGCTACTGAAGAGTGCAGCTCTGTTCCCTCTGATGGGCTGTGCCAGCACCAAAGATGGCCTAACAGTGGTGAGTGCGAGTGGGTGTTTCTGCCCACCTCCGGGCCTTCTTGGTGGTCCCCGCGGTCCCTCCATCTTGCTGCTTGCGCTTCGCTCCTCTTCCTTTTCCACTGCTTCCTGCTGCAATTCCCCCTTTGAAGAGAAGGCAGATCACTTTCAATAAGCTGTCACAGAAGCTTCATGTGGATGTGGAAATTCCATGGTGACTAACACTCCTGTCGTGCATTTGTGTAACACCACACACAGGAGGATTTCCTTCCTGAAAGCATATTGGGGTTTCACCCTGGTTCTGAGAGAGTAGGCTGAAGGTCTCACAGCTCAGAACATTGGGTTCTGGCAGTAAGCTCAAATGAACCTAGCACTAATGACACCTGTGTTACACACTCAACCTTCCTTTCTTAAGGAACTGCAACTACTGGTACACTTTCTGAGGATGTGACACAAATGCATTTTCGCGCATTCAGACTCCAAACACCCACATCTAAAAACAACTGCAAGGATAAAATTTGTTTTCCATCCAAATCAATATGAACACCCACAACGAATATCCTCACTACAAGTAGATGTTCACTCACTTGATCTATGCAGGATATATTCCATAAACATAATAAAGGCACAGTATCCGCTAAAGCACTTAACTTGAATACCCAACAAGACAAAGGTACATAAAACATAGAAAACAGAAACAAAAATACTAAAAAGGTGTTTCTCTCCAGTGCTGCTAGGTATCCACTCTGGTTGTTCATGACCCAAGTAGAAAGGCTTTAAATTTAGTAGGCAACTTTTACAATTAAGATTGTGCCAATGCATAAAATTCAGGTCAGACTAACCCAGCTTGTGGAATTAAGAGCGAGTATCAATAAAAATTTACATATTTTATGCAAAAAATAATTTAGCAACGTACTAAGGCCACAAGGAATACTACCTAGTGATTTCTGAAATAGGTACTTTGAAGTTTTTGTCCAGTTCTGTCTTTCCTCTCAATTTGTTTTTCTGTCAGAAAATGTCCCTGAACTGCAGGAAAACACCTTTATGGTAACAACTGCATAGAGTACTGTATCTTAATTTGGGGCAAGCTTGGAAATTCTCAGCAGTTCTGCTGGAATAAAAAGGATCAAGACATTGAGAGCAGGTCATATTCTGCATATACAGGACCAGATTGACGCAGAACTTCCTTTTATGAACACACCATGTATTATTCCTATTTTTCATTTTTAAAAAGGTTTAATATTACGCTGTTGCAATATCAATTTGAGTTTGTGTTACCTTAAAAGACTATGGATTTCTTACTGTTATTGGTATTTTAATTAATTTGAAAGAGAAGTTTTAGAACCATCTTGAACAAGACGTACTATATTAAGGTGACTGCTGGCCATGTTAGGCAGAATATGACAACGTACAAGCTTTTAATTACTAACATTCAACTGGAACTATGGTTTCATATCAAGTGCTATTGCCATCATTTCACGATGCTTTAAAATTTTAATCTAGTTTTAGCTTCTACCACAACTCAGCAAAAAGCGTTTTCCAAACCACATAATACTTAAGTCTGAGAGGATGAAAGAAGACAGAGGAGGAATTCACCTCCAAAAGAGACTCCACCTGTAAGAACAGAAGTGGCACCATGTATTTGTCAAATTTTAACAATTACAAAGGGAAAAAATGGTGTAAAAAGATAAACAATACAGTTAGCTATTTCCAACCCATCTCAGAATATTAGTGACAGTGGAAATGATTACACATTTAAGATGCTACTGCACCAAAGGACAAGTTAATGTTGCCAAGTGTTAGATGAATAGCTAGTTGCCTCCCAGCTACCCCAGCCTTTGTTAGATTACCATTAGTAATAAAGTCCATTCCTGTCATTAGGTGGATTACTGACAGAAAAACATCTACAGCTAGTGATCAGTACAGAAACGCTGTCATGGGAATAAGCTGAAGTTTCAGGGCAAGAACAATTAGAAGATGGGCAGAGGAAGTCTGTTAAATAACAGCTGAATTAGCAGTAAGAGAGAACAACCAAAACCACACTGGGTGTCAGTGATAAGGATATAGATGGGGAGTCTAAGATAATAAGCACAGTAAATCTGACTTTAAACCTGTACTTTGTTTTATGCTAAATCTGTTTCACTTAAGACCAAACTGTGGTGTAAAGAACAAACAGTTCTCCACTACCATCTGTCAAATCTTTGGCCAGCTTCACAAAACTGAGGTTTGGACTGTAAAGCATCTTTCTAAATATCCAGTTAAGAGTCAACCCAAAGGATGCCCAATTCTAGGCATATTTGGATCCAACAGCTTACAAATATTTCATCGAGACATTTAAACACTTACCATTTAGATTCCCGCTTGTAGACACAGCACTGCTTTGTTTTTGGTTGTCATAAGCAGGACCAATGTTACTAAGATCCTAGAGGGAAAAACATTCAATTATAAAGGGAGGCTATATAATCAAACCTGTCTGGCAATGCTCAAAAAACCAGGAAATCCTAGTAGAATGTGAATCAAAACTGACAATCCTAAGAAGCCTGAAATTTACAGGGGTCCAAACCTGGATGCTTCAGAGATCAACAAGTAACATGTGTGAGGCAGGCCAAGTGTAAGGATCGAAGTTGTTAACAGTGAATTGGCAGGGGGCGGGGCGGGGGGGGGGGTTGTTGGAGCGGGAGATGGCAAACAGGAGTGCATGAATGCTATTTTCTCAGCCCCCTGTGGGAATTCAGGCCCACTGTAATCAGATCCTCTCATTCTAGAAGAAAAGACAGAAATCTGAATTTCTGCCCCCAGCACATTAAGTTAACAAATGCTTGATTCATCTACCCTAAGAAAACTCTGGCTAACCTGACTGATTCACATGAGCCTGTTTTGTAGAGTCGCCTGACCACAGATAAGGGGAGCCAAGCAACTGCGAAGAAGGGACCAGGAGTGAACAAAAGTAACCTCTGTGAGGACATGCCCCAAGATCCCTCCACCCCACGTCATCATCCTTTATGCTGTCATTTTTTAAGCACGCGTCCCATGAAGAGGCTTGATTCCTTAATGTGCACGCCCAGAAAGGAAGAGACCTCCTTTTGTCCCTATATCAAATCAGCATATTCCATTCAACCTACATACCACCCCGTGACATCCTGACTCCTACCATTAAAGGCACCCAACCCACACCCTTTGTGAAGGCCGATTTGAGAAATTTTCTCCCATCTCCTTGCTTCGCACCCTGCGATAAAACCCTTTCTGCTACAAAACCGGTGTCAGCGTTTGGCTTATGTGCATCATCGGGCAATGGGTCCTCACAGAGTAACATTTCTATGTGAAACCTTTAACTTTCAATGCTGGCAGATCAAACATTTCAAGGCACAGCTGAAAGATTTGGCCTCCTGAGATGCCAAATGTGACCCATCGGACAAAGAGTGGACATTTTCTTTCTCCTCAATTGTTCACCACAAATTTCTCTTAATAACACATTTTGAAGAGTAAAATTTGAGATGGAAAGAAAATTAGAAATAACTTGGCCCAGCATATTTGTGTTACAAGTGAGGAAATTAAAATTAAAAAAGATAAAAATGATATGCAAAAGGTTGTAATGTTAAGGGGAAGAACCACAACTAAAACACTAGTCTCCTGGTTTAAGGTAGGGGTTTTTCTCCCCACACATGACAATAACTGCTTACTTGGGGCTCACCACATTAGAGGCCTGGAATGGCCTGCAGCAAACAGACAAATGTAAACAAAACCTGATTCTGTCTCCAAATCAAAAGGGGAATATAAAGTACCTGATCCAAAAGTCCAAATTTGGGGTAATCTTCTTCTGGGTCCTTACTCCCGGGATCAGGATGTTCCTTTACTAAGAATACATCTCTTTCTTTACTCTAAAAGGAAGCAGTATTTTAGCGTTACCGGAAATTTTACACTTCAAAGTAGTATCGAATGGATGATCAATGAGCAACTCCAATTCCTAAGTGTAATCTCCCCAAATGATAGTATTGCTTTTCCCTCTGATTAGAAAATACACGACCATCAAAAAATTCAAACAGAGGAACTTGAAGAAATGAGAGCCAAAGTCCTTTGGAATCCTCCCCTATCCCTCCACCTCACAGATACAAGTTAGCACTGTTAACAGCTTGCTGTGGCCTTCTCCCCAGGTACTCTCTTTAATTCTAAGGACAATAATGTTTAGAACAGTGTTGTTTTTGTTTTTAAATCAAAGGGAAAAACAGTCTGCCATGTCAATATAAATTATACTTGCAAAAGCACAGTGGACCAAGGTTCCCCTGTCGTGTATAAAACGACATTGATGTTCACTTCAGACACAACTTGGTGATTGTGCGAAAACTATTAAACTTTACAATCAGTGATACCTCACTGTCCAAGAATTAAAACTAAGTTGTTCTCATTTTCTTAGTCATCACGCTATTTCAGTGAGACTAAAACAGATTTAATACTTACAAAGAACACGGATTTTTGAAACGTCAAGTCTGATCATTTTGGTCTACTCACCATTGTTTTAACAATATTATTTGGCCAGGTCATTTTCCCAGGTCTCTGTCTGGTCGTCATGCACTCCCAGTATTTATCAATAAACGGTATGATATCCTAATTTTTCAAAACAAAATATATTAAGAGTTCTATAGTTGCTTTCAAAGTTATACTCACAAAAATGGAATGAAAACTGCAGCATTTTCAAAGAGCTTGTCAGAATCGAGAGAAAAATCCACGTTTAGTTTTTTCATGATTAAACAAATACATAATTGCATGCAAACAATATACAGATTGTGAGGAATTTCATATAAGTATATACAAGTCTTAGCCTCAGAAGGTTTACAATCCAGTTGGAGGGAAAGATCCACCCCATTCCCTTGGGTGACATTTGGACAATGACTCCCAAGTGATTCTCTCTCCTGAGCTCCTGTTTTACCTGCTTCTAACATCTCTATTTGGTCATCCCAAAGGCACCTCAAACTTCTTGTTACAAAACTAAACTTTGTTTCTCAACTCATAAATCTGCTCTGCAGATCTCTATTCTTGCTCTTAATGCTCAGAATCACCTACCTCCTAGAATCACAAGCTAGAAGCCAAGGGCATCATCCTTGATTCTTCTCCTGTGCACAACCATCACATCTAAACCGACACCAAATGAATTTTAAGATTTCAGAAAATTTCTCACCCATCAGGTCTCTTCTATCCCCACTGCTCTGATTATTATCCTCACCAGTTCTTGCTGACATGACTAAACAGATATCTGAGCTTGACCTTGACATCGACCTTCACCCACTGTCACCATTCTGCCAAAGTCCATCAGAGTTAGAGTCTACCACCAAAACCTTCCACCGCTTAGTTCCATGAAATGACAACCAAATCTTTACCAAAAGGAACTATTTGGAGTGCCTGGCTGGCTCAGTCAGTGGAGTGTGTGGCTCTTGCTCTGAGGTACAAATTCAAGCCCCATGTCAGATGTAGAATTTACTCGAAAAAAAAAAAAAATCTTTAAATAAATAAAAGGAACCAGGGTTGAATCAGGGAAAGTAGAAGGGAAATCTGGAATATTCTGTTGTTCCAGAAAGTAACCATAGGGACATATCAAAAAAGTGTCAGGTGGGGCGCCTGGGTGGCGCAGTCGGTTAAGCGTCCGACTTCAGCCAGGTCACGATCTCGCGGTCCATGAGTTCGAGCCCCGCGTCGGGCTCTGGGCTGATGGCTCAGAGCCTGGAGCCTGTTTCCGATTCTGTGTCTCCCTCTCTCTCTGCCCCTCCCCGTTCATGCTCTGTCTCTCTCTGTCCCAAAAATAAATAAAAACGTTGAAAAAAAAAAAAACAGTGTCAGGCATCAGACTCAATGGGGATACACTGATCAAATCTGAGCACCAGAAATCAGAAATCCACAAATTGGGGCACCTGGGTAGATCATTTGGTTAAGCCTCCAACTCTTGAGTTCGACTCAGGTCATGATCTCACAGTTGGTGACATCAAGCCCTGCGTCAGGCTCTGCACTGAGGGTGCAGCCTGCTTGGCACTCTCTCTCTCCTTTTTCTCTGCCTCTCCACCTCTCTCTCTCTCTTTCTCACTCTCTCTCCCTCCCCCTGCCTCCCCACTCTCTCTCAAAAATAAACAAACTTAAAAAAAATAATCCACAAATCTGCAGGAATACTTAAAAAAAAAAAAAAAAAGATGGACAGAAAGGAAAACTCTCTTAACAGAAGAATTGCAAGTAACAAATGTATTCTTTTTCACAATGACCACTCTATTAACTGATTCAGGCTAGGATAATCAGGCTAGTTGCTAAAACCATTGCTTGAAGGGGTCCCAATGAGACATTTACACAATCTCAACACATCACCACACAGACTGCTTAATAATTACAAAGACAAAAGGTTCCTTTACAATGGAGAAATCTGATAGATACCTCCTCTTTACCCAAGTAATCAAATTTAAGGTCATTAATAAAACAAACCAGTATTTTATGCCTCCTGATGTGATACAAGGAAAAAATACACTATACATACATTATCTACATAATATTCTTGCCAAAAATGTTTAACCTGAACTCTATCATGGGGAAACAATCAGATAAACGCAAACAGAAGAATCACGCCAAACAACTGTCTGGGCTCCCCAAAATTTTAAACGTCATAGCAGACTGCGGTGCCTGGCTGAGTCAGTTGGAGAAACACACAACTCTTGATCTCGGGGCCATGAGCCCCACATTGGGTGTAGAGATTACTTTTTTTTTTTGGGGGGGAGTTTATTTATTTTTGAGAGACAGAGAGACAGGACGAGCAGAGGAGGGGCAAAGAGAGAGGGAGACACAGAATCTGACACAGGTTCCAGGCTCTGAGCTGCCATACAGAGCCCAATGTGGGGCTCGAACTCATGGACCGTGAGATCATGACCTGAGCTGAAGTTGGATGCTTAACCGACTGAGCCACCCAGGCATCCCTGGGTGTAGAGATTACTTAAATAAATAAACTTTATAAAGAAATAAACTTTATAGAGAAATAAGTAAATAAATGTATGTCACAGCAGACCAAAAAAACAAAGTAAAATAAATTCAGGAACCATTTTAGATTAAAGACAAAAAAGACATTACAGGGCACCTGGCTGGCTTGGTTGGTAGAGCATGCAACTCTTGATCTCAGGGTTGTGAGTTCCAGCCCCATGTTGGGCATGGAACCTACTTAAAAAAAAAAGAGCAAGAGAGACATTACAACTAAATGTAATATGCAATCTTTGCCTGGATCCTGGATAGAGAAAAAAAGCTATGGAGGATATTAAAATGATAATTAACAATGAGAAAATATAATTATATACTTTATATAAAAAATAAAAACTATATATTAGATAGTAGTATTACATCAACATTAAGTTTTCTGAGTATGATCACTGTACTATGGTTATGGGAAAATACTGGGTATAGTATTCAGTTTAGTCTCATATAACTTAGGGAGATAAAGCAAATGCAGTAAAATATTAATAACTGGCAAATCTAGGAAAATAACTAACAGATGGTTCACTGTACTATCTGAATTTTTCAATGTTTGAAATTTCAAAATAAGAATTTGGGAGGAATAAAAAAACCAGAAAAAATGCAAATCTAATCATAACACATCTCTACTGCAGGAATAAAAAGGAGGTGAGAGGGCTGTCTGACTACTCCAGCCTGCAGGATTAAGTCCTAACTTCTATTCAGTAGAAAAGCCCTTACAGGTCTGATCCCAACTATATTGGTCTCACCATATACCCTATGCCAGTGTCTTTCAAACTGTAGATTGCAATCTATTAGTAGGTTATAAAATCAATTCTGTAAGTCAAAACTAGCACTGACTAGAACAGAAAATAACAATGCAGAGGAAAAAGAGTGGAGGGTAAGCACTGTTCAGTGAAAAAAAATTTTTTTTCAAGTTTATTTTGAGAAAGAGTATGTGTGCACACACATAACAAGGGAGGGACAGTGAGAGGGAGAGAGAGAATCCCAAGCAGGCTCTGTGCCGTCAATCTCACAGACCACCTCACAGACTGTGAGATCATGACCTGAGTGGAGATCGAGAATCAGATGCATAACCAACTGAGCCACCTAGGCGCCCATGTTTGGTGAAATTTTTATTTATTTTTCAAGATTTTATCTTTTATATTTTTTGAATTTTTAAAAATATTTGTTATTTATCTTTGAAAGAGAGAGCGTGAATGGGGGAGGGACAGAGAGAAAGAGAGGGAGAGAGAATCATAAGCAGAGAGAATCCACACTGTCAGCACAGAGCCTGACGTGGGGCTCGATCTCTCAAACCATGACATCATGACCTGAGCAGAAATCAAGAGTTGGATGCTTAACTGAGCCACCAGGGACCCTTAAAGATTTTATTTTTAAGCAATCTCTACCTAGGCCCAACATGAGACTCGAACTCAAGATGCTCTACTGACTGAGCCAGCCAGGTGCCCCTTGTTTCAGCTTAAATGAAAGTGGGCAGGTATGAATGTATAGTAGGCATAATGTAAACCCCATCGTTCTAAAATTTACTTAATTTTCATATTTTCTTACCGTGAATCACAGTAGGAAAGACTCATGGGTGGGCTAGTCGTCTAATTTTGAGTCCTGACTTCAGTTGTGTGGTTTTGCAGTTTAATAATAAAGGATAATTCGTTTAAATAAAAGGCATGTATAAACCTACCCCCTTCCCTCTGACAAAATCTATAATAATCGTCTATAAAAATAGTTAAACTGGGCTGAGAAGGTTCAGCTCGAGATCTGATTTTTTTTCCTGGTTAAGTTTATTTTTGAGTAATCTTTATGCACAATGTGGGGCTCGAACTCAAGACCCTGAGATCAAGAGTCACATGCTGTACTGACTGAGCCAGCCAGGCACCCCCTCAAGATTTTTTTTTTTTAAGTTTGAGAGAGACAGAGATAGCGCCAATAGGGGAGGGGCAGACAGAGAGGGAGAGAGAGAGAATCCGAACCAGGCTGTCAGCGCAGAGCCCGACATGGGGCCAAAGTCACAAAACCGTAAGATCATGACCTGAGCTGAAACCAAGAGTCAGACACTTAACCAACTGAGCCACGCAGGTGCCTCAAGATCTGATTATTAATTGGGGGATAGACAGTTGTTTGCTTCTATAAAGCCAACCAAAACTATTTAAGGATTCCCCCAACTAATAATTTAGCCAAATGACATAATGTGCACATATTAGAAGTTAGTAAATCACATGAAATCAGTAACAACCACTGAATCTACAGTCATATATTCATAAAAATTGGGGGCAAAGTACTCATTGTTAAAGAGTATATTTAGATGTTCTACCTGATTCTTTGGCATAATTGCAATTACATTAATCTCTTCTCTACCTTATCTTTGGAGAACATGGTTTTTGGATGTTCATCTTGTGTTCGAGACTGCCAAGTTAGGTTGGCCAAAGCACTAAGGCACATTTCTTTCAAGTCTGTTAAAAATAAAAAGGAAGAAAAAATGATCTATAGTATTATAGTCATGTTACCTAAAGGATATTCAACTAGGTGATCCACAAGTTAACAATTATAGCAGCAAAAAAATAAGAGTCATGATTTTACCTGAAGTGGACCATAGCCATTATTTGGAGCTAAACTCCAATGTTACATAACTTTTACCGGCTACTAGGCAGGAGTTCCCTGATCCTGCTAAGCCCAAATCTCTTTTCTTTTGCAGCTACCCAGAAGACAATTTTGCGGCACTCGTGAGTTTGTTCTTACTTGCTTGCTTCCGGAGGAAATAGGTATTCCCGCTATGATGGCACACGTTGCAATGAAAACTGTAGTTGGTCATGAAAGGCAGACAGGATCTGCAGAACAGCCAGATTAAAAAATCAGTGAACTTCTAAGTACACACTTCTTTGTAGAAGTAAATCAACTGAATCGACAGGGATCCCTTCCCTGCAGTGAAAATAATAATGTTAATATATTAATGTATGATTAAAACTTACAAAGGTCATCAAAACCAAAACAGGGCTTATATTTTCACAAATACCTGGATTTTTCTGTTAAAACATTTAATAAGATATTATCTATCATAGTAAATAATTCAGCACCAGGAAGATTATCACTGGTGCCTTGTCCACGCTAGTTTATTATAGTATTTAAGCACCTAAAAAGAGCATGCCAGGCCAGTTGTGGAAGACAAAGTAGTCTCCTTAAATATAGTAACATGCAAATATTTGTATGTAAATTATATTTAAATATATACAACTCTAATTTACACACAGACATTTATACACTTAAATACTTAAATATCTCTTTAAAAGGCCAATAATACTGCTGGAAAGGGCAGACAGAAGATATGACAAGATTAATTAAAAATGTAAATAATTATTCAAGAAGACAACATGTAAGTCACAAAACATTACTTGTCTCAGTACCAAAGGAATCCTACAGGTGATAATTACTCCAGAGGAGTTTTAAGGATCCAAGTAGTAACTTCAGATTTAAGAGTTAGAAACATTTTGGAGAACGTAAGTTATGAACTAGATTTGGGAAGATGAGTTGGTTTTCTTTTGTCTAAGTGAACTATATACAGAGATGAGAAAGGCCAACAAGGGGGCAGAGGAGCAAACTGCTGTAGATGAGTTTGTCCCAGAGAGGGGATTTGGAAGAATAAAAGAAACAAAGAAAAAAAAAATAAAGAAAAATAAAAAAGGCTTGAAAGGCAGGAAGTGCAAGGAGCCAGGTAGAGTTGGATTTTTTCTGTGGGTAATGGGAACTCCTTGAAGGGGAAGTGACATGGTTAAAATTTTAAGTGACAGGTTGGGTCTGAAGGAAGAGATGAGAAAAAGCAAATGTAGGGGCACTTGGGTAGCTCAGTCAGTTAAGCATTAGACTCTTGACTTTGACTCATGTCATGATCTTACAGTTTGTGAGTTTGAGCCCCAAGTTGGGCTCTGCACTGACAGAGCACTTAACAGAATGAGCCACCCAGGCACCCCTACGTAAGACACTTTTGTAGCAGTTCCAGCAGAAGGCAAAGAAGGCCTCACTTAGGGTGAAAGAATAAAAACGGAAAGGACAAGCCCATATACAAGAGAAAAAAATTGGTAAAGCTTGGTGACTGATTAGATATGGAAGATGGGGCAGGGGAAAGGAAGTGAAAGGAGTTCTAACTATTAAGACTGCTTGTATCACAAAGATATCTCCTCAGAAGTGAGTTTGGGGGCAAGTGAAAACTTGTCTGTATTGTATAAGGGGGACTTACTCTTTTTTTTGTTTTTAATATTTATTTTTGAGAGAGAGAGCAAGAGAGAGCCAGCGCGCGGGAGGTGGGGAGGAGGGAGGGGCAGAGAGAGGGAGACACCGGGAAATCGCAGGCTCCAGGCTGGGAAATCGCAGGCTCCAGGCTCTGAGCTGTCGGTACAGAGTTCCACGCTGGGCCTGAACTCACAGAACCAGGAGACCATGACCTGAGCTGACGTCAGGTGCTTAACTCGCTGAGCCACCCAGGTGCCCCAGGAGACCTTAGTCTTAAAAAGGAGAAAGTAATAGAAAAATACAAGACTGGTTTAGGTTGTAAGAGAAGAAATCAAAATAAAAGCAGATTTATCTGGACTCAACTGAAACTTGCTTTAAGTATCCTCGAAGAGAAGGTTCCCAAATGTGTGTCTATTGTCACCACTCAAGAAATTAAGAAACATTCTTGTGAATGTTAAGACTGAATTCCCTTGCCTTTACCTTGCTCTTGAACCCTTTCTGTTCAACAGCCCACCATGATAAAATCACCTACAGAAAGTAAAGCTTCAAACTAGAGACATGTAGAAGTATAGTTATTAATTCAAATATAATCAGGTATTCACAGCAGCCTTTTTCCTACCCTGACTAGCTCCCTTCCTCCATCTCAGCTGTGAAAGACAATCCGTCTCACCTAGTTGGGCTTTAGGTGTAACTTCTCAAATTCAGGTACAAACTGGTTTCTACCAAAACTCTTGAACTGTGGTTTGCTTCTTCCCTAGATCACCCCAAGTTAGCTCTCTGGTAAATTTCCTTTCCTAGGCTCTGTATATCCAAATAAATTCTCTTTGGCCAAAGCGGCCAGATTTTAGTTGGGTCTTATCTAAGTGACCAGCTTTGCTTATCTTGTATACTTTCCCTATAGATCCTTCTACCAAGATCAATTCTTTCTTCCAGATCCTTCAGTATTTTTTTTTTTAAATACCGTATCCTAGATCACTAATCACATGTTAATTAGAACATTAGCATTTCTAAAGTCCCCTACAACTTTTTAATTAGAAAGCACACAATAAATTATAAAGGAAGGTGTTTCCTCAACAACCCACCCAAGAAGGAAGAATTTCAAAATAGTGCAGCCTTATTTTGAGGCAGTCTTATCTGAATTTACTTGCACAGTAAGAACCATAAAAAACACCAAAGAGAGCCAGCAGTACAATGATTTCCATAGACAGTACGTCAATATCAAGCACTTGCTACTGTTGGCTAATTCCCTGCAATAAAGCAAAAATTCTTTTACTTTCAATCAATCATAAAGTGATTTTGATTTATTAGAAGAGGTAAAAGATAGGAAATATGTTTTGCTGAGAAGTGAACACAGAATACTTAAAGGGAGTGAGTTTGAAGCCAAAGAGAAAAAAGGATCGCTCAAGCATGAAGAGTCACTGGTTATCTCAAATTTTTGACAACAGGCTTTGTCCACCATATACACCAACCCTCTCCCCAAAATCTGTAACACCAAATACAACATCTAAATGCTACTGTCCCATAACTGTTTATATAATGCTTCGTAATTGCATGGTTTTGTCTCCTAACCAGGTTGTAAGCTCAAAGCAGGGAGAATACCTATCATTGTACCTATTAGGGCTCGACCCTCAATAGATAGAAAACAGTTCAGATTATTAAAACAATTCTTGATTCAAATCCTACTACTCACTGAAGGTGAGGTTAGAAGACATAGGAAATAATATGCTTTTATATTTGCCTACAAATTATTATTCAACTGTTGAACATACTGAGATTTATTTTAAAAAGCGATTTTAATTTTTTTTAATTTTTTTAACGTTTATTTATTTTTGAGACAGAGAGAGACAGAGCATGAACGGGGGAGGGTCAGAGAGAGAGGGAGACACAGAATCCGAAACAGGCTCCAGGCTCTGAGCTGTCAGAACAGAGCCTGATGTGGGGCTCGAACTCACTGACCGTGAGATCATGACCTGAGCCGAAGTCGGACGCTCAACCGACTGAGCCACCCAGGCGCCCCTAAAAAGCGATTTTTTTAAACATTTTTTTTAATGTTTATTTTTGAAAAAGAGACAGAGCATGAGCGGGGGAGGGGCACAGAGAGAAAGAGACACACACACATAGAATCCGAAGCAGGCTCCAGGCTCTGAGCTGTCAGCAAAGGGCCCAACGCAGGGCTCAAACTCACAGACCGCGAGATCGTGACCTGAGCCGAAGTCGGACATTCAACTGACTAAGCCACACAGGTGCCCCTTAAAAAGCGATTCTTAACAAAGATTACAAAAAATACTCACGAGGTATCTATGCCAAAGGTGTCCGCTGTGAACCATTTTGTACATATGCCACACTGCAGCTCTACCTCTCCTAACTGTCGGCCATTCTCTTCATCCACGGAGCCCGCCTGAGTATCCATCACCTCTGAAGTGTCCCCAGCACCTTCCTGTGTCCACACAACAATTAGAGAATCAGGTCAGTTGACCCTATTGTATTTAACTCACTTAAAAACTTAAAACAAACAAACAAAAAACAGAACCTATTTTGCCTTGCATACATCCAAAAAGAAATACTTACTAGTGTATCTTTTCCATTAGAAGATTCAGTCTCCAAACCACCACCTACATCAACTGAATTTGCATCCCTACAAGATAGTGAAAGTACTCAAGTGAGAATCTTCAAGGGAAACAAACCTCAAAACGCCTATGCCTAAGGATAATGATCAAAGTACAGGTGAACTTCACACTCCTACAGCTTTTTCAGCTAAGCCTATTCTCTCAGCCTGGGTGCCCAGGGTTAGGAAGAATATGACCAAGACAGACGCAGGCCCATAGGGCAGAGGGAAGCCTAATCTGTCCTTACTGACAAATCTACAGGAGATGGAATTAGTCCTGGGGGAGGTTCGCCTAGATGCAGCTCTCCCACTCTTGTTTTCAGAGGAACCGTTACTTCTTCCAGTCCGGCAATGCAAAGTGGTTTCTCCTCTGGGATATCTGAGGAGTTCCTGCTATAAGAGTGAGCTACCAGACCTCTCAGGAGCCTGAGAGAGAACAAGAACCTTGACTCTCAGGACCCGCGAAAGGTACGGAAAGGGGCGTAGTTACAGACACAGTTCAGAGGGGAGGGAGAAGGGGACGGGCCAAGCGGCGGGCGGGACTACAGTCCTGGAAGGCGGGGGGGTGCGGAGGGCGAGCCGTTGGCTGCAGGGCCTAGGTTCGGAGGGTGCGGCAGGAGAGTTCCAGGGAGCCGCGGGACTCCAGGAGGGGTGGGCCTCCCTCCCAGTGTCCCCCTCAGGCTGCAGGACATCTTACCCACTTTCTGCCTCTCCAGAACCGGGTTCTGCTGCTGGAGCAACAGATGTTCCCTCTCCAGCCGGGGCAGTTGCCACCGCTACCACCGGTTTTGTCTCCCCTTCTTCTGCCACTGTTGCATTTGCTGCCGCTGCTGGGCCGGGTCCTGCATCCACCCCAGGTCCCGGTCCGGTTCCCGCCGCCGCCATCACTGCCGCCTCCCAGAGTTCTCGCGAGAATACGCTCTCCGTCTCGCGTGAGTTGCTGACTGGCTTTGTAATCTTCAAACAGTAAACGCGTTTGGTGGGCCCACCGCTTGCCTTGACGAATGGGCCCTCCAGGCCCACTTTAAGGTCGGGCAGGCGGAGGCGGGCAGGGTCCTGGGATTTGGAGTGGTAGCCACAGAGCTAGGAGAAGGCGGACCTACTAGTTTGATTTCCTCCAGGGCTCACTTCGTTTTCCGGGCTGGATGTTGTGATTTTCGTGGCCGACACTGGAAATCAGCGCTGATGAGGCGCCTTGAGAGCGCTGGGTGCCTACGGACTCTGAAGGCTGTGGTGTGCATTGCAAACGTTCCTCACCATTAAATGTAGGAAATGTCTTCTACAAACACTAGCACTCACTGCCCTCCCGCCCCAGAAGCAGTTCGTTACTGCCGTGGTGATCTGCCACTTTGAGCACGTTTTCAAGTGGCTACTTAGCCTAGAAAGTAGGAGTCCAGAGTCCCAGCTACATAGGTGAGGACCGGAGAGGGGATGTTCCATCCAGGCGGAAGAGGTAAGCAGCAATGTGTGTTCTAGAAGCTGCAAGCCACTTAATATTTTAAGAGGAGGAAAATGAAGCCCGAGTTAGGAAGCCAGGTGCTGGAGGACTTTCCAGTTGAGAGAAGATTGTCCTTAGAGGAAGGAACAGGTAGCGACCAAAGGTAAGAGAGGAATCAACCTCAATATTGGTAGGTGAAGTAACTGGAGTAGACTTATTCAGAGTCTTCAAACTCAAGAATATAAACCTCTAGAAGTATTCAGGCCAGGAGAGTTTTCAGGAAATCAGTGTGTACATCCTAATTTTTAGAGTCGCCCGAGAACACACTTTTCTCCCACTCTACAAAAAAAAAAGGCATACCTCTCTCCAATCGTGAATCAAATCTTACTATGATGTCTTGCCCAAGGGTGTACAAACCTATGGGACACCAGACACAAGAACAATTGGAAATATGTAAGTATTTGGATTTCCCAGTTGGTTCCCAATTATTTGTTTTCAACAAAATTGAAGGGGATCCTAATTGAGTTACCAGTTGATAGATTATTTTAAAAACTATTATTATTTTTTAAATGTTTATATATTTAGTTTTGAGAGAGAGAGAGAGCACAAGCGGGGGAGGGACAGAGAAAGAGAGGGAGACACAGAATCTGAAGGAGGCTACAGGCTCCGAGCTGACAGTCCATCGCAGGTCTTGAACCCATGAACCGGGAGATCATGACCTGAGCCCAAGTCGGATGCTCAACTGGCTGAGCTACCCAGGTGCCCGGAAAAGTTGATAGATTATTTTTAAATTTTAAATAATTATTTTAAAAGTGGTGGGTGAAATTTTAAGAAGAAACAGAATACTTTGCACAGACTCAAAGTATCTCCTCCAAAATACTTACTCTAGTATTAAATGTTTTAACATACAGCTACAAAATCTTTGATACTGCTTCCTCTGAGGTAGAGCTTGAATCCCACCTCTTATTGAGTGTGTGGGCTGGATTTAGATACTTGTTTCTGAACAATAGAATATGGAAAAGGAAAATGGTAAGTTTTACAGTAGAGAAACTGGCAGATACCACCTTAACCAAGTGGTCAAGGTTAACACCACCAGTAATAAATCAGGTTGATATCATTTGCCCCTTTGATACGATGCAATGAGAAGGACTTCATCTCTGTGGAATTCTTCCCCCAAATCTAGAGCCCCAGTCTAATCAAGAGAAAACAGCCAAATCCAAGTTGAGACATTCTAGAAAATATCTAACCAGTACACCTCAAAACTTTTCACATCATGAAAGACATGAGAAACTCTGGAGGAGACGAGGAGATGACAACTAAATGCAACGTATCCTGGATTGAATCTTGGAAGAGGAAAGGGACATTAGAGGGAAAAAATGGTGAAATTAATAATGTCTGTAGTTCATAGTATTACAGCAATGTTAATTTCTTAGTTCTGATCAATGTACCATGCTTCACGATGTCAACATTAGGGGAAGAGCTGGGTTAAGGCTATGTTCGGGAACTCTTTGCACTATCTTTGTGACGCTTCTGTAAATCTAAAAGTAATTGAAAATCTAAATTAAAAAACTGGTGGTAGATTACAATGTGATTTGGCATAGAACTTCGAAGGAGTTCAAATAATTGAGTTCCGGGGCGCCTGAGTGGCTTAGGCAGTTGAGCGTCTGACTCTTGATTTTGGCTTAGGTCATGGTCCCAGGGTTGTGGGATCAAGCGCCTCCTTGAGCTCCTCACTGAGCGTGGAGACTGCTTAGGTTTCTCTCTCTCCCTCTCTCGTCCCCTCCCCTGCTTGTGTGTGTGTGCACATGCATGCTCCTTCTCTCTCTCTCTCAAAATAAACATTAAAAAAAAAGTTGCACAGTCCACAGACTGAGCCAGCTGGCACCCCAGAAATTTTTTTTTTAGTTTTATTTAACAATGCTAATGTTTGCAATCTGTCTGAAACCCCCTGTGGGTAATTAAATTTACAATGATAAATTCATTCATGCAAACAAAATTTTGAAGACCACTAATTTAGAACAATGTCTTTCAAATGTTTGGCCACAACTCCCGCAAGAAACACATTTTGCAATGTGACCTGGTATACACGTTATATTAGTTACAATTAGGAGATTTATGAAACAATCTGCATTTGTATTATGTCTTTTTTTTTTTTTTTTTTAATGCCAGTAGTGACACTCTAAATTGATTGGACAACCTCTGATACAGAATTGTTTTCAAAGAGCTGTGATCTGGGGGTTGTGTTCTGGGCAGCAACTTCATTTTATTTTATTAAAAAAATTTTTTTTAAGTTTTTATTTCTTTTTGACAGAGAGACAGCGTGAGCAGGGGAGGGCCAGAGAGATGGAGACACAGAATCCGTAGCAGGCCCTAGGCTCTGAGCTGTAGCACAGAGCCCGACGTGGGGCTTGAACTCACAAGCCATGAGATCATGACCTGAGCTGAGGTCAGATGCTTAACCGACTGAGCCACCCAGGCGCCCCTTAAAAAAAATTTTTTTTTTTAATTTTAGAGAGAGCATGAGCAGGGGAGAGGCAGATGGAGAGAGAGAATCTTAAACAGGCTCCCTGCTCAGCAGAGAGCCTGATGGAGGGCTCGATCTCATGACCTTAGCCGAAATCAAGAGTTGGATGCTCCATCAACTGAGCCACCCAGGCACCCCATCAGCTACATTTTAAATGAAGGCCATGAATGATTCATTTTAAATGAAAGTGATGAGTGATTCCAGTTTCTTGGAATCATTTAGCAGAACCCACATTATAGTGGATTGAAAAGGGAGTGGAAGGATAGAAGCAGAAATAGCTGTGTAGACAGATCTTTCCAGTTTTTTGAGGCTCACTCTTTCTTTCTTTCTTTCTTTCTTTCTTTCTTTCTTTCTTTCTTTCTTTCTTTCTTTCTTTCTTTCTTTCTCTTTCTCGTTTATTTTGAGAGCGAGCTGGAGAGGGACAGAAAGAGAGGGAGAATCCCAAGCAGCCTCCAAGCTGTCAGTCAGTACAGAGTCCGACACGGGGCTTGATCTCATGACCTCGAGATCATGACCTGAGCCGAGATCAAGAGTCAGGAGCTTAACTGACAGCCACCCAGACATCCAGAGGCATTTTATTTCTGCAAAGAAAAAACTGAGTCAATGTGGCAAAATGTTGACATTTGTTAAATCCTTGTTTGTTACCTGGTTCTTTACTCTGTTTTCAGTGTGTTTGAAATAGTTCCTAAACAAAGGTTTGGTTCTGAAGGAGCAATTAGATGATAGCTGGAGGGGAATGCAGGGTTGGGAGAGAGGCTCATGACACACTTTTATTCATCAGTATGGAGCCAGAGGTTGAAAATGCAGGAGAGGTGGTAGTTGATGAACAGCTTTCTAAAGAAACTGGGTCAGGGCACCTGGGTGGCTCAGTTGGTTAAGCATCTGACTCCTGATTTTGGCTGAGGTCATTATCTCACAGTCTGTGAGTTCGAGCCCTGTGTTGGGCTCTGTGCTGACAGTACGGAGCCTGCTTGGGATTCTCTGTCTCCCTCTCTCAGCCCCTCGCCCCATGCATGCGCACTCACTGTGTCTCAAAATAAATAAACCTAAAAAAAATTATTATTTTTTAACGTTTATTTACTTTTGAGACAGAGACAGAGCATGAACAGGGGAGGGTCAGAGAGAGAGGGAGACACAGAATCTGAAACAGGCTCCAGGCTCTGAGCGGTCAGCACAGAGCCCGACGCAGGGCTCGAACTCATGGACCGTGAGATCATGACCTGAGCCGAAGTCGGATGCTTAACCGACCGAGCCACCCAGGCGCCCCATAGTATTATTTTAATGAACCGGGTCAAGGAGCTGAGTCAACTGGCAGAGATGAAGTTCGGCTTGATGACAAGGAGAGAATCCATTCATCTGAAACAGGAAGAAATCGGGAGGATGGAATAAGGATGTGGTTTGTAATTAGGAACAGGAGACTATGAGAAAATATTGGTGGCTGATAGCGAGGGCTTCACTGAGCTCTGAGCCTGCATATTGATAGTGCCTACAATTTATATCTTCCAGTTCCTGCAACACCACAATGCTATATAACAGCGAAGATGATTTGAAACAATCATCTGAGTTTTCAGTTTTGCCAGGCAGGTAAAAGTAAGGGCCAGGATAAAAGGCAGCCAAAGATGATAGCAAGAAAGCAGTTCAGGTGATTAACCATGGCATCTGAGGAAGCAGAAAGACAGGGAAACGGGGGAATTCAGCGTCCAGAAGTCTGGATGAAAAGGCAGGAACTAGAATGGGGAGAGGTCAAAGTAAGAATATTTGAGTTCAGGATTTTCGGAGAATTCCACAGCCAGCTCACCTGTGGGTAAAAGTGGGTGAGGCTAAGGTGGAACCAGACCTAATTTCTAGAATTGGGAAGCAAGGCATCGCACACACTGGACAGCTGCTCAAGATGAAGGTTAATAAAATCATTCATAGCACCAGCTTACAAGTTTAGGCTGGATAAAAACAGGAGAAGCACATTTTGGGAAGGTTTCCCGGTCAGCAGCGGGGGAACTCACTCAGCTTGTCAGAAAGCGGACTATCCAGCTGGAGTGTCGCTTATTCGCCTGGCCCTGGTGAAAATATGGAGCACATTCTCTCATCCTCAAATACAGTATTCAGAATGTTCACAATTGTTATTCTTGAGCAGCGGGTTTATAAAGACTGCCTCTTACTCTCTTCTCTGTATTTTCCAAGTGTTTGACAGTGTGCCAAGAGTTGCTCAGAAGTAAATAAAGTCTTCAAAAAGAAAACTTGTCTCCTTCCACACTTTTCTCCAATAGGTCTCAGATTTGTCCCTTCTCCAACCTATTTGTCCCTCCAACCTATTGTGGTTTTGTTTTGTTTTGTTTGAGAGAGAGAGAGAGAGAGCAAGCAGGGGAGAGGCAAAGAGAGAATCCCAAGCCAGCTCTGCACTGTCAGTGCAGAGCCCGATGCAATGCGGGGCTCAAACTCCTTGAGCGAAAGTCAAGAGTCTGACACTTAACCAACTGAGCCAGTCAGGTGCCCCCAGCCATTTTTTTTTCACCTCACTAGGTTTACCACACCTGAATCTTCCTGATTCGGGCTTTCCTACTCCAATTCAGCCTGGCCAATGATCTGATACCTCTGCAGCACTTCATCTTTGTTTAGGGAACTACTTACTGCCTTTCAGAGAAAACTTAGAGTCCAAGAGTGCCCAGCAAATGACCCCAATTCCTGTGGGAACCCACCATTCTCAGCATACTCCACCCCATCTTCCAATCTCTAGGTTTGGTTCTGCTTCCCTCCATCCCGATTGTCCCTGGCCCCCCGCGTCCATTACATCAAGACACATGCCTAAGTTACTTCCCCTGGAAACCTTGCTTCCCGCAGTCTTTATGTGAATGTATGTGATTCACTAGGCCTCAGTTGCAAATTAGAACATTTTTATTGTAGACCCAGTGTTCATAATCCTGTTTGGCTCCTCTGTATGGGGACCAACACAGGGGATCATTTCGTTTGTAACACACCATGATGTCTTATGAATAATTGACTTTAAAATGTTTAAAAGCAGTCAGCACCCCACTCTGCATTCAGTTCACTTTCGTTTCCTTTTTCTTTTTTTAAAGATTTTATTTTTTTAAGTTTATTTTTTTTGAGAGAGAAGGAGCACGAGTGGGGGAGGGGCAGAGAGAACGGGAGAGAGAGAATCCCAAGCAGGACTGTCAGCGCAGAGCCTGACATCGGGCTCAGAGCCTCACACGAACTGTGAGATCATGACCTGAGCTGAAAGTAAGAGATGCTTAACCGACTGAGCTACCCAGGCGCCCCTAAAGATTTTAAAGTAGTCTCTGCACCCAACCTGGGGCTCAAACCCACAATCCCAAGATCAAGAGTCACATGCTCCAATGACTGAGCCAGCCAGGCACCCCATTGTCTCTCATTTCTTTGCTTGAGCTGTTCTCTCCAGTTCGAGTGGCAAATGTTAAAAATCAAGTTTCAAAAGAGTATTGTTTCATCCCATAGGGTTTTAATATTTTGGATGAAGTTAATAGCGCACCTGGCTGGCTCAGGTGGTAGTGCATGCGACTCTTGATCTCAGCGTTATAAGTTTGAGTCTTGCGTTGGGTGTGGAGTTTACTTAAAAATAAATCTTTAAAAAAAATTAAGCAGGGCCCCCCGGGTGGCTCAGTTGGTTATGTTTCTGGCTCTTGATTTCGGCTCAGGTCATGATCTCACAGTTGGTGAGTTCTAACCCCACCTAGGGGCTCTGCGCTGACAGTGCAGAGCCTGCTTGGGATTCTTTGTCTTCCTCTCTGTCTGCCCCTCCCCTGCTCTCACGCGTGCCCTCTCTGTCTCCAAAATAAATAAGTAAACATTTTTTTTTTTAATTTAAGAAGCAATTATTTTGACTAATGGATCTTCTGGATTTGAGAATAAAAGAGTGTAAAGAAAAAACAGTATTGGGGTGCTCTCTCAGTCGGTAGAGGAAGCGATTCTTGGAGTTTTGAGTTGGAGCCCCACGTTGGATGTAGAGATTACTTAAATAAGTAAACTTCAAAAGAGAAAAAACAGTATTATGTTGTGATTCTACTTTTGTATATTTTTAGTATACACAAAGAAATCTGGAGTTATAGCTTATATCAGTGGTTATGTCTGAGGGAATGGAGGTGATTACAAAGACTTTCTGTAATGTACTTCTCTAGTACCTTAGATTTTTCTATGAACTAGATTTGTAATCTGAAAAAGGTGGACACATGTTCAAGAACTGTACACACAGGTAAACTAAACCACACAAAGTAATTTCCCCAGGATAAGTGTTGAAGTGAACTAACCTACTTCTATCATCTTTCAAGCAGAAAAAACGATGCTCCCTCTCCTTAAGGAACGGATCATTTTCTTCTCATTTAAAGACAAAACGAAGACATGGATGAGCTGGCTTCTAATTGTTTTGAATTACTCCTCGCTCCTGAAACGCACCCAAGCTGTGTCCATTTTGTCTGTCACCAAGCAGCCCCACTAACTTCTTGCATGAGTGTTTTCTTGCTGTTTTCTCAGAGATGAATGAAGCTTTCCAGAAAGTTCTACAACTTAAAAACCCAGTTCCAGACTTTCCTCCTCCCAGGAGTCTGCTTTAGCAAAATAAATGTGTTAGGCAGTACTTCGCACATGCTGAAAGTCTGATGGGGGGGAGGGGGGGGAGGGAGGTCTGAGATTCTTGCATTTCTAACAAGCTCCCAGGCCGGTGGCAGGAATGCTGGCCTGAGGATCATAAGTATTTCTGACCCTATTTCATCTCCCGACTAGCTTCTCTAACGTGATCCCTTTCAACAGGGCTTTGTATACAGCTGGTAATAACTAACTATGCTTAGCTATTAGCTAACATAGCAGAGTAATTCCACATAGTAATGAATTTCCCATCTACCCCGTCTCCCTTCCCACATAGTGCTTAACCCTGGCTATACTTTAAAATCACCTGAGGAACTTTACCAAAAAAAAGGCAAGGACCCTTGGCCAATACAATTTGACCTTGTGAACGGGGGATCCAGGCATTGATAGCTTTATTAATTTTTCAAAATTTTCTTAAAGTTTATTTATTTATTTTGAGAGAGAGAGAGAGCACAAGCAGGGTAGAGGCAGAGAGAAGGAGAGACAGAATCCCAACCAGACTCCGCGTCATCAGCGCAGAGCCTGATGGGCTCAGAACTCAGAAACTGTGAGATCATTACCTGAGTGGAGATCAAGAGTCTGGATGCTTGGCCGACTGCGCCACCCAGGCACCCCTAGGCATTGATAGCTTTAAAAAAGCTTCCTGTGTGGTTCTAAGATGCAACAAGCGTTGCTCTGTGCTTGTCACTGAAGGGGAGATAGGGCAAGGTGAAAGAGAAATAGTCTGTCATCTCCATTCCTTACAGGTACAGAAAGAACTCAGAACTAAGATACTTGGGATACATACTTCTACCCCCATGTAGATTACCTACGAGATGAGAAAGGGATGCACCATGACTGTGGGGTAAGTCTAGACAGACCAGGACTGAGCCTTGCAGAGATTTGGGTGCCCTGGTGCAGCGCACGCAAGATGGGATGACTCCCATATCCTCTAACCTGGCCCAGAAATAGGAGAAGGGGCTGCTGGAGCTGCAGGGCCAAGGCTTCAATTCCCCACGTGGGGCCATAACTGAACATCCGATGGGGTGGCTGAGGAAGCCATTGGACGCCTTGGGGGTTAGGCTTGGGTATACCACGCTCAACAGAACAAGTTCAGGAGAACTTTGTTGGATTATAAAAAGACATGTAAAAAGAATGTAAATTATGTTGAATTACAAAAAGATAGCCCTATTCCTTGCTAACGAGTTGCAGACCAAGATTCACATCTGTTACACTAGTAAAGATTAAAGTGTGAGCCCTTCAGAAGCACTGTATTTGTACTTTATATAGAGTTCTTGACTAGCAGAGGGCCTTCAGTACCCAAGGGAGAGAACCTGTGGGAAGCAAGCATCCCAGACCAGCCTTTGCCAAAAGTTTCCAGGCCCTTTCCCAAAAAAGAACAGTGGGTCGGATGTCCAGGACTCTGCTCCCTGCTCCCCCTTCCCCTGCCCATACCTCCATGTTTTTATCATCTGTAAAGCAAAACAACAACAACAAAATGTTATGTTTGTTGTAACTATCAAAAAGATGATGATAACTACTGCGGTGGTTTGTCTCAATGGAGCATTTATTTAGTCTGCCTGAGTTCTTGGTCCTTAATCTCTAGTGTATATAAACTGAGTTAACTAAACACTCCTGATTCCTCCCAGTAACCACATATCTGAGTCCTGAAAGCAGTGAAAGGGTTCTATCCTTCCTTTTTAAAGAAAAAACGAAGCTCCACTGGGTGGGGATTTTTGTGTTTTGCTCACTGATGTATCCCAGACACCTAGATCAGTGTCCAGCACACAGAAGGCACTCAGGAAATATTTGTTGAATGAATCAAACTGCATCACTCTCCTGTGAAGGCTTGTCCCACTATAAGGCCAAAGGTGCCACCAGTCCCACTGAGGAAAGTGGCCCAGAGGCTTCAGCAAGGGGATCCTCTGGAGTCTGAGGAGGACCTACCCAAGGACATGAGGGCACCTGCTGGCTGATTCTCCACTCTGGCTCTTGTAGTGGATGCAAGCTTGCTGTGATTGTTTGGACTAATAGAGCTGACGTCCTCAGATTATGTAGCTCAGTGGTTCTCACAGTGGACTAGCAGCATCAGAATCATCTGGGAATGTACTAGCAATGCAAATTCTCAGGCTCCACCCCAGACCTCCTGAATTAGAAACTCTGGGGGTCCAGCCTAGCAAGGTGTCTTAACAAGCTCCCCAAGTCGTTCTAATGCCCTCTGAAGTTTGAGCATAACTGATGTAGCAGGATGAGGGGCAAGAGGATGAGCTGGAGAGGGGACAAGGATTGGAAGTTCGGGGCCCATTTTGAGTCTTAGTGTGGGGTCTGCATCCAAGCAAAAAGATGCTTCCTGCCTTCCTGCAGTTCCTCAGGGAGCTGGTGATGAACACTGTTTAGAACACATGGGGTAGGCATGAGTTTCCCTGGTGAGAGTCCCTGTGGAATACTCGAGGCCAAAAATGTGGGCAGGGAAAGAGTGAGGTTACAGTTTTCCCTTGCTCTAGACATAGTTCTGACCAGGACGTGGTGGATGGTTGTTCTGTTGGAATTGTAGGAGATGAGGTGTAGTCAGGAGCACAGAACATAAATGAAGCTGTATGGTACAAGAAACCCAACTATCTGGGAAAGGTCAAGAAGACAGTAATTATCAGAGAATTGAAGTAGGGGAAATCAGAGAGTGGGTTTACTTCATTCAGGAGTCCATGAAGACTCCTGGGGAGACAATGTTACGACCTCCTTTCTTTCCCTTCCTTGGCAAAAGAAAGCTTCTGACTGAACTGTAAATTTTAACGCAGCTACTCATTCAGGGATTTAAGTTTTCATGATGCAGGCCCAAGAGCCAGGGCCCTCTGCTACCCACCCCTCACTGGATCCAAATACCCACTGGTCACATATACTTTGTGTGGCATCTATGTGAATGTTATACATAGCAGGCCAACTGTCTTGATGGGTCATGATCAATAGCTCTCCTTGGGTTGATAATGTCTTCCTGTTTGCAATGGCTTATCTTCAACCCTGGAGGAACATGAAGGAAACTGTCAAGTCTGAGATGAAGAAGAAAGAATTGGGAGTCTCCAGGAGGGAAAGAGGAATCAGTGGTAAAAGGTTTGTTCCATTTGAAGGTGCCAAATCTTGTCAAAGGAGGGACTATCCACTGATGATGGAGTGGCATTTCCAATTATATCTTGACTACCGCAGAAAAATGGTGGTGCCATCTTCTTCCTTTGTGATTTGAGATCTTCTAAACCCAGGGCTGAATAGGTGGAGGTAATGAACCACAGCCTCTGGGCCCCTTGCACTACAGAAAGCTGATCTGGTTCAGATACCATCTATGGAGGAAAGGAGAGAGGAAGTCATGCTACTTTCCCTCCAAATCAGTACCACTAGCATCATTTGTCAGTGAATTGAGTGGCAAAGTTCATCAGGCTTACAGAGTAGAGTTCAATGCCACTATGTAGGACATCAGAACTGTCTAGTACGTTGTAAAATGCCCCTAGTCTAAGTTAAGAGGCTCAGCTCGGGGGCCAGGAAACACAGCTGTGGATGGGCTTCTTGGTGGTTCTAATGGCTCAGAACTTGAAAGTCCCAAGAGCTGAGGGATTACCCGAGGGACAACTACATTTATTATTATTATTTTTCAATGTTTAGTTTTTACAGAGAGAGAGACAGACACAGAATCCATAGCAGGCTCCAGGCTCTGATCTGTCAGCGCAGAACCCAATGCAGCCCTCAAACTCACGAACTGTGAGATCATGACCTGAGCTGAAGTCAAACAACGGACTGAGCCACCCAGGTGCCCCAGAACAACGACATTTATATCCATGATTCCACTGCAAATCTGAACCTATCCTGATAGAGCCTAAGGAAAGAGTTCTTAATAGTTCAGAGTCCTGTCTGTCCTATGGGAAGGAAGCCTTGTTCCTCCCATGTCAGGGTAGAGTGACTAGAAAAAGGTTTAAATGCAACCCAATGGCAAAAGCTCAAGTCGAGAAGCCATGCAAACTTTGTTCCTAGCTGGATAGAGCTGACTGATGAGTGGTGAACTGAGGTCAGAAGGTAGCACATCTGCCTGCATGGCTGTGTTTGACTGGAGAGGGGAGGCAGGGTTGTAACTAGCTTGTCCCAAACCAGATCTGAGCAGTGCAGAAGCGTTCTATGCCGTCCCTGGTTCTGCCCACCCCCCCACCTCCCCCAGCAACTCTGGTTAGGCTGTCTGGAACTTTTCCTTCAGTATTCATCTCAGACAGCGTGAAGCCAGGTGCATCATCTTGAGATAATGTGAAGCAGTATGCTGAGGTGTACAATCCTTGTGGCACCCCTCACTGAATGGTACAGAAGCATGGAGACTAGACTTCCTTCCTTGTTTTAACGAACTCTTCCAGCAGGAGGCAGCACTAACTTGAGTATTGTGGCTGGAAACTAAACACACACACACACACACACACACACACACACACACACACACACACCTTTTCGTAAAGAACCTAAGAATAAGGAACAAATGACAGCTCAAAGGTCTTCCTTTATTTTTACTTTTTAACATTTAAAAAAATGTTTTATTATTTATTTTTTGAGAGAGAGAGAGCAAGCGAGGGAGCAGGGGAGGACTAGAGAGAGAGGGAGACACAGAATCCGAAGCAGGCTCCAGGTTCTGAGCTGTCAGTGCAGAGCCTGATGTGGGGCTCGAAGTCCAGAACTGTGAAATCGTGACTTGAGCTGAAGTCAGTACTCAACCAACTGAGCCACCCAGGTGCTCCCAAAGGTCTTCCGTTAAAAACCAGCTTCCTGTGCTATGGCCTCTTAACAGCTGGAGGAAGGAGGGATTTGCTTCTATTTTGGCCATGGGGTCCCCTCCCTCCCTGCAGGGCACATTCAAGTCATATTCTTTGGAATGTGTACATTCAAGAAAACCTAATCTTCAGGGGTTGTGCTTTCCCCCAATCAATCTACAGTTTCCTCTACTCCTCATATTCATTTAACCTGTTGCAGATGAGGAGGGAGGTTTGTTCTAGTTATTTCCAGAAAATGAGGTATCGACTGCCTGTCACTGGGGTGTTGGCTCTTCCATGCAGGAATACTTGTCCCACAGCACATGGCACCTGTCCTCTGCTTAGAAGGGCAGGGAGGGTTGGCTCTGCTAAATTCTGAACCTCATTTTGAGGGGGCCAGGTTTGTGATTTCAGCAACAAAAGCTGAATATACAAGATAAGAATCATGCACAGGCTCAATCCCTAAATGTGTTACCTCCACTAGGTCAGCTCCTAGAAGGCAGTGCTTTGTTGTGCCCACTGCTGTCTCTAGTGCCTGAAAGTGCCTGCATGCAGGCACACAGTAGGCACTCAATAAATAGCCCTTCTGGGGTGCCTGGGTGGCTCAGTCAGTTAAGAGTCTGACTTCAGCACAGGTTATGATCTCGCTGTCCGTGGGTTCGAGCCCTGCATTGGGCTCTGTGCTGACAGCTCAGAGCCTGGAGCTTGCTTCAGATTCTGTGTGTCTCTCTCTCTGCCCTTCCCCTGCTCA
This sequence comes from Prionailurus bengalensis, assembly GCF_016509475.1. NCBI lineage: Eukaryota > Metazoa > Chordata > Mammalia > Carnivora > Felidae > Prionailurus > Prionailurus bengalensis. The sequence goes on from NC_057344.1 coordinate 44,680,008, forward strand.
TGCTGTCTCTCTCTCTCTCAAAAATAAACATTAAAAAAAATTAAAAAAAAATAGCCCCTGCATAAATGACAAAATGTACCAACCTTCCTTCACTTGCTACTTTTCACCCCCCACCCCCACCTCCCTAATTCTCAGCAACCCACCAAACATCTGAATGACTTCTTTGCTCTAGTTACCTTCACCTGATTCGCCTTAACACCTGTCACTGCCTTATTCTAATACCTCCATCCAACATCCTAGTTGTCTATGGCTCAGAATCTAAATAATGCAGCCCTCCCTTCCGTCCAGTGTGGTATGAAGAGCATGGGCTGTGGACCTGGACAGACAGAAGCTGGAAACCCTAATTCTGCCATGCATCCACCACGGACATAAATAAAATGGGAATAAGAACATCCACCTTCTAAGTTATTGGGGCCATAAATAAGATTGTAGTAAAGCTCCAGACATACAAAAGGCACTCAATCAATGGCTTTTTACCCCAATAACCTAATCTTACTCTATCTAAATTTAGCTCGTGCTACCCCACACACCTGAGCCTCACATAGTCTTCCTATACACACCGTATGTATATTCCAGACACCACCCCCACAGCCTACCTATCCATCATACTCCAACTGCTCCTGCCCGGCTCTCATTCCACCTTCTTGCACTTCATCATGCCTCCCTGGATTTTTGCCTCATGTGGTGGTCTTGAAATTCTTTTGTATTGCTTGGAAGGTCTAGCACCATGCTGAGTATAGATAAGGGGCTTAGCAAAGGCTTGTTAAGTCAGAATGCAGTTGGATTTTAGCTGGAAAAGACCACATGTAGGTCTATTAATTAATGAACCCTGCCCCTCCTGAAATACCATGGGATTCCTTGGTTGGCTATGTGTCTTTGGGCCGCTCCTTGCGTCATTTCCACAATGAATGTCTCACAAAAGGATGCTAGTAGAAAGACAGCCTCCATCAGGACCTCATCTAGCTTCTTGGGAATTGGAGGGATGCCCACAGCTGTGCCAACAGCAGCACGGAGGCCGGAAAAATCACTGGCAGTCGAGGTCCCTACTCCGCTCGTGTTCCCTGGGAACATTCCCCAAGGTTCCGGTTTTAGCCTTCTCACTGTTTATTCTGTGCAACTCCTGACCCAGCATTCCCTTCTGACCACTCTTCTGGGTCACCCAGACCAGAAACCTCCAGGACACGTCTTTCCGCCTTCCACCGCACCAAGTGCCTTCAAGCCTCCTTTCCCAGTATAGCCCTATTGCTGTCTCCACTGCCCCTGACCTGGCCTCTTCATTTGTGTATGGAAAACCCAACAGCTTTGACAGTCCTCCAGCTAAACTGTTCTTGGCCCCTGTACCTCAGGCCATTCATGACCCAGGGAAGGCCCTTCCTAGGATCAAGTCCTACCCTCCTCCTCTCTGAAGACTTCTCAGATTCCCTTAACTCATGGCACCTGCATAACCACCACACTGGACAAACACAGAAGTATTGTTTTATGATGTTTCTAGGTGTACTTTTCCTATTCGTAGCAACTCTCGTCTCCAGACCGCGTCGATACCTTGGAAACATATACTACAGCTTGAAACACTTCTTTGTATTCCCTGCTTCACAGCATGTGGTGTCTGTCCTAACAGTTGTCACTGGGGTCCCAACTGCCAGAAACAGTGCTGTTGGTGATGTCAGTGGGTGGGCAGGCCAAACTGATGGTTTCCTAGGATATCTCTACAAAGGCTTTATGACTCACTACACTGGGATGTTCAATTGGGCCTGGGGAGCCTTATCTCCCAAAGATTTTAACTTCCTCAAGGGCAGGGACTGACCTAGATCTTGGCCACTCCATAGCATCCAGCTAAAATGATGTTCAAGAAACACCTGGGTTTCCTGAAGGATGCTTTCGTTCAGTGGGAAAGGCGTACAACTTATGATTTCCTTATTGTCAGAGAAGCCTCTTTTTTACACTTTCTTGGACCGTAAGATGTAGGACCAAGGGGACTAGATCTACCATGTAGACTTGTGGGCAAGACCTCAGGTTGGATGTCAGGAGGGGAGAGTAAGATGTTTTTACTGGAAAGCTAAGGGATGGGGAAGGCTGACTGGTCTCCATGCTGAACCTAGTTAGAGCTTCCGTTGTTGTCTTTGCTCTGATGGCTTCTCCAGTCTCACTTTCCATCTATAAGAAAAGGGTATCCTGTGTGCCTGGAGCCAACATGCTGCTACAGCTGGGCCCTTCCACACACCCTCACCAGGCACACTGATTCCAGCTGCCTTCACAGTCCTTGTGGGGGGAGGGGACTCCAACTTGGCTGTAGAAAAGGCCAGGCAAAGGACTTGACCACTAAGGCCTGCTGCTCCCAAATGGTAGACTGACAAGTGTTATGAGTCAACTGTAAGGTCCAAGTCAACCACTGCCTCTTGCCAAAGGCCACCCATGCCCAGCATATCCTATAATGAGAAACACCTGCTGCTTCTCCACAAGACCTCCGCCTGGCATTTAAGGCCCTGAGAAATCTGGCCCTTTTATGGCCATTTATACAAGCCATCCCCACCCACACAAATTACCTGCTCTGGCTAAAGCGGGCAACTTGATGTCACGTCCTTGTATGTCCTGGTTCCCCAAGATCACTTGACCCTGGCAATTCTGGGCCCCTGCCTCTCCCCAGCCCACCCAGCTGTAGCATCACCTCCATGAAGCATTTACTTGCATGGACCACTCCCTGATAACCAATCCTATACAGTCTCTTTTATACTCCCTTTCCCTAGGGATGAATTTTGTGTGTCAGTGAAATCCTCAAGACAGAGCACCTGTCTCATGTGTGTGCCCTCCCATGACAGCTCACATGAAGGGATCACTGGACAAATATGAGGGGGGCATGCCTGTATCAGCCAAAGCTCAGGTTCTTCCCTTTGACTCTTGCAGGGAACGGACGACAGAATGAAGGTGACCAGGTCACTTGACAGGCTTGGGGGACAAAGCCCAGAAAAGAAATCACACCCAGCACTGAACAAGAGATGGAGAGCAGCACAGCTCAAAGCCAGTGCCATCCGTCATTTACTGGTATGTGATTTTAACTTCTCTGAGCTGTACAATGAGGAGAACACTTAGCCTACTTACCTTACAGGTTCAGTGTGAGAAGCAATGGGAGAAGTATAGGAAAGTGCTTAGAGGCACCATGCAAACTGTAGTTGGGGTTAGTTATCCACATGGAGTTGAAAAGAGCTCAGACAGGGGCCAACTCTTGGCCCTAGGGTGAAGGTGGCTTTTATTTCCTCACTTAGGGAAGGAGGGGAGGGCAGTTTTCCCACAACACCGACCTAAGGAAGGGGTGGGTGCGCCCCCAGAGGTTGGGGCTGGAAGAGCCGGACAATCATTCAGAAGGGCTCCTCCATGTCCAGTTCCTGGCCCTGGGCTGCAGGGTGTGCTCCTGAGAGTCACTCCCCTTAGGGTGCATGAATGGAGGCACATGGAGGTATCTGCTGGTGTTCACGAAGAGGAAGGGGGAGCAGGTGCCCTGAGTAAGGGAGCAGAGGGCCGGGATGGCCGGCCCCAAGCTCAACGCCTGCCCAGGATTAGAACTTGCAAAAGATCTGGCTGGTGTTACTCTTCCCAAGAAGGGCCAGAGGGGCCCAGAGGCATCACTCAATCCAATGGCTGGTCCTTTAAATGTCCATCTCAAACTGTGACTCTTCACCTGGGGAGAGAAGGGACAGATGGCCAGGTAAGCAATGGGGGAATGGTAGGGCTCACATTTTAGAAGCCAGTGAGACGGTTTATTATTTTTCATTTTGTTGTTCCTACAAGACTAGGAGAATGGAGGGAGGGCAGAACTCCACTAGGAATTCCTAGAAACAGGCCTGAAGTTTCCCTGTCCAGCTGTGCTCTCTTCCCTAGTCCCAAAGGAAGAAGGGAGACCAGGTATCCCCACAGAAGAAGTGGGAGTCCTGAATTTCATACAATTTTTATTGTTTTTTAAAAATATTTTATTTTGGGGGCACCTGGGTGGCTCAGTCAGTTGAGCATCCGACTGTGGCTCAGGTCATGATCTCATGGTTCGCAAATTCGAGTTCCACATAGGACTCTCCATTGTCAGTGCAGAGCCCGCTTTAGATCCTCCGTCCCTCTCTCTTTCTGCCCTTCCCCAACTCACGCACTCACGTTCTCTCTCTCAAAAATATTTAAAAAACATAAAGTAAAAATTGTATTTTTTGGAGACAGCATGCATGTGCAAATGGGGGAGGGGCAGAGGGCAAGGGGGAGAGAGAATCTTAGGCAGGCCCCCAGGCCCAGTGCAGAACCTGACTTGGGGCTTGATCTCACAACCGTGAGATCATTACTTGAGCCAAAATCAAGAGTTGGACGCTTAACCCAACTGAGCCACCCAGCCACCACTGATTTTTATTTTTTTAAATGTATTATTTATTTTTGAGAGAGAAAGCATGAGCAGGGGAGGGGCAGAAAAGGAGGGAGTCAGAGGATCCAAAGTAGGCTCCACACTGAGAACAGAGAGCCCGATACAGGGCTCAAACTCACAAACCCACGAGATCATGACCCAAGCTGAAGTCAGACACTTAACCAATTGAGCCAATTTTTATTGTTTTTAATAAAAGTGAATGGTTACTTGGATTTGACATAAATACAACCTCACAGGCACCTGGGTGGCTCAGTTGGTTAAGCGTCTGACTCTTGATCTCAGCTCAGGTCACGATCTCATGGTTCATGAGTTCGAGCCCCGTGTCAGGCTCTGCACGGACAGTGCAGAGACTGCTTGGAATTCTCTCTCCTCTCTCTGCCCTTTCTCCAGTCGTGCTCTCTCTTTCTCTCTCTCTCTCTCTCAAAATATACAAATAAACTTAAAAAAAAATTAAAACAAAAACACAACCTCACAGAAAAATATTCCTTAAACATAAAACTTTTTTGAGCAACTGTGTCAGCTGTGGTTTAGAAAATGGTAATACAACCTACTAGGCATATGTCCAATTGCCCGCAGAATAGCCTGACTCTGCAGTAAAGGAGTTATTTTGGTAGTTCAGCTACTCACTGCCCTCACCCTAACTCTTTCCACAAAAATCTCCAAGTAACTCATGCTGCAGGAAGTTGTTTTCTGAAATGGAGCTGCCTCATTCATGATCTCCTGGGTAAGGCTGCTCTCTGGTTCTATATACTGAGATGCCGGCTCTGGCCCCCACGGGGAAACTGGCCACTTCTTCTGGTTATATTTACACAAATATATGGTCCAAGGCTAGGAGCTTTGGCTAATAGCCTGTTCAGCAAAATGAAAAACTATGTCCATCCCTACCACCCCATCACAATGGAACTCTTAGGCCATTATTGTGGGTTAAGGGTTGTCAGCCTGGGGCACCTCTGGGCCACCACTGCATTTGTTATGGGGATCACTGCTCCAGAAACTGGGAGGGGTTAGGGATAGCCTTCAGGCAGTGCTGGCTCAGCAATGTCAGGTGTGACCACCTTCATCCTCAACTTCCGGTTTTTGGTTTGAGGCAAAAGTGGGTGGCTGGGAAGCACCACCTTACTGACCACATGAATCTATCCATCTTTCTCTGCATCCTCTAATGAAAGGCAGGGAGCCACACTGCCTGGTGCCGTCTTTCATTCGGCTCTGTGTGCCCAACTCTGCCTCCCTCCCACTCTTATCCAAGTCTGAAAGGAAAGGCAAGGCAAGGGTTGCCTGTCATGGCTGTGGGGTTCGCTGGGTAACTATGAATCACATCCTGCAGGCCCTGGGTACATGGGCTCTGCTGCTGTCAGCAGGGCCAGCCCAGCCTGAGGTCCCAGCTGCTTCCTGTCTGGGCTTGGTGCACTGCCTTCAGGGGGAAGGGTCAGAGGGTTCCAATCTGACTCAGGTCATCTGCAAGTGCTTACACTATGTTCTCCCACAATGGGAGCACTCAGACGCTCTGGCTAGCTAGTCATGATACCACAAAGAGTACATTCACACGGCCCTCTACCAGGGTGGCTGCTCTGATTACTTAGGGGGAAGGTGGGCAGAGATACCAGGAAGGACCTAGCTGCCCAGTGTCAAACCTGCAGAAATAACCGCTTGCACGGTTTCTGTCTTCATCAAGAATCCACTAGTGGACCAATACCCATCCTGGGTGCCTTTTTGATCCTGCAGACATGTGATTTCCTAGAGGGCAAGTACACCGAATCTTTGAGAAGTCCTCTCCTGCACATGCACATTGTGGGTGTGGCCCACATGAGGCAGACAAGCAGAAATGCTTTAATACAATGATACAAAGGGTTATACTTATTTATGAAAGCTGCTGTGTGGAGTCCCCCTCATTTCAAACAAGCTCTCCACTAATTAGACTACCTGATGGGGCCAAGTCACCTCTCCTGGAGTTCTTGGGCCCCTTGCACGTGGAAAGTTGGCACTGGTGACAATACTGTCCCCCAATGCCACCTCTGCACTCTAAGCTGCTCCACAGAGGGTGGGGCAGCCACCATCAATCCCCCTCCTGAAATTTCCTCTCTGAAGGGGATCCACAGGTTGCATATGTTCCCTTCCCAAGGGAGAGCCTGGCCAAGCCCGGCCACTCACCACCTGCCGGCTTCTCTTCTGGGCTGTTGCGCAGGTGGTTCTGTCTGGTGTCTGTGGGGGGCTCATCACTGGTAGGGCTGGTGACCCCGGGAATGGTGGGCAGGTCTCGTGGAGGTGTTTTGGTCACAGGCGAGTTCCGACATTCCATCAGGAACTTCCGGTCATAGATGATCCTGGTACCTGGGAGGAGGCAGGGACATTGGAAAAGCCATCTCAAACCTCCTGCCTGTGCATTTTCCACATCTTTGAGGCATGGCTGCAGCAGAGGCAGCAAGTTTTTCTGCAAAAGCCAGATCAAGGAGGAGTGAGACCGGGGCACCTGGTTGGGTCAGTTGGTAGAGCATGAGACTCTTGATCTTAGGGTCATGAGTTTGAGCCCCACCTTTGGGGTAGAGTTTACTTAAAAAAAAAAGAAAGAAAAGAAAGAAACAAAAAGGGAAGGCACCTGGGTGGCTCAGTGAGTCGAGTGTCCGACTTCGGCTCAGGTCATGATCTCACGGTTCTTGAGTTCGAGTCCTGTGTCAGGCTTTCTGCCATCAGCACAGAGCCCTCTTCAGATCCTCTGTCTCCCTCTCTCTCTGCCCCTCCCCCGCTAGCACTCTCTCTCAAAAATAAACATTTGGAAAGGAAAAGAGGAGTGATGCAGATTCAGGTGTCTGGCTGCAGCCCTACTCTGCTGCCTCAGAACCACCAACGCCATCATGTGGGGCACACTGATGGAAGAGGGGCCTGGCAAGGCCACCATGCCATGCTTCTTCCCCTTGGATCAGCACATCCAGGGCTCTCTCCTTAAAGCCCACGTGGGGCTCGAATACCTAGCCAGTGCTTAGTGTTATTACTCAGGGGGCTCAAACCCACGAACTGTGAGATCATGACCGGGGCCAAAGTCGGATGCCCAACTGACTGAGCCACCCAGGTGCCCCAGGGATATCCAGAACCTTTAACTCCATTTTACAGATGAGCCAACAGAAAATTAAGTGACTCCCCCAGACTAGTAAAAATGAGAACGCTTCCCTTCCTGGGCTTTGTGGACAGGAGTGCCACATGGGCTCCACCTTTCCCACCAAAGGCTCTCCTGCTACGTGTATCCCCTTGTGACACCTGCTCTGACATGTCATTGCACCTCAGGGCTCGCACATGGTCTGTGTTCTACCCACTCCCTCTTCTCTCTCCTTTCCCAAGCATCACCCCAGGGCGAGGACCAACTCTGAGGGAGTTGGTCCTTCACCCACACCCTGGACCCATCCCATCCCGCCATCCTGTGAGGACGGCTGCCTGAGTGATACCTTAAAAAGGAGAATTTTCTAAAGTCCAGGACCCGGGATTCTGGTGGGAGAATCAGCTGATTTCATCAAAGAACAGTGACTAATGAGAGGTGATTCATGTTGGGTTCTTATTTAATCAGGATTACCTCTAAAGCACCAGTGTGGTACTAGTAACTTATCTTAAACACCTCACTCACACTCCTGATTCTTCCTTTTCAACAAAGAGCAGGTCTCAGGCTCAAAGCCTTCAGCAGGCAGTGGAATCCAGATAGAATTTAAAACTCTCTTGGTGTCATATTTCTTTTTATAGTTACCTTCTATTTATGGTAAGTGGATCAGGTTTTCCATATATGGTCGTGATATCAAGTTTCCTTTCAATACATAACAGGATATAATTTAATATAATAGTATGTATGTTATAAATAATGCACGTAATTAAATAAAGTAACAAAAACTAAGTTAAAAAGGTATGAGATATAAGGAGAAATACTTAATATAGAATGCAAGCTGCAACTGTAATGCAAACTGCAGAGGGAATAAGTGCCCGGAGTTTAGAAGCTATGATCTTTTAAAATATTGTTTTAAATATTTATTTATTTATTCTGGGTGAGAGAGACTGCAAGCAGGGGAGGGGCAGGGAGAGAAGGAGAGCGAGAATCCCGAGCAGGCTCGGCTCTGTCAGCACAGGACTCAATGTGGGGCTCGAATTCATGAAGCGTGAGATCATGACCTGAGCCAAGGTCGGGAATTGGATGCTTCGCCGACTGAGCCACCCAGGTGTTCCTGATTTTTTTTTTTTTTTTAACAAGCTTTAATTCCTTTTGCTTTTCTTGTATAAAACCATGTGGTGACCATAGCTGGAGCCTGGATCTTCTGCACAGACACTCTGGTGTGGGTCTTTATAAGATGGCCAGTAAATTCCTGATAGGGAGACTTGGTAAACACCATCTTTTTCCAGAGGCCAGGGGTGAGACAGCTGTAGATCTTGGAAATGGCATCAAAAGTAGCCACGGTGAAGTTGCCCAGGGTGGCAGCGCAGCCCATGGGGGCAGGGATGAGGTGCACCAGCACAGCCAAAGCAGCCGGTTACCTTGCGTGGGACAATATAAGGCTTGCTGATCTTGTCTCCCCCCCCCTCAGCAGCCTTGCTGCACCGGGATGATGGAAAGCTTGGCAAGGATGATGGCCCCTTGGACGGCAGTGGCTACCTCCTTGGAGCACTTAACATCCACACCAGCGTGTCAATTGTAATCTCTGATGGCAAAAAATGCCTCGAACCTGGTCCACTGGCAGCACGGGTCTGCTTTTACACGGCATAATCTTCAAAACCTCATCTTTGGGGGATGCCCCCAAGAAAAGTCAATGATTTCAGATTCCTTGATGAGCAGGGAGAAGAGACAGATCTCCAGGAACTTGATCTTCATGTCCTTGACTAGGCGGCCCAGCTTGGTGATGCAGACCCACTCTTTGTCCTTGGCCTTGCCTCCTGGAGCTCCACGGTCCCACCCTGGCCACAGATGCCACTGCCCAAGACTCTGTGGAAGCCTTCTTGGCCTCCCATTTCCACAGCACCAAGGTCATCCGCCATTTGGTATTTTCCTGGAGAAGCAGCTAGAAGCTATGGTTTAGACTTCAGGAATGCCCCTCCTTATCAATAGCCCTCAAATATTTCCCTCACTTAAAGGCTATGACAGTGTGCTGTCCCAACAGCAGGGACTCCCGTCTCAGATGTTGAGCACTGGCTCTCTGTGAGTGGCATCCTAGAGAGGAATTCATTTGCATCTCTGGGCTCTGAGTAGGCTTGCGTGGGGTCGGGGTCCTTCTGCTGAGGGCTAGGATGCTAAAGAGCAGAAAAATGGTCAGAGACACCAAAACGTGCACTTGGCCTACTCATGCAGGATGTCCTAGTCTGACTCTGGCCCTAAGTTACCCAGAGCCTTGCTCTCCTTGGCTGAGAGGCAATGATGCTGAAGTTGAGTCTTGTTCATCATCACTATGTGGGCTAAAGTTCACAGTTCACATTTCTTCCTTTTTTTTTTTTTTAAGTTTATTTAGAGAGAGAGAATGAGAGAGGGAGCACAAGCAAGGGAGGGGCAGAGAGAGAGAGAGAGAGAGAGAGAGAGAGAGAGAGAGAATGAATGAATTCCAAGCAGGCTCCGTGCTGACAGTGTAAAGCAAAGAACACAGAACCCAGGCTGCATTTTAGGCTCGGCCACTGGCCAGTAGTGTGACCCTGTGCACACAGACCTCTGTTCCTCCCCCGTTTGAACCTCAGTTTCCTCGTCTGTAACATGAAGGGCTGTGAGCCCAGTGGGCTACAAATGGAGAACAACAGTGCCTTCTCCTTGAGGGTAAATGCCTTGGCTTCAGAGAGGGACCACTCTTCTCTGTTTCTTAATCTTCAAGGTTCGGCAAGAGTCTCCCCTGTCCTGGCCTCCCTCCAGCTTTGCTTCTTTGTTGGTTTTTTCACCACAGAATAGGGAACTGACCCCATCTGAGTGGAACCTAAAAGCTGGAGATTCAAGGGTCTCAAAAAACAAAAGAGGGGGGTCAGCACTCCTGGAGAAGCTCTTTAAAGGCCACTAGCCCCCAGAAATTTTTCTGTAATTGTGGTAAAATACAAATAACATACAATTCACCTTCTTAAACATTCCTAAGTATACAGTTCAGCAGTGTTCAGTACCTTCACGGTGTTCTGCAACCAATCTCCAAGATGCTTTTCATCTTGTGAAACTGAAACTCTACACCCATGAAATAGCAACTCCCATTTCCCTCCCCGCTAAGCCTTGGAAAGCACCGTTTTATTTTCTGTATCTATGAATTGGGCTGCTCCAGGTACCTCGTGTAAGTGGAATTATACAGTATTTGTCTTTCTGTGACTGGCTTATTTCATTTCGCATGATGTCCTCTAGGTTCATCTACATTGTTGGCCATGTCTCAGAATTTCCTTCCTTTTTAAGGCTGAATGATAGTCCATTATGTGGATATGCCACATTTTGTTTATTCACCCTCCATCTTTTGGCTAGTGTGAATAATACTGCTGTAAACCTGGGTGTGTAACTATCTCTTCGAGAGCCTGCTTTCAGTTCTTTGGGGGTCTATACCGGGCGATTTTTAAGTCATTAATTATACTTAAAGGAGAAAAAGAAAGAACTTCTGTGCCCCTTGCCCTCCACCTAGGTAGGGCACTTGTTTAAAAATAGGAATCCTCATTTGCGCTAATAAAATCCAGAAACCAAATGCCAGCAGAGGTGGTTCCCAAGATGCCCACTGTGGGAGTATTTCAGCTGGGAAGGGAGGTCACGTGGGGGGCAGGAACAGTGGTGTTCAGAAAGTCAGCTGGCAAGGTGTCAAGCCTAGGAGGGGACCACTAACCCCCACTGACTCATCTGGGGTCAGTGAGGAATGTGAGCTGGAGATCAATGTAGTGGAAATGTTTCCTGTGGAGGCAGTTTTAGCTTTTTAACCCTTTTTTCCCCCTGTCCCTTCATGGGATCCACCAATACATGGCAACAGTGATCTTCTGGAAATTCCCTATGTCTCCCACAGATGAGGCAAACAGCAAAACACACAGTCTCATATCGTCAAAAATAGGTACCCTTGGCTGAAACGCAGTCTCCAGGAGCTGGGGACTTGGCCTGCATACAGGAACAGGAAATGGAAACGGGGGGGGGTGGGGGGGAGCGGGATGCCAAGGTCCCTACAAAGCGCTGAGCAGCAGGCAGCTCCTTGGGTGTCGGTCAGGTGTGGTCTTCTGGGGTATGTGGGTATCACACCCGTGGTCTCCACATAATCCTTTTCAGCCGAGGGCCTACCTTTTCTCTCTATATTAGGGAACATGATCCAACTCCATTAGGCTTCTACAAACAAGATCATGAAGAGCTTTTGAGGATCCAGGCGGCTCTAAGATGGCAAAGCCAAGACACTTTTTTCCCTGATGCTTCTCTCAAAAGTCTCGTAAACACCGAGAAATAAAACAAGAAACAGAAGCCCATACTCAAGTTGGAAGCAAGTGGGGCTCAAACTGTTACCCCAAATCACAATACATGAAGACAGAAAGTGAATGGAGGAATAGTTCTAACAGAGAGGATGAAGGTGGCATCTAAATGCAGGGAGGTTCGTGGGTTTGAGCCCCGCACCAGGCTCTGTGCTGACAAACAGCTCGGAGCCTGGAGCCTGCTTCCGATTCTGTATCTCACTCTCTCTCCCCCTCCCCTGCTCATGCTCTACCTCTCTCTGTCTCTCAAAAGTGAATAAATGTTAAAAAAAATTTTTTTAATGCAGGGAGGTAGGGGTGGACATTACACCAGGAAGCGGGGTTCTGAAGAACCCCAGGAAGGTTCAGGAATTAGAGTCAACATGGAAAATGGGACTGGGGAGAGGTCCCCTATGTCCCTCACCCCAGGAGGGAGGGGAGACAGAGAAATTAAGTTTAGGTTGACCTCCTGAATGGTGAGCCTCACCCCCCCCTCCGTGCTCTGCTTTAGAATAAACAGCAAAAATAAAGACCAATAGAAGTTGATTTTGGGGGGTGTCTGGGTGGTTCAGTCAGTTAAGCGTCTGACTCTTGACTTCAGCTTAGATCATGATCTCTGGTTCACAGAGTTCAAGCCCATGTCGGGCTCTGTGCTGAGAGTGAGGAGCCTGCTTGGGATTCTGTCTCCCTCTCTCTCTACCCCTCCCCTGCTTGCTCTTGTGGGCGCTCTCTCTCTCAAAATAGATAAAAATAAACGTAAAAAAAATACAGAATATTAAAAAAAAAAAAAGAAGTTGATTTTGGGAAGGGGATTCCCAATGAAAAATACCAGCTAGCCACCAGATTGAACCCACCAGCCTCCAGACCTCACAAAGGGCTTCCAGTCAGCTCTGGAGTGCCTAACTCTTAAATATAACCAGCCAGATGTCTCCATACATTTCTGAGAAAAGCTTACATCTAAGGAGAGATCCAAACAAACCAACAGAAGGAAACAGTTAAGGTACTTTACTGTTTATTTGTTTGTTTAAGTTTAAGAGAGAAAAAGAGAGAGCAGACGTGGGGGAGGGACAGAGAGCAAGGGACAGGTTCTGAAGCAGGTTCCGCACTATTAGCAGAGGCTGATGTGGGGCTACAATTCATGTAAGATCATGATGTGACCCAAAGTCAGGCGCTTAACCAACTGAGCCACCCAGGCACCCCAGACTTTACTGTTTTTTAAACTTTTCAACTTTTTAAAGACTTTTTTTGAAAGAGTATATATATTTTTAATTTATTTGAGACAGAAACAGAGATACAGAGAGAGTGAGTGGGAGATAGGGATAGAGGGAGAGAGAGAATTTTTTTTTTAACGTTTATTTACTTTTGAGAGAGAGAGAGAGAGAGAGACAGAGACAGAGTGCAAGCGGGGAAGGGGCAGAGAGAGGGAGAGGCAGAATCTGAAGCAGGCTCCAAGCCCTGAGCTGTCAGCACAGAGCCCGATGCGGGACTCGAATCCTTGAACTGCTAGGTCACGACCTGAGCCCAGACACTTAGCCGACATAGCCACCCAGGCACCCTAACTTTTTAAAGACTTTAAAGAACAGAAAGACAAAAATAACAGGCAAAAAGAGACCAAATTAGAAATCCAGCATCAGATAACAAGAAGTTAAGAAAGAGAGAAAAGACAAACTGCTAAGCGGAATTTACCTAAAAAGACAAAAAGGGAAGAAAAATTTCCCGAATTGAAAGAGATCAGTCTTGAAATGCCCCTTGAGTATCCTGTGTAATGAATTAAAAACACCAACTTAACATTCACTGCAGAATTTCACAACACTGAGGATAAAAAGATCCTAAAATCTTCCAGAAAGGGTGAGAAAACAGCAGGTGCACTCAAGGATTGGGAATAAAAATGGCATAAATGTTTTCAATGGCAAGGCTGGAAACCTGAAGATGGTGGGTCAACGCCTTCACAATCTCCAGGGAGAATTCATTTTGGCCTCATTTTATACCCAGCCAAATACCAACCAAGTAAAAGTATAATAGAAACATTTTCAGAAAGCTACAGGATGAATATTGTAACAAAATTAGAATAAGATGAAGGGCTTCAGGAGATCTCATGTCAGCAGCTACTAGAGCCGTTCTAGAGCCACCAAACCCTGTCAGTTCAGGACAGAAGGAAAGAATGTACTGATAAATCCACAAGTCGAATTTGTGTGTAAAACTGTATTTTGTTTAGTATTTTAGAGGTACTGGAGGGTGTGGGAGACTTACCTGAATGAAAACCAAGCACATTTAAAAAAAATGTTTATTGGGGCGCCTGGGTGGCTCAGTCGGTTAAGCGGCCGACTTCGGCTCAGGTCATGATCTCTCGGTCCGTGAGTTCGAGCCCCACGTCGGGCTCTGTGCTGACAGCTCGGAGCCTGGAGCCTGTTTCGGATTCTGTGTCTCCCTCTCTCTGACTCTCCCCTGTTCATGCTCTGTCTCTCACTGTCTCAAAAATAAATAAAACGTTAACAAAATTAAAAAAAAAATGTTTATTTATTTTGAAAGACAGAGAGTGAGTGGGGGAGGGGCAGAGAGAGAGGGAGACAATCCCAAGTGGGCTCTACACTGTCAGCGCAGAGCCCGACGTGGGACTTGAACCCATGTACTGTGAGAGCATGACCAGAGCCGAAATCAAGAGTCAAATGCTCCACTGACTGAGCCACCCAGGCATCCTTTAAGCACATTTTTATTTATTTATTTTTTAATTTAAAAAAAAATTTTTTTTTTATTTTTGGGACAGAGAGAGACAGAGCATGAACGGGGGAGGGGCAGAGAGAGAGACACAGAATCGGAAACAGGCTCCAGGCTCCGAGCCATCAGCCCAGAGCCCGACACGGGGCTCAAACTCACGGACGGCGAGATGGTGACCTGGCTGAAGTCGGACGCTTAACCGACTGCGCCACCCAGGCACCCCATAACTAAGCACATTTTTAAAAAATTGTTTTATTTGGAAAAAGTGCTTCTTATAAAGGGCAGCTGCAAAATACAGACACTCCTGCAACAATTACTTGTTTTCTCTTAAAGTGAAAGAATGGGTGGGACCCAAGGAATCACAGCAGTGGATGGACAATTGAGGAGCATCTCCAAGTTACTTCAGGAACTAGAGCAACAAAGCTCAAAGCTAAAATTTCCAATCAAATTCTCCTAACAACTGAACTTTAGCTTATCCCATGGATTACCACCCCTCCCCCACCTTGAGCGGAAAAGCGTGACTTATTCCTGCAAACCAATTACTCTGCTGCAAGAAACACCTCAGAATGTGAGTTTTGAATCACATCTGTCTACTGCAAAGCTCAGGGATGGAATATTCACAAAAACAAACGCAAAATCCCAACAACGAACCTCACACAAGGACAAAGGTTTGTCCAAAAGCTCCTGGGCTGGAAAGGCTAGCAGACCACAAAACACTAAATACAACTGTGTATCCGAGCCCTGGGTTGTGTTCATGTATGGGACAACCAGATAGTTTAAACCTCTGTGGCTAAGCTAAGTCCATTTCTCTATTTCAATAGACAGACAGGGCTAGCACTGGTCTATGCTACCGAGATACTGCTTTGTCCTTTACAATCTATTTGCCCCCCCAGGCTGAAACCACCAAACCAAGGTTTTCCACTAAGGCTAAGAACACTGCATCTATACAGGGACGAGAAGCTCATCACAGGCTCACAGTCCTGCGTACCAAGTCTAGCAGCCCCAGGGAGTCCACTTCCAGCTCTGCATTTATTTTACGCCACTGGACCTTTTCTGTGTGTTTCTACATTTTCACAATTTGCCGATCATGCTAAACAGCAAAAACCTCAACGCATCTGCACCTGTTTCTGGCTACCCAGTAATATTACAAGACACCAGAACCACAGAACAAGTGCACAGGTGTGGGTTAGAGGGTAGGAAACAGATATGAAGCACAGATGTGCAGATTTCACTAGAAGCCTCAAATAGCCACCTCGTAAGTCTATAACAGGTTACTTGCCACAGTCCAGGTCCTTCACCCATCACGCCTATTCTTAGACCCCAAAGTAGGGCCAACACTGTTACTTTTGAACCTGGGGTCCTTAAAGTGAGTGTAAGCACATTTTTTAAACGTAATCTCTACACCCAATGTGGAGCTCAAACTCACACCCGAGATCAAAAGTCCTATGCTCTACGAACGGAGCCAGCCAGGCCCCTGAAAACGAATTACATTTTAAAATGAAGCAATTATTAACTCTATTTTTCTAAGTTGTACAATAATTAACTACCTGGCTCATCAAGGGCCATAGTAATAAAAATAATGTGTATTTTTTTTTTTAAATTTGTGATATAATTAAATTAGGGAATGGGAAGAGATGAGAGGGGTTACCTGGGTGGCTCAGTCGGTTAAGCCTCCGACTTCGACTCAGGTCACAATCTTACAGCTTGTGAGTTCAAGCCCCATGTCAGGCTCTGAGCTGACAGTTCAGAGCCTGGAACCTGCTTCGGATTCTGTGTCTCCCGCTCTCTCTGCCCCTCCCCCAGGTTGCACTCTCCCTCTCTCTCTCTCAAAACTAAACATTAAAAAAAAAAAAGGAAGAGATGAGGGTGTACAGACAATAAGTCCTCAACTATCAATAAAAGTCAAGAAAAAGTCAGAAATATGGAAGTAAATCCCCAAAGAAAGGGCTGAAAAATGTTAGCTGCATCTAAAGAGTGAGATGGGGGGGGGAGGGGGCGCCTGGGTGGCTCAGTTGGTTGAGCGTCCGACTTCGGCTCCTGTCACGATCTCACAGTTTGTGGGTTTGAGCCCTGCATCGGGCTCTGTGCTGACAGCTTAGAGCCTAGAGCCTGCTTCGGATTCTGTGTCTCCTTCTCTCTCTGTCCATCCCCCACTCGCTTTGTCTCACTCTGTTTCTCAAAAATAAATAAATGTAAAAAAAAAATTTTTTTTAAAGAGATGGGGGTGGAGAGAGGTACGGGGTTACTGTTTTGTTGGGAGGCTTTCAGTAATTTTGAGATTTAACTACTTACCTACATAAACAATTTACAAATAATGTTCACATACTTGTATTACAGAAAAAAATCAAGTACATACAAAAGAAGATAGAATTATATAATTATACACACACATATATATGTATATAAAACTTTGATTTATTTTTTAAATTAAAGGACAGGTTAAATTATGGATCAGACCTATAATTCGGTGCTGTGTGGTTACTATTTGGAACAAGTGCACATTGTCTGCAACATATTGTGTGGAAGAGTCACAGAACTGTATGTATTTTGTGTCTGGTCACCTCTGAGGGTGAGATAAGGATCAAGGCAAGACGAACATCTTTTACGCTGAGTATATTTTGTTTTTTAATACAAAACTCTAACACATAGGGCATTAAGCAAACAAATAAATAAGGATATAGGGTCAGAATGTCTTTTCTAGTAAGTCAAGTGAAAATGGCCTTGACTGGAACTAGGTAGACTCCCCCCACTCCCCACAAAAAGCCTAGGGGCTCTCTGCTGGGCAGGGTAAGTGGAGTGGTGAGCCCGTCCCTCCAGCACCTCTCTGGGCTGTGTGCTAGGCCCTGTCCATGCTAGACTGTAACTCCCAGGACATGTATCCAAGGATAGGGACCAATCCAGGGATAAGTGTTAACCTCCATGGACAAGTGTTAACCCTCACCTACACATTTATCAATCTTTGCTTGATCCTGCATCCCCAAACAGGTGTATTGGTCTCATGTATTTGAACCCCTTTGTACCAGCACCATGCCAAGTGCTAGGCATGTAAAGAACAATTTCCTGACCTCACTCGGAATTTAGTTGGAAAGATCTGTAAACAAACAACTATAGTCAAGTGGACAAAGTCTGAGAGCAGAGGCATATGTGGGGATCAGAGACAGGGGAGAGATCTACCCTGTGTGTGCCAGTGTGGACAGAGACATCAAGCCCTCCAAAAGTCAGAGGCATCCAGAGAAATCAGTGTCACCCCAATTCTGCACTCTCCCAAAGTGGAATGGGTCTATGGACTGAGGGTGGTCTAGACTGGAAAAACTGGAGGTACAGAGCAGGGGTATCCAGAACTTGCCTCCCAGCAGGGCAGGAAAAGAACAAAGGCAGACCCCCGCCCCCCATGCTTCAAACCATTTGTGTAGCTGGGATCCTGCTGGGTGCAGGGGTAGCAGTCAGATTTGGTTCTGAACTACTTGTAGAGAAGAACTGAGTCTATTTTCTAAGTGAAAGCCTTTTTATTCATTTATTTTTAATGTTTGTTTATTTTTGAGAGAGAGAAGAAGGGCAGAGAGAAAAGGAGACACAGCATCTGAAGCAGGCTTGAACCCACGGACCTTGAGCTCATGACCTGAGCCGAAGTCATACGCTTAACCAACTGAGCCACCCAGGCGCCCCGAAGTGAAAGCCTTTTAAACACGTCACCACATAAACACACGTGGGGAAGATGTTAAGTCCAGCGGGCTGCAAGAGTTACCTGCCCTGTAGAGAGAGGGTGTGGGTACAACACGCCAGGATGAATACGAGCTCCTCTCCCCATACAGTCTAGTGGTTAGAAACCCAGCTCTCCCATTTGCTAACTCTACTGACCCTGGGCAAGTTATTACTCAATCTCTCTGTGCCTCCATTTCTTCTTCTGTAGAATGGGAACAATGATGATGGTGCCTACGTCATAGGGTTATGGTGTGGAATACAACAGAGGCTGACATGAGGTCAGCCCTATGCAAACAAATCCTAGCTATTATGACTGGCACAGCTTCAGATGACATGATTTAGGGACCAATTATATGGTCAGAGCTGGGACGAATCAGAGGGGAGGTATGCAACCCTGGAAAAAGAGACTGGGGGTGAAAGGGATAGGGTAAGGGCACCCTCTACCCTATTTTTGGCCCACGGAAACATGCTTCAAGAACCAACGTGCGCTTCAGCACGTTTGGTAACCAGTGTCATTTGGGACTTTGAAAACTTCAGATGTGCGCCAAATACAAGAATGGTATTTTTTCTCAAGACATGCTTTGTGGTGACAGCAGTTTCTTAGAATGTACAAAGCAATGCAGACATTCCCCTCGAGTCTGTTTTCCTCACTTGTAAACAAGGGCAGTGTACTAGGCTCATTCAAACTATTTTTAAAGTACCAACCATGTGCCAGGCTTTGTAGGTAATCTTTAGGGTCTGTTCCAGGTCTGATACACTACCATTTTTAGGAGCTCCTGGTTGGCAGGTGCTCAGTGTGGTGCAAACAGCACGGGGCTTGGAGGCACAAGTTCTGGGCTCAAACCTGGGTGTGCCGTGTAACAGCCCCTCAACTCTCAAGGGCCGCTGAATTCCTCAGCTCTAAGAGGACGGTACTAACAAAATCCACACCTCACAGGAGTAGTGTGGAGATTAAATCACTGCTCATAGCCTGACAGGCCAGGTCTTAGTGCCCCATCCCCCACTCCCCGCAAGGGAGATACAGTATCCTCAACTGGCAGACAGGAAGCTGAGGCTCAGAAAGGCTGTCGCCTCCATGGCCATACAGGGGGCAGACCTAACCTGTATTGCCTCCAGTCCTAAACACCAACTTCTGTTTAAAACTAGCAAGGCAGACCAGGCTACCGTGCCTTACACGGGCAACTGGGAACATTCCAGGGGTCTCCAGACTGCTACCTATTCTTCTGAGTGTTTGGCCAGAACAGGATGTTCCCTGAGAGAGAGGCTGGCCTTGATCTCTTCTCCATTTTCCCACAGTAGCCACACTCAGCTTCAAAATGGGGCTGGCAGGGATTTCTGTAAATTGAGCCTTGCTTGTTCCTCACTTTCCCCTGCGCCTCTCCTGATGGAAACATTCTTCCCCTGGGCGGAGGGCGGGGGACGTGAGGCCGAGCCAGAGTACAAGAACAGAATTCCTAGAACTGCTGTTCCCATTCCAGGGAAAGGGAGAGTGTTTCACAACATGCTTGGGGGAGGCTCAAATGCCTACGTTCGTTCGGATGCAAGCCAGCAGCCTGTGAACAAAATACTCCGGATAATTTTACATTCAGCTCTCGCCAGCAGCTCTGTGTCAACCTGGAGGCCAACACACGGGGTCTGCGGGGGGGGGGGGGGGGGGGGGGGCTCCCAACTGCCCGCCACACACCAGGCAGGAGCTCGATGCGTCAGGGTGGCTTTCCTTGCTGGGCAGTCTGCTTAGCAAGCAGAGCCACCTCGTCAAGGAGAAAATCTTGGGGAGACAATCAGGGTGTGCTTGGTCTGAGATTTTTCTTCATCTCTGGCCCTACCAGCTCTGCAAAGAGAACCAAAGTCTGGAAGTTTCTTAGGGGCCGGGAATCTCATGAAGATCCTCAAATACCAAATGAGGGCAATCAGTGAGTAACAAAGGGCCCTCTCACTAGTCCCTCCCTTCGAGGCCCTGACATGTGAGGAAGAGTCCGCTTTATTTGAAAATTAAGCAGGAGAGGGGTGCCTGGGTAGCTCAGTTGGTTGAGCGTCTGACTTCAGCTCAGGTCATGCTCTTGTGGTTTGTAAGTTCAAGCCCCACATCGGTCTCTGTTGCTGACAGCTCAGAGCCTGGAGCCTGCTTTGGATTCTGTGTCTCCCTCTCTCTCTGCCCCTCCCCTGCTTGCAGTCTGTCTGTGTCTCTCTCAAAAATAAACATCAAAATAAAAATTTTGTTTTTGAAAATTAAGTGGGAGGGACAAAGTTTTTACAGAAATGTGCAGAACAAAATAGCTGGAATAATTATTCTAAGGGCTGGCCAAGCTCCTTCCCCTTCCCTCACCCCCCTCACACCCACCCCAACCAAACATTTCAAAATGCACCCAGGCCAAGCAGGTTAAGCCTCCATTTGAAATGCCTCCCTTTACACGCAACAAAAGCTGTGGTTGGAAAGAGGAGGGGCTCTGTTTTTTGTGTGAATTGCCCCCCAACCCCTCGCATCCAAATTCATATGCTGAAGTCCCAACTCCCAGCCTCAATGTAGCTGAATTTGGAGATAAAGTTTTTAAAGAGGTCATTAAGTTAAAATGAGGCTGTTAGGGTAGGGCCTTGATCCAATATACTGGTGTCCTTATAAGAGAGGGAGATACCACACACACCACATAGAGTGGCAGCAAAGAGGACAGTCATCTGCAACCATCAAGAAGGGCTTCAGGAGAAACCAACCCTTCTGGCACTTTGACTGGACTTCCAGCCACCAGAATTGTGAGAAAATAAATTTCTGTTGTTTAAGCCACCCAGTCTGTGGTATTTTGTTATGGCCGCTTGAGCAAATTAAGATAGGCCTGCCTTCCCCTTTTATTCCAAAGACCAGAAGAGAGAAATTGATTTACACACACGCACTCTCTCTAAGGCAACAGACCTGGTTAACCTCCGCATTGTATGTGTCACCAGGAAACCAAGGGGAGTTCTGAACCCACCTGCACCTGCACCTCCCGGGATTCTCACTCCTACGCATTTTTGGACCGCTGGCCTCAAAACCTGACTCCATCCTACTGCCAGCACTCCAGAAAATCAAGGATGTTCAGATGGAAGTGCTGGGCAGGGTGGGCAAGCGTGGGCTCCTCTGAAGGGAGTTCCCAAAGCCTAGCTGCTTTGAGGAGGAAAGAGGAGGCAGGCTAGGTAGCAGTTAGCAAGGAGGGGCATGACACACAGTGGAAGGTATGGCCCAGTGGCCTGGCATCATGGCCACCCGCATAGTTTGCTCTGTGGAGCTGAACATAAGGCCTTGAAAACGGGGCATCGGATCAAGAACTCTGTGTTTTCAGGAAGGTGTCTTCAGTTCTTAAACCAAGAGTCAATTCACAGGCTTGCAGTTCTGGTCTGCTTCTAATTCCTGGCCTTGGCCCTGCGCAGCCACACAGCAGGATGGGCAGTTAAGTTCCCTCGAAGGACCACTCTTTGAGGCTTGGCCCTTGTGGAAGACTGCCTGAAAACGTGGCCCCGTGACTCTTCCAATCCCTGTCCCTACAGGAGGCTCCTCTCATTCCAAGGCTGGTATCTCCCCTCTCCTGGAATCTGGGGTAGCCCTGTGGCTTGCTTTGAGTAATAGAATACAGAGGAAAGAGAGAACTCCCAGCCTTCCAGGTGTCCCCAGATATGTGGGTACAGCCATCTTGGACCTTCTAGCCCCAGACAATCTAGCTGCTAACTGTATGCAGCCAGATGAGTGAGTTCAGGGAGATCATCAGAAAATGCCCAACCAGCCTAAAGAATTTACTGTTGCTGTTGTTGAAGTTACTAAGTGTTGTGATACTCGGGGCCTAGTATCTGAACTCTCTCAAACTTTCAGGGGCATGGGCACTGGATTGCAAGACACCTTGTGTTGCCCATGTCCTGGAGCATCCAAATGACCTGGGCAGATGTGACTTACTCCTGCCTAGCAGTGAGGTTGGGTGCAAACAAGTAAATAAGGAGCACAAATCCCAGTGTCTGAGACCCTGGCCCCAGTAGTGACACGTTCAGTATAAAGGCTACCTCCTTCTACTTTCTGTGCAATAGTTGGAAAAAGTAGTATTAGCAATACTGGGATAAGTGACAAAGTTCAGGGAAAGTTAGTCTTGCCCCTGGGACATTCCAAGGTAAGCAATTATGCCCTGCAACTGAAAGAGCAGAAAAGAAAAATTTAAATGTCTTCATTAAGCCAGCTCAGACCCAGGCCCAGTGGCAAAGGAACTAGGTTACCCTGAGAATACGGTCGTTCCAGGATTCTTTTCAACTCTTCACCTGCTAAACACCAGACTCAGCACTCAGTCATTGCAATACAAAGATGAGTAAGACTGCTCGGAAAGAACTTCCCATCTACCCAGGGAACAAACATGTAAACAAGCACATGTGATTCATTTGTCATGAATCATAACGGAGGAAGAACACTGGCGTGGCTCTAAGCCCAGAAAGCAACAGGTTTTTTTGTTTGTGTGAACACGTAAAACGTAGGCGTGAAAATGAACACTCCTCGTTCAAAACTTGCGCCCTGGGAAGCAATCCTTTTCTCAGTCCCGCTGCCCCTTCCCCGCTCTTTTGCAAGGATATCAAATAAAGACCCACACAAGAGGGGCACCTGGGTGGCTGTGGGTTAAGCGTCAGACTTGGACTCAGGTCATGACCTCACAGTTCATGGGTTCAAGCTCTGCATAGGGCTCTGTGCTCTGGATTTTTCTGCCCCTCCCCCGCTTGCGCTCTCTCTCAAAAATAAATAAATTAAACTTTAAAGACCCACACCAGAAAAGGCCTCACTGCTTGATGACAACAGCAGACAAGGTACCACCCTGCCTGTCCTTTTACTAAATTTGGTAATGGAGGACTTTTTTGCTCTTTCAAAAAAAAAACCAATAGGTAAAAGATCAAACTCTCCTTTCAAATAAGGCCCTGCCATCCTTTGAGGATACTGGAAACAAAAGCAACAAAAAAATGTGAAGGCAATTACAATCTCACAGCTGTGTGTGCATTGCTAGAATGTAAGGCTTAGCAGGCTGCCGACCTGGAGCAGGCAATTCTCACAATGAGAATCATACAAGTTCTACTGGTTATGAAGGGTGGGGGTATCTGCCTAATTGCCTCATTCTACGGCTACAACTTTGATGCTCCTAATTCTATTTCAGGTGTGTCTTCATCTTCCTAAGTAGCAAGCCAAGCCCTTGAGGTCAGATTGTTTTCCAGGTTCTGGATGTGGTCAATGCCTTAAACACACTGAGTCTGGTGGGCATCAGAGGGAGTCTGGGGTGCTCTACACCAGGGCTCCCCGTCAAAGTCTTTAATGAGGGACATAGTGTGGAATGTTCTAAATGTCTTAATAGGAAGCTCAGCTCAATGGGAGAAGAGGGCCCATTACATTTCCCTCACTGCCTTAATGTCCAAGTTCTTTTAACCCATCCAGAATAATGAGACCCTAGTCTCATCAGAGTTACTGTCAACCCTGGGTAATTAGGAGACATAATCTCCCACTGTGTGACCGAGGCCTCCGGACACTGGCTATACTTTAGCTTCAGTGCCCAGGCCACCTCCTCCTCTTCCCAGCACTGTCTGTCCTATAGCCAAAGACCTGGGAGCTGCTCCAAGGTAAGCTTTCTGGGCATAGACTTTGTTTGTCTATATCAGGGTGCCATTAACACCTGCAGCCCCACCTGCCTACCTCTGATTAACCTTACCCAGTTACAGGGTTTAGGTATGATTACCAGCCAAGCAACCCTAGTGGCTTTGGGGTCAAACAATCCAACATGAAATGGGGAACGTGGAGGTTGATGGGAGAGGGGTGGAAGAAGGTTTCTGACCATTCAAAGGTTCTGCGGGGCTATGGTGTCACTGGTGATTTTTAAGCCTCAAACATTCATATGCAACACTCCTTTCAACAAATTTCTCTGAAGTTTTCCAGACTTCTAACCAGATCAGTGGTTTAGCCTGTGAAAGGTTAATGACCATGGAAAGTAAATCGGAGCCTGAGGAATGAAACGGTTCAAATCAACCACAGCTCCTGTTCCTCTGGGGACAAACACTGCAGAGCCATTCCCAGAAGAGTAACCTGTGGACACTCCAAGAGCTCCTGACACCTGCAAAGAAACTAGCATGGGCACCTGTGCAGACTCTCTCCAGAGCCTGGTTTGAGGGCTGATGCCAAACCCAACCTCAAAAGAAGTTTACTTGGAGAGCAGCAGCATTTTGCCAGACCCTGAGGTCTGCAAAGGTGAGGGAAGTCACATTCCACTCATTCCTGAGTACTCAGTGTAGTACTTAGATCAATCACTGGGCGCTGGTTAGAAGTGTAGAATCCCAGGCCCAATGGCAGAATCTACAGAATCAAGAGTCTGCACTTAACATGAGGTCTCCGGGTGGAGTGCCTGGGTGGCTCAGTCAGTTAGGCGTCTGACTTCAGCTCAGGTCATGATCTCATAGTCCGTGGGTTCGAGTCCCACGTTGGGCTCTGTGCTGACAGCTCAGAGCCTGGAGCCTGCTTCGGATTCTGTGACTCCTCTGCCTCTCACGCTATGTCTCTCTCTCAAAAAGAAACATTAAAATGAGGTCTCCAGGTAATTCACATGTATATTGAGGAATGAGAAAGAGCACTCAAGGCTACAGCAAAAGGGTGCCAGAAATGACCTTTCCTTAGGTTAAGCTTCTTTGCCCTGGCAAAGAAGCAGGGTGAAGCAGACTTTGGAGGAAGACTCCAAGCCTTGGCTAACTGAGGCAGACCAGACTGGCTGACTTTGGCAAAAACAAGGTGTGTTTTTCCAGGTTACAGCCTGTGCGTTATGCCTGTCCTGCTGGACACTCCAGGACAAGAAAGCTGGCTTTAGGCTCCTGGCACTGCTAGCTTCCCTCCAGTTGGCCTCAGAAACAGAGTTATACTCTGATCTCAGAGCCCCTTTCCCTCTCTCCCAACTAGAGACCTTCAAAGGCAGGGAGATATGCTGAGGTTTACCAAAAACAAACAAAAAACCCATTTCCCAGTCCAAGGTGAGAAGTAGATCAGAGTTCCCTGTAAACAGTGCCCTTGGCTGTGCCTTCCAATCTGACTTGTCCCCATCCAGCAATAAAGAGTGCAGAAAAGGGCACCTCTGAGCCTTCAGGGCTGCCTCAGTGCCCACTCTGAAAAGATCAGAGATGCACACCCTCACTTGAAGAACCCCAAAACTGTCAGGAAGGATCCTGGCAGACACAGTATGACACAGAGAAAGCAGACCAAATGGACTACAAAAGAACTATAGCATGGAAAGAGAATTTGAGTCAAGGGTGGACAGAAGGCTTACTGAGAACTTTTCCTTGGATCATTTTTAATAGAAGAGAGAGCATTTTCCCCTCTACACTTGGATAGTATTTCTCGTTCAATCTGAGAAAACGGTGTGACATCGGACAAGGGACATGTGTTTTCCAGTTTGGGGCCTCATGAAACAAGTACATCTGTGATTCCTAACAGTTCTAACGTTGTATGTTTTGGATCAAACGGCCCGAGACCTCGGATCTGGCTGTGCTTGCTGATGGCGGGACCGCAGCCTGAGAAAATAAGCATGTGATGTGGCCCGCGACGCTGCTGCTCCCCTGGCTCCACCTGCACCCGTGCCTCTCAACGGAGCGCCACTGTCTGCGAGTGGTTTTCGAGTAGTTTGGGTAGTTTGGGCAGGAGCGGTGGATGAGGGCTTAGGGGAGGGGAGAAGAGCAAAGCGGGCTGAGGGCAGCGCGGGGATGGCAGGGAAGTGGTGAGCCACGAGGATTTCATCATGCAAACGCGCGGGCAGGTTTCATCAGCGCCTGTGCGCCGGGGCTCCCGGGCTGGGAGGAATGCCTGGCTCCCGGGGGCAGCCTAAGGCTGGCCCCAACCCGTGCCAGTTCAGCTTCCTCTTCCTTATACACTCAGGGAGGTCACAAGGCTCCCCCTCCCCCTGGACAGAAGAACGTGGTTTTCTGCACAGTCCTGCCCGCGGCCCCAGGTCCCTCTGCGTAGATCCCACATGCTTAAGTGGGCAACCTGCCACAGGTGCAGGTGAGGCGCTGCTGGAGGAGAGAGCCCTCGGCCCAAATCCTCCTTCAGAGGCGGAGGCCCAACGCAAAACTGGGGGCGCCTCGGGAAGGAAAAAGGGATTCTGCAAGAGTCGTTTACCCCAAAAAAGAACGCCCATCCCATCCCCTAAAAACCCCAGGCCAGGCCTCTCCTTGCTCCCAGGCCACCCTGAGCCGGCGCTATTTTCCCTCAGTACGCCCCACACCCACAAGAGGCAGCACACCTCAGCATGTGGTTGCTCTGGAAGTGTGCGTATCCGTCTGGGTAGGGGGACTCGGCTGTCTCTCCCAGGAGGAAACGAATTGGGGTAGTTTGCAGCCGGGGCTTCGGAGGACGCACTCAGAGGGCAGGCAATGGGAAGCGGCCATCCGCTCGTGACCCTCGCTGTGTCCGTGGTGCCCTTTTTTCCAGTCGTCGGGCCCCTCTGCCCCGTCGCCCCGTCCAACTGGCCACTCCCGACCCCTCCCGCTCTGCCCAGTCAGTCCTCCCGCGCCGCGAGCACCCGAAGCCCGCGCCTACCTCCCGGGGTGGTGCTGAAGAGGGTGCCGCCGGGAGTGGTGCTGTAGTCCCCGGGCGGCAGCTGCACACCGTCGCCGAGGTCCACCCGGCGAGTGGCCGGGATGGCCCGGCTTGGGGTCTGGCTGCAGCTGCTGCTCCCGGACATGGTCTCCCGCTAGCAGTGCCTGCAGCCCGAGCGTGGCCCTCCGGCCGCTCTGGCCCGTCCCTCCTCGCCCCGCCCACGCCCACGCCCACCCCTTCCGCCTCTGCGTCTCGGCGTCACCTGGGATTTGTAGTTCCCGCCGCGCAGCAGCAGCAGCCACACCCGCCTCGGCTTGGCCGCCGGTACGTGCGATCCTCCGCAGCCTAAGTTTGAGGCCTCCTCCCCTTGGCCTCCGGCGCGGGTGCGGGCGCCGCCCCACTACCGCCTGCCCCTTTCGCTCCCGGGACCCTCTCCTCCACGCTGGCAGCGATGGGATGGGGCCGGAGGCCGGGGGCTGGTGCAGGTTAGTTAACCCCACACCGGGTCCGGGGCGTGTCGCAGAGCTGTGCGAGATCCTAGCAGTCCTCGCGGTTGGCGAAGGCCTGGTTTCTGCCCGAGGACTTTGGGCCGGATGGTCCCCTCCCCGTTCCGTGCTTTAGTTCCTCCGATGAGGAGGTGGGGGTTGATTGGTCATTCACCCCACTTCGATGTTTTGAGCCTTCACGGTGTGAAGAAATAACCAAGAATGGGCGTTCCACGGCTTGGGGGAAGGTGTGGGAGGACGGGTGAACAAGTCACACAGATGGGTGATCAAAACTAAAACTAGAGCCCAGGTGGAGCTGAGAGGGGTTGACGTCAGTGGTGGCTGGGGGGGCGGGGGGGGGGGGAGTGGAGAGGGTAAGAGTTGGCCAAAGAGGCTCCTTGTAGCCCTTTGAGTTGGGTACAAGGTCCCACACGCTACCTGACATTTAGTAGTCACTCCTTGAAAGAATGGATGAACGAACGAATGAATGAGTCTTCAAGGACCTCTCCGAGTGGGGACAGAAAAATGCTAGGAGGAACAGAAAAGCCTGTTGTGTGAGAGAACAGTTTCTATCGTTGTGGCCACGTCATGCAAGGGGAGAGAAGACAGGCGAACACTCTGAAAGAGAAATTGGGGTCAGGGGCGCCTGGGTGGCTCCATCATTAAGTGTCCAACCTTGGCTCAGGTCATGATCTCATGGCTCAGTGTCCGACCTTGGCTCAGGTCATGATCTCAGGCTCATGACTTCGAGTCCTGCCTCAAGGCTCTGTGCTGACAGCTCAGAGCCTGGAGCTTGCTTCAGTTTCTGTGTCTCTCCTTCTCTCCCTCCTCTCTCTCCTTCTCTCTCTCTGCCCCTCCCCCACTAGTTCTCTGTCTCAAAAATAAACTTAAAACAAAATTTTTTTTTTTTAATTTTTTTTTCAACGTTTATTTATTTTTGGGACAGAGAGAGACAGAGCATGAACGGGGGAAGGGCAGAGAGAGAGGGAGACACAGAATCGGAAACAGGCTCCAGGCTCTGAGCCATCAGCCCAGAGCCCGACGCGGGGCTCGAACTCACAGACCGCGAGATCGTGACCTGGCTGAAGTCGGCCGCTTAACCGACTGTGCCACCCAGGCGCCCCAAATTTTTTTTTTTAAAGAGAGAAATTGGGGCTGAATTGTGATGGTTTTTTTTTAAATCATGCCAAGGTGTTCAGACTTTGTCCCACAAGGGTAGGAGATATCAGAGACCTCTTGAACTGGGGAGTGACAGGATTAAGGTTGGGTCTGTTTGTTTCAGAAAGATGACTGGCCAGCTATGGAGTTTGAGAAGGGACCACAGGCCCCAGGTAGGAGGACTGGCTGGGTTTGGGCACTCCTGAGCTAACCCTAGGCCTACACTGCCTACTGTGGGGGACATTGGCCTTCTGTGCCTAGGGAGCAATTGAGATATGGCTAGTCCATATTTACAAGTGTAAACTAAATAGATTTCAAGGATTTAGCATGAAAAACACTTCAGATATCTCAATAATTTATGTTGATTACATGTTGAAATATTTTGACTGTATTGGATTAAGTAAAACATTAAAATTAATTTACCTGTTTCTTTTTACTTGTTTTGGTCAAACTATAAGAAATTACATGTATGTAATATGTATGTATATATTTCTATTGGATAGTGCTGCTCCAGAATGATAAAAGCAATCCTAAAGTTCTTCCAGGAAATTTCCTCCTGGGAAACTATGCAATCACCAAATTTTAACTCTGGCCAGGTACGTTATAAGTCATCCAGGACAACATTCACCACCATCTTATTTATTTATTTGCTTATTTATTCATTTATTTAATCTTTCTTCAATCATTCAGGCCATAATTTGCACTGTTCGTGAGGAAAAAGCTAATAATTAAGGAAAGTGAAAGCATTCATTGGCATTTAGGTCAAAAAGAAATCCCACAATAATTCCATAATTTGTATAATTTTAAGCTCAGGTTTTTGTTTTTTTTTTTTTTTGAAAAATCTGTCCTGGCCAAAGATTAAAAACGAAAATTCTCTGAAAGAGTAAATGGAATATG
Source organism: Prionailurus bengalensis (assembly GCF_016509475.1). Classification (NCBI taxonomy): domain Eukaryota; kingdom Metazoa; phylum Chordata; class Mammalia; order Carnivora; family Felidae; genus Prionailurus; species Prionailurus bengalensis. Next base: position 44,709,301 of record NC_057344.1, read on the forward strand.
TATGTCAAATGATCCTACATACGTATTTTCTCCAGTTGAGGTTTCTACAAATTGAGCTAAAATATGCTAACATTCTGTGGCAAAATCTTATAGTTCTAGTGTTGAGAGCTCTCCACACCTTTTTTTTTTTTCTTTTAATTCACCACATTCTTTTTCAAAAAACAAAACCCAGAGTGTCAGAGAAGAGCAGGGGTTTGCCCGAGATCACACAGCGATGAAAGACCTGAGGCAAAACTAGATGGCCCAGTGTCCCCTCCCTTCCAGGCCTGTCCTTTTGTCACCATACTAGAAAACAAGGTGGCCCATCGTCTTGCCTTGGGAAGAACTGTTTTGAAAGGAGGTTGGCTCAGTTGCCTTATTGCATGTGCATATTTGGTTAGAGCTGAAATTCCAGGGAAAGCAACTGCTTAGCTGAACACTTGTAATGATCTGTGCACACAGGTTGGGGAAGTTTCCATCCTATCTTGCTCTACTTGATCTGTAGGCAGGGAGGGACAAGGGACCGATTTTATCACTTTAAGCAAGTGGAATTTCTCTGGGTAGCCAACCAGGCACAGAGGTCTAATCCTTAAGCAGGCACTGGCCCTTCCCAGTTTTTGTCTCAACACATCTCTGCTGAGCTGGACCAGTGTGGGGTTAGCAGTGCCAAGGAGGGTCCCCCAGGAGTGGCTGCCTGGGAGGAAGTAGCAGGAGCCACAAGAGTGACAAATGCTTTCAGAGTCTCTGAATCACACTATAATAGATGCTGTTTAGGAAGCCCCTCAGGTCAGGGAATCCATTCCTAACATATTTGGTGCTGAACATGTTCCCCATTCACCACTGGAAGTCCTTTGAATTAGCTAATGCATCCTGTCGCCATGGCCCCAGTGGCTTCTGGAGGCTATTGTGTTTTCTTGTACAATTAGGGCTTCCTATACTTACTGCCCCTGATCGAGATTCAGCCATTAAAAAAAAAAAAAGACATGTTCAAAAGAAAAACAAAACGAAAAAAAAAAAAGCTCATAGATACAGAGAACAGATTGGTGGTTGTCAGAGGCAGAGCGAGGGTGGGGAGGAATTCTCTCTCGAAGGGGGTCAAAAGGTACCAAAAAAAAAAAAAAAAGGACACGTTAAAAAAAACAGGCACATTCTCCACTGACTAGAGGATAAACAGATTATCGTTGAAAATAAACATCTACAGTGAGAAATAGCTTGGTCATTCGTTATCATCCGAGGCAAAGCAGAAGTGAGAGTCATGGTGTCATGGCCAATGACCATGAAGGGACTGAATATTGGGGAGCCCGAAGACACATTGTGGAGGTCACATGAGCTAACATAAAGGAGTCTGTTAAAAGAGTTCTACTGAGTGAAGACCTAATTGGCTTTATTAAGCGATTTGCTAATTGCTTAATCGATTTATTATTTATTAATTGATTTCCAATCAGTGGGCAGCATCCCACCTAGCAAGTACAGGGATGCTCCAAGGATTTGTACAAAATAGAAGATTTTTATAGGAAGGAGAATGGGGCAAGGACATTATCAGCAAAGAAAAGGATTGTTACATCTTTTTTCTAAGAGTTTATTTTTTTTGTGGGGGTGGGGTGGGGTGGGGTGGGTGAGGGTAGCACCAACAAAGTAGAAACAGAGAAAGAGGGAAAGAATCCCAAGCAGGAACTGCACTGTCAGGGTGGAGTCTGATGTGGGCCTGGAACTCATGAACCATGAGATTATGACCTGAGCTGAAACCAAGAGTCGGTCACTCAGCCAACTGCCACCCGGGCACCCCTGTTACATCTTTTTTTGAGGAGGAAGGGATTGCAGGGTTTTTATCACGCGATTACTTTAACCAGAGCTGATCAGGAAATTTCAGATTAACTTAAAAGGTCACATTCCTGAGAGAGGTTCAAACTACAATTAGGTCTTGGTTTGCTGTGGTTGGGGACCAATGACTCCATTTTGGACTTCTTGTTTCTCTTTCAACAATTCCCAATGGTGGATTTAACATTTTAGTACCATTTCTAGGCTCAAGAGATTCCAAAAAATTTTAGTGGCTCAGAGCAGGGTATGCAATCTTTAAAAGGACCTCAAGAAAAAAATTAATTAATTAAAAAAATAAATAAAAGGACCTCAAGAGCAGATTCTCAGGTTTAAAATCATCTTCTTCCCAGGCATCTGGATGGCTCAGTTGGTTGGGCATCCCACTCTTGATTTTGGCTCGGTTCATGATCTCACAGTTTGTGAGTTCGAGCCCCACATCAGTCTCCCTGCTGACAGTGTGGAGCCTGCTTGGGATTCTCTCTCTCTCTCTCTCTCTCTCTCTCTCTCTCTCTCTCTCAAAATAAATAAATAAACTTAAAAAATAAAATAAAAATCATCTTCTTCCCATGTGGGAACAATACTCTGGTGCTGGCAAGTGCCGGGAGTCACCACCTGCGATTTGCTTGGGGTTGCCCTCCTACAGGTGGCTCTGGGTGTGTCCACCTGAGAAGGTTTTGTGTCCTGGCCAGGAGAGCAAAACAGCAGAGAGCCTTTGGTGGCAACTGAAGAACAGTGGCCCCGTGGTCTCCATGGATCAGTGGGAGACCAACTACTTGGGCCTAACCAGCCCTCGGTGATATGGTTTGGGAGTAGTGGAGGTCTGGAGCCAATGGCCAAGAAAAAATTCTTGAGACATCTGTGGTGCAAAGAGGTGATTTTATTAAAGCACAGGGACAGGACCTGTGGGCAGAAAGAGCTGCACTGGGGTTGTGCAGAGTAACTGGTTATATACTGTGGAGCTGGGGGAGGTAAAGACAAATGGAGGCCTCCAGAAGGACTTTGCTATGCCAAAGAGGACTTCTAAAATACCTGAGGCTTTGCTATTATCAAGCTAAGGTTGTTTTCCCTCTAGTAAGGCATTAACATGCTGACAGTAGGGGTTTTCTGGAGAGATGTCATACTCTGTATTTGCCTCAAGTATTTGTTAATGGGCTGCAGGTTATAAGGAAATTTAAGTTCACCTGCCATTTCCTTCTTGCCTTTGTTCCCCACATCATTATGGAGGGGAGGGTAATATTAGGGCTCCAGGAAACTGAGTCCACAGCTTTCTGGAGATTAGGCTGCTGATAAGATTGCCTTTTTCTTGTAATTTACTAAGACATTTGTAAACTGACGGAGACTCATGTCCTGCATACCTGTGATCTCTATCAGTTAACTACTTGTTTTCTTTCCTTTGTTCTTGGACGAGCAGGGGTGCCTGAGGAGTATCATACATATCCCACCTGGGGAGAGGGGTAAAGCTAGCTCCTTTGCCCTCAGCTTACCTTTTGCATCCTCATCACCAGTGTTATATCAATTAGGGTCACTCAAATTGGGTAATTTGGAGAGAATTTGACAAAAGGATGATCTACAAAGGTGTGGGCAGGAGGTAGGGAAGCCAGAAGATACACTGTGGTATCTGGCACTGAAATTGGGCCTGAAGGAGCAAGGGGAAGGTGTGGGGACTGAAATCCAAAAAGAGGGAGAGTGTGTTCTTGTTAGGGAAAGCACACACTCACTGTGAGAAGAAAAGCTAGTAAAAACAAGAGAAAAGGGGCCAGCCAGATGTCCGAGGCTGGACGCTCCCCTTGCATACTACTTTGGCTTCTGTAATCTTGCTTGCCTCCTGTGCCTACCAACTGCCCAGACAGCACCACTGATAAATGCCCCCTCCCCCTTTTCTTTTGTCTCTCAACCCCCTACCATGCCAGCCATAAAAGGAAGATGATGCCAAGTTTCCAGGCTCAGCCTTTGGAGGTGACTCTGCTGGGCTGGAACCAGTGTGCAATAAACAATCTTTTCCTGATTCCCCGAGTGCGTGTGGCTTGTCTCTTCCTGGGCGCCGAGTATTTGCAGTAACAACTGTGTGGAGAGGCCACCCTGGAGCTGTGGCCTTCAGTCCTGGCCAAGCACAGGGAGGGAGCTAGGAAACAGAAACTCTCACCTCTCTGGCCTCCAGCCCTCAACTCGCCTGCCTGACTCCCTGACAGCCTAATCTAGCTGGAAAACAAAGGACAAGCCTGATAGCCCAACCTCCTGGGGCACTGAGTGGGACAGAAGAGAGTGGAGGGAGGTTGGATCTACAGGGACAACAGAGGAGTCCAACACAGTGGAGTAGAGAAAAAATCAGGAGGGGAGTAACTTGTGGAGCAGTCCAGAGAAAATCTTGGTCCTGAGCAAATGTATGTGCTGGAAGCCTGTTGAGCCTCACAAGGCACTCTTCTTGTTTTGAGGTGAGGGCAGGGACCCGTGTGCACAATCCTCTTGTGTACAAGGTGAGAAGTCAAGGTCCTTGGTCCTCAAATGTTCCTCCCTACCCCCAGATATCTTCTCCACTCACAGGTTGATGCTTGAAATTCTTCCATTTTAGCTTTTTCCTTTGAGCTAAAGGTTCTGCTAAATATAAACTGTCCTTGGCATTCGTGACACCACAAGTAAGGAAAAAAGGAAACGAACACTTCCTGAGTTCCTGCTCTGTGCCTACAGACCCAATGCAAGAGGTTTGGCATTGACAAAATCAATAAATCACACCACAACCTCATAAGGCAAGTATTATCCACGCTGCATATACATGAGGAAAATGAGTCGTGGATGTGGGGGATTAGCCGGCCTTTGCACAAAGCCTCATATTTATTTTTATAACCTGCTTAATCCAAAGCCCATGCACTTAACCACCACCGCAGAGATTTCCAAATTTTGGAAAGCGTGAGATTAGCTGCAGCGCTTGGGAAGTAGGTGGGATCTTCACCTGAGAGCAAGTTCTCTTTTTTTTTTTTTTTTTTTTTTACCTGAGAGAAAGTTCTAATTCGAGGAGAAGAGACAACTATCCCAAAGAAAAGGAAAGGGTACAGCGGAGGCAAGGATGGTGTCTTAGTCTGCTTGGGCTGTTATAGCAAACTGTCATAGGCTGGGCTGCTTAAATGATAGACATTGATTTCTCACAGTTCTGAAGGCTGGGAAGTCCAAGGTCAAGGTGCTGGCAGATTTGGTTCTGGTGAGGGCACTAGTCCTGCCTTTGGGAGGGCCACCTTCTTGCTGTATTTTCAATGCAGCGGAGGGAGAGGGCCCCGGTCTCTCCTCTTTTAAAGGACACCAGCCTCATCAAGGGAGCCCCATCCTCATAACCTCATCTAAACCTAATTACCTCCCAAAGGCCCCACCTCCAAATGCCATCTCTTTGGGGCTTACTTGTGGATTTGGGGGTCAACACAAACGGTCCTTTTATTTTTTTTAATTTTAATTATTTATTTATTTATTTATTTATTTTTGAGAGAGGGACAGAGGGGCAGAGAGAGAGGGAGACAGATTCAGCTCCAAGCTCTGAGCTGTCAGCACAGACCCCAACACCCGACACAGGGCTTAAACTCACTAACTGTGAGATCACGACCTGAGCCAAAGTTGGACACTTAACTGAACCACCCAGGCACCCCAACACGCAGTCCTTAAACAGAAATCTTGAAGACTTTGGCCTGTGATAGGTCCACCCTGCTCTTCTGGGTGGTAACAGTGCCAACCACCCCCCCCCCCCCCAAGGACTCCAATGTAACTGCCTTTTCTTTCCCTTTCCTGACTCCAGTGCAACCCCCAATTTCAGTCTTCTAGCCTCACTGGCTCTCCTAGAAAGCCATGCTTTCAGCATTGCCGAATTTGAACTTGAAACCAATGCTACAGAGTTAATTCCAAGGCTTTTGTAGGCAAATCATCCTGGGTTCAAAATCCACTTATAATCTATGTGACCTTTGCCAATCACTCTGAAATTCAATTTTCTCATCTGTAAAATGGAGATAATACTACCTATGGGAATCTTACAGCACAGTGTTTGGGACCATATTGGACTTACATTGAACAGAGTTGTCTAGAAACCCACCTCCTGATTCCCAGGCGTGGGCTGCTGCCTATGACTCTCCATTTTCTTTATTTGAAGCGCAAAATATGACATTTATTAAGCGTCCTAGCGTGCTGGGGGCATTGCATTGCCCATACATAGATACATAGATGTGATCCTAACATCTAAGTCAGAGGGTTGTCTGGTATACATGAGAAAACATACAGACAAATAAAAAAGAAAGAAAGACATGGGAGTGTGATAAGAAGGGAGTGGTGGTGGCTGGGATTTACTCTTTTACAGCCACCCTAGAGCGTGGGAAGTGCTAGGGAAAACCCGAGAATTCTCCCAAGGGGGAGAACGATTTACCTGCGGCGGGTCACCAGTTAGCGGCTGGACTGGAACGCCCTCTAGTGGCCATTCTGCTGAGCCTAGAGGTTTTGCTTTATAAATTGTTCTTTTTCTTAAGACGAGTTCTCTGGCAGTCTGCCTCTCCTTTCATTCACTCAACAAACTTTTACCCAGAATGTTTCTTGCCAGGGGATAGTCTAGGCACTGGGGATATAACGGTCAACAAAACAAGCCAAATCTCCATAATATTCTTTCTCTAACTCGATATAGGCTTAGTAACTTCCAAGTGGATCCCTGAAGCCTATGATATGCTCCTTCCCTTATATTGCCGAAAGTGATCTTTTCCCCCCAAACTAGCATGCATAGAGCTAAAATAAAGTGAAACCAGAGCATCGTGTAATATTGGTGCAAATTTGAGATGTGAGGTTTTGTCTCAATTTTAAGTGAGTTGCCATCGCATCTTAGTACTTCCCTTATTATAGATTATGCTTCTGGTTTTCATATGCTTTTCAGGTTTGTTTGTGAGTGCATTTACAGGGGTTTCTCTGGTTCTGGGCTATCCAATACAGTAGCCACTAGTCACATATGACTAGTTTAAATTAATCACAATCAAAAATTTAGTATTTTTAGTTGCACTATTCACATTTCCAGTGTCTAATACCCACATAGGACTAGTGGCCATCTCATTGGACAGTGCAGATATATAATATTTTTATTGCAGAAGGTTCTACTGGATGACATCCTAAGCAGTGATGGGGATCCAGCTGTGGGAATGTCATGTTATTGTGCAGGTATAATCTATCCACTCCTTTCTTCTGCCTTTTTTTTTTTAAATTAATGTTTATTTAATTTAAGAGAGGGAGCACATGCACAAGCAAGGGAGGGGGAGAGAGGGAGGAAATAGAGAATTCCAAGCATGCTCTGAGCTGTCAGCACAGAGCCCAATGTAGGGCTCCATCCGACAACCGTGAGATCATGACCTGAGCTGAAATCAAGAGTCAGGCACTGAAGTGACTAACCCACCCAGGCACCCTATCTTCTGCCTTCTTATCTACAGTTTGGAGAGTGGTCTCTGGCTCATACCCTAAGGAAATGAGGGCTAAGAGGGCTCATACCCTCTTTCCTTACCTTAAGGAAAACAGGGCGTGTGATCAGGAAACCCTAACTTTCTACTGTTTGCTGACCCTGTTGGGAGAGGTGCCCATGGTCTCTGTTCCTCTTTGGCTCAGCCTCTCATCCAATTGTCTATCAGACCAACAGAGGGGGCTGATTCCCAGGCTGATCAGCCCTATAGTTGCTTCTTCCTTGGGGGATTTGTTTGCCAAAGTTTTGCTTCTCTGTCCCGTTGGCCATGGGTTGCCAGCTCTGCTCTTGACTCCTGCCCTTCCTGGTTCTAACTTTGGGGTGGAAGGGGCTTGGGGAATCTTCTTATTGAGGGCTTATACACAGGGAAGCATTTGATCTCCTCCTATGAGACAGTGAGTGGGCAATGAATGGGAGGGTGTTTGAAAATTGAGTCTTCACTCTTGAGCCACTTTCATTTACTTAGCAGCAAAGAAAGCTAGACTGAGTATCCTGAAACACAGGCTCTTCTCATTTCTACTACTAACTAGCTCTGTGACTTTAGGCAAATCACTTTCTTCATATGTGGTGAGGGATGTGGGTGATGATTTCCAGGGTTTTCTGCAATTTGATATCCTAAAACTTGGCCAAAACCTTTGTGACTTCAGTGGACAAAGATGTCATGATCCAGATAAAACAGATTTCCTTCCCAAAGAGAAATCCCCAGGCTCAGATGGTTTCGCTGGAGAATTCTTTCAAACTCCTAAAGAAGAATAAATAACAATTTTCCGCAACTTCTTCCAGAAAACAGAGAAGGAGAGAACACTTCCCAATTCATTTTATGAGACCAGACAAAGACAGTACTAAAAAAAAGAAAACTATAAGCCAGTATCTGTCATGAACTTAGAAAAAAAAGCTATAAACCAATATCTTATGAACTTATACTAATTATCTCCTTCAAAATCCTCAAAAAAACATTAGCAAATTGAATCCATCATTATAAAATAATTATAAATACAAAAACTTACATACCATGACCAAGTACAATTTATTCCAGATATATAGTCTGATTCAAATTTTAAAAGTCCATCATATCAAGTAATCAATAAAGCTGGATTAACAAAAATGTCTACCATATCAACAGGCTAAAGAAGAGAAATCGTATAATCTTATCAATTGGTGCAGGAAAAGCATTTGACAAAATCCAATAATCGTTTATAATAAATATTCTCAACAAGTTAGGAATAAAAGGGAACTACCTCAACTTGATAAAGAACATCTATAAAAAGCCTACAGCTAACATCATAGTTGATGATGAGTCACTGAATGCCTTCCCCCTAAGACTGAGAACAAGGCAAGGATTTCTATTCTCATCACTTTTATTCAACTTAGTACTGGAATTTCTAGCCACTGTAATAAGGCAAGAAAAAGAATAAAAGTCATACAGAGTGGAAAGGAAGAAACAAAATCGTCCCTATTTGCAAATGACATGATTGTCTAACGAGAATCCTGAAGAATCTACCAAAAAAAAAAAAAATTCCTCTAACTGCTATATGAGTTCTGCAAAGTTGCAGGATACAAGATCAACACACAAAAATCAACAAACATGTAGAAACTGTAACTTAAGATGCTATACCATTTATAATTGTTCCAAAGAAAACGAAATACTTAGGTTTAAACTTAACAAAACATGCACAGGATCTGTATGCTGAAAACTACAAAATGCTGATGAAATAAATAAAAGACCTAAATAAATGGAGAGATACACTGTGGTCATAGATTGGAAGGCTTGACATAGTAAAGATGTCAATTCTCTCCAAATTCATCTATAGGTTTAATGTAATTTCTCTCAAAATCCTAGTAAGGAAGTGAAATAGGCCAGTCAGAGGAAGACAAATACCATATGATTTCATTCATATGTGGAATTTAAGATGTAAAACAAAAGATGAAAGAAAAAGAGACAAACAAAATGAAACGAAACAAAACAAAACAACAACCCCCCCCCCACACACACACCCACACAAAATCCCAAACCCAGACTCTTAACTATAGAGAACAAACTGATGGTTATCAGATGGGAGGTGGGTGGGGGGATGGGTGAAATAGGTGAAGGGGATTAAGAATACACTTATCATGATGAGCCATGAGTAATGTATAGAATTGAGTCACTATATTGTTCACCTGAAATTAATATAATATTGTATGTTAATTACGCTGGAATTAAAAAATTCTAACCAAGTATTTTGTAGACATAGATAAGCTTATCCTAACATTTAGACAGTAAAGCACAGACCTGAGAATAACTAAAATAATTTTGGAAACAAAACAAAACAAAAAAGGAAAAAACTGGGAAGAATTTCTCTACCCCAAATAAGATAAAACAGATACGGTAGAACCTCAGGATGAAAGGAAAGGAGGATCAAAACCTGGCCAGCCCTTCCCTGAAAGAGCAGAGATGGAACCTCCGAGGCTCAGGAATCAGTGATCACAGGGGCCCTAGGAGGCCCCAGGGGACACAGAAAGCCCTATTTCCCAGAGAAAGTACCCTATCCTCTTTGAGCTCTTTCATGAATGGCAGGGACTGGGGGTCTTGAGTGTCTCAGTCCTTTGAGCGTTTGACTTTGGCTCAGGTCCTCATCTCATGGTTGGTGAGTTCAAGCCCCGCACAGGGCTCGCTGCGGTCAGCCCTGAGACTGCTTCGAATTCTCAGTCCCCCTCTCACTCCGCCCCTCCCCCACTTGCTCTCTCTCTTTCTCTCTCAAATATAAACATTAAAAAAAAAAAAAAGAATAGCAGGGACTTAGGTACTCCATAGTGCTGGGGAGGGAGAATGTGCAATGCTGCTGTTTTCTTGAGGGTGTCTCATGAGGGAGTCATATGTTCTACTTCTTTTCCCCAGGGGCCCCCAAAATTTGAAGGCAGACTGGTATCTTCTCATTCCTGGTTAATAGGTTGTGTGCTAGACACGATTCTGAATATACCATTTGCTTTTTGTCTTCTGTGAACTTTCATTTTTTTTTTTTCAACGTTTATTTATTTTTGGGACAGAGAGACAGAGCATGAACGGGGGAGGGGCAGAGAGAGAGGGAGACACAGAATCGGAAACAGGCTCCAGGCTCTGAGCCATCATCAGCCCAGAGCCCGACGCGGGGCTCGAACTCCTGGACCGCGAGATCGTGACCTGGCTGAAGTCGGACGCTTAACCGACTGCGCCACCCAGGCGCCCCCTGTGAACTTTCATTTTAACAGGAGAAAAGATGGGCACCTGGGTGGCTCAGTCAGTGGAACCTCTGACTCTTGATTTCATCTCAGGTTATGATCCCAGGGTGGAAGGATTGAGCTCCATGTGGGGCTCTGTGCTCAGCGTGGAGCCTGCTTGAGATTCTCAGTCTCTCTCCCTCTGCCCCTCTCTCCCACTCTCTAAAAATTTTTTTAAAAAATATGTGAAAGGAGAGGTGTAGAGTCTATTTCAAATTTAGGTCAAGAGGCAGGATTGAAATTGGGGCTATCTAGAACAAGTCACACACAAAGGTAAAATCAGGAATTTCAGTGATTGTTAATTTCTAGATATTCTATTTGATTCTTTTCCAAATCTGTCTGTTCTTTCTAAAAATGGTCTATTTTCTTCATTATAGGCTGTATTCTGTTATCTCTTTAGTAACTTTAAACTTGCTTGCTTTGTTGCAGATTATTCTATTATTTCTAGTTCTTGGGACACTGATTCTCTTATTACCTGTATCTATTTAATCTTCTTCAGGTGGTTCACTTCTTGTGGTTTCTAAGTGTTCATTATGTATTCATCTTCAGCCAGGGCTGTTTCAGTAAGAATGTTCTAGAAGTAGAACTGTTTCGTATTTCCCTTTGCTGGGGCCCTGGAGTGAAACAGAGCCTCACTGAACTTTAAATTTCTTCCCCTAGAATTCTCATATCATGGGGCAGGTAGTACAAATTTAGATCCACACAACGTAGACTTGGGTTGGTAATTTCTTATACAAGTGTTTTTCTCCCACTCTATCTTGAGCTCTGAGACACAACTATCTTGCTCTCTGCTTCTTTGGACTGGCGGGAAGAATTTTTCAAGTCCCATTTGGGAAGCTTTAAATATATATTTTTTTACATTTATTTATTTTTGATAGAGAGAGACAGAGCACTATTGGGGGAGGGGCAGAGAGAGAAGGAGACACAGAATCCGAAGCAGGTTCCAGGCTCCGAGCTGTCAGCACAGAGCCCGACGCGGGGATCAGACTCACAAACTGTGAGATCGTGACCTGAGCTGAAGCTGGATGCTTAACTGACTGAGCCACCCAGGTGCCCCCCCCACCCCCCCAATTTGGGAAGCTTTATACAGGGTCTCAGTTCCAGCCTGAAGCCACGCCCAGGCCCCACTCCCTCAACTGCTACGTCAGGCTCATGTGACAGCTCTCTCTAGCTGTGAGTTCTGTAACATGGGAATTTCCTTTTTATAAATATATATATATTTGAAGCGGGCTTTGTGTTGACAGCAGAGAGCCTGATTCAGGGCTTGAACCCATGAACTGTGAGATTATGACCTGAGCCAAAATCCAAGTCTTAACCAACTGAGCCACCCAGGCGCCCCCAGCACATTTATATAGTTTATGTATTCGTAGGGTCCATTAACCCAGTTCTACATGCTTTAGGAAACTCCCCTCTTCTGAGAAATTTATTTAACAAAATAATTTCCAGGCTATCCACAATATGTCTTGGTATAAATATGAAATCATCCCAGGATTTTTGTTTTGTTTTGTTTTGTTTTGTTTTGAGAGAGCATACTTGGGGGAGAGAGGCAGAGGGAGAGAGAGAGAATCTTGAGCAGATTCCATGCTCAGAGTGGAGCCTGATGTGGGGCTCGATTCCATGAACCTGGGATCATGGCCTGAGCCAAAATCAAGAGTCAGATGTTCAAGTAATTGAACCACCCAGGCACCCCTCATCCCAGGATTCTTTTTTTTCTTTTTTCAATGTTTGTTTATTTTTGAGAGAGAGAGAGAGAGAGAGAGTGCACAAGTTGGGGAAGGGCAGAGAGAGAGAGAGAGAGAGAGAGGGAGAAACAGAATCTGAAGCAGGCTCCAGGGTCTGAGCAGTCAGCACAGAGCGGGGCTGATGCGAGGCTTGAACCCACGGACTGGGAGATCATGACCTGAACTGAAGTTGGATGCTTAACCAACTGAGCCACCCAGGCGCCCCTCAAGATTTATTTTTAATGTTTATTTATTTTTTGAGAGAGAGAGAGATACAGAGTGCAAGCTGGGGAGGCGCAGAGAGAGAGACACACACACACAGACTTTGAGCTGTCAGCACAGAGTCCAACACAAGGCTCCAACCCATGAACCATGAGACCCTGACCTGAGCCAAAGTCGGACGCCGAACTGACTGAGCCACCCAGGAGCCCCAGGATTCTTTTTTTTTTTAATTTTTTAAAAAAGTTTATTCATTTATGTATTTATTTTTAAATTTTCATCCAAGTTAGTTAGCGTATAGTGCAATAATGATTTTAGGAGTAGATTTCAGTGATTCATCCCCTGTGTACACCACCTAGTGCTCATCCCAAGTGTCCTCCTTAATGCCTGTCGCTCTTTTAGCCCCTCCCCCTCCCCTCCCCCCTCCCCCCAGCCCCCCTCCCCCCAGCCCCCACCCAACCACCCTTCAGGATTCATAGTAAGCGCCATCTTCCTTTACTGGAGTAAGAAGGAATTTTTTTCCAATAAAAATTAGAAGGATTTTTAATTTCCAAGTCTTTTGAGAAAGCAAAATTAATGCAATGTAAATCAGAACATCTAATTAATAAATTTAGCAAGCCAAAGGAATTTTGTTATATAAATTAACCCATTTATCGTAGGCTAGCCATGTTTCAAATGGTGGAGCTTCTACTGGTGTTTCAACTCCTTCACTCTCCTGATGGCCAACTTTACTGTCACCTTGGAGTGGTGTTGTAGGTCCAGGCACCACCCACGGCGTTTGTCATGCAGGAACCACAGTGCAGGATCCCCGCAGCTCATCTTTTCATAGTGGTTTGGCCACAGAAGGAGCAAGTGCACTTGGCGTGCTGGCTTATTTCAATCTTCTTCACCATTTTTCCGAGGGAGGCACCATATAACAGGGCCCATATTTCCCGACAATTCTGACTTCTTGGTGTGTTTAGCCATGTCAACACAAACTAGGTCTGAGCCCACTGGAGTAAGAAAGAATTTTTAAACATGCATTGTTACAAAAAAAAGAATTTTGAATCACTAGAACATTCTATCACACCAACATGCTGATTCCTTATGGTCAGTCTTCCATCACCTCAAACTTGACTTTTTTTTTTTTGAGAGAGAGAAAGACAGAGAGAGAGAGAGAGAGAGAGAGAGAGAGAGAGTGGGGGAGGGGCAGAGAGAGGGGGAGACAGAATCTTGAAGCAGGCTCCGGGCTCTGTCAGCACAGAGCCCAATGTGGGGCTCGAACTCACAAGCTGGAAAATCACGACCTGAGCTGAAGTCAGAGCCACCCAGGTGCCTGTAAACCTTGACATTTCTTGCTGCAAAAGGATATCTTTGGTTTTAAGATTTTTCACTTGTGTTCTTCCTTCTCTAGGTAAGATCCTTTCTCTCTGCAGGAATGTAACTTATTACTTCTTTTTTAAAAGAAATTTCTAGTGTTTATTTATTTTTTATTTTGAGAGCAACAGAGGCAGCATGAGTGGGGAGGGGCAGAGAGAGGGAGAGAGGGAGAGAGAGAGAGAATTTTTAAGCGGGCTCCCCACTGCCAGCACAGAGCCTGACACGGGGTTCCAGCTCACAAAACCGCGACATCATGACCTGAGCTAAATGCTTAACCACCTAGGCACCCCAGATGTTTACTTATTTTTAAGAAAGAGAGAGAGCCAGCAGGGGAGGGGCAGAGAGAGAGAGAGAGACAGAGAACCCCAAGCAGGCTCTGCACTGTCACTGCAGGGCTTGAACCCACGAACCTGCGAGACCATGGCCTGAGCAGAAATCAAGAGTCACCCTATAAAGGTGCCCCTATTATTTCTCAATCATAAACTTCATCTATACACCCTTGCCCCCTCATCCATCAAGACTCAATTTAAAATTCAAAACTCACCTACGTTCCTAAAATCTTCCTGGATTAGCTCCTATACTTAACTTGCCCCTGTTGTACCCTACTTGAATTGCATCAAATGATTTTGCCTTTGTTACCATAAGGATGAGTGAGTATTCCCATTTTTCAGTGTGTATTCAACAATCTACAATAACATGGGACTTGGTGAGGGCATTGTTGCATCTTCTACTTATTTGCATCTCACCAGGCCCAGGAAGGTGTTCTGTACCCAGTGGGCATTATTTTGCAGACAGAACAGCCTGAGATGAACATTCTCAACCTACTCTTCTCACAGCCTCTTGGTCCCTACCAGGCAGCTTGTCTCCAGAGGGCATCAGCAACCCAAGGCCCCAGCTTGAGACTTCAGAAGCTTCATCTCCTCCCTGTGCTAGCTGCTGATCCCATAACCCAGAGCTGGGCAGGAAGAGCCTCTTGAATAACACTGATATGCTCCTTCCTTCACCCACCAAGCTCTGCTTTGGGGCCAGTGAGGTGACCAGCCCCCCTGCCCCCATCCTGCTGGAATTTCCTCTTCTGGTACTCATTAAGGGGTGGGGGTAGGGGGCTTGAGTGGAAGCCAGGAGAAATGGGAACAGTGGCTGGAATGAAAGGCAGTTGCCAGTGACCCTTGGGTCTCCATGCTGGAGGTGTTTGTGGAGAGGCAGCATTTCATTTTCATATCGGGAAGGTGGAAGAGGTCGTGGCAGGATTGCACCGGAGGGATTTCCTCTCTGCAGCCTACAGCGAGGATCCCAGATACTAGAAGTGTCTAAAAAGACAATTCCCTAGCCCATGGGACCCACTGTGTTTCCCCGGTGATTACAGATGGTGTCTGAGTGCTCTTCCTGCTCCCTGCAAGCCTAAAAACTCCTTATTCCCACCACACTGTCCTGGAATGTCTTTGTCCCTCCCGGGGCTGCTGCCTTTGGTCCCAAAAGGCATCGCAACACTGGGGTCATTTTCTAATCTGGGGCAGATGTGACTCAGGGATGTGAGTCGAAAGTAAGGTAAACCAAACGAAGCAAAGAAGTAAGAAATGAGCACTAAATGACGCTTAATTGGTCAAGCAAGATCTGAGCAGTCATGGTTGCTGCCATGGCCCAGTGCAACACGGGGCTGAGTGTGCCACCTCATCATGTGATTTCCCTTGACCTGTGTTTTTCATGACACCCGCATGACACCCACTCCCTGTTTCCCCCAGAGAAGGCTCCCCAATGTCCCGAAGAGTAGCTGGCATTGGAAGTTGTGTCCCTCCCCTTTAACCAGCCAGCTTTCTCCCAGCCCTCACAGAAGGCTCCAGAAGAGGCCAGGGCTGGCTCACATCCCAAGTTGCCATTCCCTTTCCACTCTGAGGACTCCTCCTTCACCCTTCAGGGAAGCTGAGGGGACTGAGGAAGGATGGTCCCTGGAGAAGACCTCCCCAGTAGGGCAGAGGTTGGACACAGTTGTCTGCCAGCATGAAATTTGGAGGGCAGTGGGGACAGGCAGTAGGGCTCTCAGGAGGGAAGTTTCTGGTTCTTGCCTTTTTCTAACTTTCCTTCTCCTTCTCCTTCTCCTTCTCTTCCTCCTTCTCCTTCTCTTCCTTCTTCCCCACCCCTTCTTCCTCCCCTCCCCCTCCCCCTCCCTCTCTTCCTCCTCCTTCTCCTCCTCCTCCTCTTCTTTCTCCTTCTCCTCCTTCTTTTTAAATGTACTTAGGTCACTGGGGAAAATGTGGGAGGAGGGAGCAGAGAGGAAGGAGGGGGGTTGGAAGGAAGCTGAAAAACAGCAACTATCCATTGACTTGCTGCATTCCTGAGGCTGGACTCATTCTAGTCTACTCCCAGCAGCAAATGACAGATGTGATAGATGTGGAGCATTGCTGGCTGCCTCAAAGATTGCAGATGGACTGTTCAGACCTGGGCCTCCCAGACATCCTGGTTGCAGTGGCCCTAAGGAACTGGGCAAACTTGTCTCATTACACAAGCCCAGAAACTCCTCAAGATGCCCCACTTGACTTAAATGTCCCCCGAGCACTGGTCAATTCTAAACAACTCCTCCACTAGGCTACAATGAGTTTGACTTATAAACACCAACGTAGCTGTGAAAGGTTTAATATTCTGTAAACAACCCTGAATTAGAAGGTTAGTCTGGTAGATTCAGATCAATCTTGGGAACCTCCAAGCCTTACAAGACTGTTGGCAGCAAGCTTTCCCTTGGCCTCCATTGGTGTGGCATGAGCCCCACAAGCATGAGTGTGGCTGTGTTTCAATCAGACTTTATGTAGGGCCACTTAAATTTGGATTTCATATAATTTTCATGTGTTGTAAAATACACTTTTGACTTTTTTAGTGTGGTAAGAACACTCACCTCAATGTATCCTCTTAACAACTTTTAAGTGCACAGTACATTGTTATTGACTCCAGGTCTTTTGATTGTTTTCAACTCTTAAAAAGTTTAACAACTACCTTAGCTCTCAGGTCATACAAAAATGGATAGTGGGCCAGACAGAATTGGCTCATGGGCTGTAGTTTGCCAGCCTCTTGTCTAGAAAATGTGGACAAGAGCAGCCAACTTTGAAGCTTCTGTTCCAGCATTAGTTACCAAAAAGCCAGGACAGCAAAATCTATGAACCTGAGGGCCCCTAAAGAAGAATCCCTAATCACTTCTGTTACTTCTCTCACTGTCCTCACTGTCAGTAAACCTCATTTTTTTTTTTTTTTTGGTTTCACATAAAAAGAGTTAATGAGGTTTCACTTTTGTTTGGTATAAGAAAACAGTGTAAGTGTAGCAGCAAAACAACGGACATGGAACCAACAGCCTTGAAGCTGTTCACAGATAAAGTTGGGGTCCTCCTACTTTGCACAATGCGGTGTCTCAGTCTGTCACGGTGCTCACTGAGGCAGGCAGATGGGTCCTCATCCAGAAAGAGAACCTGCATCTTGGTCTACATACCTTTGCCAGAATGGGAGGAATAGTCTCGTATACTCAATCCCATCACATTTGCCCCATGCAGGCACTGGTGGTTCCCAAAATGGCACCATGAGCCTTGAGCTCCTTTTTGGTACACGCGTTTCCTGATTTCAGCTCCTCGATTCCTTTCTTTTCATTTCACGCAGATCAGTCCATGTGTGGCTATCAGAGCAGATTTGAAATGGAAATCTCCCTACCGTGATCTGATGGCTCCTCATTTCGCACTGGTTTTAGAGGGCCAGAATCCTCAAAACAGACCAGTGCCTTGAGAGGATTTGTGTTCTTGGGTTCAGCTCCACATCAGGGATATTAGTAGAGATCTCCTTAGAAATGGTTGGCTGGTCAGTGGCCACTCAGTTACTTGAATGTCCAGCTTTTCCCTGGACACTGAGAATTATTGATGGACGCATGCAGAGAATCCTAGCTGGTAGTAGAGTGGGATTAAGTCCATAAGTGTCAGGGGCTAAAGCTCCCTGCAACCCTCTCGGATGTTCTTCCATGTTGAGGAGCTGGTGTTCTTGTGGGGAAGAACTTCGCATCTCAGTTCAATTTGTTTGTTTCCCTGAGGGTTTTCCAGACAAGCCCAGAACAACTCTAACAGAGCCACCCACACGCCAAACCAAAACCAACCAACCAACCAACCAAAAACAAACAAACAAAAAAAACCCACAAAAAACCACACAAACGAAAAACTAAAAAAACCCCAAACTCGTAAGACTATCCGCACCATCTCTAAACTCAGCAACACTGAACAAATAGTTCTCTGAATCCACTGCTCCGTGCCTCGGGATCTCAGCTCATGCTGTTGCAGATTTCTCCCTCTGCCTAGAATGCCCTACTTCTTTTCATCTGGCTAAAAGCATCATTCCACAAAGAAAGCTTCCCCTTACCCCCGCCTCAGAGCTAAATGCCCTCCCTCTCTGTTTCCTCAACATATCTGAATTTGCACGTCTCCAGTGCCCTAACACAGCCCTTCATCAGCCACATTACAAGGTTAAAAACCCCACCACAGTCTCACTTGAAGCTGGACAAAAAAAGCAACCATAATTAAGAAGAGCACTTGAAATAGGTTTCACAACCTCTAAACTTCATGATGAACTTCTCCGTAGATGTAGAGCTGAACTTAAAAGAGCAACTACAAATAGTTTGAGGCCACTGTGGTTAGTCTGACATTTGAAACACTCACTTCCGGAACAGTTTAGTTATAACATCTTGTTAGCAGGTACAAAAATAGCTTTTGAATTATTGATAGATAAATAAAATCTTTAATTTTTTTAATGTTTATTTTTGAGAGAGAGAGAAACAGAGTGTGAGTGGGGAGGGGCAGAGAGAGAGGGAGACACAGAATCTGAGGCAGGCTCCAGGCTCTGAGCTGTCAGCACAGAGTCCAACGCAGGGGTGGAACTCACAAACTGCAAGATCATGACCTGAGCCCAAGTTGGACGCTCTCCTGACTGAGACACCTAGGCGCCCCTGATAAACAAATCTTTAAATATTGTTTATTTGTATTTCGTTCTTTTTAAAAAGTTTATTTATTTATTTTGAGAGAGAGATAGAGTGCAAGCTGGGGAGGGGCAGAGAGAGAGCAAGACAGAGAATCCCATGCAGGCTTTGCATGGTCAGTGTAGAGCTTGATGCAGGGCTTGATCCCACAAACTCTTGAGATCATGACCTGCACTGAAATCAAGAGTCGGACACTTCACAGACTGAGCCACCCAAGTGCCCCTATATTTGTATTATTCTTACAGGATCTCAATTTTTGTGCCTTTCTTATACTGCAGTAATATATGTAGAGCACTTAGAACAGTGCACAGCATATCATAAGCAGTCAATAAATGTTAACTGTCCAAAAAATTAGCTGTCTTAAAAGGTATACACGTGAAATTTATTTATTTTTAATGTTTGTGTGTCTTTGAAAGAGAGAGAGAGAGCACTAGTGGAGGAGGAGCAAAGAGAGAGGGAGACAGAGGATCCAAAGCAATCCAAAGTCATTCAAAGTGATTCAAAGTCATCTAAAGGGAATCTGCGCTGACAGCAGAGAGCCCCATGTGGGGCTGCAACTCACGAGCTGTGAGATCATGACCTGAGCCGGAGTCAGATATTTAACCAACTGAGCCACCCAGGCGCCCCGTAAAATTTATTTTTTATGCACACACGCCAATATAGAGGGTCCATATACAATTATTATTTTGTTTGTTTGTTTCCACTGAGGGACAAATGTTTTTGAGGGTGCCTGGCTGGCTCAGTCAGTAGAGCCTGTGACTCTTGATCTCAGGGTTGTGAGTTTGAGCCCCACATCGGGTGTAGAGATCATTTAAAAGTGAAATCTTTAAAAAAAAAAACCACGTTTTTGATGTTCCGTACCGTGAGGTCTTGGAGAGGCAGAAAGCACATCTGAACTATCTTTTACTTCTTGAGCATACAGCACATGTCTGCCATGTTGAAAACACACTAAGCTGAAAGTTACCTGAGCTTTCCATGGTGGGTAAGGCCATCTGGAAAGTTTTTATGGAAGAAGAATGTAGGTCACAATAAACAGAGGACAGCTTTAGAAGAGAATAAGAGTCAAAGGGGTCCTTGCCATGTGGGGAGAGGGAGGGGAGCTAGGTGGGTGTTCAGGAGCCTTGGCATGAAGTTGGCATTTCCATCTGGGCTCAGGGTCCCATTTTTCTGTTTCTCCAGGGATTCTGTTCTCTCTCTGCCCAGCCTGAATGGATGGAATGGCTACTCTCCTGCACCACTCGCATCTTGATGTTCTTATATAAAGATTTGGGGGCTGTAAATAAAAATCTTTTCCTTTTAGCTCAGTTGTAACCACAGTATGATTAGGGGGTTTGTTATCATTTTCTATTGTGGAATATTTTGAATACACACAAAAGTAGAGAGGCTAGTATTTCCCCTTCCGTATGCACATCACCCAGCTTCCAGAACAGTCAAAACACAGCAAGACTTGTTTCATCTCTATACTGCCTGGATCATTTTGAAGTGAACCCCAGTGATCCTATCACTGCATCTATACAATCTATTGCTAAAAGAGAAGGGCTTTTTATTAAAGGAACATAACCACAGTAACATCATCACATCTAAAAAAAATCAACAACTCTTAATACCACCAAATACCCTTTCAGCGTTCAAATTTCTTGGAGTCTCATATTTTTATTCAATTTTTCTTATCTTTAAAATTGGGGTAAAGTATATTTAATATAAAATTTTCCATTTTAGGTGCACCTGGGGGACTCAGTCAGTTGTGTCTGACTTCGGCTCAGGTCATGGTCTCACAATTCATGGGTTCGAGCCCCGTGTCGGGCTCTGAGCTGACAGCTCAGAGCCTGGAGCCTGCTTCGGATTCTGTGTTTCCCTCTCTCTCTCTGCCCCTCTCCCACTCACAATCTGTCTCTGTCTCTCTCTCTCAAAAACAAATAAACTTTAAAAAATTTTGCCATTTTAACCACTTTAGATGTACAACTCAGTGGCATTGATTACAATGTTGTGCGATCGTTACCACTATCTTTAAATGTTTTCATCACCCAAAACAGAAATTCTGTACCCATTACACAGTAACTCTTCCTTCCCTGTCCCCTCAGCTCCGGGTAATTTCTAATCCACTTTCAGACTCTATCCTAGATATTTCATGTAAGTACAACCATAGTATATTTGCCCTTTTGTGTCTGGCTTATTTTGCTTAGCACAATGTTTTCAGGTTTAATCCCTGTTTTAGCTTGTGTCAGAACCTTGTCCCTTCTCAAGGCTGAATTATATTCCACTGCATTTTGTTATCCATTTGTCTGTTGATGGACATTTGGGTTGCTTACACCTTTTGGCTATCGTGACTAACGCTGCCATGAACATGGGTCTACGAGTATCTGTTTGAGTCCCTGTTTTCAGTCCTTTTGGGTGCACAGCTAGGAGAAGAATTGCTGTGTCATGTGATAATTCTGTGTTTAACTTTTTGAGGAATGGTGTCACTAGTTTTCACAGTGGCTGCACCATTTTACATTCCCACCAGCAATGCAGAAGGGTTCCAGTTCTTCCACATGTTCGCCAACACTTGTCTTCCATTTTCAAAAATTATAGCCATCTGAGTGAATATGAAGTCGCGTCTCATTATGGTTTTGGTATGCATTTCTGTAATGACTTGTGATGTTGAGCATCTTTTCACATGCTTATGGACTGTCGGTCTTCTTTGAAGAAATATCTATTCAAGTCCTTTGCCCAACTTTAAATTGGACTGCTTGCCTTCTTGTTGTGGAGTTGCAGTAGTTCTTTATATATTCTGTATATGAAACCTTTACTACATATTTACAAATATTTTCTCCTATACTGAAGATTGCCATTTCACTCTCTTGATAGCATTCTTTGATGCACAAGTTTTTAATTCTAACAAAGTCTAATTTATCTATTTTTCCTTTTTTTTTTTGAGAGAAGGTGCAAGTGATTGAGGGATAGAGAGAAGCGGCAGAGAGAGAAAGGGAGAGAGAGACAATTCCACAAAAGGCAGAGAGAGAGAGAGAGAGAGAGTGAGAGGGAGAGGGAGACAGAGAGAAGCGGGGCTCACCCAAAGCAGGGCTCAAGCTCACTCAATGCAGTGCTGGAGCCCATGTGCCGTGAGATCATGACCTGAGCCAACGTCAGATGCTTAACCGACTGAGCCACCCAGGTGCCCCTCTATTTTTCCTTTTGATGCCTGTGTTCTTGGTGTTATATTTAAGAAACTGTTGCCAAATCTAAGTTCATGAGGATTTGCCCCTAAGTGTTCTTGTAAGAGTTTTATAGTTTTGGGGTGCCTGTGTGGCTCAGTTGGTTAAGTGTCCAATTTTGGCTCAGGTCATGATCTCAAGGTTCATGAGTTTGAGTCCCACGTCAGGCTTTGTGCTGACATCTCAGAGCCTGGAGCCTGCTTTGGATTCTGTGTCTCCCTCTCTCTCTCTGCCCTTCCCCTGCTAATGCTCTGTCTCTTTCTCTCAAAAATAAATAAATAGAAAAAAGTTTTAAATAAAGAGTTTTATAGTTTTACTTCTTAAACTCAGGTCTTTGATCCATTTTTGGTTAATTTTTGTATGTGGTGCGTCAAAAGTCCAGCAACACCAGAAGTAAAACCAGTGAATCACCAGAGTAGTAATTAGTAGAAGTTTATTGTGCAAACACAAAAAGGAGAGTTCATGAACTGGGAATACTCAAACCAAATATGCAGTGAGGCTCAGAGGTATATTGTTATAAAGCAGCTTGTATAGTGAGGAGGCAGTGACTGTTTATTCTTTGCAGTGACTGGTTATAGTGTTAGAAAGTTTTTAAATTAGGGAACAGGTTAGTGGTTCCCTCATATAAACCTTGGGGAAGTGTTGCTTATGATTTTCAGAGGCATAAGCAAGAAATGACCCAGGTCAAGTTAGTCTTACTTGTCTTGAAAAATAAGCTAAATGAAGCTTTGCTTGTATGATTAAATTGGTTTTGTCTGTTCAGGGAATTTTCAAGTCTGGTCTCTGTGCTTGAGTTTAAAAGTTGTAACATAGGTGGCTCAGTTGGTTTAGCATCTGACTTCAGTTCAGGTCATGATCTCACGGTTCATGGGTTCAAGCCCTGCATCGGGTTCTGTTGCTGACAGCTCAGAGCCTGGAGCCTGCTTTGGATTCTGTGTCTCCCTCTCTTTCTGCCCCTCCCCTGCTTGCTCACTCACTCTCTCAAAAATAAAAACATTAAAAAAAATTTTTTTTAAAGTTGTAATATAAAAGTCCCACTTCAGGGGCGCCTGGGTGGCTCAGTCAGTTAGGTGGCCAACTTCGGCTCAGGTCATGATCTTGCAGTCCGTGAGTTCTAGCCCCGCATTGGGCTCTGTGCTGACAGCTCAGAGCCTGGAGCCTACTTCATATTCTGTGTCTCCCTCTCTATGACCCTCCCCTGTTCATGCTCTGTCTCTCCCTGTCTCAAAAATAAATAAACGTTAAAAAAAATAAAAAAATAAAAAAATAAAAGTCCTACTTCATGCTTTTGTACGTGGATATCTAGTTTTCCCAGCATCATTTATTGATACTGTTCTTTCTTTTTTTTTTTTTTTTTACTTTTTAAAAAATGTTTATTTTTGAGAGAGAGCAAGAGAGAGGGGGATAGAGAGCAAAAGCCGGGGAGGGGAAGAGAGAGGGAGACACAGAATCCAAAGCGGGCTCCAGGCTCTGAGCTGTCAGCACAGAGCCCGATGCGGGGCTTGAACTCAAGAACTGTGAGATCATGACCTAAGCCTAAGTAGGACACTTACCTGACTGAGTCACCCAGGCCCCCCCAGACTGTTCTTTCTTTACTGAATGGTTGGGTCAATCAATGACAATCAATTGACCATTGAATGTTCATTTCTGGGCTCTCAATTCTATTCCATTGGTCTGCATATTTATCCTTATGCCAGTACCACACTGTTTTGATTACTGTTGCTTCATAGTAAGTTTTAAAATCAAGAAGTATGAATCCTCCACTTTACTCTTTTTTTTTTCAAGTTTGTTTTGACTATTGGTGGTTTCTTGAGATTTCATATGAATTTTAAGATGGATTTTTCTATCTCTGAAAAAAAAGCATCATTGGGATTTTTTCCATTGAGATTTTTAAAGTTTATTATTTTTTTAGTTTTTTAAGTTTTATTATTCTTTTTACACCCAATGTGAGGCTCAAACTCATGACCCTGAGATCAAGAATCACGTGCTCTTCCAACTGAGCCAGCCAGGTACCCCTCCATTGTGGTTCTGATATGAATTGCATTGAATCCGTAGATGGCTTTGGATAGTATTGCCGTCTTAACGATACTGGGACTTTCAATCCAGGAACTTGGGATCTTTTCCATTTATGTAAGGTTTTCTTAATTTCTTTCAGCAATGTTTTGTAGTTTTTAGTGTACACGTCTTTTACCTTCTTGATTACATTTATTTCTAAAACTGTAATTTTTTTTTGATGCTATTGTAACTGGAATTATTTTCTCAATTTTGGGATTGTTTGGTGGTAGTGTATAGAAATACAACTAATTTTTGGGTGTTGATTTTTGTATTCTACGACTTTGCTGAATTCATTTATTAGATAACACTGACAATTTTTTTTGGTGTGGATTCGTTAGTGTTTTCTACATATGGGATCATGCCATTTGTAAAGAGAGATAGTTTACCTTTTCACGTTGGATGCCTTTTATTTCTTATTCTTGCCTACTTGCTCTGGCTAGGGCTTCAAGTAATATACTGAATAGAAATGGCAAAGTGGGCATCCTTATCTTGTTTGTGATCTTAGGAGAAAAGCTTTCAATCTTTTATTATTGTGTGTAATGTTTTTCATATAACAGTTTTATCATGTTGAGGAACATTCCCTTATATTTTTAGTTTATTGTTTTTATTACTAACAGGTGTTGGATTTTGTTAACATCAAACTTTTTCTGCATCAATTGAGAAGACCATGTGTTTTTCTCATTCATTCTATTAATGTCACATATAACATTGATTTCATATGTTACATTTCTGGGACAAATCTTACTTGGTTATGGTATATTATCTTTTTAATATGCTGCTAAATTTGGTTTGCTAGTATTTTGGGGATACTAGTATTTTGGGGATACTAGTATTATGAGGATTTTTCTGTCTATATTCACAAGGGACATAATTCTATAGTTTTCTTTTTTTGTAGAATCTTTGTCTGGCTTTGGTATCAGGGTGATGCTGACCTCATAGGATGAGTTAGGAAGTGTTCTTTTGAAGAGTTTGAGAAGTATTAGGATAAATTCTGCTTTAAATGTTTGGTAGAATTCACTAGTGAAGCCATGTGTTTTTGTTTTGTTTTGTTTTCTTTTCTTTGTTGGGGAGTTTTTTTTTCTTTTATTAGGTTTTTATTTAAATTCAAGTTAGTTAAAAATTTTTTTTTAATGTTTATCTTTGAGAGAGAGAGTGACAATGAGTGGGTGACAGGCAGAGAGAGGGTGACACAGAATCTGAAGCAGACTATAGGCTCTGAGCTGTCAGCACAGACCCCGATGTGGGGCTCAAACCCCCAAACTGCAAGATCATGACCTCAGCTGAAGTTGGGCGCTTAACCGACTGAACCACCCAGGCGCCCCTATATTCAAGTTAGTTAATATACAGTGTAATATTACCTTCAGGTGTAGAATTTAGTGATTCATCACTGCCATACAACACCTGGTGATCATCACAAGTGCCCTCTCTTTAGTCCCCATCACCTTTTTAGCCCATCCCTCCACTCTATTGGGAGGTTTTGATTACTGATTCAATATCCTTGTTATAGATCTACTTAAATTTTCTATTTCTTCTTGAGTCAGTTCTGGTAAAGATTTTTGTTTCTAAGAATTTTCCCATTTCATCTAGATTATCCATTCTGTTGGCATACAGTCGTTCATGTTATTCCTTTATAGCCCTTTTTATTTTTGTAAAGTTGGTATTAATGTCCCTTCTTTTATTTCTGATTTTAGTAACTTGAGTCTTCTCTTCTTTTTTTCTTAGTCAAGGTGCCATGCACATTTATTGTGTTATATTCAGAGACACATAAAATCTGACCATCTCTCATTTGGTGATTAAAATTAATTAATTGGGTTTGGGTATTGTGAGACTGATTGGCTCATAATATTTATTTGTTTGTTTTTTAAATGTTTATTTATTTTTGAGAGAGACAGGGTGCAAGCAGGGGAGGGGCAGAGAGCAAGGGAGACACAGAATCTGAAGCAGGCTCCAGGCTCTGAACTGTCAGCACATAGTCGAATGTGGGGCTTGAACTTGTGAACTGTGAGATCATGTTCTGAGCCAAAGTCACATACTTAACCAACTGAGCCACTCAGGCACCCCCTGATTGGCTCATTATAAAACTCTCCTTCAGCTTTCATCAGATTGTTTTGTCAGCTTTTGACAATAATTGCCTATCCATTATTTCACAAGAGAATGCTGAAATTTTAAAGAGAATACATTTTAATGAACTAAAATATGCCAAGACAGGATAAAAGGTGCATTTTCAATGTCCAGCTTTGCAGTTCTGAAGCTGAGTGTGGTGGAAAGGAAACACATCCAAGAGTGAAGAACCTGGGGATCAGCCACATGCTGTAAGATCTTAGATAAGTCATTTGGCCTCTTTAAGCTTCAATCTGCAAAAGCGGGACACTGAACATGATGACCTGTGAAAGCACTTCACAACTTTGACTCTCCAGAAGTCTATTCTTTTTCTTTAACATGTAATGGCAGTTATGACTGATTAGCCTAGCTTTTGGGACACCGAACCCTTAGCTCCTCTCTGTAGCCTTCAGGCCCAATGTGGGGCTTGAGCTCACCACCCTAAGAACAAGAATCACAGGCTCTACCAGCTGAGCCAGCCAGGCATCCCTCCAAGAATGTTTCTAGTTTCAAAGATTCACTTAAGATTGTGGTTCAATCTATTGCACTTCAGTGGTTATGCTTATCACATGAGACATCACTCCAGACAAGCTGCTCAGAGAGACCATCCTTTCCTTTTATCAAAGTGCTCAGCCCCCAAACTTGGCCCATACTTGGGCTGTGTGGAGAGAAATTTCTCCCAGCCTCCCCAAGAACGTCAAGTATCTTCACATATTTTGTCCCTTGGGCAAACTCGTCAGGAAAGGATCTTACAAGTCAGTCACCCTAAGGTATAACTGACCAAGAGACTTTCCCTTTCAGAGGCCTTTTCATTTTAATAAGAGATACAAACTTCAGTAAAATATATATATATATATATGTATATGTATATACATGCATTTATAATGATGAAATTTTAAGAAGAATTTTTTTTCCGTGGAGGAAGGCAACTTTCTATCTCCCTGAAATCACATGCTTTATTGTCCTTAAAGCAGCAGGCCTGACAATGGTTCTAACAACATTTCTTTTTTTTTTTTTAATGAAACAAACAATTTTTTTTTTTAATTTTTTTTTTTAACGTTTATTTATTTTTGAGACAGAGAGAGACAGAGCGTGAACGGGGGAGGGGCAGAGAGAGAGGGAGACACAGAATCGGAAACAGGCTCCAGGCTCTGAGCCGTCAGCCCAGAGCCCGACGCGGGGCTCGAACTCCCGGACCGCGAGATCGTGACCTGGCTGAAGTCGGACGCTCAACCGACTGCGCCACCCAGGCGCCCCGAAACAAACAATTTTTAAGTTTATTTATTTAAGTAATCTCTATACACAGCATGGGGCTTGAACTCATGACCCTAACATCAAGAGCCACATAGTCTTCCAACTGAGTCAGCCAGGTGCCCAGGTGCCCATCTAACAACATTTCTTTTTTTCTTTAAAAATTTTTTTTGGGGTGCCTGGGTGGCGCAGTCGGTTAAGTGTCCGACTTCAGCCAGGTCACAATCTCATGGTCCGTGAGTTCGAGCCCCGCATCAGGCTCTGGGCTGATGGCTCGGAGCCTGGAGCCTGTTTCCGATTCTGTGTCTCCCTCTCTCTCTGCTCCTCCCCCGTTCATGCTTTGTCTCTCCCTGTCCCAAAAATAAATAAAAAATGTTGAAAAAAAATTTAAAAAATTTTTAATGTTTATGTATTTATTTTGAGAGAGCGAGAGCGAGGGAGAGAGAGAGAGCAAGCAGGCTCTGTACTGTCAGTGCAGAGCCCAACTCGGGGATCCATGTCACAGATCATGAGATCTTGACCTGAGCTGAAATCAAGAATCAGATGCTTAACTGAGCCCCTCAAGTTCCCCAAACAACATTTCTTGATCCATTGTTCTTCCTGGTGTGCTACAGCATCTGGAAGCTGTACCCAGGAAAGACCCCCTCCTTGGGAATATCTCCAATTGGGGTTCCTCACCATCCTCTTAGGCTGGTGAATCAGGCGAGAGGCTACCCTTGGAGGAGGTGATAGTGGGTGAGCGTCCTACGGTCAGGTCAATCAGGGAAAGAGTGTCCTAGGAAAACTGGGGTGGGATATCCAGCCCTGGGAATGAGGAACCTTTTTAGTAGGAAGGCATTACCTTTTGTCAAATTCAAAATCAGAAGGGAGAACCACAATCGAATGAGTATCATGTCTGTAAGTTTGAATGTAACTAGGAATGAATGGATGAAGGTAAGACATCCAGGATTGAGGCTGCGAATGGTGAATAAATGTCAGTGGGCCCTTTCCCAAGGTGCCTGGAGTATTAACCAAGGCAGGCAAGGCAGCTTAAAGAAGCCACTCCAATCCGGAACCTCCACACTTTTGCTTATGCCAGTCCTACCATCTGGGCTGCCCATTTTCCTTTTTCTATGCCTTTCTCCATCCTAATTATTTGCTAACTCTCAGCTCCAATTCCAATCTTCGTGAAGTTTTTTCCTGCTCGGAATCTGGCTCTCACTGATTCTCACTGCCCTCCTTCTGCCCTTGTCACATGGCTGTTATTCTCTAGTTGTGTTGGAAGGGTGCTCTCAAGTCCGATCCCTCTTGGCATCTCCCGCACCTGTCCTGGTGCCCAGCACACGGTTGTGCGCAGTAGTGCTGACTGATCAATGGATCATTGACACAATGGGGTAGGCATTCTTTCTCAGCCATCTTCTTGCAAAAAAAGGACTCTCCTGAGGAAATTCCCTGGGACAAATGACAATGAAACGTGGACAGCTGGCTAGCCAGTGACTTGTTCCCTCTGAGCAAGCAGGGCCGGTGCTGGGTTTAATTTAGGCTGCTCCGCCTTTCATGCTTTAAAAGGACTTTCCCACGACAGACTCGGGACCTGCGGTTCTGTGCCATTAGCACCACCACTGAGAGATGGGTGGTGAGAGACGCAGCCAAGTGTGCCGGCCTCTGACCTGGTTCTGCTTTTGCGCTGGGCTTGGAGCTTTTTGTAGCAATGCGGTTTGCGGTTTCCTTCCCAGCTCAACAGATGGAGCGTGCCCGTGTGGTGTACAAAGTCTGGGCTTCGGGGCGGGGGTGTGGTTTGCATCTACAAGTGGGTGGACTTTGGCTGGTCACACATAAGTATGCATATGGATGTGATGACTCTCTTTGGGGGACATCTCAGTCTCTCAGTCTCTGTAGGTTGTGTGCACGTACCTCCGAGTGTGTGTGACTCTGAAGATGGGGTGTACTTATCTGCACGTGTGTGTGTTGTGTGCATGTTACACTTGTGTCCATCTGTGCGTGTGGCTATCTGGGAGAGCTCTCCCACTTCAGTTTCTGCCTTTCTGGGTAGGCACATCAGCGTGTCTCAGCTTCCAGGATGTGTGTCCACCCAAAGCTCTCCAACTGGTTTTCAAGAACAATGGCTCCTTTTTGTCCCCGGATCCTAATCATGGCGCCACATGAAATGGATTCCAATTGGCCCTTTGGCTCCTCCTTCTCCTTCCTGAGAGGGGAATGAAGGAATGGAGGAGCTCCCCGCCCCGTGCTCCTAACAAGGACTCTTTTCCTTCATAATGCCATTTCTTCTCAGTACTCTGTGGTTCTGCTAGGGCCCCGGGACCCACAGAAGCATCATTGGGAATCATTTGGCATCATTCAGAATATTTTAATGGGGTCCAGATGCCACAAAGGGAAGACCTTTTTAGAAATCCAGGGCTGTCTTCCACTGCCCCCACCTCCCAGGAGAGAGCTGACATTCTGTTTACATTCTTTTCCTCCTTGCCTGTCTGTTCCCCACCCCTTCCAGGACCTCCTCACTTGGGGTTCACTGATAAACTGTGCCCCTATAAACAAAGCCCTCCTTCCTGCTCTGGAGGAGCCCAGCTCCACCCTGACTTGCCACAGCTCAGAATCCTGCCTTTCCTTTATCCACTCTCCTTGGCCACCCTCCTTCACCACTGCATTAACCCCTTCGTCTCCTTCAGGGCCTCAGGGTGGAATTCAAAATCCAGGAAGCAGAGAAGGTCGATGTTAATGACTTGCTTCCAGTCTCCAGCCCTCCCTGCACCTCCACTCCCCTACCCTACACCCCAAACCCCTTTCCAGCAGAGAAGGTAGGACAAGGTGCCAGCCAAAGCCAGAGGCTGGAGATCCAGGACACCTGGCTTCTCTTCCTGGCCTCACCGTGCCGTTTCCTTTGTGACCCTCAACAATCTCCTTGCTTCATCTGAATAGCACAATTTAGAAAATATATGTGATCATCCCAGCCTCCTCCCGCTGCTAATATCTTGTGGAACATCCACGAAGCAATATTTTCACAGAAGCCCAGGACTGCTGGGGTCAAGCTTAGGCATGTGAGAGGTAGCATGTGTGACCCAGGATTGAAGGCAGAGGATTAAAGTGTAACTACCTTACTAGCAGTGGGAAAATACCTGTCTGCTCATGGGGGGCTGGGTAGAAGGTACAGCGGTCCCTCTTCTAAGATGTCACCTTGATGTCCCCAAGAGATGCCCTCCTTGCTTTCTTTCTTTTCTCTGTCATGGGATAAAGCCACCCTATTCAATGTCTATGCCCAAAGCTGCCTACCACTGGCAGGACGGCTTTGGGGGAACAAAGTGAAACCCAGCTCCCTCTTTGGGGCTGGGAGCTCTCTACCTCGCAGGCAGGGGATGGGTCCTCGTCACCCGTCTATCACTGGGGACTGGCACAAGAGAAAGTGTGCCGAACAGTGACTGAGAGGCTGGAAGACCAGGCTGCCACACCTCCACCACCGAGGTCCTCCTGCAAAGACTCAAGCTGCATGGCAAGCCTGAGAATGTCTCCTCTCCTCCTGTTGCCCATTTATCATGAGAGGGGAAGACAGTCCCCTCCCGACTAGAAACAAAATGTCTTGCCTCCTCTTGGGATTAAAAAAAAAAAAAAAAAAAAAGTGCCGTTTTCTCCATCCATGCCTTCTTCAAAAACAAGAAACACTTTCCTTTCTCCCCTGCCACAGCCTCTCCACTGGCATCTGGATCTTGGCTACCCCCAGCCTTGATTCTTCCGTGATGGGCTTTTGGCAATCTAAAAGGATTTGTGGGATTTGGCTTCCTTCCTCTTTCCAGCCAGGATAGCTCCTTGTTCCCGGCTCAGTTGGAGGGATCGAATCATGTGAGGCATTAGTTTCTTTGTTGGAGGAGAAACTATCCTGCTTGTGTTGCTTCTTTTCCTTCCAGGCACCAGCCACCCTTTCCTCGGCACCTGCTTCCTTGGGGAAAGTGGGGGTCGATGTGAGAGAAGGATCTAGAGCATGTTCAGCTTGAGTACTAGCCTCTTAAGCCAGACATGCTCCAGCCTTGTTTGAGTTTTCCCTCCCAGGGAGGAGTAAGGAGAGAGACCACAGATCCAAGAAGCATGGCAGATATGACATCTTCCAAGCTGAGTCCTTCTCCTGATCAGAGAAAGGAAGTGCAAAGAAATCAGGCAAAGCGGTATCCAGGGGTGCCTTGGAAGGCCAGGAGAGAAATGTATCTGTGGGCTGGTGGGCAGCCTCTCCTGCTCTCTCTCTCCCACAATGGATTGATCTCACCCCATCTCCCTGGGTGGTGGTGCCTCACTGATCCTCGAAGAAAGTCTTGTCTGCGCTGCAGGTGGGGTGTGTGACCTTTCCCAGCCCCTGGGGGACAGCTTTACCAAGAGTCAAGGACCTTCATGATTATTTAAGGAGACTAAAACAAATATTTCTTTTTCTACTTCAGGAGGGAAAGAAATATGTCCTGGTCCCTTCTTCTGTTGATGGCCAGGAAGAAAGAGAAAAGGCACTGTTAGAAAACCCTGAATGTCTATCCTTTCTCTGCCTATATAAGGTCTGTCCCAGGCTAGTGCTTAGGCACCAGAGGACCTTTTGTTTCCAAAGAATGGAGGCCCCTTCTCTGCCTCCCTTCAAGCTCCTTGCCTTGGTAAACATCAGGGTGTAGAGTTGGCCACGCCATGTTGTAGAACATAAGGAAAGTCTTAGGTTGGGGACTTCTTTTCAGTTCCAGAGGCAGGGCAGTGGTCCATTCTGGGGCCTGGTGGGAGTGAGGGGAGGTGTTCTGGAAAACGATCCGGCTCCTTGGATGCCTGTGCTTCTGACAGGAATGAACCTTTACTGTATGATCGTGGCCAAGACTCAGTTTCCCCTCTGGGCCTCGGCCTTTTAATTCTGTAAAATGTTGGTGTCAGATTTGACCTTTAAGACCCCTTAGCTCCGATTCTATGTCACCACCATCTTATCCCCCTGGACTAATTGGAGAAGATAGGCAGGGTAAAGAGAGGGAAGAAACTTCTGCCTAGTTTGTGGTCCCTTCCAAGAACTTTAAAGCAAGATGGAGAGATTCTAAATCATAGCCTATAACACCTCTAACACATTGGATGAGGTATGAGGCTCTCAGTCACCTAAACTCCCCTAGGCTTCTTTCTTCTCTCTCTCTCTCCTCACACACACACACACACACACACACACACACACATAGAGTTGTGATGCACATAAGACCGACCACAGCTACTAAAGCAAGGGAGGGACAGACTCCCTCTCCCACTATTAGAACCTCTACCCACCAAGCAGTCTCTGCCTCTTCTGGTTCTACTGACCACATATTTTAAATCACAGACCATCACACAACTGCCCTCTTACACAACAGGATAACTTGCACCCTTGGAGCCCCCAACACATAAACAGCAGCCCGGGGGGGGGGGGCCTGAATTCAGCAGATTAAGAAGCCCACATTCACTGTCTGCTTCCAAGGGCACAGAACAAAGGTCATTTGGGGGCCCAGGGCTCTCCCTGGGCAATGTATGCTTCTGCCCAGACTTGGATGACCTTTACAGACCAGGCAGCACTAATTCTCCTGGGGCCAGTCATTAGGACGACTTCCCGGAGGAGCAGGTCACTTGCCTCCAACCTCCAGCTGGCTGGCAAAAATGATGGCAAGAAAAAAAAAATGATGGCAAGAGTATATACATGGGTACATTGCCTGGGGAGGGTAATTTGGCAGTAAATTCTAAATTGCAAATGTAAATTTATAAATTATGATACAGGAATTCTATCTGCAGGAATTTATTCTTTTCTTAATTAATTAATTAATTAACTTTTAAGAGAGAGACAGAGTGCGAGCAGGGGAGGGGCAGAGAGAGAGAGAGAGAGAGAGAGAGAGAGAGAATCTGAAGCAGGCCAGGCTCTGAGCTGTCAGCACAGAGCCTGTCGCAGGGCTCGAACTCGTGAACCGTGAGATCACGACCTGAGCCAAAGTTGGATGCTTAACCAACTGAGCCACCCAGGCACCCCTGCAGGAATTTATTCTATAAATATACTTACACATATGTGAAATGACACGTTTCAAGTTATTCACTGCACTATCATCTTTTAGTAAAGATTGGAAGTAAATTAGATGTCCATCAGTAGCCAATTGTTTTCATAGATTACGGTATAGCTATATTATGGAATATTAAAAATGGGAAGCTATTATGTATTGGTATGGAAGGATTACAGATATACATTGTTAAGTTAAAATAAGCAAGGTGCAGGGCACCTGGGTGGCTCAGTCGGTTAAGCATCAGACTCATGGTTTCATGGGTTCGAGCCCCCATCGGGCTCTGCGCTGATGGTGCAGAGCCAGTCTGGGATTCTCTCTCTCTCTGCCCCTCCCCTGCTCACGCTGTCTCTGTCTCTCTCTAAATAAATAAATAAAACTTAAAAAAAAAAGCAGGGTGCTGAATAGTGGGGATATTCTACTACCATTTGTGTAGAAAAGAAAGGACAAAAGCACATGTACTTGTATTGATTTATTTACATATAACATATCACTAGATGGATAAAAAGAGACTAATGGTGGGTACTTGTGAGGGTGCTGAAAACCAGGATAAAGGGAACTTTCTATTACATGAATTTTGAATATTTTGATGGTTGAATAAAGTTGAATGCATACCCGGGGCACCTGAGTGGCTCAGTCGGTTAAGCTCTGACTTTGGCTCAGGTCATGAACTCGTGGATCCAGAGTCCGAGCCCCACGAGGGGCTCTCTGCTGTCATCGTGGAGCCTGCTTTGGATCCTCTGTCTCCCTCTCTCTCTGTCCCTTGCCCTCCCTCCCTCTCTCTTCTCAAAAATAAATAAACACAAAAAAGATTAAGTTGAAAAGCACAAAAGCAAGAAAAACAGAATAATCCCACGGACCAAAGTGGCAAAAGAAGGAGCCCTTCTGGCTGTCAGCCTCTTGGGCAGGGGGAGGCCAGACTAGGAATGAGAGCAGGAAGGGCCAGAGTAGAGGGAAGCATGCCAGGTGCTTCGGCAGTGCCCTGCTTACTCATAAAAGCCTTCACTAACAGGGCCTGGAATCTCTCTGCTCACACTCTCCTTTGGTTATTGCCCTAATCAGTCCCCAAACTCAAGCACACTCATGTGGCTTCGGAAAGCTTGTCTTTTTGGAAAATGTAAACATTATTACGCACTTGTTCGGAATAAAGAAGTCACCCCCTAAAGCAATGACAGCCTTTGAAGTTGCTTGGCTTCCTAGCCCCCTTCCCCCACCCTGGCCCCCAACTGATGTCCTGGAAAAAAATTGCTGAATGATATGTATTTGTTTTAGAGATTACTCTTTGAGAATCTTATGACACCCCTTTGAGATAACTGGCAACACTCTGGGGTGTTGCAAAACCCAACTGGGAAGTGGACATCCTGATGATCAGCAAGAGGGCACAGCCAAGACTCAAGGCCAAGTGGGGCCTGCCCCACTTGGGCAGGACTGGGGGTGGAGGGCAGAGGATAGGCTTTCCACCTCCACCTAGTGGGCATTTCCTTGGATCCAAAGGTTGGCTTGGGGTACTGCATGGGCATGGAAGGCATTTGCTTGGGAGCCACTGACAAACCCTGCTTGTGGGTGAGCTGCTGGGTCCCTGGGAGACAAAACTGGTTCTTTCTCCTCAAGGATAATTTTAGGCCCTCACGTCCCCTCCAGTCTTTCTTACTCCCAACCCCGGGCTCAGCCTCCCAGAGGGATTGCTTAGACCATACAGCGTTCTTTTGAAATATAGAGCTGTTCAAAAGAGACATGTGAGGGTATGGCCCCGGAGGCATTTTCCATGATCATTTTTTCCCCTTTTGTCCCATTGTTACCCCGGGTGGAAGCAAGACATCTCCAGGATCAGGTTGTGATAGGATTTAATAAAGGTGTTATGTCGGGGCGCCTGACAGTACGGAGCGGGCATGGGATTCACTCGCTCTCCCAAAATAAATAAATAAACATAAAAAAATAAGGGTAATTTTTAATTTATTTTTTTAATGTTTATTTTTGAGAGAGAGAAAGAGAGAGAGAGAGAGAGAGAGAGAGCATGGGAGGGCCAGAGAGAGAGGGAGACACAGAATCCAAAGCAGGGCTCCAGGCTCCGAGTTGTCTGCACAGAGCCCAAGGCAGGGCTCAAACTCACCAACCTTGAGATCGTGACCTGAGCCGAAGTCCCATGCTTACCTGACTGAGCCACCTGGGTGCCCCCAATTTTAAAGAAATTTTAAAAGCAGGGACCCATCTAGAAATTCTCTAGGTGGAAAGGTGTGTGGAAGGGGCAAGGGTCAATGGGGAAGATGGAGAAATGGAAACTTTCAGCATCTTAGGCTATGTGAAGCCTAATCAAAATTCAAATGAGCAGGCAAGTATAAAGACTCCAGGAAAACATCAATTTTCCCTGCTAACTGAAAAGAACAGCAACAAGACAACGGAGAACTGGAGGGGCACGGCAGGTAAATGAAATAGAAGGGAAAGGGGCCAAGTCTCACTGGCGCGAAGTCTTGGGAAAAGAGAGAAGATACTTTGACTTACAATATTTTAGAGAAGGACCCTCAAGTAGGTGCGGTGCTAGTGAGGATCATTTTGCTGGCCCTGGGAGGGTTCCCTTTTCCTCTGACAAGGTAAGGCGGTGGTGGTGATGTCTTCATGACCTTTCTGCTAGCGTCGCTGCAGGACCTTCCGGGGAAATTGGTGCGGTGTTCCAGGCAATCAGTGCCGACGGAGTGTTGCGCTGAGTGCCTGCGGTGGTCACGGCAGGAGTGGGCACATGGTGGCAGAGAAGTCCGGGTGTCGGCACTCCAGATAAGGTTACAGGAAAACTCAGACATCCATCTCATTTCCCTCCCCTCCCTCCAATTCCCTTCCTGGCGCCCAGCATAGAGACTGTTGGCCGCTGCCCCTTTAAGGGCCTCCACTCCTCCCCACCCCAAGCAGTGGCACCGGGGCGGGTAGGGGGGGGGGGGGCCGGGGGGGGGGGGGAGGTTGAGCGTTCTCGCCCCGGTCAACTAGGGAAAATGGCCCAGGCCCGGGAAATCGCTCCCACGCCCCGCTGTCCCCGCCCCCGAGCCGGGTGAGCTGGGAGACCCCTTCTCTCTTTCCCTCCCGCCCCACGCACGCCGCGGGAATGGCTCCGTGGCCTCACGGGAACGGCTCTCTGGCTTCGTGGCCGGATGCCCCCACCCTGACGCCCAATACTGCCAACACGAGTGGGCTGCCGGGGGTGCCGTGGGCGGTGGCATTGGCGGGGGCGCTGTTGGCGCTGGCCGTGCTGGCCACCGTGGGAGGCAACCTGCTGGTCATCGTGGCCATCGCTCGGACGCCGAGACTCCAGACCATGACCAACGTGTTCGTGACCTCGCTGGCCACAGCAGACCTGGTGGTGGGACTCCTGGTAGTGCCGCCGGGGGCCACCCTGGCGCTGACCGGCCACTGGCCCCTGGGCGCCACTGGTTGCGAGCTGTGGACCTCAGTGGACGTGCTGTGTGTGACGGCCAGCATTGAAACCCTGTGCGCCCTGGCCGTGGACCGCTACCTGGCAGTGACGAACCCGCTGCGCTACGGCGCCCTGGTCACCAAACGGCGCGCCCGGGCAGCCGTGGTACTGGTGTGGGTCGTGTCAGCGGCGGTGTCGTTTGCGCCCATCATGAGCAAATGGTGGCGCGTGGGAGCCGACGCCGAGGCGCAGCGCTGCCACTCCAATCCGCACTGCTGCGCCTTCGCCTCCAACATACCCTACGCGCTGCTCTCCTCCTCCGTCTCCTTCTACCTTCCGCTCCTTGTGATGCTCTTCGTCTACGCGCGCGTTTTCGTCGTGGCTACGCGCCAGCTGCGCCTGCTGCGCGGAGAGCTGGGTCGCTTCCCGCCAGGGGAGTCTCCGCCGGCCGCGTCTCGCTCTCTGTCCCCCGCCCCGGCGGGGCCTTGCGCTTCTCCCGCAGGGGTGCCCTCCTACGGGCGGCGGCCCGCGCGCCTTCTGCCTCTCCGGGAACACCGGGCCCTGCGCACCTTGGGTCTCATCATGGGGACCTTCTCTCTCTGCTGGTTGCCCTTCTTTGTGGCCAACGTGGTGCGCGCCCTCGGGGGCCCCTCTCTGGTTCCCAGCCCGGCTTTCCTGGCCCTTAACTGGCTAGGCTATGCCAACTCCGCCTTTAACCCGCTCATCTACTGCCGCAGCCCCGACTTTCGCAGCGCCTTTCGCCGCCTGCTGTGCCGCTGCCGGCGGGAGGTGCGCCACGCAGCAGCCTCCGGGGCTGGAGAAACTTCGGATGCCCCTGCGACGCTGACCAGGCCCGCAGAGTCGGGTAGGTAACCGAAGCGAAGGGGTTGGCGGCTCAGGATCTGGAAGCATTCGGTGTCTCATGTGGTCATTTCTCAGAGTTTGGGGCTCGGGAGGAGAAGGTGGGGTTGGGGAGGTCTCTGCATCGAAAGAAGGGGGACAAGGAGGACGGAACCAAAAGGGAACCCAGGACACTTTTTTCTCCGGCATCCCACCCACCTGCCCCAGGGTTGAAGCAAAGAAGGGCGGAGGATTGTTCTTCACCCCAGGACCCAGTGCGGGAAGTGTGGCCAGGAAGTGCGGCTTTACCGTGGGCCTGCCTGGTCAGCTCTAGATTTTCTAGCCCAGTTCTTTGGCCTCCCATATTTCTTGCCGCCACTTGGGCTGGCTTTGACTTGCGGAGAAGAATAGAGGCCCCCGCCCCCCCCCCCCCCCCCCCCCCCCCCCCCCCCCCCCCCCCCCCCCCCCCCCCCCCCCCCGGCCCTTAGTCTTAGCTGTGGTTTCTTTGAAAGGTTTGATAGCTGTGGAGGTGAGACTCTGCTTCGGCTATGAAGGGTAAACAGGAGTAGGGGAACCTGTGAGCCCCAGTTCTTCTCCCTGGCAGGAACAGGGCTGGAGATGGGGGTGGGTATTTTGTGGCTGGGTGGAGCCCGGATGCTTTTGTGTGATTACATACATATTCTTTTCAGGGTCCCTGAGTTTCACCCCTGCTCTTTAGGGCTTCTGTTCCCACCCTGTGCCCCTCACCCCAAGATATATTATCTCCATTTTTCAGGGCTTCCTGGGGGAATTTCTTAGGTCCTGAACGACAAGAAACAACTCTGTTCATCCAGAACTTTTGGAAAGCCTCTGGCCTCTGTTTAGAATGAGCCCTGTGGAGTTTCCCAGCTGGAAATCTCTGACCTCCAGAAACTGGTGACTTGGCCTTGGGGTGGGAAGGGGGGCCGACTGGGGAGGGAAAATCTTTAGCAGGTGGGTTTTCACTATCCTCTCTGCCTCTCTGTTTCTGAGAGAACTTTTCTAAGCCCTGAGCTTCACCACTACCTCAGCAGCTGAAGTATCCAGCAGCCTGGAGCAGCCGGACTAGCTTTGGTGGGACACCTGTCACCTTGCTCACTTCTGCGCTGTGTGCTTAGGGCAGAGACAGCACTCCTCCTTCCATCCCTCCTGCTGCCTAGACCTGACGGACCACTCAGTGCTCCCCACGCTCGCTGCTTGCTCTGTGGCCTAGGCTGGGAGCAGGAAGCTAGCAAAGGTGCAGCTTTGGGGTTTTGTCCCTGACACATCGCTACGGATCTCTAAGCACCGGCCTCCCCCACTTTGGACACAGGACAGCTCTGATCTACCTCACAGCAGTGCCAGAAGGACTTCTTCAGGGTTTTTTTTTGGAGGGGGTTGGGGGGGTGGCTCCGGGATTCATAGGAGGCCGAACCATTAGAACAGATCCCTTCTTTTCCTTTTAGCATCAAATGAATAAATATTACTGAATGTGATTCCTCCATTGCCTTCTTTTCTCCATCCCGCACCACCCCCATAATCCACTTACACCCTTCTTAGAGCTGGCTTTTGACAGATGCGGTAAATTAGGACTAGTCCTTGCCCCTCTCTTCCTAATCCTCATGAAACAAAAAATGAGAAGTCTGTTTGGGTAAAGGGGAGTGAGTTTAAGCCTTTGACACTCCTGTTTGTCCACCTTTCCAAAATTCATGGAACCCAGTTGCAAGTGGGTAGCAAAGCCATGCTACCCAAAGACTTGAGTGTAGTGCTCATAGGAGGACAGAGTTTGCTGTGCTCAGGATCAGGGCCTATGGGCATATGACAGCTCCCATGCTATAAGCCAGCAGTGAATTCCTAAGATCCCATTGCCCTCGGGAACCAGTTTTGTCTAGTGTTGTACGTGTATGTGTGTCTGGAGGCCCAGAGTGTTGTCTGTGTTGGGCAAATGTCTTTGGTTACAAATGTATTCTGATGCTTCCTTTCCATAACCTCTACCTTTCCTGGGCTGCAGAAATCAATGTTATCC
This sequence comes from Prionailurus bengalensis, assembly GCF_016509475.1. NCBI lineage: Eukaryota > Metazoa > Chordata > Mammalia > Carnivora > Felidae > Prionailurus > Prionailurus bengalensis. The sequence continues at coordinate 44,748,959 of NC_057344.1, forward strand.
TCTTGAAGTAAAACTGGAGTCCCAAGTTTGAGCCAGTTGATAAAGTTGTTTCCTTATTTCCAATTCTTATGAACCTTATCAGCAGTTTCCTATGGAAAGGAAATTTCTGTGGCAACCACTGAATCATTTTGCGAGTTCTTACTTAAACTCCGTAAGCAGAGACCATTGCCCGGGCTGAGGTACAGGATGACCAGGAAATCATCAAATATTTAATGTGCTGTGCGACAGCGGTGTGCGGTGCACAAGGTGGGTTTGGGGGCTCCGGAGTTATGAAATTTTGATCTGTCCTGAGGATAAGCCCAGTGGATTTCCACATATGGGTGTTCCCTGTGAATTTGACCTGGGCTATGCGGCTCCCTTTCCTCCAGGAGCCCATGTTTTATTTCTCAGGATGTTTGCATACCAAAGATGACTTTCTCCTTTTGAATCCAGAGCAGTGTGAGATCTCTGGGGTCCGAGGTGTGTGGGAGGTTTCTTGGCAAGAACTCAACTTTTGAATGCTTAGTGGAGAAAGAAGTCTTGCTTTGGCCTGGGATAAGTAAGAGGGCCTCCTCTCTCCATCTCTGGATATTTTTGCAACATCACTGAGGAAAGCTGTCCAGTCATTCCTGGGCAGGGAAGAAGGATGATTTTTGGGAGGGGGGCAGAGAGTGGGGCTCTGGCTTGGAGAAATGTCCTTGAATGTTTTCCAAGAGCTCATACTGCGTGAGTCTTGCTCGACACACACCCATGTGCCAGCTGTCAGGCTCCTTTAGAGTGTTTAGACTTGCACTGGGCTGTGGACTCCATCTGCAAACTGTCACCAGTGCATCTGACAGATGGAGAGTCAGCCATTCTGGTCGTCTCTCCGGCAACTTGTGGCCAGGTGTCAGGCTGGGGGAGATTTACATCTTGGATGCTGAGCAGGCTGCTTTTGCTAACGGGGCCTGAGCAAACAACCATCCTCTGAAGCTAGAGAGGTGAAGACTTACAGACCGATGAGACCGAGCGAGCCTGTGGACCCCTGGCCTTCCTAGAACCTGTTAGCAGGAGCTGGGCATGCACAGAGATGACAGCGCGAAGGGGGCGGAACTTGGCAGAGAGCAGATGAGGAGTGACTGGCTAGTCCAGAGGTGACTTGACCTTCTGCTTCAGGTGGAGCCTCGAAGGAGCAGGCAGAATCAGGGTAAGGAGGAGGCGGAGAGCAGGCTTTCCTGGGACACTCCCCGTGGTAGATTCTTCTGGGGAACAGTGGTCAGCACCGGCTGTGGTTGTCACGGGCAGTCACGGGGCCATCAATCCCCACCAGCTCCATTCCTCAAGCTCTTACAAACTGGGAGCAGCCTTGCTCCTTTCATTCTGGGGCATAGGTGAAGGCCATGGAAATCACGCTCCTTTGTGTTTTGATCCTAAAACCCAATCATCTGGGCTCCCTCTCATGCTTCCTGGCTGCGTGCATATATTCGTGTTTGCATGTCTCTCCAGAGGAGCGGGAACCTGCAATGGGGAGCACAGCTAATGCCCTCCCCGACGCTGTGCAAAAAAGCCCTGGATGTGGTCCACTACGGGACAATGGTTGAGGCAACTCAGTTAAATTAGCAGGAACTCCAGGAGGCCATCTAATCTTTCCTAGCTCGTCCTATTATGATACGAAGGAAAAGCAAAACGCTTTCCTCCGTTTCTTCATCTATAAAGTAAATGGAGAAGGTTTACTTTCTCTCCTCTCTAGGGCTAGCTCTCCTAAAGCTCTGTGCTGGCTGAGGTGGAGCATCGCAGCTTCAGACTTTCCTCCACCCAAGGCGTAAACGGTGCCGGGCGCCACCTGATGGCAATGGCAGGTCCAACAGGTGTGGGCTTCGCAGGGTGGGTCCGTTGGGACTTGCGGCAGGAAGGCAGTGTTCAGAAGGCCACAGACTATCAGGGCTGGAAGAGACCTTGCGAATGATTTAGTCCAATCCTTTGATAAAGCGGGTGAAGAAACTGACTTCTAGAGAGGTGAACTGTGAGTAGCCAAGATCACTTTAGTCAGAGAAAGGCAACACTGGTAGTGTAATGAGCACCACACTTGGAGCTGGAGAAGCAAGAAAGGGAAGAGGAAGGAAATGGTCATTTACTGAGTGAGCATCAGTCAATAAGCCAACGCTGTAAGAGGCGATCTACAAATGGCAGGTGAAGTGATACCAAACAAACAGTAGAACCTCATAGAAACCAAATATCTTCTTTTCTTCTTCTTCTTCTTTTAAAGTTATTTATTTATTTTGAAGCGTGTGTGTGGAGGGGGTGTGGGGACTGAGAGAGAGGGAGAGAATCCCAAGCAGACTCCGCACTGTCAGCACAGAGCCTGGCATGGGGCTCGAACTCATGGACCATGAGATCATGACCTGCACTGAAATCAAGAGTTGGATGCCTAACCGACTGAGTCACCCAGGTGCCCCTGGTGATAATCAGATAGCTTCTAACCCAGCCTACGAGACTCTAAATTTCATTTTCCTCCCCTCCACACACACTGATAATCAGTTATGTGACACCGAGCAGGTTACTTGCATCTCTGACATTTTGTTTGCCTGTGAGTCGAATGGAATTCTATTATTGTTCTACTCAGCCCACGCAGACTGGTTTTGAAGACCAACTAAGAGGTGACATATAAAGCAGGAAACCGAAGGAAAACCTTTGGAAACTGAAGGACTCCTCCAGTGTAAGCAGAGTCATTGGAGTAGGCAGCGAGGACTAGTCCCAGGCCTCTGGGGTTTTGATTTGTGGATGGTCCTGCCTCCGTAGACAGCTTAGATCTTGGACTTGTCTTTGGCCAGGGTGGGCACGTCCCACCTCATCTTTCTTCTGCAGGTTCATCCGTGCCTCGGATTGATGCCCCTGGTTTCATATCCATGTCACATTCACATCTCCCCCTCTGGCTCCTTTCTCACACTTAGACTCTCATCTGGCCTGTGTCTGACGTTTCGGTCCTAGTTTGGCTCACCCTTCCATTTCCCACATAGCATTTATAATGAGCTAATTTTTTTTCTTTAATTTTAGAAAGAGAGGAGGGAGGAGAGGGGCAGATGGAGAGAGAGAGAGAGAGAGGATCTTGAGCAGGCTCACACTCAGCACGGAGCCCAATGAGGGGCTTGATGCCACGACCCTGAGATCATAACCTGAGCCAAAATCAAGGGCTGGATGTTCAACTGATGGAGTCACCCAGGCACCCCAGCGATGAGCTAAATTTTAAGGAGGGACAGAAGTTTAGGACACAGAGCACTTCTGGATGTCAGGGCTTTATGGTACATTATAGCAAAAGTTCATTAGAACAAGGCCACGAGAAACCAGAAAGGGAGACGGTCAATTCGTTTGCTAGGGCTGGCATAACAAATTACTTTCCTCATAGTTCTGGAGGCTAGAAGGAAAAAATCAAGGTATTGGCAGGATCATGTTCTCTCTGAAACCTCTAGGAGAGGAATCCTTGGCTGCCTTTTACACGTTCTCCTGGTTGCTGGCAATCTTTGGCATCACATGGCTTGTAGCTGTGTGATTACAACTCTGGGGGCACCTGGGTGGCTCAGTTGGTTAAGCGTCTGACTTCAGCTCAGGTCACAATCTCATGGTTCATGAGTTCGAGCTCCACGTCAGGCTCTGTGCTGACAGCTCGGAGCCTGGAGCTTGCTTCCGATTCTGTGTCTCCCTCTCTCTGCCCTTCCCCCGCTCGTGCTCTGTTTCTCTCTCTCTTTCAAAAATAAATATTAAAAAAAACCCCAAAAGCTCTGCTTGTCTTCACATGGCCTCTGCCCGTGTGTCTGTGTCCACACTTATAACAACACCAGTCATTGCATTAGGGCCCAACTTAATTCAGTATGAGGTCATTTTAACTTGATTACATCTGCAAAGACCCTATTTCTAAATAGGGTCACGCTCACAGGTTCCGGGGGATAGGACTTCAGTGATTCTTTAAGGGGGACACAGTTCAACCCACAACAGAGGGTATGGGAAGGAGGAATACTATACTCCTAGCTTTTTTGTACTCATCTTATTCCTGCTGGGTTTTTTTTCATTTTTTAAAGTATATTTATTTATTTTTTAGACAGAAAGAACAAACAGGGGAGGGGCAGAGAGAAAAGAAAAGAATCCCAAGGAGGCTCCACACCGTCAGCACAGAGCCTGATGTGGGACCTTAGCCGAAGTCAGACACTTAACTTACTGAGCCACCCAGGCACCCCACTCTTACTGTTTTTTTAGTTTGTTTACTTTGAGAGACAGAGAGAGAAAAAGAGAGAGTGAGGGAGGGGCAGAGAGAGAGAGAGAGAGAGAGAAGCCCAAACAGGTTCCACACTGTCAGCACAGATGAGCTCTGAGATCATGACCTGAGCTGAAATCAAGAGTCGGACACTTAACTGACTGAGCCACCCAGGAGCCCCATTATCCCTGCTGTTTTAAACCCACATTTTAAAGGTTCTTCTTCATCCTGTTATCAGTTTGAAGGGTGGTAGGCATTTGATCTACTTATGGATTTCCATTTCGGGGACTTTCCTCCCTTCTCCACTGGCCCCAGATTTGGGAGGCCACTGGACAAGTCAGACCTTGTGTTGTCTCCTGTGGACAGAAGTTGCTCTCCCCTCTCTGGTTTCCTTTATTCCTTAGGTTTTAGGAAGAAACTGGAGTCTTAGCTTAAGTGGTAGAACCCTTAGCTGGGTACCGGGTCTTGCTGAAGATACCCTGGAGCCTTGCTTGCAGCTAGTAGCTAGGTCTGACTATGTGACTAAGGTCTAGCCGGTTTAGGTATGCAGCTTCCAGGTCTGCTATTAAAGGAAAAGGACACATCCTTCACATCCAACTTCTATCTTTTCCACTGGCTGGAATGCAGGTGTGACGGTAGAAACTGAAGCAGCCACCTTAGGTCATGAGATGGCAACTATGTGTTGCAAATGGCAGAAGAACGTGGGTGTTCAATAATGTGGAGTCACCATTTCCACCATGGACTGCCAATGTTTAAGACCCTTAAGTGAAGGAGAAATAAACTCCGATCTTAAGCCACAGTTATTTTAGCCTCCCCACATTTTTTTTAACGTTTATTTTTGAGACAGAGAGAGACAGAGCGTGAACAGGGGAGGGGCAGAGAGAGAGGGAGACACAGAATCTGAAACAGGCTCCAGGCTCTGAGCAGTCAGCACAGAGCCCGACGCGAGGCTCGAACTCATGGACCATGAGATCATGACCTGAGCCGAAGTCGGACGCTTAACCGACCGAGCCACCCAGGCGCCCCTAGCCTCCCCACATTTTAAACAGTAGCTGAATCAACAAATTCATCAATGAAGGGATAACAAAAGAGGGTAGAAATGAATGGGCATCTGCTGACATTCCATGATGAATGTAGCTGGGGTTGTAGAGCTGCCCTGCTTTGCTAACTCTTAGGGCACCTCTGATCCCTGGGAACTGGCATCTCTATCGAGTCTGAGTTCGTGTTGCACCTGAGACCATCAAGTCCATTTTTTTGATGTTGATTCGCATGGGGACAATGATCAGTGAGTGTATTCATTTTCCAAGTCTGCTGCAACAAGTTGACCTTGATGACCTCGATGGCTTAAAACAACAGAAATTTATTCTCTCATAATTCTGGAGGTCAGAAGTCTGAAAGTAAGGTGTCAGTAGGACTGGCTCCTTCTGGTGGTTCTGAGGAGGAATCCATCCCATGCCTCTTTCCCAGCTTCTGGTGGTCCTGGCAATTTTTAGCATTCCTTGGTTTGTAGACAAAAATCACTCCGATCTCTACCTCTGTTCTCACTTTCTCCCTGTGTCTGTAAGGGTCTCTTTTCTGTCTCCTATAGGAACACATGTCATTAGATTTGGAGCCTATCCTAATCCAGGATAATCTCATGTCAAGATCCTTACCTTAATTATATCTGTAAAGACGCTTAATCCAAATAAGGTCATATTCAGAGATTCCAAGTTGACATATATTTGGGGACTACTATTCAGCCCACTACAGTGAGAGACACATAAATCTTTTAACTCAGAGTTCCGGTCTCAAAGATTATAATCCACTCCATTTACCATTCAGGAAAGGGCTGTTCTCTCCAGAAGCTCTTGGACTCTGGTAGGCAGAATTCTGAGAAACCCCAAGGACCCATGTCCTTGTATAATTCCCTCCCCTTGAATGTGGGTGGGACCTGTAATTTGCTTCTTTTTAAAAAAAAATTTTTTTTTAAATGTTTATTTCTGAGACAGAGAGAGACAGTATGAGCAGGGAAGGGCAGAGAGAGGGGAAGACACAGAATTGGGAAGCAGGTTCCAAGCTCTGAGCTGTCATCACAGAGCCCGACGTGGGGCTCAAACTCACGAACCACAAGATCATGACGTGAGCTGAAGTTGGATGCTTAACCAATGGAGTCACACAGGCACCCCTGTAATTTGCTTCTAATGAATAGAATATGGCAAAGGTGATGGGATATCACTCCTGTGATTATGTTATATTATGTAGCAGAGGTGAAAGAATTTCAAAGATGAGATTAAGGTCTCTACTCAATTGATTTTTTTTTCAATATATGAAATTTATTGTCAAATTGGTTTCCATACAACACTACTCAATTGATTTAAGTTAATAAAAAGGTAGATTATCCTGGGTGGGCCTGACTTAACCAGGTGAGAGACCTTTAAAAGAAGGTCAGGGGTCAGAGCTGGAAGAAGTCAGAAAGATACTCTTGCTGGCCTCAAGGATGCTAGCCACTATGAGTTCCACAACTGCGAGGAAGTGAAGTGGATCCTGCCAACAATCATGTGAGTTGGAAGAGGACCCTGAGCCCCAGATGAGACTGTAGCCCTGGCTGACGTTGTCACTGCAGCCCGGTGAGACCCTGAGCAGAAGACCCGGCTCCCTCATGGCCAGACTCCTGACACATGGAAATTGTGAGTTAATAAATGTGTGTTGTTCTAAGCTGTGATGTTTGTAGTCATTTGCTACACAACAGAAAACAAATGTAGATTCACTGCACAATTCTGCCCAAGGCTGCTCTTTTTAACTGTACTTCTCTGGTGGTGGTTTTCTGTTTTTGTTATTTTTGTTTGTTTTGTTTTGTTTTTAAGTTTATGTTTCTTAAGCTGTCTCTACACCCAACATGGGGCTCAAACTCACAGCCCTGAGATCAAGAGTCATATATTCCACTGACTGAGCCACCCAGGTGCCCCTCTCTGGTGGTGTTTTTAAAGGTTTCCTATCAGAAACCAAAGACAATGGACCATGAGCTCAGGAAGATCCCATGATCTGCCATGGTTTACTATTCTTCCAAAGGGCCATCGGAGTCTCTTGCTTGGGTGTCCGAGGAATGGGGTCTTTCAGTCTTTGTTTTTCACGAAGACCTGAGAGAATGACCAGTCAGTCTCTGATTCCTTGACCCCCACACACTTTTTAAGAAAATTAGGAGCTAAAGGTCCAAAAGCCATTTAAGTACAGGTTTTATTTCTGAGATGCTAATGAGGAGACCCCTTTCTACCATGAACACACAGCAAACACAGTTCCCAAAATCTCTTTAACAAAACACAAGATGAACTATTGTTGCTTCCGCTGTTAGTATTCCCAGAAGGGACAAGGGATGGGTCACTTCTTCCCAGGGAAGAGAGAAATGGGGACAGGAGAGCTTTGCATCAGCTCAGAGCCACCCACAGTGTCTCTGGTTTCTCTCTAGTCACTGGATCATGTGAGTGAGCCCTTCCTCCCAGGCTTCCCCCTGGGCCCAAGTCTAAGCCTAATTGATGTTGGAACATTCTCCCAGGACCACAGGGAGAGAGACTGGGGAACTAAGGGAAGCATAGGCAGCTGCTGTTCCAATGGAGAAATTCCTACCATTTTTGGGGAAGGAGAAACATATGGGGCTGATGGCGAACTTTACTGCTCCAGCAACCTCAAGTTCCAGAGCCTAGCTGAGTGATGGCTTCCTCCCATTTTCTGAGGGTAGAACTGGTCTTAAGAGCAAACTGTTTTTATCCCTACCCACATCGCCTTGGTCTGGTTGGTAGGTACCTTGGTAGGGTTGCTGGCGAGCTGTGATTGACCTGGGTGGTCTGGTATTGGACTTATGACTTCACGGAATGAAAAAAAATTTAAACTTTGCCTTTGCTGTCGTCCTTTAACATTTCTTGCAAGTTGTAGTGAAAAATATGTTTCTTTAAAAAACAATAAGGAGGCAGAGGGGTGCCTGGGTGGCTCAGTCGGTTGAGAGTCTGACCTTGACTCAGGTCATGATCTCACCATTCATAAGTTCAAGCCCCATGTAGGGCTCTGAGCTGACAGCTCAGAGCCTGGAGCCTGCATCAGATTCTGTGTCTCCCTTTCTCTCTGCCCCCACCCCACTCATGCTCTCTGTCTCAAAAATAAATAAACATTAAAAAAAATTAAAAAGCAGTAAGGAGGTAGAGAAGTTGTACCAAAATAAGTGGAAATTATTGGTGACACATAAGATATTGTTTATGTTAGGCAAGTATTTTTCAGAACTGCCCCTGCTCACCAACATCTCCCTCTTGCTTGGTTTGGTGCCTGGTATTTTTATGTAGGACATCTGACAAGTCTACCCATTAGCGAATGCCATAGCTGAGGCCCTCATCACTTCTTAACCAAATTAACTAAAATAGTCTCCACTTGGCCTGCTGAGTTCTGGATACCCTCCAATTCATCCTCCACAAGCCCCCAGAGAGATTTTTATAAAATATAAATCTGACAATGTCATTCCATTTCTTAAAATCATTCAATGGCTTTTATTTTTTATTTTTTAATATGAGATTTATTGTCAAATTTGTTTCCATACAACACCCAGTGCTCATCCCAACAGGTGCCCTCTTCAATGCGCATCACCCACTTTCTCCTCTCTCCCACCCCCCATCAACCCTCAGTTTATTCTCAGTTTTTGAGAGTCTCTTATGGTTTGCCCCCCTCCCTCTCTAACTTTTTTACCCTTCCTCTCCCTTATGGTCTTCTGTTAAGTTTCTCAAGATCCACATAAGAGTGAAAACATATGGTATCTGTCTTTCTCTGTATGACTTATTTCTCTTAGCACAACACTCTCCAGTCCCATCCCATTCAATGGCTTTTAAAAAAATATTTCTTTATTTATTTTGAGAGAGAGAGAGCTCACACACGCAAGTGGGAAAGGGGAAGGAGAGAGGCGGGGAGAGAGAGAATCCCAAGCAGTCTCCACACTGTTGGTGCAGAGCCTGACATGGGGCTCGATCTCAAACTGTGAGATCATGACCTGAGCCCAAATCAAGAGTTGGACGCTCAACTGACTGAGCTACCCGGGTGCCCCCATTCAATGACTTTCTGAAGCATTTGGGGGTAAGTTTCAGAACCCTCAACAGAGAGATGTGGCATTAGATGGATAGTGCCTATCTTCCTAATCTGATTTCCCACCACTCTCCTCCCCCATACACTTTTATTCCAACCACACTTACATTTACTAAAGAACTCATGTTCTTCTTTGTCTTTGTATCTTCACACAGACTGTACACTCTGTCATCCATTTAAACACAGATTGTTCACTGTGTTCATCAACTCGTGCATCTCAGCCGTGAATTTTTATTGAGTGAACAGGCTTTAGGTATGTTACAAAATAAAACTCACACAATTTGCCAAGGGCTTGAATGTAGGGTATAAGAGAAAAAGAGAAGTCAGGGACGAGACCAAGATTTTTGGCTTGACCACCTGGCACAATGACTTGCCACGTACCACAGTGGGGGGCGAGGGAGGTGCGATATGAAGCTATGTGTAAGTTTTTGGACACAGTAAATTTGAAAAGTCTATTAATTATTGGAATATCAATAGGCATTTGGATTTCCAAGTCTGTAGGTTAGGAGAAAAGTAACTAGATATATAAATTTGACAGCTGGGTATTTAAGCTCACAGGAGTGGATAAGCTTACCTGCATGGTGACTGTAGACAGAGAAGAGAAGAATTCAGAGTGCATCAAATCAACACAGGGGACACTTTAAACTTATCTGATGTCATATGTCAGTTACATCTCGGTAAAGCTGGAAAAAAAATAAAAACAACTCCAGGCATTAAAAAAAAAAAAAAAAAAAAGGAACTCAGAGGACCGAGCCCTGGAGCATTCTAACGTATAGAGGTCAGAAATAGAAGGAACCAGGGGTGCCTGTGTGGTTCAGTCAGTTAAGCGGCCAACTTCGGCTCAGGTCATGATCTCTTGGCCCATGAGTTCGAGCCCCGCGTCAGGCTCTGTGCTGACAGCTCAGAATCCTGGAGGCTGTTTCAGATTCTGTGTCTCCCTCTCTCTGACCCTCCCCATTCATGCTCTGTCTCTCTCCGTCTCAAAAATAAATAAACGTTAAAAAAAATAAAAAAAAAAAGAAACAGACTTAAAAAAAAAAAAAGAAATAGAAGGAACCAGCAATGCCAACTGAGAAGCTGCAGCAGGAGGGTTAAAGGAGAGGCAAAAGCAAGTGGCATTCTGTTTCCCAGAATTCATATTAGATTCTGGGGGTAGAGTTGTCCAAAGAGGAAAAATTTGCCAAGATATGAGAGGCAGAAGTGAAGTAGTACCCATTAATACCTGAAGGACTTCAGAGTGAGCTGCAGAAAGCAGAGGTGCTGGTGGGTCCTGGTTTGCCTTCAGACTCTCCTCCATGCCATGTCCAGCTCTGCTTCCAGCCTGTTGACTCTGACAACTGTTGGCTGCAGACTCAGAGATGTAGGGAGCTGCACAGAAGCTGTATGTTCCCATAGACCTCTCTACGCATTTTCCCTTCTTAGTCCCAATTCTATAGCTGGAGGTGCCTGGCTTCTGGATTTCCCTCTACACTCTGATTTGCCCACCTGCAGGTGCGTCAGACAGCCTGATTACTGATTTTTCTTTAATTCTCCAACTCCCTTCCATGGCCCTTTCTTTCCCTGGGTCCTCTTCCAATTGTGTGAGCTCTAATTCCTACAATACCCACACCACTCACCATAGTTCTGCTTTAGATGAGTTCTGACACATGGGGTAACAGCTGGAGAAGGAAGGGGAGTTCAATGGAGTGCTCCTGATTTTTAAGGTGGGAGTTTTGATGCCTGTTTGTATGTTCGAGAGAGTGTTCTAGTGGAGGGGGCTGGATATAGAGGAGAGGAAGGACAGCTGCTGGACAGTGCAGCCAGGACCTGGGGCACAAAGGCGAAGGGTCGGCCAGGATGGGGCACAGAAGAGGTGGGCCCTAGCACTGCACTAAAAGACGGAGCAGGTGGGTACTTAGGCAAATAGATTGGCAGCTGTAATGGGAGTATGTGAAACTCTCTTTCCAGAGCTTTTCTGTCTCTGTGAAATAAGTTGAGACTCTGTGAAATAGTTGAGACTACCGGGAGGAAGTGTGGGGTATTGGAGTTGAGAGGGAAAAGGGTGATATAATTGTGAAAATTTGTCGTTTTTTGCTGCCCAGACTGTGTACCTCTTGGCAAACTCTCCATTTTCTAAGTCTCCTAAAGGCAGAACTGGCCTCCCACATTTGAAGCCATAACGACCAGACTAACTGCTCCACCCCCTTAGCTAGAGGGGGGCGGGGCGGGAAGAAGAGGGGGAAGGAGAGGCTGAGGGACACGTAAATGGGGTCAGCCAATCAGGTACGGACTTCCTGGTCCATGGGCCTTCAGGGCCTCCAGGTTAAGAAGGAAGTATGGCAAGGGTCCTGACCCACGCAGAATCTGTGGCAACAAAGTCCCATATCTGGGGCCTGTAGTGGCAGCCAGCCTTCCCGAGGCCAAGCAGAGGACTATGAGGGTGGGGCAAATCACAGCATCATCTGCTGTTCAGCAGTAGAATCCCCCACCTGCTTCCTTTTGTGGTTTGACGGTGGCCATGCTCCTGCTTCCAAATCGCCAACTTCCCTATCAATTCTGTCAGCCACCGTATGTTTCCAGTAAATCCCTCTGAGACTTAAATCAGCTAGAGTCCATTTCTGTTGCTTGCAACCACAAATCTAAACTGATACAAGAATCAGAGACTTGAGTCATCTAACAAATGTTCTTTCTTCCAACTTCTCTTCACAAGCAGTTGACATCATTTTGGGGGGTTTCCTATATGACAGGGCAGTAGTTTCTGAAAGCTTCAGGATCATTTCCTTATAGCTCTATGACTAGAGAGTAATGAAAATCTCTTCTCTTCCAGCTCCAACAAGACTCCAGCAGAGCAGGCTTGAGCCACATGCCTCTTGTCTGAGCAAGCACTGTGACTCAGGATTCGGGAACCAAAGCTGGGGAGTGGGGTGGGGCCTGCTACCAGAAAGAGCAGGAAAAGGGCTTCTGGGTGGACTCAGCAAAAAATCACCACCTTCCACCTTTTGAAATCACCATCTTCTACCTTCCACCTCATCAGCCCATACTTGTTTTCCCCAAACATGTAATTTTAATAATGGTTAAAACTAACAATAAATTTTTCCACATGCAAAAAAAAAGTCACTGTCTCCTCCCCAAAGAGAACAACCCATACTCACACTCAACAACCAGCTAGGAGTTAGATCTCTGAGTGAGATGCATTTTCTTCATCTGAAAGTGGTTACCCATAATACTGCAGCTTATGGACTAAAGATGAACTTAACCATTCCCAGTACATTCAATGTTCAATGCTGGGCAGGAAAGTGCTATAAAGTCCATCTAGAAAAGTGAAAGGAGAGCAACACACAGTGACCACTGGTCCAGACCTCATACCATGTTTATGTGGACATAGACATTAGGTGCAAACATTTTTTTGATCCACACTTCTAGCAATGGAATTGGCTCTTTGGATCAGCTAATAAGGGTACCCTTCTCTTCGAACCTCCCTTTAAGAATAGTTTTTTTAAATCAATCTTTCTCTTTCTTTCTTTCTTTCTTTCTTTCTCTTATATGTATATATATTTTTTTTTGAGAGAGAGAATTACATGGGGGGCAGAGAGAGGGAGAGAGAGAGAGAGAGAGAGAGAGAGAGAGAGAGAGAAGCGGGGCTCACCCAGGGCTGGTGTTTTACCTGAAGCAGGGTGTGTGTTTACCTGAAGCAAAACTGTAAAGTTTCGGGGCACCTGGGTGGCTCAGTTGGTTGGGCGTCCGACTTCGGCTCAGGTCATGATCTCACAGTCTGTGGGTTCGAGCCCTGCGTCGGGCTCTGTGCTGACAGTTTAGAGCCTGGAGCCTGCTTTGGATTCTGTGCCTCCCTCTCTCTGACCCTCCCCTGTTCATACTCTGTCTCTCTCTCTCAAAAATAAACAAACATTTAAAAAATATTAAAAAAAACTGTAAAGTTTCAGGTTACCAAAGATTTTGAAAGCTACCTTAACAATTACCCATAAAAACTTTGAGACAGAATTAACCATCATTTTAAGTCATGTTTTTGCTAACAAATTGCAATAGAGATAACAGAAGCTTATTTGACTTTTAATAAACCTTAGTAGAATAAAAGTTTCATATTTAATGCTGATAGACAGGTCTATCTCAAACCAGCAAACTTAAAGTAGCTTAAACATCAAATATGTTCCACCTGTGTCCATGTAAGACAATTTGTTCCCCATTGTCAATTTTTACCTGGAACACTAGTGGGGAAAGCTAAAGTGGGCAGTCCAAGTGGGTGCTCTTTGTTCCTTGACACTGAGGGTGGGAGGAGGAGCCAATGGTGCTGCAGGCCCCGAGGATGGTATAGAATCAGTTAGGCAGGCCGCACTGTAGGTGGTGCAGAAACAGGAGGAGGCAGAAGAGGCAAGATGCTGCCAGCAGGTAGGGAAAGGGTTCCTGGTTCTACATGTGGTCAGTGTGGACAGAGGAACAGGCACCATGTTTCTTTTCCTCCAAAGTGGAAATATGCAGTCCATGTCAGGCCAGAGAAGACAGGGAATTTCCCTGAAACAAAGGGAGTTTCGGCAGCTGCTCTGCTTGAGAATATTCCTTAAAGTCCAGGGATACTAACCACAGTTGGCTCCAATTAGAGCCATTACCTGGGATATGAATAGGGAGAAGCCCCCCTCTATTAGGAAGAGGAACAGAGAGAGAGTCAGCATCCCCTTCATCAGGGATGGCCTCTGCTTCCTCCAGGGATTGAGTTCTATCAGGTGGAGGCCTGTTTAGACATCCAATATGTCAGGAGGGAGTTTACTAGTTAAACATATTCAGGCAAACACATTCTGCAAGAGGCCCTTAAGTCTAGGTCCTGATTTAGAGCCATGAAGGGCTGGACCTAGATAGGGTATCTCTGTTCATTTGCCTTGTTTCCTGCAGGAGAGATCTAACTGCTGGATCCAATGAAGACCATGCAGTGTTGAAGAAGATCACTACTTTCCCAAGTTTTGCAATTCCAATGCTTTCCAGTGGGTTAAAGAGGCATCCCAAGGGAGAGCCCCTGGGGACCAAAGAGAATCTCCCATGCTCCTCCTAGAGAGAGAAGGTCCATTACTAGAAAAATTCCCTCTGACTTGCCGGTGGTGTCCCGCACGCAGGATATGTCAGAGGTTCCTGAGGTGTCAAATCAACCCAAGGTGTCCCTGGAACAAAATCACTGTGATCACCAACTGGCCACTAAGGGCCCCTGTAGAAGAGAGGCTGGCTCTCCCCCCACTTCCCCATTGCATTCTAGAGTTGGGGGGAGGCAGAGTCAAGGAGAAGTTTCCAAAGGGATTTTCATATGCTAAAGAATACTCACAGGATACTGCAGGCCTAGCTATTGTCAAGCTAAGGTTGTTTTTCCCTCTAGCAAAGGATTAGCATTAACATTAGACTACAAATGGGTGCTGGCATATGAATGGCATATTGCTGTGCTGAGAAGGCCATGAAGAACCCGCTGGTATTTTTTTTTTTTTTAATTTTTTTAATGCTTATTTTTGAGAGACAGAGACAGGGTGCGAGCAGAGGAGGTGAAGAAAGAGGGGGAGACAGAGAATCCAAAGCAAGCTCCAGGCTCTGAGCTGTCAGCACAGAGCCTGATGCAGGGCTTGAACCCACAGACCTCGAGATCATGACCTGAGCCAAAGTTGGATGCTTAATCAACTGAGCCACCCAGGTACCCCAGAACCCACTATTTTTAACCCACAGAAAACACTGGAAAAGTTTTACAAAATTACCCAATTCTGTAGTTGAGGACAAGGATGGAAAACAGTAGTTAGAAATCCATCATGATCTGACATTTCAACACATGTAGTCCTTACAGCTGGCTTCTTAGGAAATAGTCCCCAGCTGGGTTTTAATTCAATTGGATACTGGTTTCAGCTGGCTCCCAGGGGAGTTCCCATGGTCAGAAGCAGCTAGACCAGAGATGTGGAGAGGATCACGTTAGACCAAACAGGAGGAAACCTCACATGGGAGTCTTAAGATTGGCAGCCATGCTAGTCACTTAGGTGGCCGTCCCATGCCCAAGACAGACAACTTGTATAAGGACAGGAATAAAGACAGGGCATCAAGTTTTTGAATCTTATTACTAGTGTGGCCAGGGTACTAATTTCCAGCCAAAAGGCAGACTTTCTCCTCTCCATAGAGTAGCCACAGGCAAGAGGATTGCAGCCTGAGCAATCGACCTGAAAGTGTTCCAATAAGACCATACTTCTCAAAAACAACAACAACAACAAAAACAACCCTGAAATGAGAGGAAAAGAGAAAGGTATACTCACCAAATTTGCACGAAGGCTTAGAGTCCAGATGAAAAGACTCATAGTCCCACGTTGGGCACCAGATGATGAAGTTTTGAAGTGATGGGGGGGGGGGGTTCATGGGGTCCATAGCCAATGGCCAAGAAAGAATTCTTGAAGATGTCTTTGGTGCAAAAGGTTGATTTATTAAAGCATGGGGACAGGACTCATGGGCAGGAAGAGCTGCACTGGGGTCCTGACAGGTAACCCATTATATATCCTCAGGTAGGGAGGGGGTCAGGGATAGAGTAAATCTCTAAGGAATTTTGGAAGCAAGGTCTCCAGGACATTGAGGGGCTAGTTGTTGCTAGAGAAACACATTTATCACTGCTTAATAAAATCTCAGTCATGAGACCCTTCAGATGTATATTGGCGGGCCATAAGCTTGGAGCATGATTGCCAGCATATATCTTGGGGGAGTTGAGATAAAGGAAGTAGACTTACAGGATCCTCGAGGTTGGGTTAATGTTAAGCTAAGGTTCTCTTTTGCCCTTAGCAAATGTCATCATTGAGGCAGCTGAGCTCCTAGAGGGAGGTCACTCTGCCAGTTCAAAGACTTGGCAATCAGCAGTAGGCAGTAAGGGAATTTAATTTTTCATTTACCTTAGTTTCCCACATTACCATGGCAAACACTTAAACCCCTTTCCTTTGTTCTTGGGTAGCCAGGAGTGTCTGAGGAATATCATACATATTCCACCTGGTGGGGGTGGGGGGGGGTGGGAGGGGCAGATGGTGGGTGCTACCTTGTGCTCAGCCTGCCTCATTCTCTTTCATCAGTATTACCATTTCAACTAGGGTATTAACTTCCAGCCAAAAGGCAGGCTTTCTCCTCCCCATAGAGTAGCCACGGGCTAAAGGATTGCAGCCTGAGCAATTGACATGAAAGTGTACCAATAAGACTATATTTCTCAAAAAGCCCCTGAGATGGAGTAAAGGAAAAGAAAAAGTACTCACCAAGTATGCACCAAAGCTCAGAGTCCAGATGAAAAGACTCATAACCACACGTTGGGAATCATATGATGAGGTTGTGGGGTGATGGTGGGGTTCATGGGGTTCAGAGCCAACAGCCAAAAAAGAATTCTTGAAGGCGTCTTTGGTGCAAAAAGGTGACTTTACTGAAGCACAGGGACAGGACCTGGGGACAGAAAGAGCTGCCCCAGGACCTTGAAGAGAGACTGGTTATATACCTGGGAGTTGGGGGAGATCAGGTCAAGGGGAAGTTTCCAAAGACATTTTCATATGCTAAAGAAGACTCAGGATACTGGAGGCCTAACTATTGTCAAGCTAAGATTGTTTTTCCCTGTAGCAAAGCATTTACATTAAGTGAGTAGGGAGTTCCTGGAGAAATGTTTTTTCTGCCTTCCTCAAATATTTGCCAATGGGTTGCAGGTTATACGGAAATTTAGTTTTATCTGCCATTTCCTTCTGCCTTTGTTCTCCACATCACTATGAAGAAGAGGGTGATGTTGAGGCTCCAATAAACTGAGTCTATAGGTTTCTAGAGATTAGGCTATTGATAAGATCGTCCTTTTCTTTTCTTAGGCAGCCAGGAGTGCCTGAGGGCTATCACATATATCCCACCTGGGGAGGGGGGGATGTGTGTGCTAGTTTGTGCTTTGCCTTCAGCTTGCCTTATGCTCCCTCATCAGTTCTGTACCTGTACTACATTTGCTTTTGCTCCCACGCCCAGAGTCAGCTGGCGAACAAAGCTGAAGATGCATCTAGAAGAACAGAGCCAAGGAAATCACAGAGAATGAAGCCAGAACCCTGATGGCACGTTGACACTCTGGACCGAACAGCAACTGAAAACAGAGGTATCCTGGGCTGATCAGTTTTAGAGCCAATAAATGATCTCTCTGCTCAAGCTATTTTGGGCTGGGCTTTTTTTTTTTTTTTTAATTACTTGCAACATAAACAGTTCTGATTGGCACACATGTTAAAATTCTCACAACTGAAATGTGAAGTGGGAATTCATGTAAATTACATGTAAATTTTGATATCAATTACCTTAAGACATAAACATCATAGAAAAGAAACCAGAAGGGGATACACCAAAATGTTAATAGTGGTTATAAATTGACTGTAGGAAATCTGTGCTCTTCATTAAAGTTTTTTTGGGTTTTAAGGTTTTCTATCATAATAGGGATAATTTTCATAATCATTTGTCACAAGGCAGAATTTGAAGCAGGCTCCAGGCTCTGAGCTGTCAGCACAGAGCCGGATGTGGGGCTCGAACCCACAAACTGTGAGATCATGATCTGACCCGAAGTTGGATACTTAACTGACTGAGCCACCCATGCATCCCTTAAAAAAATTTTTTTTAATGTTTATTTTTGAGAGAGAGAGAGAGAGAGAGAGAGAGAGAGAAAATGAAAGCAGGGGAAAGGCAGAGAGAGAGGGAGACACAGAATCCGAAGCAGGCTCCAGGCTTGCAAAGTTATTTTTGAAAAATAAAAGAAGAGGGATGCGTGGGTGGCTCAGTTGGTTAAGTGTCTGACTCTTAGTTTCGGCTTGGGTCATAATCTCACCGTTCGAGCCCTCCCTCTCTCTCTGCCCCTCTCTTGCTTGCTCTCTCTCTCTCTCAAAATAAATAAACCAAAAAAATAAAATAAGATAAGATAAAATAAATAAAAGAAGAAAGCAAAATGCAAGACTGATCCTACAGAGACTGGCTCTTTCTGCCCTTGATATCTGCCATCTACACTTGCTGCTTGGTCTACTGCTGAACCAGTTAACACATGTAGAAGTCTTGGCTCTAGAACTGAGAGAAAATAGGATTGGCTTACTGAGCTGCCTATGATACTGTTTTCTTTTTTTTAAATTAAATTAAAATTTTAAAATGAAGTTTATGTATTGATTTTGAGAGAGAGAGCGCAAGTAAGCATGTGCTCGAGGGAGTTGTAGAGAGAGAATCCCAAGCAGGCTCTGCACTGTCAGCACCAAGCCTGATGGGGGGCTTGAAATCACAAACTGTGATCATGGCCTGAGCCAAGATCGAGAGTTGGATGCTTAACCAACTGAGCCACACAGGTACTCCGTATTATACTGTTTCTAAACATAGTAGTCTTATTTAAAATAACTGTGGAAGAAAACAGTGCTCTTTCCATTCCTTTTAAAATCTGGGGCCCTTAGCAAAATGAAAGCAGAAACTTTTGAAATGTATCCCTCAACTTGCGTCATGGCTGGGTCTGAGGTTCTCACTTCTGCAGGAGAAGCTCTCCCCTGGCTCAGAGGCCTCGTTGCCTTGCCCTTTCTTCCAAGGGGCTGCCTTGTTATTTTGGATTGGGCAACTGGGGGAAGAGAAGGCAGTGAGGTAGAGAGAGGTGCCTAGGAATTCCAGGTCCTCCCACCGCCTGCTCTCTGCCCACTCTCTCAGGGGATCGTCCTCAACTGCCATGGAATATTCCCATAGCCTTCGGGAATCACCCCCTCAGAGACCAGGATTTGTAGGGTTCTGTTGCTCTGGTAACCAGCGATCTGGAGCCTCTACATTGGACCTGCTGCAGTTCTGGAAAGAGGCAGCCCTGGTTGGGCCAGGCTTGGGGGAAGGCTTTGGGGCAGGAGCAGGGGAGAGCAGAGGCTTGGCCATACTTGTATCTCAGTGATGCCCACCCTTTCAGTGTTCTTGGATGTGCCCCTAGCCCAGAAGCTAGAGGGCAGCTTATTAAAGACCTACAAGCAAGACAATTGTCCTAACAAGATGTTCCTGGCCTATAAAGGTAGATGTCTCATGGTTTTGGAAAAAAGCAGAAAATGTCCTGGATCATTCTGTGCCCTTTGCCTTTCACTAGGACTTCCAGGGATGGGGTAAGACCTATGTCCTCTACCCTGGCTCTATGCTTCAGGGTCTGCTTGGGCACTATACTTTTTCCCTGATCCTCTCCCCTTTTCTGTTCCTGAACTAAGAATGGCTCCCAAAATGGACTCTTGTGAAATGCAGCCAGCCCTTGCCACTGTGAAAGTCAGGGTTACCTTTGTTCAGCCTTGTATATATACGGCACGTGTGGTGTATCATTTTTGCCCTTTAAAATGGCATAGATTTAGGGGCACCTGGGTGGCTCGGTCAGTTAAGCCTCCAGCTCTTGATTTCAGCTCAGGTCATGATCTCACAGTTTGTGAGTTCGAGCCCTGACAGTGTGGAGCATGCTTGGGATTCCCTCTCTGCCCCTCCCTCTCTCTGTGTCTCTCAAAAAAAACGAAAACAAAAACAAAAACAAAAAACTTTAAAGAAGGTGACATAGGTTTAAAAAAAATGGCATAGGGTTCAGTTGTCTTTAAAAAAACAAAAATTATACACATTCACTGACAGCATGTTGTTTTTATAAAGGGGAGGGAAGAAAAAAGTTGTCTTTTCCTAGGCAACTTTCCAAAGCCCCAAGAAAGCCAAGACAGATGAATTGTTTGTGGGCTATCTGCAGAGCCCAGACCTGGAGGCCCCGAGGCAGGGCATCCAGAGCTCCCTCTGTGGTTTTCCCTCACAGTCTGTATGAGTAACAAAGGCCAGCCCTGGGTTTCTTCCGTGGTGCGCAAGACCCGACTGCAGATTGCACAGGATCCCTCTCTGAACTACGAGTACATGCCGGTGATGGGCATGAAATCATTCATCCAGGCCTCCTTGAAACTCCTCTTTGGAAGCCACAACCAAGTCATTGTGGAGAACAGGGTGAGATGAAGGGCCCTTTGTTTATTCACCCAGATAGAGGGAGTGGGACTCTGGGGTTGCACAGTCTTAAACCTGGAAGGGGCCTTGGAGGGCTCCCTGGCATTGACAGAGGACATCCCTGAGACTCAGAGTCCAGAGACTTAGTCCGTGAAGGGCAGAGCCAGGATCAGAACCTGAAGAACCACACTGCTGATGTACAAGCTCTTTCAAGAAAGGAATAGTCAGGGGGCGCTTGGGTGGCTCAGTCGGCTAAACGTCTGACTCTTGATTTTGGCTCTGGTCATGATCTCATGGTTCATGGGATAGAGCCCCATGTGGAGCTCTGAGCTGACAGTGTGGAGCCTGCTTGGGATTCTCTCTCTCCCTGTCTGCCCCTCCCCTGCACACTCACATGCTCTCTCTCTCTCTCTCTCTCAAAATAAATAAATAAACACTAAAAAAAAGAAATAGTCTGGATTTGAGGCAGCACTAATATCACTATTACTCTTTTTTAAAGAGTTCATTCTTTTTTTAAAGTGTATTTATTTTGAGAGAGAGAGAGAGAATGAGGGGAGGAGTAGAGAGAGAGGGAGAGAGAGAATCCCAAGCAGGCTCCATGCTTTCTGCCTGGAGTCCAACTTGGGGCTCAAACCCACAAACTGTGAGATCATGACCTGAATCAACATCAAGAGTCAGACACTACCGACTAAGCCACTCAGGCTCCCCTCAAGAGTTATTTCGTTTTATTTTCTGCTGGCAGGTAGGGGGTGTGCACACTGTTGGTGACAATGGTGCCTTCCAACTTGGGGCCCAATTCCTCAAAATTTGGCGTCAAGATTCTCAAGTAGTTTACATTATTTCTTCTAGAAAAGGTGAGTATTATGCAAAGTGAGGGTGACAGAAGATTCTTCTCCCCTGTTCCTGATTCCTGCCCCATTTGCAATCTTCACTGTTGTCTTTCTCACTCTCTGTCATGAACAAAATGGTGTGGATGAGCCAAGTATGTTTGTCCTTTTCCTGTTATTATCCCACCTTCAGCCATTGACCTTGAGGCCCATTCTCTGGCATGTCTGCTGCCATTTTTTCTGTATCAACTGGAGGGGGGCTGTGTTCCCACAGAGCCACATGGACTCGTCTTCCAGGACATGGGCTTTAAAGTTTCCGAATACTCCTTCTGGGACCCCAAGAAGCTGCGAGTGGACCCCAACGTGCTTCTCAATGTGGTGGAGGTAGAGGGGCCCTGCTCAGAATCTTCTCCCCACACCTGATTACAGTTTTATTTTCCTTTCCTCCCCTCCACCCCTGTCATCATGAAAGACCTTTCCTAGGCTTGGATTTGCCTGTTTAGTAGGAACCAACATGGAGGATCCCTTCTCCTCCATGGGCCCTGGTACCACTCCCACTTGGTAGGGGAAATGACTGATGAGACAATGTCTACCTGCAGCAGGCCCCACATGGCTGTATCTTTGTGATTGGGAACACTGGTGACTGCAAGTTGACACAAAGTCAGTGGGCAAGGTTGATGGCCAGCATGAAGGTGAGGCCAGTATCCACCTGACTTTCCTCCCTCTCACCATCCACCATCTCCTCCACCAATCTTGTCCTTTTCCTGTTCTCCTTTCTCCTACAGAGAAAGCAGATATTCCCATTTTTTGACATTCCCTATCAAGGCTTATCCACCGGGGACCTGGAAGAAGATACTAATTTCTTACAATACTTTGTGTCTCAAGGTTTTGAATTCTTCTGCAGCCAGTCTCTGTCCAAGACTTTTGGCATCTATGGTACAGTATGGGGAGAAGGGCAAGGGAAGGCCTAGTGCTCATATGGTGCCACGGCCATGGCACTAACGATGTATTTGACATCTCTACTGTCTGGAGAGAGCCAAGGCCTCCAGGGAGAGCACCATGGAGGCAGATGGGAAGAACACCGAGCTACAAGTCAGGTTCTGTGATATTGTCTCCATTCAGCTACTAAAACTAGCCACTAAAACTGACTCCAGTGAAATCATTTTGCCCCTTTGGGCCTCTGTTTCCTCAGCTATAAGATGAAGGGGTAGGACTTAGTGATCCTTCAAGTGCCTCCCATCTTTGAGACACTTACTTATGGCTACTTTTTCTGGAAGAAGAGCCTCTGGCAACTTCCTGGGGCCTGGATAGCTGCTTGGCTAGGCTACAAGTAGGAGGGCCCTGTAGTCCAACCCTCTCTTCTACAAGGTTGGAGGTAGGGTCATAAAGGAAGGCTCTGGTAATGGAGGAGGAGACTGAGGGGCTATCTGTTTCAATGCTGCAGATGAAGGAGTGGGGATCCTGGTCGTGGTGGCACTCAACAACCAGCTCCTGCTATGTGTCCTCTCCCAGCTGATGACACTCACCCGGGCCCTGTGGCTAAACTCTCCCAGTAGGGGTGCTCGCATTATCACCTCCATCCTCTGTAACCCTGCTCTTCAGGGAGAATGGTAAGGGCAGAGGGTGGGGGCAGGAAGGGGGATGGCAGAGCCTCTAGACATACCTGTAGACCTGCCAATTCACAGGATTCTTCCTTGCCTCTTTGACTCCATTCATTCGTCAACATTTGCTGAGTACCCACTGTGTACTAATTGTAGGGGCCATGCCAAAAGTTGCCTTACCTTGGGGGAGGGGGTAAGAGGACATTCTTTTTGGACACAGTCCAGTGAATTACTTACTCTTTCAGATTGCAGGAGGAGGTTAGGCAGCATCAAGGGTTTGCTACTCTGGCAAAATCTGCCTATAAGCCTGCTTGGCTTGCTTTAATTTATATGGGCTGAAACTCTCCTATTTATAATCATTCCAGATCCCTGGCTCTCCTAGTGTGCCCTCAGGCACCCTGGTTGGGGCTTATGAAGGGAAGAAGAATGGAATGGCAATGAGGAGGTTGAGAGCAGGGGGAGGGTGGAACCTCATACTTTAATTCCTTGCTGTCTTTCCTTTCGCAGGAAGCACAGCCTGAAAGGACTTGTAGAGGACATCATGCTGACCAAGGAAAAGGTGAAGGAGAAGCTCCGGCTCCTGGGAACCCCTGGTTCCTGGGATCACATCACGGACCAGAGTGGGCCCCATAGCTACCTTGGACTCAACTGTAAGTATCTAAGAGGGGGTAGCTCACCCTTTCTGGCCTTGGGCTTATAATTGAGCATTAAACTTCACTGACCTGTCCCTAGCTTCACCTCAGAGTCTGATTCTTTCCTGAGGGAAGTAGAGCTGCTTTAAAGACCCTTCTGGATCCCCAGAAATGCTGACACTCCCTATTCTCTGTAATCCACCCTGGGCTAGAGGAGAGTTAGAGGTGGCCACCTTTGTATCTCAGACCCTGTGATTATCACCAGCTGAACAGGTGGAGTACCTGGTCAAGGAAAAGCATATCTACATCCCCAAGGATAGTCAGATCAACTTCACCTGCATCAATGCCTGCAATATAGATTACATCACTCAGAGCATCAATGAGGCTGTCCTTTCCATCAAGGGCTCACAGTAATATCTTCAGACAGTCAATGTCTTCTGGCCAGAATAAAAAGCTTTAGTCTTTGCAAAAATTCTGTGCTGATTATTCATTGCTGCAATTCATTTCTCTGCAAAGCACTCTCTCTTTCTGTCTATTTATGAAGCATTGGTCTGGAATCAACAAGGAAAAAAGGCCCAGAGAGAAAAGGAATGTCTATCTTCATTGACCTTCTCATGTTTGTTGAACACATACTATATTAAGGCCCTGATTTGGTGGTGTCTTTGTTTGGGTTGTTATACCAAAATACCAACAAATTTGGTGTCTGGTGAAGGCCCACCTCCTGGTTCATAAACAGCATCTTCTAGCTGTAATATCACATTGTGGAAGAAGCAGGGGATCTCCCTAGGGCTTCTTTTTATAAGGACACTAATCCTATTTGTGAGGGCTCTGCCTCTATGATCCAATGACAGCCAAACACCACCACATTGAAGATTAGGTTTCAACGTGTGAATTTTAAGGTGTCATGAACATTCAGATAATAGTATCTGGGCAACAAAGGGAAAATAAAGAGAAGGCAAAAAAAACCCCAGGTACAATCCAGTCCTTTTTCTCCAGAACCACACAGGTGCCTTTTTTTTTTTTTTGAGAGAGAGAGAGAGCACAAGCAAAGGGAGAGTGGGAATCTTAAGCAGTTTCCAAGCTCAGTGTGGAGCCCATTGTTGGGTTAAATCCCATGACCCTGGGATCATGACCTGAGCTGAAATCAAGAATTGGTCACTTTGGTAATGCAAGCTGGTGCAGCCACTCTGGAAAACAGTATGGAGGTTCCTCAAAAAAATAAAAATAGAACTACCCTATGACCCAGCAACTGCACTACTAAGCATTTATCCACGGGATACAGGTGTGCTGTTTAGAAGGGACACATGCACCCCAATGTTTATAGCAGCACCATCAACAATAGCCAAAGTATGGAAGGAGCCCAAATGTCCATCGATGGATGAATGGATAAAGAAGATGTGGTATATATACATACACACACACACACACACACACACAATGGAGTATTACTTGGCAATCAAAAAGAATGAAATCTTGCCATTTGCAACTACGTGGATGGAACTGGAGGGTATTATGCTAAGCGAAATTAGTCAGTCAGAGAAAGACAAATATCATATGACTTCACTCATATGAGGACTTTAAGAGACAAAACAGATGAACATAAGGGAAGGGAAACAAAAATAATATAAAAACAGGGAGGGGACAAAACATAAGAGACTTAAATATGGAGAACAGAGGGTTACGTGAGGGTTTGTGGGAGGGGGGATGGGCTAAATGGGTAAGGGGCACTAAGGAATCTACTCCTGAAATCATTTTTGCACTATATGCTAACTAATTTGGATGTAAATTAAAAAAATAATAATAAAACAAGTTAATAAAAAAAAATTGGTCTCTTAATCAACTGACCCACCCAGGCATCCCTGCAGGTTCTTCTCAAGATTCCTTTGGTCCTTAGCTTCTAAGGGCTTCTAGCCTCAATGTCAGAAGAACTCTAGAGGAACGAACCCTCGGTGCATATGGGTGGCATGTTTTAACCATTCTCAAAGGTGTTTTAGCATGAGGATAGAATTTATTCAACCAGGTTCTCCCCAACATTCTGAGCCTAAGAAAATAATACTAGTGACTTTTAGATTATATAGGTTAGAAAGCATTGAACTAGCAGAGCAAAACCACTGCCTGTGACATTTTCTACTAGTGGCTTACATGAGATACAAGGGGTTCTAATGCCCCCAGCCCAGGATTCTGGCAGCATTTGAGGGAGGAATAGTTGTCCTCCCACACTTTGTTTCTAGTTGACTTCAGGACCCCATTTAAAAATTTCTTACTGAATGTTCATTTAAGCCTTCCTTGAAACTAGTTTCTGTCTTGATCACCTCTTATTTAGTATCAGATGCCTGATCATTACTCTTTTTTTTTAATTTTTAATTTTTATTTATTTCTTCCTCAAAAATTTATTTTATTTTTTATTTTTATTTTTATTTATTTAAAAAAAATTTTTAACGTTTATTCATTTTTTTGAGAGGCAGAGAGACAGAGTGTGAGCAGGGGGGGGACAGAGAGAGAGGGAGACACAAGATCTGAAGCAGGCTCCAGGCTCTGAGCTGTCAGCACAGTGCCTGATGAGGGGCTTGAACTCGTGAACTGCGAGATCATGACCTGAGCCAAAGTCAGCCACTTGACCGACTAAGCCATCCAGGCACCCCTTTTTAAAATTTTTACTTATTTTTTAATTTTATTTAAAATTTACATCCAAATTAGTTAGCATATAGTGCAACAATGATTTCAGGAGTAGATTCCTTAATGCCCCTTACCCATTTAGCCCATCCCCCCTCTCACAAACCCTCACGTAACCCTCTGTTTGTTCTCCATATTTAAGAGTCTCTTATGTTTTGTCCCCCTCCCTGTTTTTATATTATTTTTGTTTCCCTTCTCTTATGTTCATCTGTTTTGTCTCTTAAAGTCCTCGTATGGGTGAAGTCATATGATATTTGTTTTTCTCTGATTGACTAATTTCGCTTAGCATAATACCCTCCAGTTCCATCCACGTAGTTGCAAATGGCAAGATTTCATTCTTTTAGATTGCCGAGTAATACTCCATTGTATATATATACCACATCTTCTTTATCCATTCATCCATTGATGGACATATGGGCTCTTTCCATACTTTGGCTATTGTTGATAGTGTTGCTGTAAACATGAGGGTGCATGTGTCCCTTCGAAACAGCACACCTGTATCCCTTAGATAAATACCTAGTAGTGCAGTTGCTGGGTCGTAGGGTAGCTCTATTTTTAATTTTTTGAGGAACCTCCATAGTGTTTTCCAGAGTGGCTGCATCAGCTTGCATTCCCACCAACAACGCAAAAGAGATCCTCTTTCTCTGAATCCTAGCCAACATCTGCTGTTGCCGGAGTTGTTAATGTTAGCCATTCTGACAGGTGTGAGGTGATATCTCAGTGTGGTTTTGATTTGTATTTCCCTGATGATGAGTGATGTTGATCATTTTTTCATGTGTCGGTTGGCCATCTGGATGTCTTCTTTGGAGAAGTGTCTATTCATGTCTTTTGCCCATTTCTTCACTGGATTATTTGTTTTTTGGGTGTTGAGTTTGATAAGTTCTCTATAGATTTTGGATACTAACCCTTCATCTGATATGCCATTTGCAAATATCTTCTCCCATTCTGTTGGTTGTCTTTTAGTTTTGCTGATTGTTTCCTTCGCTGTGCAGAAGCTTTTTATTTTGATGAGGTCCCAGTAGTTCATTTTTGCTTTTGCTTCCCTGCTTCCAGAGACGTGTTGAGTAAGAAGTTGCTGAGGCCAAGATCAAAGAGGTTTTTTCCTGCTTTCTCCTCGAGGATTTTGATGGCTTCCTGTCTTACATTGAAGTCTTTCATCCATTTTGAGTTTATTTTTGTGTATGGTGTAAGAAAGTGGTCCAGGTTCATTCTTCTGCACGTCGCTGTCCAGTTTTCCCAGCACCACTTGAAGAGACTGTCTTTATTCCATTGGATATTCTTTCCTGCTTTGTCAGAGATTAGTTGGCCATACGTTTGTGGGTCCATTTCTGGGTTCTCTATTCTGTTCCATTGATCTGAGTGTCTGTTTTTGTGTCAGTACCATACTGTCTTGATGATTACAGCTTTGTAGTATAGCTTGAAGTCTGGGATTGTGATGGCTCCTACTTTGGTTTTCTTTTTCAAGATTGCTTTGGCTATTCAGGGTCTTTTCTGGTTCCATACAAATTTTAGGATTATTTGTTCTAGCTCTGTGAAGAATTCTCGTGTTATTTTGATAGGGATTGCATTGAATATGTAGATTGTTTTGGGTAGTATTGACATTTTAACACTATTTATTCTTCCTATCCAGGAGCATGGAATCTTTTCCCATTTTTTTGTGTCTTCTTCAATTTCTTTCATAAGCTTTCTAAAGTTTTCAGTGTATAGATTTTTCACCACTTTGGTTAGATTTATTCTTAGCTATTTTATGGTTTTTTGTGCAACTGTAAATGGGATTGATTCCTTGATTTCTTTTTCTGTTGCTTCGTTGTTGGTGAATAGGAATTCACCTATTCACCGATTTCTGTGCATTGATTTTATATCCTGAAACTTTGCTGAATTCATGAATCAGTTCTAGGAGTTTTTTGGTGGAATCTTTTGGGTTTTCCATATAGAGTATCATGTCATCTGCAAAGAGTGAAAGTTTGACCTCCTCCTATCCGATTTGGATGTCTTTTATTTCTTTGTGTTGTCTGATTGCAGAGGCTAAGACTTCCAATACTATGTTGAATAACAGTGGTGAGAGTGGACATCCCTGTCTTGTTCCTGACCTTAGGGGGAAAGCTCTCAGTTTTTCCCCACTGAGGATGATATTAGCGTTGGGTCATTCATATATGGCTTTTATGATCTCGAGGTATGATCCTTCTATCCCTACTTTCTTGAGGGTGTTTATCAAGAAAGGATGCTGTATTTTGTCAAATGCTTTTTCTGCATCTATTGAGAGGATAATATGGTTCTTGTCCTTTCTTTTATTTATGTGATGAATCATGTTAATTGTTTTGTGGATATTGAACCAGCCCTGCATCCCAGGTATAAATCCCACTTGGTTGTGGTGAATAATTTTTTTAATGTATTGTTGGATCTGGTTGGCTAATATCTTGTTGAGGATTTTTGCATCCATGTTCATCAGGGAAATTGGTCTATAGTTCTCCTTTTTAGTAGGGTCTTTGTCTGTTTTGGAATCAAGGTAATGCTGGCCTCATAGAAAGAGTTTGGAAGTTTTCCTTCCATTTCTATTTTTTTGGAACAGCTTCAAGAGAATAGGTGTTAACTCTTCCTTAAATGTTTGGTAGAATTCCCCTGGAAAGCCATCTGGCCCTGAACTCTTGTTTTTTGGGAGATTTTTGATCACTAATTCAATTTCTTTACTGGTTATGGGTCTGTTCAAATTTTCTATTTCTTCCTGTTTCAGTTTTGGTAGCATATATGTTTCTAGAAATTTGTCCATTTCTTCCAGATTGCCCATTTTTAAAAAATGTTTGTTTATTTTTGAGAGAGAGACAGAGCATGAGTGGGGGAGGGACAGAGAGAGAGGGAGACACAGAATCCAAAGCAGGCTCCAGTCTCTGAGCTGTCAGCACAGAGCCTGATGTGGGGCTCGAACTCACAGACCGTGAGATCCTGACCTGAGCTGAAGTCAGATGCTCAACCTACTGAGCCACCGAGGCGCCCCCAGATTGCCCATTTTATTGGCATATAATTGCTCATAATATTCTCTTACTACTGTTTTTATTTCTGCTCTGTTGGTTGTGATCTCTCCTCTTTCATTCTTGATTTTATTTATTTGGGTCCTTTCCTTTTTCTTTTTGATCAAGCTGGCTAGTGGTTTCTCAATTTTGTTAATTCTTTCAAAGAACCAGCTTCTGGTTTCATTGATCTGTTCTACTGTTTTGTTTTGTTTTGTTTTGGTTTGGTTTGGTTTTGATAGCATTTATTTCTGCTCTAATCTTTGTTATTTCCTGTCTTCTGCTGGTTTTGGGTTTTATTTGCTGTTCTTTTTCCAGCTCTTTAAGGCATAAGGTTAGGTTGTGTATCTGAGATCTTTCTTCCTTTTTCAGGACGGCCTGGATTGCAATATACTTTCCTCTTATGACTGCCTATGCTGCCTCCCAGAGGTTTTTGGGTTGTGGTGTTATCATTTTCATTGGCTTCCATATACTTTTTAATTTCCTCTTTAACTTCGTGGTTAGCCATTCATTCTTTAGTAGGATGTTCTTTAGTCTCCAAGTATTTGTTACCTTCCCAAATTTTTTCTTGTGGTTGATTTCGAGTTTCATAGTGTTGTGGTCTGAAAGTATGCATGATATGATCTCAATCTTTTTGTACTTGCTGAGGGCTGATTTTTGTCCCAGTATGTGGTCTCTTCTGGAGAACGTTCCATACGCAGTGGAGAAGAATGTAATTCCACTCCTTTAGGATGAAATGTTCTGAATATATCTGTTAAGTCCATCTGGTCCGGTGTGTCATTCAAAGCCATTGTTTACTTGTTGGTTTTTTGATTAATCTGTCCATTGCTGTGAGTGGGGTGTTGAAGTCTCCTACTATTATGGTATTACTATCAATGAGTTTCTTTATGTTTGTGATTAATTGATTTATACATTAGGGTGCTTCCACATTTGGCACATAAATGTTTATAACTGTTAGGTCTTCTTGGTGGATAGACCCCAATTTTTATTTATTTTTGAGAAAGAGAGACAGAGTGTGAGCAGGGGAGGGGCAGAGCAAGAGAGAGGTGCAGAATCTGAAGCAGGTTCCAGGTTCTGAGCTGTCAGCACAGAGCCCGATGTGGGGTTTGAACCCACCAACCGAGAGATCATGACCTGAACCGAAGTTGGACACTGAAACGAGTCACCTAGGCGCCCCACTACTCTTTGTTTAAAGTATTAATGAGTTTAAACTTTTTATTATGAATATTTTCAAACACAGTAGGAAGAATTATATAATGAACCCCCCTTGTAGCCATATCCACCTTCAATGACCAAATCACGGCCAATCTGTTTCTTCTATCTCTCCAGGCATACCTCCAAATTATTTTGAAACAAACTGTTACATACTTTAATCTGTAAGTATTTAGTATGTACTCCTAAAAGACAAGGGCTCCTCTTTTTAAAGTAGCCATAATACCAACATCACACACCTCCAAACCAACAATTACTTCCTATCAACATACATCCAATATATCACACGCCCACATATGTAATATCATTTATCTTCATTCCTGATTGTCCTACACTTGGACTTCTTAAAATAATTTTTTTAAGATTAGTGCTTGTTTTGTTTTTTATGTTTTTAAATTTATTTTATTAAATTTTTTAATGTTTATTTATTTTTGAGAGAGAGAGAGAGACAGAGCATGAATGGGGAGAGGCAGAGAGAGAGACGGAGACATAGAATCTGAAGCAGGATCCAGGCTCTGAGCTGTTGGCTCCTAGCTGTCAGCACAGAGCCTGACGTGGGGCTGGGAGCCACAAACTGCAAGATCATGACCTGAGCTGAAGTTGCGCGCTTAACTGACTGAGCCACTCAGGCGCCCCTGTTTTATTTTTTAAAGATTTTAAAATATTTATTTATTTATTTTAAATTTACATTCAAGTTTGTTAACATATAATGCAATAATGATTTTGGGAGTAGAGCGTGATTCATCCCTTAGATATAACACCCAGTTCTCATCCCAACAGGTGTCCTCCTTAATGCCCCTTGCCCATTTGGCCCATCCCCCTACCCTAAACCCAACCAGCAGCCCTCAGTTTGTTTTCTGTGCTTAAGAGTTAAAGATTTTTTTAATATTTATCTTTGGGAGAGAAAGAGAACGCGCACGCATGAAAGAGAAAGGTGAGGGGGGGGGAGGGGAAAAGATAGAGGAAGACACAGAATCCGAAGCAGGCTCCAGGCTCCCAGTTGTCAGCACAGAGCCTGATGAGGGGCTTGAACTCACAAATTGCAAGATTGTGACCTGAGTCAAAGTCAGATGCTTAACTGACTGAGCCACCCAGGTGCCCAAGTTGTTTTTTTTTTTTAATTTTTAATTTTATTTTTTTACTGTACCTTCCATGCTACTTCCTTGTCTTTCATAGATAACTTTTGTAAATGTTTTATGGTTTATTCTTCTATTTTGTTTAAAATGTAATCAAATGTCTAAGTGCATGTGGGTAAGTATTCCTAACTTTTCTTAAACAGTGGACTACTAAACATAAATAATATCTCACTGGTTAATCTCAAGTTTGAATGGTTCAGCTTCAAGAAGTATGAACATTTACCCTCTCCACATTCTGTATGCATCTGGCTTTTATCTCTCCAGACTAGAGTCTAACTTTGTAGTTTGAAGTCCATTCATGACATGAATAACCAGTGAGATTCTAATGAGATGTGTATCTTTGATGAGTCATTTCCTTC
Source organism: Prionailurus bengalensis (assembly GCF_016509475.1). NCBI lineage: Eukaryota > Metazoa > Chordata > Mammalia > Carnivora > Felidae > Prionailurus > Prionailurus bengalensis. Next base: position 44,780,643 of record NC_057344.1, read on the forward strand.
TTTGGGAGCTCATTTGATAAATGATAGGTTGGAAAAAAAATCAATGATAGGTTGGAATAAGATTTTCTCAAGATCTTTTCTTATCTGAAAACTTTATTATTCCCCAGACTTCCTTAAATATATATATATATATATATATATATATGACATTGATATATATATATATCAATATCAATGTTTGTTTATTTATTTTGGGAGAGAGAGCACAAGCAGGGGAGGGACAGAGAGAGAGGGAGAGAGAATCCCAAGCAGGTTTCACACTGTCAGGGAAGGGCCTGATGTGGGGCTAGAACTCAGGAACTGCAAGATCACAACCTGAGCTGAAATGAAGAGTTGGCCGCTTAACCCCCTGAGCCACCCAGGCACCCCTTCCCAGACTTCTTAAATTTTTAAATTTAATTTCTTAAATTACCTTAAGTTTTCTTACATTGTCCAGAATGAAACAGAGGATCACCTAAACTTTCTTCTGGCTCTTAAATTCTATAAGACTATGTCAAGCACTTGCCAAGGTGGCTTCTCTAGAAAGCAGCCTTTGGGAATTAGGAAACTTTTGCTCTAAGATATTCCTGTACCATTTCAGTTATCATCCACAGTAAATTTTGAGCCTCCTTTATGTTTTGTATGAGGAACATTTTTAGCTCAGGGGGATACAAAAAGGTATAGGACATTATGAGTTGAGCTGTTTAAATGTCATTGAGAAACACCAGTTCTGACCAATAGCATTTGCTATTAGCTCCAAAGTAAAACACACACACACACACACACACACACACACACACACACACTTATTGATATGCAACATATATGACATCAAGAAAAAGAATACCTTGGGGTGCTTGGCTGGCTCAGTTGGTAGAGCATGCGACTTTTGATCTTGGGGTTGTAAGTTCAAGCCCCATATTGAGTGTAGAGATTACTTAAAAACAAAATCTTGAAAAAAATACTTTGATGGAAAAATGGACATAAACAAGCAATTTATTAAAGGACTTAGGATATAAGCAAGAAATGTGCTAAAAAGGAAATTTTCAACCTGAAAAAATTGTTGTTCATCATGAATTAAAGAATGCAAACTAAAATAACTGGCAAGAGTGTGGAGAAAGATTCAGCAGACAGGAAGGATGAACAGTTAATCTCATCAGCATTCAAAGGCAGGAAATGAGATAGTCTGTGATAATGCACAGGAATTGAAAAATCAGGAATCAATACGCATTTCTCTGCTTCTCTTTAAGACTGGGAAAGAGTATTAATTAATTGTAATAAGACTGTCTGCCTGTGCTGAGTGCCCATTTGAGGTCAGTTATATGGTTTTCTCCAGCAAAATTCAGCTACTTTTTTTTAATTAAAAAATTTTTTTTAATGTTTTTATTTATTTTTTGAGACAGAGAGAGACAGAGCATGAACAGGGGAGGCACAGAGAGAGAGGGAGACACAGAATCCAAGGCAGGCTCCAGGCTCTGAGCTGTCAGCACAGAGCCCAACGTGGGGCTTGAACCCACAGACTGTTCAAGACCTGAGCCAAAGTCAGATGCCCAACCAACCAAGCCACCCAGGCGCCCCTAATTTAAAAATTTTTTATTTTTTATTTTACACACACACACACACACACACACACACACACAGTACACGAGCAGGGGAGAGGGGCAGAAGGAGAGAGAAATTCCCAAGCAGATTCCATGCTGTCAGTGTAGAGCCTGATGTAGGGCTTGATCTCATAACCCTAGGATCATGGCCTGAGCTGAAATCAAGAGTCAGAGGCTCAAACGTCTGAGCTACGCAGGTGCCCCAAAATTCAGCTACTTATATGAAGACTCAGAGAAGGAGGGTAACCCAGTGTGATCAGGCCAGGAATCCTGCAGTAAAGAGTAGGGCAGAGGAGAAAAAGGCAAGAGGGTCATGAGATTTTATAGGCAGCCACTGTTGTCTGGACCCTGGCACCAGGGCTGGCTGTGAAGGAAAGTTAAGACAAGAGGGGAGGAAGTGACGTTGGTGAAAATTGTGCAGTAAGGACCTCTGAAAATTCTCTCCTCTGTAAAAACAATGAGAAACCGGCAACATTGAACAGAAACAACTTTTTCACAATTCTGGAAATTAGTCAAAGGTTTGCAGCCATCCAGGGACTGTTTATTCAAAAAAACCCAGCTGATTCTTTTTTTTTAGTTCATTTACTTATTTTGATAGAGAGGGAGCAGGTGGGGGAGAAGCAGAGAGAGAGGGAGTGACAGAAACCCAAACAGGTTTGAGCCTGCAGTGTGAGCAGGGGCGGGGCAAAGACAGAGGGAGACACAGAATCTGGAGAAGGCTCCGGGTTCCCAAGGCGGGTCTCAAACCCACAAACCGTGAGATCATGACCTGAGCCAAAGTTGGACGCTTAACCAACTGAGCCACCCAGGCGCCCCACAAAGCGGACTCTTAAGAGAACAAACTAATGGTTGCCAGAGGGGAGGTGGGTCGGAGGGAAGGGGAATATAAAACCAATAAACAAACAAACTTCATGTGGAAATGCAAAGGACCTAGAATAGCCAATTTTGAAAAACAACCAAGTTTGAGGACTAACACTACTTGATTTGAAGTTTTATAAAGCTATACTAATCAAGATGGGGTGGTATTGGTGTAAAGGTAGACCAGAAGAGAGCTTCAGAAACGATCATACACATACACATGGACAACTGATTTTTAATGAAGAGGAAAAAGTAATGCAACGGAAGGGGGCTGTCATGTCAGATATCCTATGGGGGGGGGGGGGGAAGAAAAGAAAAAGAAAGAAAGAAGAAAAAAAAGAAAATAACTTTAATCCGTACCTTGCACCATATATAAAATTGAACTCAACATGGGGTGGGGGTGGGGGTGGGAGTGAGAAAGGACTCGGAACTGCTCTTGAGCGCCCCCAGCGGGTCTTCGCCTTTGCTCCCTGTTTCTTCTAGGCCTTCCATGGCAGCCAAATACGTGTACTCGCCCACTCACTCCTCTCCCATAAACCGGTAAGGGGGGACCTTAACCCTACTCTGTGATACAAGATTTGGGCCTCGTTCTCTGGCTTGTTCACCACACTGCAGCCACACCGGTTTTCTTTCAGTTCTTGGAACATAAATAGGTCTCGCTGTCTCAGGACCTTTGCACACTCTCATGCCAGGAACACTTTCTCTGCTTTTTGCAAGGTCAGCCCCTTTCTCATCGTGTGGGTCTCACTTCTCAGCTTAAATGCCTCCTCCTCACAAAAGCTTTTATCGCACTCTCCTGCAAAGTAGGGTCTCTGCTCCCCACAAACATATTTATTTCCTCTTTCTTGTTTCCTTTATACCTCCTTGTGTGCACTTTGTGTTTATTTTATTTTATTCTCTGACTTTGACAATTTGATGTAACATAAAGCAGGAAACGTATTTGCCCTGTGACCTGTGACCGGCATATAACAAGCTGTCAAATGTTTGTGACAGCACTTTTATTAATTAGTTGACTCCTGGCTCCATAGACAGAGCCAGAAAATGCCTCCTGGGATAGGGCACTCTACTCAGTTCTGTAGAAACCAGCACTTTTGCAGAAGCTCCAAGTTGTCAGTGTGTAAGGTGGGTGCCTAGGTGTAGTCTTTATTCCCTGAATTTTCCCTTCAGAGACCTAAGTCAGTTACCTCTGTAGGGCAGTATTCCTAGGCTCTCATGCAGGGTCTGGCACTCCTAGGAACTCAATAAATATGGGACACTGAGTGGGGATGGGCCTTGGTTCTTCACCATTCTCCCTTTGAAGCAAATTCAGCACATCACCACATTTTTCTAAAACTGATCTCACACCACGAAGCTGAAACTGCCATGGGGACAGACATTGAATTTACCCCCTATGGAAAACTTTCTTTTTTTTTTTTTTTTTTGGCCTTGAAATGCCAGGATATAACTGAGTAGCATTTTCTTAGAATGCAAAAGATCATTGATCTACCTAAAATCCTTTTTAAGTTTACAAACATGTGTATCTTTTTAAATTAAATTTAAAACTTTAATTCCAGTATAGTTAACGTACAGTGTTATATTCGTTTCAGGTGTTCAATATCGTGATTCAACAATTTTATACATTACTCAGTGCTCATCATGATAAGTGTACTCTTTAATCCCCATCACTTATTTCACCCATCACCCCACCCACCTCCCCTCTGCAACCATCAGTTTGTTCACTATAGTTAAGAGTCTGTTTCTTGATTTCTCTCTCTCTTTTTTCTTCCCTTTGCTCATTTGTTTTGTTTCTTAGATTCCACATTTGAGTGAAATCATATGGTGTTTTTCTTTTCTGACTTATTTCACTTAGCATTATACTCAGCTCCATCCATGTTGCAAATGGCAAGATTTTATTATTTTTTATGGCTGAATAATATCCCACTGTGTATATATACCACATCTTCTTTGTCCGTTCATCAGTCGATGGACACTTGGGCTGCTTCCATGATTTGGCTATTGTAAATAATGCTGCAATAAACATAGGGGTGTATGTATCCATTTGAATTCGTTTTTTGTATTTTTTGAGATAAATACCCAGTAGTGCAATTACTAGATCATAGGGTGATTTTATTTAAATTTTTTAATTCTTTTTTTTTAAGTGTTTATTTATTTTTGAGAGAGAGAGAGAGAGAGCAAAGGAGAGAGAGAGAGACAGAGCATGAGCAGAGGACGGGCAGAGAGAGAAGGAGACACAAAATCTGAAGCAGGTTCCAGGCTCTGACCCGTCAGCATAGAGCCTGATGAGGGACTCAAACTCACAAACCACGAGATCATGACCTGAACCTAACTCAGATGCTCAACCGACTGAGCCACACAGATGCCACTTATTTAAAAAATTTTGAGGGGCGCCTGGGTGGCGCAGTCGGTTGAGCGTCCGACTTCAGCCAGGTCACGATCTCGCGGTCCGTGAGTTCGAGCCCCACGTCGGGCTCTGGGCTGATGGCTCAGAGCCTGGAGCCTGCTTCCAATTCTGTGTCTCCCTCTCTCTCTGACCCTCCCCCACTCATGCTGTGTCTCTCTCTGTCTCAAAAATAAATAAATGTTAAAAAAAAATTAAAAAATAAAAAATAAAAAATTTTGAAGAAGCTCCATACTGTTTTCCAGAGTGGCTGCACCAGTTTGTATTCCCAGCAACAGTGCACGAGGGTTCCTTTTTCTCCACATCCTTGCCAATCCTTTTTGTTTCTTGTGTTTTTTAGTTTAGTCGTTCTGACAGGTGTGAGGTGATATCTCCTTGTAGCTTTGATCTGTATTTGCCTGATGATGAATGATGAGCGTTTTTTCATGTGTCTGTTGGCCATCTGGATGCCTTCTTTGGAGAAATGTTTGTTTATGTTTCTGCCTATTTTTAATTAGATTATTTGTGTTTTGGGGGTGTTGAGTTGTGTAAGTCTTTATATATTTTGGATACGAACTCTTTATCAGATATGTCATTTGCAAATATTTTCTCCCATTCCGTAGGTTGCTTTTTAGTTTTGTTGATTGTTTTCTTAACTGGGCAGAAGCTTTTTATTTTGGTATAGTCCTACTAGTTTATTTTTGCTTTTATTTTCCTTGCCCCAGGAGGCATATCTAGAAAAATGTTGCTACAGCTGATGTCAGAGAAATGACTGCTTGTGCTGTCCTCTAGGATTTTTATGGTTTCATGTCTCACATTTAGATCTTTAATCCATCTTGAGTTTATTTTTGTGGATAGTGTAAGAAAGCGGTCCAGATTCATTCTTCTGTATGTTGCTGTCCAGTTTTCCCAACACCATTTGTTGAAGACACTGTCTTTTTCCCATTGTATATTCATTACTCCTTTATCAAAGATTAATTGGCCATATAATTGTGGGTTTATTTCTGAGTTTCTGTTCTGTGCCCTTGATCTATATGTCTCTTTTTGTGACAGTACCATACTGTTTTGATAACTACCACTTTGTATTGTAATTTGAGTCTGGAATTGTGATAAGTCCAGTTTTGTTTTCCTTTTTCAGCGTTGTGTTGGCTGTCTTTTGTGGTTCCATAAAAACTTTAGGGTTGTTTGTTCTAGTTCTGTGAAAAATGCTGTTGGCATTTTGGTAGAGATTGGATTAAATCTGTAGGTTGCTTTGGGTAGTATGGACATTTTAACAATATCTGTTCTCCCAATCCATGAGCATGGAATGTCTTTCCATTTCTTTATGTCTTCCTCAATTTCTTTTATCAATGTTTTATAGTTTTCAGAGTATAGGTCTTTCACCTCTTGGGTTAAGTTTATTCCTCAATATTTTATATTTTTGGTGCAATTGTAAATGGGATTTTTTTCTTAATTTGTCTTTCTGCTGCTTCATTATTAGTGTATAGGAGTGAGACAGATTTTTGAACATTGGTTTTGTATCCTGTAGCTTTACTGAATTAATTTATCAGTTGTGGCAGTTTTCTGGTGGAGTCTTTAGGGTTTTCTATATATAATATCACATCGTCTGCAAATAGTGAGACTTTTACTTCTTCCTTACCAATTTGGACGCCTTTTTCCCCCCTTATGTTGTCTGAATGCCATGGCTAGGACTTCTAGTACTATGCTGAATAAAAGTGGTGAGAGTGGACTTCTTTGTCTTGTTCCTGATTGTAGGGGGAAAGTCCTCAGTTTTTCTCATTGAGTAGGATGTTCACTGTGGGTTTTTCATATATGGCATTTATTATGTTGAGGCATGTTCTCTCTAGACCTACTTTATTTTTTAATCACGAATGGATGTTGTGCTTTGCCAAATCTTTTTTCTGCATCTATTGAAATGATCATATTGTTTTTATCCTTTCTCTTATTCATGTGATGCACGGTGTTGATTGTTTTCTGGATAGTGAACCACCTTTGCAACCCAGGAATAAATCCCACTTGATCGTGGTGTGTGATTTTTTTCTAATGTATTGTTGAATCCCGTTTGCTAGTATTTTGTTGAGGATTTTTGCATCTACGTTCGTCAGAAATATTGGCCTGTAGTTCTCTTTCTTCGTGGTATATTCATCTGCTTTTGGTATCCCACATGGCAAACTTCGTGAATTCCCTATTAGACCTCCCTGTTCCCTCAAAGTCCCTGGCTGATTACCAGCTCATTTTCCTCCCCTTCCTCTCTCCTATTTATGCCTCACAAATTTCTTAATGATCTTGAGCAGCTTAGTTCAGACCCCAAGCTTATAGTCTCCGCTCCACAGAGTCCAGTCTTCAGAAGGCGGCTCAGAAAGCATCTCTTGTTACTGGAGCGCACCCCCTGGGGGTATCATCTCCCTCTACACACACCTGAGCAGGTTATTTCGTATTTCTCCAGTGAAAATGGATTTCCCTGGAGGGGGCTGGGAGGACGTAGGGTATATTCTGTACTTAAGAAAAGTACAGGCGCCTGAGTGGCTCAGTTGGTTAAGTGTCTGGTTCTTGGTTTCAGCTCAGGTCATGATCTCACAGTTTATGAAATGGAGCCCCGCATCAGGCTCTGTGCTGACAGTGTGGAGCCTGCTTGGGATTCTCTCCCTCCCTCTCTCTCTGCCCCTCCCCTGCTTGTGTGCTCATGCTCTCTCCCTCAAAATAAATAAACATTTAAAAATAAATAATCTTGGGGCGCCTGGGTGGCGCAGTCGGTTAAGCATCCGACTTCAGCCAGGTCATGATCTCGCAGTCCGTGAGTTCGAGCCCCGCGTCAGGCTCAGGGCTGATGGCTCAGAGCCTGGAGCCTGTTTCGGATTCTGTGTCTCCCTCTCTCTCTGCCCCTCCCCCGTTCATGCTCTGTCTCTCGCTGTCCCAAAAATAAATAAACGTTGAAAAAAATATTAAAAAATAAAAATAAAAATAAATAATCTTTTTTTAAAATGAGCTTTTCTTCATTTTATTACAATTAAAACAACAAGGGATAGCCTACTGGTCAGGAGGATGTGCTCTGAAGTGAGGCAGACCTGGGTTCAAATCTGTGTTCTGACCTTGGGAAAATTACCTATTATTCCTAAGGCTCTGTTTTCTCCTTTGCAAAATGAGGATTAAAATACCCACTTTGATGAGTTGTGCTGAGGATGAATAAGGTCATGTCTGAAAAGAGCATAATAAGTGCTCAATAAGAGTTATTATTAGCAGGAATCTTCCAGAAGGTTCTATGGTGACTAAAGTCACTAGGTGAGAACTCAAAGAGCCACCCAAGGCCACACTGGGGGGTAAAAAAAGGCTTCTGTGTAGCCTCCTTATCTCTCTGGCTTCCCAGGAATATTGGCAGATTCTAACCCTCCCCTCATGATTCCACTTCAATCTTTTTTCCTAGCTCTTTGCTCCAGTTTTCCTTCTGCGATGTCCTTGCCACTCCTTGATGTTTTCCCTCACTCAATCCACACTGTGGTCAAAACAAGGCAAGGATACTGTTGGGCAACATGTAGTTCACAGCCATAGGCTGTTCAAGGAAGGAGCTGGATAAATGAAATCTCCAAGGGTGGGTGTCGGTGGTTGGTGGCTTTTAGGCTTTTCTGGGCTAGGGACCCCTTTGAGAATCTGAGGAAAGGTAGAGAATGTCTCTCTGTCCCTCCACACACACACACACACACACACACACACACACACACATGCACTCCCACAAGCACATACAATTTGCATACAATTCCAGGAGTTCTTGGACTCAGGGAACCCTGTCCAGTGCCCCAGAGGGATCCTCGGGACCCAGGCAGCCCAGATGCCCACTCTTTAACTCCTTCCTGGGCAGACTCTTCACAGAGCTGTAGCAGCAGAAAAATGGGCAAACCTCAACTCTTTTCTCTTTTCCTGCCTTCTCTTTGTCAGAAGGAACTAAAACTGCCTTAAGGAAGGGAGAAACAAAAGTGAAATAAACCAGCGTTGAAACATAGCCTGTGGGAAATTGAGAGATGGCTAAGCTGATGGAGTAGATTTTGTGAGCTCCATGAAGATTCATGATGTCAATTAGGGAAAAGAAAAAAAAGTATGACACGGGGCACCTGGGTGGCTCACTCAGTTGAGTGTCTGACTTTGGCTCAGGTCATGATCTCATGGTTGAGTTCAAGCCCCCATCAGACTCGCTGCTGTCAGCAGGAGCCTAATTCGGATCCTCTGTCCATTTCTCTCTGCCCCTCCCCTACTTGTGCTCTCTCTCTCTTAAAAATAAACCTTAAGGGGCGCCTGGGTGGCTCAGTCGGTTAAGTGTCCGACTTCAGTGTCCGTGGGTTCGAGCCCCGCGTCAGGCTCTGGGCTGATGGCTCAGAGCCTGGAGCCTGCTTCCGATTCTGTGTCTCCCTCTCTCTCTGCCCCTCCCCCGTTCATGCTCTGTCTCTCTCTGTCTCAAAAATAAATAAACGTTAAAAAAATTAAAAAAAAAACCTTAAAACAAACAAACAAAAAATGTATGACAATGCAGAAAAACTTGAGATATGAGAGGGGACGGGAAGGTTGGAAGGGGGGGGAAGGCTGATGTCAAAAATGTTACCAGGGTTAAGATGAAAACAGTTCTGGACACTGTGAATTACTTACCCCTACGAAACTGTACACTTGAAAATGTAAATTTTATGTTATGTGTGTTTTGCCACAATTTTAAAAAAAATTACTGGGGGGCTCCTGGGTGGCTCAGTTGGTTAAGCCTCCGACTCTTGATTTTGGCTCAGGCTGTGATCTCATGGTTCGCTGGATTGAGCCCTGTATCAGGCTCTGTGCCGACAGTGAGGAGTCTGCTTGGGATTCTCTCTCTCTCTCTCTCTCTCTCTCCCCCCCTCTCTCTCCCCCTCTCTCTCCGCCTCCCCCACTCCTGCTTGCACTGTCTCTCAAAATAAATTAAAAAAAAATTTTTTTAAGACAGTAGTCAACATGTCCCTTATGAGAACTTTTAGGGGTCTACCACCCTACCGGACTCGAGGCAGTTGACCACCTCTTCCTGCCAGGAAGTGCAAAAGTCAGTGACAGAACTCGGGTCTAGGACCCCCTTTATGGATGGTAAGTGGGTGTTGGGGAGTTGGTTGAGGTGGTGCTGGTGAGGGAGTTAGCGTAAAGCTCTGGGAAATTGGTGGGTTTTGACAGGGGAGGGGTGGCGTGGAGAAGGCAGGGGTGGTGGAGGAGAGGGTGTAAAGCTGGCCTGCGGTGTGGGGGGTGGGATCCTGCCCCCTTTCTGTCTTTTCTGAGCCTCTCCCAGTGAGGAGGACACCTGTTCCACCCCAAGCAGGAGTCTGCGAGCCTCATACATGGCGGCTCTCTCCGGTTTCCTGACTTTGGAGACAGCAGGTGGTGCTGTTTAGTAAACTTGGGAGGCGAGGAGGGGAAACCTGAACTTTTCATGTGAGAAGGTGTCTCTACCCTGGTGACTCTCTCCCTTCCAGCGGCCACAGCAGAGGAGGGTGTGGGCGATGGGAAGCATCTTCCTCCTTGAGCTTCCTTAGAGCTCCTCAGCTGGCCCAGGGAGGAGGGAGGGCTGAGATCTGTTCTCTTGTGTGTTTCCCACGTGCGCTGGTATCCCAAATGTCTTTGGAATGTGGCTCAGGTGAAATCCTGGGTGGTGGCCACCGGTAGTTTGTCTGGGAGGGGTAAAGAAATTCAGAGGCTTTCTTACACACCCCTCCATCAGCCTTGCTGACTCACCCTGTCCCCAGCTGAGGGTAGCTTCGATGGCTTTGCCCGCTCCTCTCGCTCTTGGGATTCCTGTCTCCCGAGAAAGCTCAGAGTGCTCTTAGGGGTCTGGGACTCCACAGTAAAACAGACCAGACACTTGGGAAACATCTCTTCAATTGTAGCTTTAAATTTCAGGCTTCTATCCAGTGAGCTCAGGTTCCAGAAAGCATCCATGGGGACTAGTTAGTGAACTGGGTGCTTTCTGCTGAGCTGGGGCATTGGGTTAGGTAGGAGGTTTCCTTCTATCCAGTGAATCTGGACTTGATTGTTTCACTGGGCTTTGTCCCCAACAATGGTAGGATTCTGGGGAATGCAAACACAACACTGGTTTGACAGCTTCAGCAAGTTTTAAAAAGCCCAACACACCAAAGCCCCGTGTGCCTTTGGGACTCCACATTGCCAGTCTCGCTCTTGATAGGCTTTTATGTCCCTACCCTTGTTTTTTCTCTGCCACACCTTACCGTGGTGTTCTCATTTGATGCTGTTGAACTTCACTTACGGGATTTTGTAAATGGTCTTAAGTCCTTTTTGAGACGGGGCAGGGTACAAATAAATAGAAAGAAAAACACGACTCTGAAAGGTCAGATGTTTTGATATTGGCTAAACCTTGGGCTAATATAAGAAAATGACTGCACTCCTTACTGACCATAACATCCAGAATCTTCCACGACTCACAGAAGAGAGAGGATCTCCTCATGGAAAGAGGTGACAGGACCGCACAGGCTTAACTTTTGACTCCTGGCATTCCCGATGCCTCTCCCCTCAGCATCTTTCCAGGGTTGCTGCTGTTACCACTAGGCTTTGGGGTGGGGTGAAGGCTGGGGATTGCTGTGACATTAACCATTTGCCACTGTGGACTCATGACCTTTCCCTAATACTCCCTGCAGAGCCCCTGAAGCTCTAAACTCATAAGACCGGAACATTTGAAATGACCTAAAAAAGTCTATTAGATGAGCAAAACGTAAGCAGAAAATAACATGAAACTAAGTCATCCGAGCGATAGTTCATGATTTTTTATTTTATTTTCCATTACGCACCACATGGTGACCTCAACATTCAGACGAAGGCCGATCAGGACAGTGGTCATATTTTCATACCAGCTACAAACCTAAGTAATTCTCAAACTGCAGGACCCTCTGTTCCCCTTCCTCAAAAGGGTGGTCCTTCTAGCACCCCTGCCTAGAGCAACTTTCAAGCCAGATGATGCTTCGTAACTTCCAGCACCAGTCTTGGCTTTCAGTTTTAACTCACGCCCCCACCTCCACCCCCCAATGGTCCCTCCCCCCACCGCAATCTTAAAAGATGAATGTAGCTCTACCAAATACTTAGAAGTATCTCCCTGCCTTCTCTGACGTGTTTCAGTCAAAGGTGTGTGGTCAGAGGCATCTAAGTGCTGAAAAGCCATTTTTACTATCAAATTGGATTCCAAAACATCTTGGAGATGTAAGAGACCATTTATAGCCATTCATACAGAGTACTCAGGCTGGAAGTGATTAAACGACTTGCTGAAGGTCCCAGAGCTAAAGAGTCTAAACTAAGATTTATGCCTATTGTTACCCAGACCACTCGGTCCTATTGCTACCCAGACCACTCTGTTTCTCATGGAGATTGGCCTCTTGCACATCTAAACGGAAGTGTGATCGTGACTGGGACTTTCTTACAGAAGAAGATGATATATGTCGATGCAAACACATATGCATATATACACAGGCAAGGTAATGGAATTAGGAATGCAAGTAATAGAGGAATGATTATTTGTGCTATGTGCACAATTTTAACTGTTTGTCCTGAGTGTCTTAAGGACCAATGCGGACCCCTAATAAATGAAATGAATGAATGAGACTGAGGGAGAAAAAAAAATTAATTTTGTGCACTGAATGCAGAACTCTAGGGCAAACAATGAAATTTAGGCAGGGTCCTACCCTCTAGAAGTTCTTGCAGGGTAGACATATGCTTCAATAATTCTAATATAAAGCCGACTTGGATCAATACTCTCACAATTTAATGAGGAGTTTAGCGTCACAGTATGTGAAAAAAATAGTAACTCTAACAAACAACGAAACTTATCAGCAAGTACCAGCAAATTGCCTGTGTGCAGGTATGTCGTGGGTGTGCATAATCCATGCGTACAGATATGTAGTAGCTGCCCACAAACATGTTAGTTTTCAGTGTATTGCAAGTGTGCAGTAAATTTGGGATGAATTCTTGTACAACTTCCAGCCCCGCTTTATGCACACAAAGATACTTCCTGGTGTGTCTCTTATCCCTTGGTTCGGTTCTAGGTCTGATGAAGAAAATACATTTCCAGGCCAGACCTCTCCTGTGAGTTGCAGACTCGTATATCCATTTACCATCCTCTTGGGTGTTTCAAAAGCACCCAAAGCTCAACATGAAAATAGCACCTGATCCTGCTTCCAGGATTCCCTGTCTCAGTCAATGGCATCATCGTGTGCAGTTAGGCAAGCCAGAGGCCGGGAGCCAGAATATCATCTTCCTAAGGGCGGGGACCTGGCCTGGCTTGTTTTCTGCTGTGTCTTCATGACCTAGAACAGAGCATGGCACAGAGCGGGTATTGATTGAGTTCTGTGGGATAACTGCCTGCGCTCATTTTCCTCCATCTCCGCCATTACTATTCAGTCCAGACTGCCGTAACTTCTCGCCGGCACTGCTGCAAGAGCCTCCTGACTAATATTTCTATATATCTTCCACTCTAGCCAGTGATCGTTTCAAAACAAATCTGAATCTAAGGCAAGCGTTCTTGCCGTGGCCTCTGAGGTCATACGTGGTATGCATCCTATGACTCTTCTAGCCTTGTCTCATATCACGATCACCCTTGCTTTTGAGATCCAGCCAAGTAGCCTTTTTTACAGTGCTTATCATTGCTTGCTCTGTCCTGCCACAGGGCCTTTGCACGTATTGCTTTCTCTGTTTGGAACATTCTTCTTCTCTTTACCCACTTAATTTCTACTCATCCTCCTGATGTCACTGTCAGAGCTTAAAGTACTAGTTCCTGTGTGTCCCGATGTCAAATGTCATTGTAGTCAAAATAACTTGAAAAATAAAAAACTGCTGACAAGAGATAGTTCCATAGCACTTGTCATGGTTTCATTTTTACATTTGTCTGCATAATTACTTTCTGCATGAAACTACATTTTTGTCTGTCTTCCTGTATGAAGACAAGGATCTAGTTGAGGACCCTTAAAACATAAGCCAACCTTTCTTTTTCTTCATGTATTTTTGGAAAGTACCATTAAATATATTTATCTGTATTCTTTTTTTTTTTTTCTTTTTTTTTTTTTCTTTTTTTTTTTTTTAATTTTTTTTTCAACGTTTTTATTTTATTTTTGGGACAGAGAGAGACAGAGCATGAATGGGTGAGGGGCAGAGAGAGAGGGAGACACAGAATCGGAAACAGGCTCCAGGCTCTGAGCCATCAGCCCAGAGCCCGACGCGGGGCTCGAACTCCTGGACTGCGAGATCGTGACCTGGCTGAAGTCGGACGCTTAACTGACTGCGCCACCCAGGCGCCCCTGTATTCTTTTTTTTTTTTTCTATTGGATATACATCTTCTGAAGATTACTAATGTTTGATTAAAATATCCCAGGAAGCTTTTCTCTCAGTGAGTTCCTCCTTAGTTCATGAATGCTATGGGATTGTTTAAGTGTCGCTCATCCTGGAGACAGGCTATGGACATTTAGAAGATAGAGCTTTTGCCTGTGATATCAGGATTCAATAAAATCAAGCAAAGAGGGCTCAACCAAGTTATCTTCTCCACTGTATATCTTCTCTTTTCTTGAAAGTTCCCAAAATGGGTAAGTTGACGGAATCTTATATATTATTAAGATGATTAGAATCACTCAGGCAGACTAAGTGTTTCAAACAGACCCTGTAAATATAAGAATTATATGATAAGGAAGGATTATAAATCCAATTAGGGAAGAGTCAGGTTATTCAACAAATTCCGTTTGAATATTTAAGTAGCACTTTGTGGGAAAAAGTAAAATTTATCTTTAAACCACATCATGTACTAATATAAGTTCCTGAAAGATTAACATGTAAAATGGTAAGAACTTAGGCCAAAAAGGGCTGTATGAAAACATAAGTGAATCACACATCCAGAGGAAGACATTCTAAGCTTGAGAGCAATGGAAAACATGACTTTCATCCCCCCTAGAGAAAATGTTTGACTACGTGAAAATGAAAAATTAATGACGAAGTTAAAAGGTAAACAACAAGGGGACCCTGGGTGGCTCAGTTGGTTGTCTGACTTCGGCTCCGGTCATGATCTCATGGTTCATGAATTTGAGCCCCGTGTCAGGCTCTGTGCTGACAGCTCAGAGTCTGGAACCTGCTTCGGATACTGTGTCTCCCTCTTGTGTCTGCCCCTACCCCTGCTCACACTCTGTCTGTCTCAAAAATAAATAAACATTGGGGCGCCTGGGTGGCGCAGTCGGTTAAGCGTCCGACTTCAGCCAGGTCACGATCTCGCGGTCCGGGAGTTCGAGCCCCGCGTCAGGCTCTGGGCTGATGGCTCAGAGCCTAGAGCCTGTTTCCGATTCTGTGTCTCCCTCTCTCTCTGCCCCTCCCCCGTTCATGCTCTGTCTCTCTCTGTCCCAAAAATAATAAATAAACGTTTAAAAAAAAAATTAAAAAAAAAATAAATAAATAAACATTTAAAAAAAAGAGGTAAACAACAAAATGGGGAAAAAATAGGCTATCAGAAACTATGCAAAGGGTCAATGTCTGTATTACATAAGGACATTTATAAATCAGTAACCAAGTGCTAAGACCCCAGTAAAGAAATTGGGCAAAGGATACGAACAGACACTTCGCGTGTAAGATAAAATAATTGATTTGACGAGCAAGAAAATATTCAAACTTGCTAGAAATCGGGGGTGCCTAGGTGGCTCAGTCGGTTGGGCGTCTGACTTTGGCCCAGGTCATGATCTTGCAGTCTGTGAGTTCAAGCCCTGCATCCGGCTCTGTGCTGACAGCTTGGAGCCTGGAGCCTGCTTCAGATGATTCTGTGTCTCCCTCTCTCTCTGTCCCTCCCCTGCTCATACTCTGTCTCTCTCTGTCAAAAATAAGTAAACATTAAAAAAACAATTAAAAAAAAAACTTGCTAGAAATCAAAGAAATGCAAATTGCCTATTTTGCAGTCGCATAAATGCAAAAATTACCATTTTAACCTATCAAATTAACAGAAATAAAAAGTGTAATATACTCAGTATTGGAGAAGGATGGGTGAAATAGCTTTTCATCCAATACATTGCTGTGGGGAAGTGACATTCATCATTATGTATAACGAATATTAAAAACGTTCACAACTTTTGATCCATTTCCCAGAATGTATCATTAGGAAATGTGTTAAGGAAGTAAGTCTAAATATAAGCAGTGTTTTATGCACAAAGATTTTCATGGAAGTATTACGTATAGTATGATGTGTAATAAGAGGGAGATCGCTAAAAAACGAGGGGACATTCACATAATGAAATTAAACCACCATTGGAAATTAAGTATATGAAATTTTCCAATAAAATGAGAAAATGTGGGCAAAATGGGATACAAAAGTGTGTGCTCCATATACTCTCAACTACATAAAAGACAAGTGGGCAGAGAGAAACACCGGGAAGAAATACACTGAAACAGGAACAAAACCAGTCATTATTTTTCCAAGGTAGAATATAAGTGAATTTTTATTTTTACTTGTTTCTCTTTGTTTTCAAGATTTCCTACGAACCAATCCTCACTCCGTCCTGTGGGAAAACAGAGGCCATGCCATAAAAACGAATCAAGTACTGACACAGGCTATGACCTGGACGAATCTCAAAGACACGAGGCTACGTGTAAGAAGCCAGACACAAAAGGCCACATATTGTATGATTCCATGTACATGAAATGCAAATCTACAGAGACAGAAAGCAGATTAGCGTTTGCCAGGGGCCGGGAAAGAGGAATTGGACTGATTGCTCATAGGCATGGGGTTTCTTTTTTGGGTGATGGAAATGTTCTGGCATCAGTGGCGATGGTTACACAACACAGCGAAGATACTAAAAAAACACTGCACTGCACACTTGAAAATGGCTAATTTTAGTTATGTGAATTATATCTCAAATAAATAAATAAAGCTTGATATTAAACAAAGACAGAAACCGAAGTAAATGAGGGCTTTAGGTGAAGAACTAAAAGTCCATTTTCAAATGGTCATCTCTGCATTCTCAAGGGAGCCTCCCACTTTTTCCTGATAGGCGTCAAGGACCTCACTGGGTGGTGCATAGTTCAGAGAAGAAGACAAGGAAAATGAGGGGCGCCTTGGTGGCTCAGTTGGTTGAGCGACCAACTCTTGATTTCAGCTCAGGTCATGATCCTAGGGTCGTGGGACTGAGCCCTGCGTAGGGCTCCACACTGAGTGTGGAGCCTGCTTAAGATTCTCCTTCACTCTCTCTTTCCCTGCCCATCCCTCTCCCCCACCATGCTCCCTACCCCATCCCTCTGTTCTCCCCATGCCCCTCTTTCCCCCCACCATCTCCCTCTCTCCTCCTACCGTCCCTCTCTCTCCCTCCCCCCTCTCCCCCATTTATCTCTTCCCACCCCACCACCTTCTCTCCCCACTCTCCCCCCGCCCCCGTGCTCTTTCTCTCAAATAAAAAGTGAAAAAATTGAAAAAAAGAGAAGAGGAAGACCAAACATTGCTTTGTGTTTTTAAGATTTAAAAAAAAAATTTTTTTTAACATGAGACAGAGCACCGTGGGGAAGGGGCAGAGAGAGAGGGAGACACAGAATCTGAAGCAGGCTCCAGGCTCTGAGCTGTCAGCACAGAGCCTGATGCGGGGCTTGAACCCGCGAACCATGACATCATGACCTGAGCCAAATTGGACGCTTAACCAACTGAGCCACCCAGGCACCCCTTTTAAGATTTTATTTTTAAGTAATCCCAATGTGGGGCTTGAACTTACAACCCTGAGATCAAAAGCCATGTGCTCTACCCACTGAGCAAGCCACGTGCCCCAGGATCAGAGAGACTTTACAAATTATGAATGGCTATTAAAAATGAAAATGTAAAGTGATACTGTTTACAATAGAATCAAGAACATCAAATACCTAGGAATAAACCTAACAAAAGATGAACAAGACCTACACAGAAAACTATAAACATTGAGGGAAATTAAATTTGAAAAGGGTACATCTTGCACATTGTTTAGAAGATTCAATAGTATAAGGATATTAAATTTCCCCACATTGATCTATAAATTCAATGCAATCTCAATCGAAATTTGAGCAAGTTTTTGTTGTTGTTGTTTTGTTTGGTCTTGTTTTGTTTTAGAAATGAACAAGTTGATTCTAAAATGAACATGAGGGGCGCCTGGGTGGCGCAGTCGGTTAAGCGTCTGACTTCAGCCAGGTCACGATCTCGTGGTCCGTGAGTTCGAGCCCCGCGTTGGGCTCTGGGCTGATGGCTCAGAGCCTGGAGCCTGCTTCCGATTCTGTGTCTCCCTCTCTCTCTGCCCCTCCCCCGTTCATGCTCTGTCTCTCTCCCAAAAATAAACGTTGGAAAAAAAATAAAAAATAAAATAAAATAAAATGAACATGAAAATGCAATGGGCCAAGAATAGTCAAGAAATCTAGGAGGAGGAATGACAAAGCTGAAGGCTTTACATTAGTAGATATCAAGAACTATTAGAGAGCTATAATAATTAAGACAGTGTGGTATTGGCTCAAGAATAGACTAATAGACCAATGGACCAGAATAGAGGTCAGAAACAAATCTGACATAACTGTGACAGTGAAGAGCTAGGTTTTTCAATAAATGGGGCTGGGTCTATGGGATATATTTGTGAAAAAACTAAAAAAGAATCTTGATTCTTATCTGATACTATATGGTAGGAAAAATTTATGCTTCCGTGGAAAACTGCATTTTTGTAGCATACCCTCTGGGTTATCTGATTGTGATTTTATGGCAACTATTTTATAACTCTGTAACTTGTAGATAACTGATAGCAAAGCAAAATTCATGAAAATAAATTCTGTCTCATGGAGGGATACCATCTCCCCCAGGGAAAAATTTATTTTGCCTCAATTTGCATATTCATTTCAATATTCCCGACCTATCAATGTGTCTGTTCTTTGGACTCACCTTTGAACAGGTTGAAACACCTTGCCAGTTTTGCTTCTTTATGAATTAAATAAAATTTTAACATATGTTTTTCTTTTTAAAAAATTTTTTTAATGCTTATTTATTTTTGAGAGGGAGAGTCAGAGTGTGAGCAGCGGAGGGGCAGAAAGACAGGGAGACACAGAATCTGAAGCAGGCTCCAGGCTCTGAGCTGTCAGCACAGAGCCCGACACAGGGCTCAAACTCACGAACAATGAGATCATGACCTGAGCCAAAGACAGACGCTCAACCAACTGAGCCACCCAGGCGCCCCTAAATGTGTTTATTTTCATATGTGTATGAGTGTCATGATTTTATGTTTAAAATTTTTTTTTAAGTTTATTTATTTGAGAGAGAGACAGCACGTGTGTGCGCACATGTGGGGGAGGAGCAGAGAGAGAGGAAGAGAGAATCCCAAGCAAAGATCCACTGACAACAAGAAGCCCGATGCAAGGCTTGATCCGTGAATGGTGAGATCATGACCTGAACTGAAATCAAGAGTTAGAGTCTTAACTGAGCCACCAGGTGCCCCATGATTTTATCTTAAAAAAAAAAAAATTATCTTTTAACAATACATGCAGATTAATTCCAGATGGATAACGAACCTAAATGTGAAAGGTAAAGCAATAAAGCTTCTAGAAGATTATAAAGGAGAATATATTCATGACTTTGGGGGCAGCAAAGATTTCTTAAACAGGACACAAAAGCACTAACCATAAAAGAAAAGATGAATAACTCAAATTTCATTAAAACTAAGTACTTTTTACCCAGGAACACCACTGAGAGTGAAAAGGCAAGCCACAGAGTGGGAGAAGATATTTGCAAAGCATTTTTATGTGTTACATATATAAAGTATTATATATTATATGTATGATATGATAGAAATATATGTTATATATATTATATAACAATACAAATATTTATTACAAATCAATAAAATAGATAACAGAAAAGAAAAATGGACAAAAGACTTGAATAGCACATCACAAAAGACCATATCCAAATGGCTAATAAACAAGTGCTCAACCTCTCGAGTCATCAGGGAAATACAAACTAAAACCACCGTGCATCTCCCAGAAGGGCCACATACAAAAGATTGACGATGCCAAGGTTGACAAAAATGTGGAGAAACTGGATCTCTCGAACAGCACTGGTGGGAGTATAAATTGGTGTAACTGCTTTAAAATATTATTTGGCAATATCTCCGAGTGCTAAACATATACCCAACCCTACGACCTGGCAATTCCATTCTTAGGGGTGTGTGTGTATGTTTATGTACACGTACAAAAAGACACATGAGAATGTACAGCAATTTATTCTTAATAGCTCTTTGTTGGTTTCCCGTGGCTGCCATAATGAACTACCACAGACTCAGTGGCTTAAAACAGTAATTAAATCTCTCTCTGTTGTCTCTGGAGCTCAGAAGTCTGAAGTCAAGATGTCAGAGCTACACTCCTTCCCGAGGCTCTAGAGGAGATTCTGTTCCTTGCCTCTTCCAGCCGCCAGTAGTGGCTATGGGCATTCGTTGGCTTGTGGATGCCTTTGCCTCTTCTCATGGCCTTGGCCCCTTCTGTATAACCTCTGTGACTCATTCCTTTAAGAATGTCTGTCATTGGATCTAGGGCCCACTTGGACAATCCAGGATGATCTCCTCATCTCAAATCCTTAATTATATCTGCAGAAACACATTTTCTAAACAAGTAGCATTCACAGGTTCCAGGGATTAGGACGTGCATACGTTTGTTTTGGTTTTTTTTTTTTTTTTTTTTTTTTTGGTGGGGGGAGAGCGTCATTCAACCCACTACAAGCCATGTCTATCAACTGTAGAATGAAAAATAAATTGTGATATATTGCTATAAAACAATAAAGATGAACAAATTACTATACACGAACACCACTGGTGACTCTCGTAATACTGAGTGAAAGGAGCCTGACTCCAAATAAATACCTAATGTATGATTCATTTATACAATGTTCAAAAATAGCAAGACTAATGTAGAAGACAGAACCTGGGATGGTGGTAGGTACCTTATGGAAAGGAGGGGACCCAGGGACTGAGAGGGATTCTAGCATGTTTTCTGCAGGTGTGGATACTGTCCTGTTTCCTGATCTGGGTGCTAAAGACTCACCAAGCTGAACGCTTTTCTGCACTTTTCTGCTGATAATGTTTATAGTACATTTTCCTTTTCACCTTCTTTCCTTTACTATGGCTGTGGTTTAAAAAAAAAATCTGTTTCTATGTTATACAGTTTCTTCTCTTTTCTGAATATATTAGATTCCAATACCTATGTTTATGAAAAATTATGAATGGAGGCACCTGGGTGGCTCAGTTGGTTAAATCTCTCAGTCTTGATCTCAGCTTAGGTCTTGATCTCAGAGTTGTGAGTTCAAGCCCGGTGTTGGGCTGCAGCTGGGCATGAAGCCTACTTAAAAAAAAAAAAAAATTGTTAAAAAAAATTTTTTTAACATTTATTTTTGAGAGAGAGAGAGAGAGAGAAGAAAGGGCAAAGAGAGAAGGAGACACAGAATCCGAAGCAGGCTCCAGGCTCTGAGCTGTCAGCACAGAGCCCAATGAGGGGCTCAAACCCAGGAACTGAACTGTGAGATCATGACCTGAGCCAAAGTCAGATGCTTAACCAACTGAGCCACCCACGTATTCTGATTATTGACAATATTTTCTTTCTCATTTCCCCAAGGTGGGCAGAGATTTCATCAGAGGGACTATAAGGGCAGGTAAGAAGAGGGTACTTAAAGATAGGACCTGGTTTGAACCTGGTTCAAAAGGTTGCCTCCTAGAGGGAACCCCTAGGTAAGGAGCTTTATTCTGGCTGTGCTCCCCACCCCCAACCTTGGACTTAGTGAACTGTCAAATGCTGGGCTTGCCTTGAGGCTTCCCGGCCTGCGTTATAGTTCCTTAGGGTCAACAGTCGACATGCCCGTCAGCACTGTGCCGTGTGCTGTGGCGTTGAAGGGGAAGCGAAGTGAAGGGACGGTGGGCTGCTTATACCACGTCTTGGCCGGCTCTGCCTCCGCAGGTCTGTGTCCAGGGACCCAGAGGTTGAGAAAGCGGAGGGTCATGGACCAGGCCAGGAGAACAAGGCCCTGAGGGGTAGCTTCCAATGGGACAGTTTGCGGAGGGGTAAATGCTCGGAACTTCTGCCTTCCTTCCCCCTATGCCGTGACACGGATTATGGACACATATTTCTTTTATAATCAGAAAGAATCAACCTATGTTTTCAAAAGACGGTTCTATTGGGTTGTGCTGCCAGTGGCCTTGACTGGACAAATGCTGGAGGCTTCCAAGTCCTCTATGCCTCTCCTGCCTAACCTGACCTGCCTTCTGCTAGCAGGGCATCGGGAGATCTGGAAATGGTGAAGCCCACATTTCCTGCTTCCAGACGCTTACAGGTGAACGAAACAAGTGCCCAATCAGAGCGCAAGAAATAAGCTAGGAAACCAGAAGTAATTTCTCAAAGGGAGAGGTGCAGGGAAAGGTAAGGGGTCCACATTCTCTAGACCTGGAAGATTCCAGGACCTTCTCTGAAGAGACTTGGCAAATTAGAGAATGCCTTTGTGTCTTTCATGACACAAGCTTTGTTAAACAAAGTAACATTGCCAGCAAGACCGCAGGGGGAAATGTTAGCCATTTGCCTCTTGGGACCATCCTCTGTCCAGAGTGGCCACAGTTTTAACCTCCGCATTGCCACACCCACTGGGACAGTGGAAAGAGAGCCTGATGTTGGGGACTTGTTTCCCTGGCTCGGTGACCCCTGAGAGGGGAGCCCCTTGCTCACAGAGCCTACGCACCTTGATCGTCTCCTTGGTTAGTCCGGCAGCTGGACTTGAAGCCAGAAGGCTGTTTACCAAGCACGGCAGTGAATGAGTCATGTGTGGACATCTGTCACCACACCCCAGAGTCCGAGGCAAAGGAGAAAGACAAGCAGCCATTACCGGCCTCTCTGCTCCTCCCTGGGGCTGGCTAGCACATTAGCTCGTTCAGCGCCTCCAGAGGTGGGTTTTGAGTTGGATCTCTTGCAGTTGGGGGTGGACTGAGGAGCTGTGGGCAGGAGCGATTGGTTGGCAGTGGCAGAGTAGTGAACGACTCTCCCTCTGTTCGCTCTTCCCACCCCCAGCATGGCTCTACCGGAGACCTCATCCTGGGGGATTGTTCCCGGCTCCTCCTAAAAGCAAATGCCCCCCTGGTCACCCAACTGCACAGCTGGTGTCTGAAGTCCTGGTGTGCTCCTCTGTGGGAGGAGGGCAGGAGGGCTAACCTGTCCAGTCCAACCTGCCAGGCACCTTGTCCACGTGCTCAGGGCTCACAGAAACTCTTTTCCTCTTTCTATCAGGGCTAGAGGCCAGCCGGCCAGAGGAAGGAGGTCACCTTGCCCCACCCTGGCCGTGGGAGGTGTTTATAAACACTCCCGGAATGCAGTGAACCTGCGAGGGGTCAGCCGCCCCAGGACCGCCCAGGCTTCCAGAGAGGGTGGGAGGGACGCCCAGGTGGATTCCTCCGAGTGCAAGTGGGGAACAGGGCTCCTGGTCCTTGTCATTGCACCTGCACACCCCCCGGTCTGGACCTGGGGGCTGTAATATTGGGAGAAGACAGGCTCACCCCCGGGTGGTCAGCAAGTGAATCTTGAGGGACAATGTGCTCTGGCTGGAGGAAGGGAGAAAACAGCCACCAAGGCGTCTAGCAGGCGGTAAGCCAGCTAGCTCCAAGCACACCTTGTGCTCTAGCTCCTGGCTTCTCTCTTCTCTGACAAATCTCCAGTGCCTGGCTCTGGTGAGCCCACACTCCTCTGAGTGAGCCCCTGCCAGTGTCCTGTGTCTGGAAGGATCTTGATCTTGATTTCTTGAGGTGGTAGGGCAGCCATGTCCTCCCCAGCCTACCTACCACCTCTGCTCTAACCACAGAGCCTATGTGTCTGACAGAAACCCAAACACATGACGTCACAAGGTGCTCATAATTTTTCCTCCCTCCTTCCCCCCCTCCCCACACTTTGTCTTCTAATCCTGTCCATGAATGGAAGGGATGCTTTGTGTCATACTCAGCCAATGAAGCTCTCCAGCTAGGTTTAATTCCTTGCTATCTTTATTGTGGGGCTGCACTAACAATGTGAGTGTGGGGGAAGATAGGAGATGAGAGCTGAAAAACTTTATTCCCAGGGTCAGCTTTTTTTTTTGATTAAAAAAATTTTTTAAATGTTTATTTTTGAGAGACAGAGAGAGAGCGCGAGCAGGGGAGGGCAGAGAGAGAGAGGGACACACATACACAGAATCCGAAGCAGGCTCCAGGCTCTGAGCAGTCAGCTCAGAACCCCATGTGGGGCTTGAACTCATGGAGCGGTGAGATCATGACCTGAGCTGAAGTCAGACGCTCAACCGACTGAGCCACCCAGGTGCCCCTCCCAGGGTCAGTTTTGACCCCAAATCTCTGACTTTGTTCAGCTGGGATGTAGTTGAGCAGTGCACAGGTAGGAAAACCGGGAGGGAAGCATATGCCTTATTTAATACGGTACCAACTTGAAATAGACCCCGAGGATTAGTAAGTGGCAGGGTGGAATGGCACCAGAGGCAGGCAGTCCCCAGGTGAAAATGAAGCCATCTGGCTGTGACCTGCCATGATATTGGCTGCCAGGCTACTTCGGCTCATACCTGCCTTACAACTTGAAGCACAGCCTCATCACACCAGTGCTCAAAATCCTCTGAAGGTGGCTCACCCTGGCCTAACACGGTGGTATAAACTCCTTAGCCTGGTGTTCATGATCTACATGATCTGGGCTCACCTACCTCGGCTGTCTTACCAAGGTATCTCTACGACCCACCCCCAGTGTCCTCCTAAAATATCCCACATTCCAGCCCCAATGGGGTGTTCATAACCCCTGCACATGCCATGAACTCTCTGGCCCTCATACCTTTGCATAGGCTGTTCTGTTCTTTCTGAAATATTCTTCCCCCGTGCCCCCCCTCTGCCTGTCAAATGCGGTATATGCCTTAGGGCTCAGCTCAACCGCACTTCCTTCATAAAAATCCACCCGCCAAGAAAAATCACTCCAACCTCAAAACCCCCAAAGCATTTTATTAGCACAGAACTTCCTTTACAGCAGTTGTCAGTGTGTGCCTTGGAACTGGATCTTGTTCAGAAGGCTTTGTGCCCTCCGTAGTTCCTAGCACATGCCGGGCACCTAGTAAGTTCTCAATAAATCTTTATGATAGTGAATGGAGTCATGAGGTTGAATGACACTAATATATTGTCAAGAAAGGGAAATGGTTGGGGTGTCTGGGTGGCTCAGTAGGTTAAGTGTCTGATTCTTTTTTACTTAAAAAAAATTTTTTTTTAATGTTTATCTACTTTTGAGAAAGAGAAAGCCAGAGCACGAGCAGGGGAGGGGCAGATAGAGAGGGAGACATAGAATCCAAAGCAGGTTCCAGGCGTTGAGCTGTCAGCACAGAGCCCAATGCGGGGCTCGAACCCACGAACCGCGAGATCATGACCTGAGCCGAAGCCTGGGGCTTAAACAACTGAGCCACCCAGGTGCCCCAAGTGTCTGATTCTTGATTTTGGTTCAGGTCACGATCTCACCATTTGTGAGTTTGAACCTGGCATGGAGCTCCACGCTGACAGTGTGGAGCCTGCTTGGGATTCTCTCTCTTTCCCTCTCTCTGCCCCTCCCACAGGCTGTCTCTCTCTCTTTCTCAAAATAAATAAACTTAAAAAAAAAGGGGGGAGGGGAATGGCACCAAAACAACAGAGTTCTGTTAGGCTTTCCCATGACTTACCTGCCTGGTGCCTCCTTCCTTTTCCCTTTCTATCCCCATTAAACATTTACAATGCACTGAATAGGTCTTACCCACAGGGTAGCTACCCTCCGTTGCAAACCTGAGGCATAATGTATCTTCTAATCTCCTCCACGGTAATAGGAAATGCTATGTACTGATATAGGCTGGAACAACCGGCAAACTCTTGAATTCCAAGGCACTTTGTGAGTACCTACTGTGCACCCAGGTTTCTGCCAGGGGCTATGGAAGACACAAGTAAGTCACCACCTGGTCCCCGCTCTGACAGGGACTACTGGAAGCTAAACCGTGGGGGAAATCTAAGTGAAGTCTCGCAGGACCGGGGTAGGCAGAGGGGTTGGCAGGGCAGCCACAGGACAACCGAGTGAGTACAGGACTGGAGGTTTGTTTGGGAGATAGAGGATGAGTTAGGGTGGGGACAAAATAGGAATGCCTTGAAATCTGAAGTCTGAAGTATATGCAGTTGGTGGTGAGGCAAAATTGCAGGTTTACGCAGGTCAGGGAAGCAATGTGTAGTGTGAATTGAAGGGAGGATAGCCTAGTGATCAGGTGAGAAACTAGCAGCAATTCAAGATTGGAGTTCTGTAGCAAAAACATTGGACAGGAGTCAGGACACCTAGGTTCTAGTCCTGGCTCTGTTGTGGGACCCTGAACGAGTTACTTCTCTCCTCTGGGCCTTTCCTTAGCTGTATAACCTAAAACGTTCAAAGTGCCCTTTCCAATCTGATGACCCACCCATGGTTGAGCCTTTGAGGTAGCATATTGGGAACGAAGGGAATCTGCCAATCCAATGGATATCTGGAACAAGGAAGTAAATGATTGGGAGCCGAGAGATAAAAAGAAGGGAGAGACTGAAAAGGATCCAGCCAGGGAGAATTGGGGAACTGGGGGGGGGGGGGGGCGGGGGAATGGCACTCTGTTCCTGAGGTCTGATTTAGCAATCCTAATTTCAGTTCCTCTTTCATTCTCCTTCCCTAATTTAGCCTCTTAGCCTCACCTTTTTTGGTGAGGGCAGGGCAAAATAAGACACTCCCACACCACCTCCAGGTCGTCTCCCCCGCCTTACCTTCCCCTTTTCTGGCCCTCGAACGATCCTCCTCCTCCCCCGCCCACCTGGCGCCATCCCAGAACCCACCGTTCTCCAGAGTAAGCCGCCGACTGTCCCAAACAGAAAAAGCGGTGAATTGGAAATCACGTTCATTATCACCCTCATAGCTACTCTTGATTGAGAACTCACCGCGTGCCAGGCTACGTTATTATTATTATTTTTTTTTTACAGCACTTGTTTGAGGTGATTGTTATCTCATTTTATGGATGAAGAAACTGAGACCAAAAGATGTTAAGTAACCTGTGCCAGCTCACACACCTGCCAGTTGACGGTGCCAGATTGGAAAAGAGGTCTGACTCCCAAGGCAGTGCCCCGACCAGTTCCGGTTGGGCCGTGCGACCTTTGGCAGTTGGGGACCTCGTCCCTTAACTAACCACACCTCTCACGCCGGAATTCTCCAAGTCCCCGCCCCCGCCCGGCCGCGCCGGCCTCCCGCACCCCGGTATTCTCCAGCCAGTGCGGCGGAGGCCCGACCCGGAGCGGCAGGTGGGGCGGGCGGAGCGGGCGGGGCGGGCAGGGCGGGGGAGGCGGGCCCTGGGGGGGGCGTGGCCGGAAGCCTTAAAGCGGCTGGGGCGGCGGGGTGGGCCGCAGCGGCCGCACATCCCGGTGATCTTCTCTTCGCTTCACAGCCGGCCGCGGCGCGGTCACCATGTCCCTGGCGGCCTCGGCTGGCCGGGGCCCGGGGGCCGTGTGGTCCCCAACGCACGTGCAGGTGACGGTGCTGCAGGCGCGGGGCCTGCGGGCCAAGGGCCCCGGGGGCACGAGCGATGCGTACGCGGTGATCCAGGTGGGCAAAGAGAAGTACGCCACCTCGGTGTCGGAGCGCAGCTTGGGCGCGCCGGTGTGGCGGGAGGAGGCCACCTTCGAGCTGCCGCCGCTGCTGTCCGCCGGGGCCGCGCCCGCGGCCGCCGCCACCCTGCAGCTCACCGTGCTGCACCGCGCGCTGCTCGGCCTCGACAAGTTCCTGGGCCGGGCCGAGGTGGACCTGCGTGAGCTGCACCGGGACCAGGGCCGCAGGAAGACCCAGTGAGTGCGGGCCGGGGGAGGGGACGCGGAGCGGGGAGGTGCGGGGCGAACGTGTGGCTTGGCGCTGCGATCCACTTAGAGAGCGCGCGGCAGACACCGCGCCGCTGCGTCCCAAAGGGACGGACGGAGAGAGGCCTTTCGAGAGGGATCTCCCCGGCCGGTCACCGTATTCTCACCTAACTTCAACTTCTCCTTCGGCTGTCCCACCCCAGCTCTCCCAGCGTGTGGGCTCTTTGCGGCGGGCGTGCGGGGTGGGGGCGGGGAGTACCTGGGGTAGTTTTGAATCTGCAGGGAGACGCTCAGCGCCCGGAACTTAGTAAGCGCTTAATGAATTTTTGATGAATTGAAAATACATGTGGGCTGACGAATTCTTCTTATTACTGTGGGTAGTGTGTATGTGTGATACACACATTAGCTTCTGTGGAAAGCCTCCTGGGTATTTCACTGTCCTAGCCACTGAGCTGGGAATGGCGGGGCCAGAACGCAGGGAGGATTAAGTGAAGGAGTGAAACCCACTGACACTCTCGGGCCCCAGAGGCTCACCGAGAGGCAGAGCAGAGGCATTGCAGTGTGGCCGCGCTGCTTAAGGGGTTGGTGAAGAGAATTTGCCTCTCTCTCCTCCCCTTTTCAACCCCCTCCTCCCCTGCCTCCCCAAAGCATGCTAAAACAATTTAACTTTTCAGACTGAAAATTATTAACCCTGTTTGTCCTGGGCCCCAAATTAGTAAGGTGTGCTGGTTGGAGCCAGGGTCTGCCCTTGGCCAAGCTAAAGTGGGTGGTAGGCACTGTTTCTCTTTGGAGTTTGTCAGGTTCTCTCTGGTCCTACTCAGAATGGATGACTGCTCGCCTGTGGCTTCTCAGTGGCTTCTAGGTGTGGAGTTCTGTGCTAGGGTATCTCGCTCCCACAGGGAAAGCTGGACAACACCCAGTTCACTTCAAGGTGTCACCCATTTGTTTGTTCTCTTTCACACGTGTTTGCCATGGAGCATTTGATTATGGAACATTTGATTATGCTCATATCCTATACCAAAAGCTGGGCTCCTTAGCTTAATCGGTTGCTTTGTGCTGGACGGTAAATAGGCACGTCAGTCATATTACCACAGGTCCTCCAGTTGGTGAAGCATACTGATTCACATTGGGTGTTTTAGATATACAGGGCATTTTCACTTTCCCTTGTGAACAGGACAGTAAAAGCCAGAGGGTTTGAAGTTACCAGATTCCCTTTTCTGCAGGGTGGGTCCAATTTCAGCTTGCATGCTTGTGAATGTATTACCTGATTCACTTATCTGGCCAAAGATGAATAGGCATTTTCTGAATTCAAATCAGATAAAAATAGAGAGCCTTGAGGTGAGGATGGATAGGATATCTCTTGGCATCAACTTACAAGCCAGAAGGTGAGCAGTGTCTTTGCTAAGGAGGTGCTGAAGCAATGCTAATTTTCCATTTGATTAAATGACATTTGGGGCCTTGGGTTGGCTTCCTTTCCGGCTTCAACTGGGAGTCATTGGCTGTCCTTTGTCTTGTCCCATCCCAAGATGTGTGGATATTATCATCTGTTTCTGCCGTCTGTTTCTGTTGGAACATTTTATTCCCTTGAAGGATAGATCACATGTCCCTGCCAGAGATGAGGGTTCCAGATTCCTGGGTCGGGTGCCCACTCTGGTCCTGACTCATTGTTAGGCTTCAAGCGACTCGATCTCTAAACACCCAAGTTTCCCTGTTTATACGTGGAGCTTGTTACCGGCTTAATTGATGTTGATAAGATGTTTCCAGGTTCCTGGATTAATGGGGCCTGGGTATAGGCTCAGAAGGTTCTGTTACTGCTTTGTGAGGAATGAAAACCTCCTTAAATTCCCTATTTCAGGAAGGGTTCAGAGGTCTACATCTTCCTTTCTGTCATTCTCTCCAGTGTAATCCTAAACCTAGATGGTTCCTCCTGTCTATTGTAGGAGCTGATTACCACTTAGTCGCAGTATCAACTTTGTAGGAAAATGATGCTTAGTTGATGTCTTTTTTTTTTTTTTTCGTAACTGCAAAGGAAGTCTTCTTTGCCCCATCAGCAGTAGGTGAAATTGCAAGCTTTCCATCTGCCACTTCCTGGGACTTTCCAGGGTGCTAGGGAACCTAGTGAAACCGAGCTTCTCTGATGCCTTGGTACATCACTTGGGTGCTCAAGATGGCTGACATGTGGAGAGTGATGCATACCGAGAGAGGTGGAAGTTTACCAGAAGGAAACTGGTTGGGCTAAGAAAATTATTTGAACTAGTTATTAATGGTTTGACTCCACCTTAGACATTAAAAACCAAAAACAGGGGCGCCTGGGTGGCTCGGTTTGTTAAGCATCCGACTTCGGCTGGGTCATGATGTCACGGTGTGTGAGTTCGAACCCTGCGTCGGGCTCTGGGCTGACAGCTCAGAGCCTAGAGCCTGTTTTGGTTCTGTGTCTCCCTTTCTCTCTGCCCCTCGCCTGCTCATGCTCTGTCTCTGTCTTGCTCTCAAAAATAAATATACATTAAAAGAGAATTTTTTAAAAAATAAAATAAAAACCAGAAACAAAACATAAGTTCAATTTTGGTTTCCAGGTGTGTGTGTGTGTGTGTGTGTGCGCGCGTGCGTGTGCGCGCACGCGTGTGCACGCATGTGTGTTAATCTCTAGCAAAGAAGAGTTGCTGCTATTTAGAGTATGACTTTCGTCACGGGTCCAGAAACTCAAGACGTTAAGAGTTAACTGTGCCCATACTTCCCTTTGTTCTCTTGATAAGCCCTCATCCATCATATGTTTGGAGTTCAGAAAATGTGCTTTTCATGACTCAAATTTGGGGGACCTCAAATTTAGTGTGATGACACACATCTTTAAAATACCAAGTGGAGACTGACATAGAAGTAGGATACTTCTAATAGGGAATAGTGTGTGGCCCCTTTTGTTAAGAAGAAATTGAAATGGGGGCACTTGGGTGGCTCAGTCAGTTGGGCATCTGACTTTGGCTCAGGTCATGATCTCACGTTTTGTGGGTTTGAGCCCCGCGTCAGGTTCTGTGCTGACAGCTCAGAGCCTGGAGCCTGCTTCGGATTCTGTGTCTCCCTCTCTCTCTGCTCCTACCCCACTCATGCTCTCTCTCTCTCAAAAATGAATAAACATTAAAAAATATTTAAAAAAAGAAGAAGAAATTGAAATGTGTTTATTTTGCACTTACTAAAGACCTGGGGTCACAGTTGGGCCTTGGTGAAATGGGAACCAGTTAAGTCTCACGCTCATAGAACAGACCTGAAGCTGAGAGGCCAGAAGGGTGGGGGGAACCTTTTTAGGATACTAAGAGCAACAAAATTTGGGGGAAATAATCTGTTAAAAACAGATTAAAATAAACATCCATTCAGGCTAGTGACTGAAAGGCCATTGTGTAACTAAATATCATGACACTTAATACTGTAATAGTCTTCCAGCTGTGAAGGGAGAGTGAGTGATGGAGAGTCATTTTCTTATGTCTCTTGAAGATGCAAGAGGGAGTTTGGTTGCACATGAAAGATTTGAGATTTTGAAGAACTGTAAGTGTAGTAAGCTGCTATAATAAGTTGCCAGAGGAAATCCGGGTTATTAAGAAGAAATAAAGGCTCAATGGTTGTTTTCCTGGGAGAGTTGGATGTGGAGAAATGATTTAATTGACCGGAGAGATAAATAATAAGCTGTCAGGGGTACCTGGTTGGCTCAGTAGGTTAAACGTCCGACTGGCTCAGGTCACGTTCTCACGGTTCATGGGTTCAAGCCCCGAACTGTCAGCACAGAGCCTGCTTCAGATCCTCTGTCTCCCTCTCTCTCTGCCCCTCTGCTGCTCTCTCTTGTAAATAAATAAACGTTAAGAAAAAAAAAAAAGCAGTCAGTGTTTGTGCTTGAATGTTAAGTTTCCTAAGTGCAGTTAGGTTTTTTTGATAACCGATTGGAAAATTGGAGCAGTGTTACTGATTAAATTTTTCCTTTCTTGGGATTCCCCTTAAAGGTAACATTGGGCCTTTCTGGAAACCCTCCTGCCTCTCACAGTCCCCTCCTACTCCAGTGTAGGAAACTGACAGCTCAGTGCTTGAGACAGAGTTGTCTGTCAGCTCTGGGACAAGTAACCCCAACCTGGTTGTAGCCATGGAATGAAATGACTAAGAAGGGGAGAGTCATTGTTCCGGTGATGGGCAAGATGCTCCCTCATGTTCCTCATGGTATTATTTGTTTATTATTACTTTTTGAAGGGCAGGGGAGAGAGAGAGAGAGAGAGGGAGAAGGGGGGAGAGAGAGAGAGAGAGAGAGAGAGAGAGAGAGAGAGAGAGAGAAAGAAAGAGAGAAAGCCCGGGAAGGGCAGAGAGAGAGGGAGAGAGAAATCCCAAGCAGGCTCTGGGCTGTCAGTGCAGAGCCAGACTCAGGGCTCGAACTCAAGAACTGTGAGATCATGACCTGAGCCGAAACCAGGAGCCGGATGCTTACTTGACTGAGCCACCCGGGAGCTCATGGTATTGTTTGGTTACGATTTCATTTATAAGATATTCAGTTAGCTTGGGGAAAGTTCCAACCCCCCCCCTTTTTTTGGTCTTTAAAGTCCATATTTTTAGTACTTTTTTTTTTTTTAACTGAAGTATAGTTGACCCACAATACTACGTTAGTTTCAGGTGTATACCATAGTGATTCGACAGTGCTATACGCTGTGCTATACTCACCGCCATCCGTCAATGCATGCTGTTACAGTACCAACGATTGTTCCCTATGCTGCACGTTCATGGCTGTGACCGATGCCTTTCACACCTGGAAGCCTGTGTCTCCCACTCCCCTTTACCCCTATTGCCCATTGCCACCCCCTCCCTTCTAGCAGCCACCACTTTGTTCTCACTGTATTTATGGGCCTGTTTCTGCCATTTGTTCCGGTTTTTAGATTCCACATAGAAGTGAACTCGCATGCATTTGTCTTTCTCAGTCTGACTTATTTCACTTAGCATAATACCCTCTAGGTCCACCCATGTTGTGGCAGATGGCAAGATCTCATGCTTGTATTTTTAGTAAATGTATTTTAATACCTTCTAGGTGCCAAGCACTGGGGTGTAAACAATAGTGACCAAAACAGACATGATCCTTGCTTTCAGGAAGTACAGAGCCTTGTGGGGGAGACAGACGTTAGGCAAATGAACACATAAATAAATAATCATGGATTATGATAAGTACTGTGGAGGAAGAGAACAGGGTGTCATAAGAGGAAAGAACAGGAAGGACATGGCTTAAAGAAGGGGATGCTTCTCTGAGGCAGAAACCTGAAGTACAAAGAGATTTTTCTGGTGACAAGTGGAGGAAAAGGGCCTGAGGCAGAGGGAACAGCCTGCACAAAGGCCCTGAGGCTGGAACACACCTGGGAAGCTGGAGGGATTGTATAGATTGAGGCTGAAGAGGGATTGTATAGATTGAGCAGTGAGAAGTCACCGAGTATTAAAATCAAAGGGTGTTGTGATCCGCGTTGTCAAAAACCACTGTGGCTGTTGGGTGGAGAATGGATTCAAAGCAGGCCTAGCCTGGAATCAGATAGACAAAATGGGAGGCTGTTACAGTAATCTAGGCCACCAGTGGTGGTGGCTTGCACTTGGGTGATGGCCATGGAGGTGGACAGAGGTGGTGGATTTCAGAGATATTTTGGAAGTTTAGTTGGCCTGATTTGTGATAGATTGGATGTGGGTCGGGGGAGAGAAGAGGAAGTGATAAGAATGAACTAATAAAATAAAGAGAGCTTGCTGTTGAAAATGAACCAGGAAGTGATGGTGCCTTCTTTCCCCAGCAGAGTGAGGTCACCATTACAAAGACAGCTTTGGGCAGTGACACCTGTGAGTTGAGTCTTCTGTTGGAAGGAATTAGTAGGAAACACCATTGAAACCAGGGTGGAAACCAGGGTGTGTATATGTGTGTCTCCAAGTATTTACAGTTTTAAAACAGGCCGAGTCTTTGTTTTGTAATAGTGTACGTAGCTAGTAAAATCTCACCGGTGCGCTCTAACACAGCTGATGAGGTCACTGCTTCAAGGAATATAGGACTAAGAAAAGGGAAAATAATACATAACATTAGGAAAAAGAAACCTATAGTGAAAAATAAAACTCTAGTAAGTTAACCATTTACATGTTTTTCACATTAGGGAAGGTGAGCGTACAGGGGAGTCTTGTGCCTTTTTTGTTGTGCTTAAACTTCCTTTTGGTTACAAAGACCTCTATTGTAGTTCTGTAACTACCATCGGAGGGAGGTTTTTATAAATAGTATTTGATATGTCATTTTAATTGTAGCGATTAACCAAAAAATGTTATAATTACATGGAAAGCAATACATGTGCTTATTAAAATGTCACCCCCACTCTGACATAGGCTTGCTGACCTTACCCTTTCCGCCCTTAACAGTAATCTTAGGTATCTATTAAAAATAGTACAATTTTAGTTGCCATACATCCTAGAAAACTGTGCTCCTCACTCTACACTTTGGAGACGCCAGCCCTGGCTAATTCCAGAAGGATGAAGCCCTAGGCTAATGGAGAAAGTGATAGGAGGTCATTTTGGGCTTTATTTGCATCTCAGAGCAGTTCCTTGTGTGACCTTTGGTTCTGGGTCTTGTGCAGATCTCTAAATCTCTGGGCCTTTGAATTCCAACAAAATCAACACCGGGACCCTTGTATTGGCTTTTGAAGAAAATCGGTCCACTGCCAAGATATTTGTTTGGGAAAAGACTTGGCAGTGAGAGCTTCTCCCCTTAAGGTGTCCTGGGTCAGATCTTGCGCCCGAGCTGTGGCTTAGGAGACCAAGTCTGACTCTGCCTGCCTTTCCCTTGGCCCCGGACCACTTTGGTCTTGTTCTTTGTTGTGTGACCCAACGCAGGAGCTCGTAACATCTGTGTGAGTGAGTGAATGGTTGAGGTCCCTGTAGGCACAGAGCGGGCGGTCTTTTGCCTGCGTGGACACGGAAAACTGTTTAATCTTAGAATTAGCCCAGTGGATCAAAGACCAGGGGTGCCGGAGGTATGAAGTCAAAGCTCTGCTCTTTCAGTTTCTTAGTTTGGGCTGTGGCTTGTCAGTTGCCTTTTCTTAACACCAAGGAAG
Source organism: Prionailurus bengalensis (assembly GCF_016509475.1). Classification (NCBI taxonomy): domain Eukaryota; kingdom Metazoa; phylum Chordata; class Mammalia; order Carnivora; family Felidae; genus Prionailurus; species Prionailurus bengalensis. The sequence continues at coordinate 44,815,396 of NC_057344.1, forward strand.
CAGGTTCCCTTCTGCTAATGATGCCTTTGGCGAGGGAGCTGCAGTTAGCCACTAATGAGATGAGAAATTCCTTTCCTGCAGAGAGAAGGCTGTAGATCTTCTGTTAGAGAAAAAGCAAGGATTTTAGTCTCCAGGGTGTCCCTGAGGGACACATTTAGGAATGTGCCTGCGGAGAGAAAAAAGGCAGCGCTAATTAAGTGTCCTTTCCTGAATGCTGGGCTTTGAATGGAGTAGAGGGGAGGCATTTATAAGAAATCCCAGAAAAATGTTTCTAGAGGTGTGGCTGCTGTATGCTTCACCTTTTAAACACTCTTTTATGAGAAGGGACTTGGCTAACCTAGGTGGAACAATTCAGGCTTCCAGAAAGCCTGGTCTGAAAAGGCCTCTTGTGATCATGAAGAATGGATGTCCTGTGTGGAGGGCACCAGGCGGCACGCTGGGTCCCGGGATATTTCTTCAAGGGTGTTGCCTCTTCTAGCACCAAAACTGGGGTTTTCCTTTTATGCTAATGGAACTTTGCATTTTTGCTAGTCATTTGTTGTTAAAACAGGATTTTAAAATGTGGGTTCCCCTCCTCCTCTTTCTTGGGACTTAGCTGATTACACGATAAATCATAGACACTCTGCTTTCTTGCCAGGAACTCTCATAGAAAGAGTGTGAACCTGTTTGTGGGGTGGGGAGTGGACTGTTGGATCCCTTATGCTAGAGTGTATTTGTTTCCTTTTGTCCTGGTCCTTAGAAGGTGAACAAAAACCATTGCATGTTTGTCCCAAGTCTCTTTGCATGAATAATAAAGGACCCTGTGGTTGCCGTGACATTGTTCTTTGACGGACCAATTGGGCAAGAGGCGAGATACCTGATCTGATGGTAGAATATTAACATTTGTGGCTTTTTGAGATATGATCAAGTAAAAAAAAAAAAACGGCAAGTAAATGAATACAGGAGGGGTGCACTTCCATGTTTAAAAACGAGTTGATGTTTTTCTAATTTGTAGAGGATCTTAAAATACCGATACTTGCTATTTCTTATAGTCTTCACCTATAAGGAGTCTAGCATTGAGTGATTTCAACTTAGAAAACATGTCTTGATCCTTATACTTCAGTCACGCCATCTCGGCATATCCCTGCAGTAGTTTGGAAGCCCTGTGTCTTGTCTACTGTGTAGAAACCCTGAAGGGTTTGATCTGAGGATCGTTACATCTCTCAGTAAGTTACAGAAAATACACACTGACTGGTGTTTTAAAAGACTCTCGTATACTTTTTAATTTTGGAGATTGCGTAATACAGACTTACTTTGTAACTGAGCCATTTCCTCCTCCCTTCAAATGCAGATCTTTATTGTTTGTGTTTGTTGGATAGGTTTGGTTATCTAGGGGCAGGGCCAGTCAGAAATGTTGAGATCTTAAATTCCCTTCTGAGAACTATCTGCGGGGGTAAACCATGGTATAGAAGCATTTGGCGGGATATCATACAGCCACTAGAAATGGTGGGTATGAAGACTGTAGGGCAAGAACGCACCACACGCTATAAAAATAAAATCACATGTAAACTCTGGTTACAACCAAGTAAGGATTATAGCTAATACTTATTGAATGCTTATTAAGTGCCAGGCACTACATATATTAAGTCCCTTAATCTTCATTAGCATCCTTATGAATTAGGTGCTTTCAGCCCTGTTTCAGAGGAACCTGAGCCACAGAGAGGTTAAGTAACTTGCCTGAAGTGTCTCAGCTAGTGGTTGTTAAAATGTACAGGAAAAACACTTCAAGAAGATATGTAAAAAGGAATAATGGTCACATTAGCATGAAAGTAAGTCCATTAAAAAATTTAACAAAAAATTCTCTGTAACTTGTTGTGCTCACTTTCTAAGAGAATTTCTGTAGAGCAAATAATAGGGAAGGGACCCAGGGCATTTTCAACCTGCTTTTTCTGTTCTGCCTCCTTTAGCACACCACTTACCAGTTTTCAGGATGGAGTTTGGTGGCTACAGGTGGCCTTTCAGTGCCCCTAGAATGGCTGTTTTAGGGGTTGGGGTAAAAAATGAGCCATTTGCCACTCTCAGGAGTTCTTCCAAGTTGTTAACAACGGGCAGAGAGGAAGCGTCACCGGGGGAGGCAAGGTTGGCCGATTGGTCATTCTGTAGTCAGAGTAAGGTAATCAAGACCAGCTACAAAGGGCAGTAACAAAACATGTGAAACTGCCTCGCCCGTGTAGGGAACACCACAGACGTTTTATAGGCCATAAGCATTTCTGTCCCTGTTTGCTCTCCATTGCTTCTAGGCTACCAGGAGAAGAGTCTGGACATTTCTCCCATATGGAATCACTCCTTTTCAGAACCCCATTCGGATGTTCTCAACTGCTAACCCCACATGTTCAGCCTTCTTTTTATTCCCTGGGGAAGACAACGAATGAGTTGCTTTTTAAAAATTCTTCATCCATGAAAGATTGAGAGTGTCCTCTGTGTCAAACACTACATCAGGTGCCTTTCTGTTCTTCCTGCTTCTTCCCTCACCTGAGGCCATAATCCCCTGTGTCATGATGCTTGGTTACCATGGAGATGACTCATGCTGTAAGTCACGGTTGAGATTTTGCAGGGAACAGGTTGGGGCGGGGGCCAGTCTACCACTGACCCTGAGTCCAGACCAGACCCACAGACGGAGAGCCCTGGAAATTAACACACATGAAAATGTTGAAGTGACTCGTAGAGCCATAGTGGTCTTTCTTTCCCTGCCTTCCCTGGAGCCTCCTGTGTCTAATACAAGTATGCAGTATTAATTCGTTTTGCTGGAGCCCCTAGGTAGGTGGTTCATATTTAATTTTGCTGAGGACCTTATTTGTGTGTGAGAGCCCTTATTTGGGATGAAATTGTATGCGTTAGCAGGCATTTCTTTCCGTGTCTAATTATTTTCTCATGCTTCAAAGTCAGAAAGAAAAGGCAACAGTGGTTCTAATGGAGCACTTTGTGATGTTTGGTGAGCCAGCTCTCTCTGTGTCCCACTGGAGGGTATGCCTTTTAGGGCAGAATCTGGCCTTTTCATTTTGTATTTCCAGTGGCTGCTATGTAAAAAAAAAAATTGGAAGCGAATCTTTGAAGTCATCATTTCTCTGTACGTGTCTGCCCTGCGGAATGTTTCAAAGGAAAAACATGTTTGTTTCAGCTGCAGAAAGGTTATTTTTGAGACATACCAGCTAGTCCTTTACAAGGATAATCCCGAAAGCCTGCATTGCTGCGAGACTTCTCATTTCCCAAGAGTAGGAACCATACTCCCCTCACCCTGCCGCATTCCGATGGAAGGCCCCCTGTGATCAGCTTTCCACGTATTTGAGCCCGAAGTGAGACACGGTGCATTCTGAAAGCAGACTGGCCCTGAGAATTGGGCATGGTTGGATAATTCTAGCTCTTCTCAAAATGACTATTGAAAGGCCCAGAAGATTTGACGATACGGGCCCAGGCAATAGAAGACATAAATGAATTTTTCTGTATTTTTAGCTCTTGCCTTGTCTTGTGTTCGATTAAAAAAACCCTTGGGGCGCCTGGGTGGCGCAGTCGGTTAAGCATCCGACTTCAGCCAGGTCACGATCTCACGCTCCGTGAGTTCGAGCCCCGCGTCAGGCTCTGGGCTGATGGCTCGGAGCCTGGAGCCTGTTTCCGATTCTGTGTCTCCCTCTCTCTCTGCCCCTCCCCCGTTCATGCTCTGTCTCTCTCTGTCCCAAAAATAAATAAACGTTGAAAAAAAATTAAAAAAAAGAAAAAAAGAAAAAAAGTAAAAAAACCCTAAAACCCCAAACCCCCCAAAACTCTAAAATAGCAGGGTAGCCTGTTTGGATAATGGACATTTTTGTTTTTGTGTGCCCAGGACCATCATCCCTTGACTGAGGGGCATGGAGGGGTGGGAAGATTGAAGTTTTCATTTTGTACCATTTTGTATGATTTGAATTTTTACCCTATGCCTGTTATTACTTTCGAATATAGTTTTTTTTATGTTTCCTATCACTTTTTATGTATTCAGAGATCCTTTTAATTTCCAAAGAATTGAATTTTTAATTATAAGTTAAAATAATTACTTGATTACAGAAGGGATCATTTGATTTTCTTGATAGGTTGCAGGAATTTTTCAGAAATACGGGCTTAAAAACAAACTCACTACCTTGGAATTATGGCTTTCTTTCTGTACCCTGCCCTTTGGACTAGGAAAATCAACCCAGCCCTGATTTTTGAGATAATTCAAGCTTTCTGGGCCTACCTGAAAGGTAATGCTGGAACACACCCACGCTGCCACCTTACCTACACTGGGTGGCTTTGCTGGGACTTTGTTATTCAAGAATTGCTTCCGCGAGGTGCTGGAATTAAGTGAGCTAAAAAACAAATGCATAAAAAGGCACTTAAAATAAAATTGATGCTTGAATGCGGAAACCCACAAACGTATCTGGTTTGGGATTTCTTAGGGTGAGAGACATTTATGAATCATGGCTTTCATTTATTATAAAATTATCCTTGTGCCAAAGATTCCTTGCTTAAGTGGTTTGAATGTCATGTTGTTAGACGGAACAATTCCTGTATTCTTTTCCAGCTTTAACAAATCCAGCACAGATTGTTAAAAATTCTGAACGTTTGCATGGGACGCTTACCTGTGATTCAGTCTGCTTTTCACATCCTTAAATAGCTCTGTGGCTGTTCTTGGCTACCTGGTCTTTGGTTTGAGGTTTGCCTGTGAAAATAAAGGATAGGAACAGTTGCTGGAGCATCTATTCACACCTCCTAGTGGTTTTAGAAGTTCCCCAAACAGATCCCACTTTAGTTCCCCGGGGACTGATCCTGGGTATAGGTGCCCAGGGAGGATTCTAGAGTTGGTTGTAGCTTCGCTCAAAGTAAACAGACTGGTGGTGATACTTTTGGAAAGGAGGGCTGGTCCCAGGAACTGTCGATGGCACGCTTTGAAGGTCATCTTTGCATCCCCTGCTTGGCTAACAGTATGAGTTGTGTGGAGGAGGCTGGGGAGAAGGCCGGACTGACCCCGCTTCCGTGGGCAGAGAGGTCAAACTTCTTGCGGCTGGTGTGGTCATCGGAACCTCTGCATTCAGCTTCAGCAACTTCCCCTTTCAGGTGCCTGCAGTGGGTATTTACCAAAGCTAACCACCCTTCATCACCAGGGCTACCATTTAGCCGCATGACGGGCAGATGAGAAAAAGAAATAATCCTCTGGACATCTAAACGACAAATAAGCAAGCTATTCCAGGCTAGGTCTTGGAAAATATATTGTGAAGACACTAGGCTGGCAGGGGTGAGGTTGTCCGTAAACACCTTGCGTTTCCCCCTGCCCCACCCCCCCCAGCCCCCAGCTGTGGATTGTGGTTTTAAAACCCATAAAAAATCTCCTCTAAAAGTCCAGAATAGTAGCTTATATCATTTTCTCCAATTTTTGGATGTGTTTTTTTTTTTAATTTTTTTTTAACGTTTTTATTTATTTTTGAGACAGAGAGAGACAGAGCATGAACGGGGGAGGGGCAGAGAGAGAGGGAGACACAGAATCGGAAGCAGGCTCCAGGCTCTGAGCATCAGCCCAGAGCCCGATGCAGGGCTCGAACTCGCGGACCGCGAGATCGTGACCTGAGCTGAAGTCGGATGCTTAACCGACTGAGCCACCCAGGTGCCCCTGGATGTATTTTTTAACTCAAGTTTAAGTTGTTCTTGATGACTTTGTATACTGGACTCTATATGTAATCTCATGATTTATGGTTGGTGGTGACTGTGGTGGGATTTCCCCCTTTTCTTCCTAGAACATTTCTTAGTACTTTTTTCCTCGGTACTTTCTTTCTTATGGTAGGGCCTTTTAAATGAGAAGCTTAAACCTGCCTCAGAAAGAATTTATTTATTTTCTTAAGTTTTATTTATTTATTTGTTTTGAGAGAGAGCTGGCGAGGGACAGAGACACCTAGAGAGAATCCCAAGCAGACTCACCACTCAGCACAGAGCCCAACACGGGTTCAATCTCACAACCTTGAGATCGTGACCTGAGCCAAAATCAAAAGTCAGCCGCTTAACCGACTGAGCCACCCAGGCACCGCTCACAGCCCCCGCCTTTTTTTTAAGTTTATTTATTTAGAAAGAACTTACATTTGAATCTCCTCTCTGTGTGTTGCGAACATGGCCCATGGGAGGTGAGTTAGCAAAGAGTGTAAAGCAGGAATCTTGGGGTTAGAGAATGAATAGGACCTTTGGAGAAATGCGGAACTGATTCAGAATCCTGGCTGTGCCCCTTAACAGTGGTAAGACCTTGTATGAAACACTTAACTTGTGAGCCTCAGCGTCTTTGTAAAGTGAGTATAATGTCTACTGTGTGTCATTCTGGGGACACTAATTCCAGGATGTTCCTAAGTGTGCACAGTGCCAGGTTATGTTGTAGATGCTATTTAAGTGTTAGGTTTCTGCTTCCTTCTGCCCCTTTCCTCTCAGTTGTAAAACGAGCTAAGGTAGTGGGGCAGGGATCTGCCCTGCGAGCAAGACAGGCTGAGAGTGAAGGAGGGAACTGTGCTCTTTTGAGCAAACCCGTCATTTCCTTTACGTCCACGGCCCTCAGCTCTTAAGTAGGTCACCCCAAAGAACATCCAAATGCGGTTTCTCAGTTTGTATGGTAACGCCGGGGATGGCTGTCGGTGGACCGTGGATTCAGACCTATTTGCTCTGTAGTGGTCATGCCACGGATCTGCCTCACCTTCTTGGAGGTCACCAGATGGAACATGCCAAGGGGAGATTTCTTTTTCTTTCTTTTTTTTTTTTTTTATTAAAAAAATTTTTTTTTTCAACGTTTATTTATTTTTGGGACAGAGAGAGACAGAGCATGAATGGGGGAGGGGCAGAGAGAGAAGGAGACACAGAATTGGAAACAGGCTCCAGGCTCTGAGCCATCAGCCCAGAGCCCGACGCGGGGCTCGAACTCACGGACCGCGAGATCGTGACCTGGCCGAAGTCGGACGCTTAACCGACTGCGCCACCCAGGCACCCCGAGATTTCTTTTTCTGAAGTTTGTCTTTCAGTCGAGTTGGACTGATACAATACTTGCCCTGTCTTGAAGTAGTTTGCAAATGACCCATTGAAATACTTGGATAATGTTTGAAATCTTCTCTTTTTAGGAGTATTAAGCTAGGGAAGAATGCCTCCTTTCTACTTCTAATTCTTATTATTTTTTTAGTGTGGTAAAATATACGTAACAAAATTTACCAACCGTTTTTTAGTGTATGGCTCAGTCCAATACATTCACACTGTTGTGCCACCACCAACCGTCCTTGTCCAGACTTTTTTATTTCCCGAAACTGAGACTGTACCCATTAAGGACTAATTCTTATTCACTTCTGGCCCCGGCCCTGGACAGCCACCATTCTACTCTGTGGATTGGACTGCTCTAGGTACTTCATAGAAATCGAATCATACCATATCTGTCATCTCGTGACTAGCTTATTGCACTCTTTTTGAAAAACAATTTTTTTTTTTTTTATTCTGTCCTGTGTTTTCTATCAACTCCCCGGCAGGGACGGTTCTACAAACCCTTGCCCTTTTTTCTGAGATTTATGTGTCAATTTCCATTTTGCCTTCTGTGTGTGTATGATCTTTGCATCTTTCCCCTATTGAAGCCAAATACCAGTCCTAGGAGAGGATTTGATGGAATGTTTGTTATATTTATTTTATTTTTAGAAATAGCTTATCGAATAAAGATTTTAAGTGACTGTACGTTCAGTACAGAATCAGATCCTATCTTTGCCTACGGGGTGTCTTCTCAAAAATAAAACTACAGGTTCTGCCTTCATTCCCCACCCCACCCTCTACTCTCCTAAGAAGAGAGCCCAAGAATGCATTTATCTAAGAGGTTGGTAGTAGCAGAGAAGAAGAGAGGCCAAGTTAATGGACATTGTGAACATTGTTTTAGGCCCAATTCAAAGGTAACCTCTCAGCCTTTCTCCTTGTAGGTGGTATACCTTGAAATCCAAACCAGGAAAGAAGGATAAAGAGCGAGGCGAAATTGAGGTTGACATCCAGTTTATGAGAAACAACATGACTGCCAGCATGTTTGACCTTTCCATGAAAGACAAGTCTCGGAATCCATTTGGGAAGCTGAAGGACAAGATCAAGGGGAAGCATAAGGATAGCGCGTCCGATACTGCTTCAGCCGTCATTCCCAGCGTCACACCCTCCGCCGACAGTGATGATGAGTCTACTTCAAAAGACAAGAAAAAGAAGTCGAAGATCAAGACCTTGTTTTCCAAGTCAAATTTGCAGAAAACACCACTTTCTCAGTCCATGTCTGTCCTGCCTACTTCAAAGTCAGACAAAGTGCTGCTTCGTCCTGGAGGCTTTCAGTCCCGGTGGGAGGATGATGAAAATGAGGATGAGTCCTCCTCTGCCTCGGATGGTGAGTTTTCTCCTCCTCCTTACTTGGCTTGCTCTCTCTCTCTCTCTCTCTGTCTCTCTGTCTCTCAGTCTACTTTGCTTTAAGAGAGAAGAAACAATGTGGTGTCCGGGTGGCTCAGTCAGTTCAGCATCTGGCTCTTGACTTTGCCTCAGGTCATGATCTCACGGTTCCTGGGATCGAGCCCCGCATCGGGCTCTGTGCTGACAGCATGGAGCCTGCGTGGGATTCTCTGTTTCCCTCTCTCTTTCTGCCCTGATCCTGCTCACCTCACTCTCTCTCTCTCTCTCTCAAAGTAAATAAATAAACTTAAGAAAAAAAAGAGAGAAGAAACAAATCTTAAGAGAAAGATTTTAATTCAGTTCCTCAGTTACTAAAATGGTGATGATGGTTATGATGATGGATGATCTTGGTTAGAAAGGCTTCTTGGGCCGCTTGGGTGGTTTAGTCAGTTAAGTGTCTGACTCTTCATTTCGGCTCACGGTTATAATCTCATGGATTGTGGGATTGAGTCCCGCATTGGGCTCTGTGCTGACAGTGCAGAGCCTGCTTGGGATTCTCTCTCTCTCCCTCTGTCTCTGCTTCTCCCCTGCTTGTTCATGCATGTACGCCCTCTTTCTCTCTCAGAATAAATAAATAAATAAATAAATAAATAAATAAAAAGAAAGGCTTCTCTATTTCTAAGCACTCTGGTTTCTAAGAATGCATAAATTCTTTTCTAAAACGTCTGGCTCTGTAACTGATGTACATTAATATAAGCTTTTGGAATTAACAAAATGTATGTATCCATTTTTTTTTCTAGTTAAGGGTAAAATCATACAACCTTAGAGTAATTCTGATATTTCATTTATTCATCAGGTATTTATTGAGGTCCTATCGATGTGCGTAACCTTCATGGGCTACATCCTTAATGAAAGTTGAGGAATTCAGTGCCTTTAACTGTGAATTAAATGTGTGTTTTGAACTTCAATTTCAATGACCAAATCGTTACTGTTGGCCAGATTCTGCCCTTCGCATTGGTTTAATGCAGGGCTTCTCAATCCCAGCACTATTGGTAGTTTGGGCCAGATAATTCTTTGTTGTGGGGCTGCCCCCTGTGCTGTAGGATCTTTAGCAGCAACCCTGACCTCTACCTGCTAGATGCCAATAACACACCCAATGGCGGTTTACCAAAAATGTATTCAGATGTGGAGAGACGGACCCCCTTCCAGTTGTGAACCACTTGTTTAACATCGTTTCCTTTCGATCTTTGCTTTTCTTCCCATAGTCCTGTCTCCCAAGAGAACAGAGAGTGCACATCCTAAGCAACTGAACCAGATCAATTTCAACCTTCCCAAGAAGGAAGGAGGACTCCCCTTTCTTGGTGGCCTTCGGTCTAAGAATGACTTCCTTTCTCGCTCTAATGTCTGTATCAACGGGAACCATGTTTATGTGGAGCAGCCAGAAGCCAAGAGCGAGACCAAGGACAGCACCCCTTCTTCTTCCCCGTCCCCTCAGGGCTTCAGGAAGAAGCATTTGTTCTCCTCTACCGAAAACCTGGCCACTCGGTCCTGGAAGGAGCCTGGCGACGTTGGGGCGGTGTCTTCCGACAGACAGTTCTCTGAGTCTTCCACAAAAGACTCTCTGAAATCTATGTCTCTGCCATCCTACCGGCCACAGATCAGTGGGGACATTCAGGAGAACACGGCTCCAGTGAGCTTGGAGGTGGCAAAAGAAACCAAGGAGAACAAGAAGCAGGAGAACAAGAAGTCCTCTTTGCTGTCTCTGGTGACAGGAAAGAAGGATGTGGCTAAGGGCAGTGAAGGCGGAAGCCCCCCTATGGTCCCAGGAAAGGAGAAGGAAGGCACGCTTATGGAAGTCACACCGAGGGGGGACCAGGCGGGGCCTGACGGAGACCTAGTAGAAAGATCCGAGAAGGATACTACCGCTGTTGTCTCCGGACGCGGTAAATCCCTGAATCCCTTTGAGGATGTGCAGATCACAGAACCGGAAGCTGACCGAGAGCCCAAGTCTGAACCTACACCACCTGCTCCCTCTGTAAGGGCTCCGCAGACCAAAGCTGTCAAGCCTCGGTGAGTCTTGTTCCTTCTCATGCAGGGCCTGCCCCTCACTGCTCGGTGTAATCAGCGGGGTCTACCGTTACAGCACCTCTTGCTCGTCATTCTATGGCGGTCCCTGTGTGTGGCAAGCATTTGATAATCTAAGTGGTTTTCAACCAGCCCCGCCTGCCTGCCTGCCTGCCTGCCTGGCCCGCCCTGCACAGACGGCAGTGATGCGTCCCGGCCCAAAGCCACGGCCACCGTGTGTGGCCTGCCCGTCTCAGTAGGACGTTCAGACCCCGATGGAGTGCCGCAGGGTGTAGCAGATTCTGAGTATCGCAAGTTGGGAATACCAGATTGGGGTTGTGGTTATGCGCAGAACATGTGTGTATTTAAAGTTCTTACCACATATTTCCATTTGAGGCAGATGTTATCTCCTCCTTGCACTTTGGCTCTGGTCTGCTGGCACCATAGACCCTTGATCCACCCTTGAGTGTGCCCGAGACAGTTCTCAGAGTGTTTAGGGTGCCCCTCGTGGCAGGAGCCTGGTGGGGGGGTGATGCATCGGGAACTTTCTGCTTTCAGCATGACTCACGTTCGCATGAACAGTATTTCTGTGGTCTGGGTGGGGGAGACTTTTTTTGAGATTCTGCTTACTTTGATTTCAGACACACAGACACATACACGCAGGCCATTCCTCTTCAAAATTTGTGCCTGTTGCCTTGAGGTGCCTCTTGTACTGCTTTGAACTTTTTAGATGCTTTTTGTTTATCACCAAAAGACACTGTAAACTGTTGCTTTACCTGGAGCTTTCTCTTTCTGTGGCAACAGCCCTTGTGTGGCAGGTGTGCTTGGTGATCAAAGTGTCCCTTTCATGGGTCACCTGGGTGGCTCAGTCTGTTGAGTGTCCGACTTTGGCTCAGGTCGTGATCTCACAGTTCATGGGTTTGAGCCCCGTGTTGGGTTCTGTGCTGTCATCTGGGAGCCTGCTTCAGATCCTCCCTCCAGCCCCTTTCTCTGCCCCTCCCCTGCACGCTCACGCACTCTCTCTCTCTCTCTCTCTCAAAAATGAATAAACATTTTTAAAAAATGTTTTAAAAAGTGTCCCTTTTATGTGTTAAATAATTCGTGTTTCTTCCTTAACTTGTTTTTGTTGTTGTTGTTTCTTCCTTAACTTTTTTTTTTTTTAAGTTCACTTATTTATTTTCAAGAGAGGGAGAGGGAGAGAGAGAGCAAGGGAGGGGCAAAGAGAGAGGGAGAGAGAGAATCCCAAGTCAGCTCCACACTGTCAGCAAGGAGCCTGATGCGGGGCTCAAACTCACAAACCATGAGGTCATGACCTAAGCCAAAACCAGAAGGCAGATGCTTAACCAGCTGACCCACCCAGAAGCTCCCTCCTTCTTTAACTCCTTAAGATACTGCCCCAAGTATAAAAAAGCTCTCCCCTTTGGATCAACTTTATTTTTACATGTTTTTGGGTTTTTTTTTGGGGGCCTCTTCTGATGCATCTGCAACTGACCTGCAGATTTTATTTTGTCCTTTTTGCAGACTGGAAGTGTCTCCAGAGGCTCAACCCACAGCCAGGCTTCCTTCTTCCCCTGACTCTCCTCTCTTTTTTTCCGCTCTTCTTTCCAGTTCTGGCCAGACACCTGTCCTTTCTAAATCGGGTCATGGCTCAGAGACACTGTCCTCTGAATCTCCTTCTGTCTTCTTCTCTTTCTCATCTCCCATAGCGGCCCCCATTTCCACATCCACGCCGGTTGAAAACTGGCCTTCCACAGACAAGGGCCAGGCCGGTCCTGAAGAACCATCCTTACTCCTTAAAGCAGAATGGCAAAAGGAGAGTTTAACACAAGTTCCAAAGACTGTTTCTTGTGCCTCGGGGTCACTTTCTAAACAGCTACCCACTCCAGTGAGAAAAGGGCCAGAAGATTCTCCGAGGAAGACCAGTGAGGTAGGCCCAGAGAACACTGTCAGTAATGACTCAGCGAAGTCTCTCCTGAAGCAGCCTGAGACCGAGCCACAAGAAGTTCTGAGGTTGCCCCCCTCAGAACAAGCCTCTGTCCCTTCATCTCAAGGGACCCAAGAAATGACATTCGCCCTTTCATCCCCAAGTGGCGAGATTGAAAGCCCAGCTGGGAAGCCTCCGATGGGGGAAGACACAGACGTCACAAGTCCATGTGGGTCTTGTGGGGAGAACAGAGTGAAGGACGGCAGAACGGCTTCTGTGGTTCCAGAAGCAGTGTCCCCTCTTCAGATGGCAGAATCATCCCCCACTCTTGGCTCTGTGATGCAGACGCACGAGGAGAGTGTCCACGAGGGCCGAAAGAAAATCAAGAAGCGGGTGTCATTTTCTGAGCAGCTCTTTACGGAGGAGGAGTTAGAGAAGTCCCCCGGGTCAGAGGAGGAGGATGAAGGGAACCCCAAGGAGCCGCCACGGGAAGGAGCCACGGCTGGAAATGGGTCAGATGGGGAGCCTGCCGGGTCTGTCCACACAGAGGACTCCAAGAGGGAAGCGGCCAGTCAGGGTGCGCTAGCTTCCACGGCCGATCCCCTTGCCCTCCCCTGCGAGGAGAGTTTCTCAGAAGGCCCCGTGAGTGAAGCAAGCTCGGGGCAAGACCTTCCCCTCTGTGGGGTTGAGGGAGACCATCTGCTCATGGCCGAGAATCAGAGCAAAGCCAGTGATCACGAAGGCTTATTGTCTGACCCCCTGGGCGGCCTTCCCTCTGCCCCAGGTGTTAGCTCTCCAGTCCTGGCTGACCTGGGCTTAACCCTTCCTTCCATCCCCGAAGTGGCATCGGATGACGAAAGAGTGGATCAGGTTGAAGATGACGGAGATGGAGAGACGGCCCGGGTGGCAGCCCCGGAAGCCGGGCCTTCTTCCTTGAGCGTGTCACCTGCCCGTCCTGAGATGGGAAAGGGGCCGAGCGGCCAGGCGGTTGGGTGGGTGGCGCCCACCGAGAGCCTGCCTGACCCCCAGTCGAAGGCGCCCAAAGCATCCGTTACAGCTTCTTCTTCGGACCACAGCTTCCCGACCACAGCTTTGGGAATTCATAAACCAGATTGTGGCAAGAGTTCACGCTCGGATAAACAGCGGTCAGGTCCTGGCGGTGGCGAGAAGGAAGAGTTGCCGGGAAATGGGGGGCCAAGCCAGCGTCCTGAAGCGGCCCTGGATTCTCCTGTACCCAGCCCCTCCTTTTCTGAGACCTTTCCTGTTCCACACTCTTTCCCTAGCTACCCACACGCTGACACGCACCACAACAGTACAGCAGAATCTCAAAAAAAAGCAACAGCAGAGGGCCCTGCTGGTAAGGTGGACAATTCTGGCAAGAGGAAGCCGCTTCTTCAGGCCTGGGTCTCACCCTCAGAGACACATCCAGTCTCAGCTCAGCCGAGCACGGGAACGGGGTCAGCCAAGCACAGGTGAGAGTCGGGAAAGGTTGTTTCGACATGAGCGATGTCGCCCACCCTGCCCACCCTGCCCTTTGCTTTTTGCCTGCCGAGGTTCTGGCTTTCTAACCACACAGATATCTTGATGGTACATACTGTGCATTTGGCTGGTAGGGGCTGTTTTCAAAGGGTCTCCCCCTGTGGTGGGAATCCCTCCCCTAGACACTCCTACGTTTGTAAGGAGGACATAGTGACAGGCTTCAAAGCCAGTTTTGGAATAATTCACCATAGTCAGATTTGGGGCTCTCAGATTGCAGAGATGTCTCGTGACCAGCATCTTCCTAGTATCAAAAGCCAACGGAGACAGAGTGGTGGAACCTAGCAGGGTTGAAAGCTTGCGTTAAGCACCGGCCGATGTGAAGCGGGCGTATTTGTTCTGAACTCTTCCTTTACTGTTGAGGAGCAGCAGGCTCTGTAGGGACTCACACGGTGCAATCTGAGGCTGTCGTTGTCTCAAAAGTAAGAGACCGTCTTTAATGTTCTTCTGACAGTGATCAGGAGACCAAGGGTCTTGCGAGAATGTCAGGACCCCTGGCTGTCAGGTGGGTGGGCTTTGTTGACCCTGTGGCTGCCTTGTGCTGACTGCTTTCATTTCCACAGGAACATTGGCGTGTGTTGGACTGGGGGTGTGAACACAATGTATCACCACTCTGTCCCCTTGTCTGTCTTGCTGACTGCCATCTGTGAGATGGACAGTTTCTCAGTTTTGTCATTACAGAAAGGTCTAAGGATCCTATCCCCTTCTCTTTAGACTTCATCCCGTGAAGCCAATGAATGCAGCAGCCCCCAAGATTGTTAATTCCAGCTTGGGCACTGCCACCATCATCAGTGAGAACATGATCAACGAAGCCATGATGAAGGTATGCTTTCTCCAAGAAATAGGCATGCTAGGGGTGCCTGGGTGGCTCCTTCGGTTAAGCGCCCGACTTCAGCTCAGGTCATGATCTCACTCTCCGTGAGTTCGAGCCCCGCATTGGGCTCCGTGCTGACAGCTCAGCTCAGAGCCGGGAGCCTGCTTCCAATTCTGTGTCTGCCTCTCTCTGTTCCTCTCCTGCTTGTACTCTGTCTGTCTGTCTCTCTCTCAAAAATAAATAAACATTAAAAAAAAATTAAAAAAAAAAAGAAATAGACATGCTAGTTAGGGATCTATACAAAACCCGTTTCTAGAGCCACCATTATGTACACCTCCTTGGGTAGCAGGTAACGCCAGGAGCAATTTAACCTTATGTCTGTGTCTTTGGATAATCTTTGGGAACTTCTACACTTTCCATTGGATAATTACTATTCCCCTTTTGGTTACTGACTTATTGTCAGATTGTTTGTTGTCCGCAAGCAACGTGATTGATACTGTTACTTCTTGTCAGTGAGAAGAAAATGTCACCCACCATCTGGTCCATTCAAATTCGATATTTTCATTTCCCCGTGTATCTTGTCTTATCTTTTGGCACGAGTGTAAAATTCCTGGGGTTGTAATCATGGCATAGATATAATTTTCTGAAACTTTATTCTGCAGTCATTTCAAAATTAAAAGTTGCAAGAATAGAACAAAGAACTCCTATATACCTTTCATCCCAATTCACCAATTGTTGACATCTTACCACATTGGTTTTATCATTGCCACCCTCTCTCTCCCATCCCTGTCTGTTCTGTCTTTGTATATACATACTTTTTTTTTTTCTTCTGAACCGCTGGAGGGTAAGTTGCCTACCTCATGCCCCTTTTACCTCTAAAATACCTAAGCATGTGATTCCTAAGAATAAGGACATTTAATCAGGATCACGACTTTTAAAATTGGCATAATCCTCTTTTCTCATCTCTAGCCCAAATTTCAGGTCCACCCGTTGTCTCATTAGTGTGCTCCTTCGTTTTTCTGTCTTTCTTTCTAGTCCGGGATCCAATCCAGGATCTCTCGCTCTTATGTTGCTGTGTCTCTCTAGACTCTTTTATCCTGGATCCCCCAGCCTTCTTTGTCTTTCAAGACCTTGACATTTTCTAAGACTTCAGATCAGTTGTTTTGTAGAGTTCTCCTCAGTTTGGATTTGTCTGCTCAAAACCTCATGGTTTGGTTGAGGTTATGCATTCTTGGCAGGAATTAACCATGCAAGTCATGTGTCCCTTCCCGGTGCATCGTGTAAAGAGGCACATGATATCAGCTTGTCCTGGTAGTGGGAGTGTTAACTCTGATGACTTTCTGTAGGTGGTGCCCACCAGCGTCTCTAGGATAACATTGCTGTTTATCCCCTTTACAATCAATAAGAATTTGTGGGGAATTAATTTCAGACTCTGTAGGTATCCTGCTCCTCACCAACCTTTCATTCTCAGGCTTTTGTATCCACTGATGAATACATCAGTGGCCAAATTGGTGGTTTTCCAGCCCCATTGCCTGCATGGAGACACTGGTTCTCTTATTCATTTGGTGGTTTATCTAGTATACCATAAGCATTTTTGTATGTTGCTACTTAATTCTTTGAAATGGTTATATCAATATTTACTTAACCTGTTCCCCTATTATTGGATATTTGGGCTGTTTTCTGTTTTTCAGTGTGAGTGCTGTCATAGTCAATAATTTCTCGCATAGAACTCTTTCCCTTCTTAAGCTAAATCTCCAGGAAGAATATTGCTTGATTAGAGGGTCTCTTCTCTTTAAAAAGCTTGGGCTAACTTTAAAACAACAACTCCTGCCCACAAATCAAACAAAACCAACCCCCCCCCCCCCCCCCACCGAGCCCCAGATGATCTCTGCTATAGAGTGTCTCCATTCTGCCCTTTTTGGTTCAAAAATCAGGAGGATTTAGAACACTGCCTTGTTGCAGACCTCTGGTCTTTGACTCATTGTCACGTGGGCTGGAGGAGAATGATTTACTGAGGGACTGGTGGGCAAGGATGTGTTGCGTTTCAAATATGTGGAGAGGAATTTCCTAACTGACTCCTGGGGTAGTCACTGTCAGTAGAAATGAACCTTATTTCTATTTTAGTTTAGGGCATCTAGAAATTGCATTCAATCAGAGATCTTACAGTCTTGTGCAGTGTAAGACATCAAGTAGCTTTTCTCTTTTTATTTTTTATTGTTTAGTTTATGTTTTAAAGTTTATTTTGACGGGGGGGGGAGTGGAGCACGAGCAGGGCAGAGAGAGTCAGAGAGAGACAAAGAGAGAGAGAGAGAGAGAGAGAGAGAGACTGAGAATCCCAAGCAGGCTCCATGCTGTCCACGCAGAGCCTGATGCAGGGCTGGATCCCATCAACTGAGATCCTGACCTGAGCCCTAATCAAGAGTCGGACGCCCAACTGACTGAGCCACCCAGGCACCCCAGTTTTTGTGTTTTTATTCTTTTTTTTAAGTTTATTTATTTTGAGAGAGAGAGAGAGCGAGTGGGAGGGGCAGAGAGAGAACCCCAAGTAGGCACCACACTGTTAGTGCAGAGCCTGATGCGGGGCTCGCACTCACAGAGCTTTGAGGTCATGACCTGAGTTGAAATCAGGAGTTGGACGCTTAACCAGCTGAGCCACCCAGGCGCCCCAGTTTTTGTGTTTTTAAAATAAAAACTTTTCGCTCATGCCTCCTTTACTCCCACAAGCATTTTTAAAGCATTGGTTAGTCGGTATTACCTCTGGCTCCATTGCACCTGTGCCACCAGGAGCTGGGCTAAAGGGTCCCTGAGATCAGAGATTCAGGTAAAGAGGCTGAGCGGTGATGACAGATGGTTGCTGCGAGCTGTTTAGCATCTTCCAGCCGCCTCGTCTTCTCTTTCACTTGTACTACATGCTTCCGGGGCTGCCGGTAAGTAAGCATCATTCTCAGAATGATCAGCTGTGGCCGGTATGGTGTGCCTGCTGTGTTTTAGCCATAGCCTAAAACCACACCATAACTCGACCAACGCAGCTTGGCTGGTTTCTGTGGGTGTGGAGAGGAGGCCGAGTTTATCTTCCTGGAGTTAACGATATTTACCAGGAAACCGGGCAAAAGGACAGCATAAAAGGGACAGTAATGAAAACCAGGGTCGTGGAGCAGCCTCCCATCCCTCCTTCCTTTTACTGTGGAATGCAGCTGGGCTCCAAAGAGAAACAAACACCTAGCTGTCGGGAAGTGAGCAAGACCCTTGGCTCCCATTTTATTTATTCTTCAAAGCTCATGTAATCAGGGGCTTATCTCCTGGCCCTGATTGAGAGAATAACTTGCCTTACAACAAAGGCAACTGCTGCTTATTTTGCTTACGGTTTGTCCGCCCCACCGCTGCCCCTCTGGCTGACTGCAACAAAGCGCTTGGTCCTGGACCATGCCTCGTAAATATTCTGAGTAAATATGGAAAGTTTCCTGGAGACTGCTATTGGCCCTCTGTATAATAGATGCTTTGTACTAAGCCGTAAATAATATTTATAAAAGTAACTACTCTTTGGAATGTTGCAAAATAAGACAGAGGTTAGGGAAAGAAATTGCATAGCTAAAGTTATGAAAAGATAGCTGAAGCATTGCTACAATGGCTTTTTTTTGGGAGGCGGGTTCATGTTTTAGGGCCTCCGTTCTTTCTAGATGATTTAAAACTTAGTGTATTATTTACCCAAATGGCTTTAACACTTCCATTTAAAAATAATACAGCCACCTAGAGGCACCTGGGTGGCTCAGTCGTTTGGGCGGCTGACTACAGCTCAGGTCATGGTCTCGCGGTCGGTGAGTTCAAGCCCCACATCGGGCTCTGTGCCGACAGCTCAGAGCTGGAGCCTGCTTCTGATTCTGAGTCTCCCTCTCTCTCTGCCCCTTCCCTGCTTGCTGCTCTCTGTCTCTCTCAAAAATAACAAACATTAAAAAAAAATTTAAAAATAATACAGCCACCTAGATCCAAAAATCATCTGTCCTATTAATATGGAAACAGTTGGACCCAAATTTGAATAGACATTATTATTATTATTATTATTATTATTATTACAACGATGGGAGGGGGAGTCCAATGCAAAAATCCTGGAAGGAAATAATGTGACAAGGAATTAACAGATATTTTCTTTGTACCTCTTCCTCACCATGGCTGTTGCTCACTTTTTGTAATGCTGGATTGTTTTGCAGTTTTTTAAATGATCACATGTCTAGGATCGTGTAATGATTTCAAAGTCTTACATTCTTTCCCCTTTGGATTATGAAATCAAATTGAATCGCTGTTTCACAGTTTGTAAGGTATGAAGTATGCATGCTCTTTCAATCCTCTGCATCTATCGTAAGGAAATATTTTAGAGATATGATCAAAGATTTCTGCTCAGGCATTTTAATAAAAACTGTTATGTATAATTTTGAAAACAACCTAAATATCTAGCAATAGAGAGATGGGTAAAGTATAATGAAATTTTAAGCATCTGTTAAAAAACGTGATTTTTGCCAAGATTTAATGATGGGAAAATGCTCACAAAACAATAATTTTAAAATGCTTTTAAGCCATATTCTGCGTGATGCTTAAAGTTTGAAAACATACCATAAAGAAACCAAGGAAACAATAGGAGACCCAAATGTTAAGTGTTGGAGTTACAGGCAATAATTTTTTCCCTCTTCTGTAGTTGAGATTTTCCATTTTGAGGGAATATTCCCTTTAAAGTGAAAAACAGAATTCTGTTATTTTGGGGGGAAATCAATTTTAATCCATGCCCAAAGTCTAGTTGACTCGTCACTCCCATCTGTGAAGTTTGTCGTGATCTCTTGTGTGACAGTGGGAGCTTGGTTGTCCAGCTCTCTGGACTCTGAGCCCCTGAGCCCCTGTGCATACCTAGTCCCTACTCTCGAGGAATCCCTGCCTGTCCCTCCCTCCAGGTGACAGCTTCTTCATGTTCTATCTCACAAACTGTCTTACAGAGAGTATCTTATGTGATCCACATTTTTTAATGAAATCCTTACATGACAGAGTTATGATCTAAAAACCCTTGAGAACATATTCTTTGCTATTGTTTCTAAAGAATACTTTTTTTCTTGATAGGATGTATCAATAGACATGCAACTAGTTTTTTAAAAATTGTGGTAGAGACACCTGGGTGGCTCAGTCAGTTGAGTGTCTGACCTTGGCTCAGGTCATGATCTCACAGTTCATGAGTTCGAGCCCCGCGTCAGGCTTGCTTCTGTTAGCGCAGAGCCTACTTTGGATCCTCTGTCCCTCTCGCTCTCTGCACTGCACCACCCCTACCTCCCCCCCCCCACCCCCCGTGCTCTCTCTCTCTCCCTCTCAAAAATAAATAAACATTAAAAAAATTGTGGTAGGGGTGCCTGGGTGGCTCAGTCGGTTAAGTGTCCGACTTCAGCTCCGGTCTTGATCTCACGGTTCATGAATTCCAGCCCCACTGCAGGCTCTGTACTGGTAGCTCAGAGCCTGGAGCCTGCTTCGGATTCTGTGTCTCCCTCTCTCTCTGCTCCTCCCCTGCTCATGCTGTGTCTCTCTCTGTCTCAAAAATAAATAAAAACATTAAAGAAAATTGTGCTAAAATAAACATAAAACTTACCATCTTAAGCATTTAAAATTTTTTAAAATTATTTTTTAAAATTCAAGTGTAATTGGCATTTAGTATTATATTAGTTTCAGGTGTACAGTTTAATGATTCATCAATTCTATACATTAGTCGGTGCTCATTATGATGTACTCTTAATCCCTTTTGCCTGTTTCAGCCATACTCCCACCTACGCCCCCTCTGGTAACCACTAGTTCTCTATATTTAAGAGTCTGAGGGTTTTTGTCTCTTTTTTTTCTTTCTTTGTTTTGTTTCTTAAATTCCATATGTGAGTGAAATCATATGGTATTTGTCTTTCTGTGACTTATTTTGCTTAACATTATACTCTCTAGATCCGTCCATGTTGTTGCAAATGGTAAGGTTTTGTTCTTTTTTTGTGGCTGAATAACATTCCATTGTATATATTACCACATTTTTTTTTTTTTAACCCATTTATCTATTGAGGACACTTGGGCTGCTTCCATGGTTTGGCTCTTGTAAACTATGCTGCAGTAAACATAGGGGTACATATATCTTTTTGAATTAGTGTTTTTGTTTTCTTTGGGTGAATACCTAGTAGTGGAATTACTGGATCAGTTCTACTTTTAATTTTTAAAGGCACCTCCATACCATTTTCCACAGTGGCTGCACCAGTTTGCATTCCCACCACAGTGTACGAGGGATTTTAAGCATCTTTAAGCATACAGATCGGTACGGTTAAGTACAGTCACATTGTACAGCCAGTCTCCAGAATTCTTTTCCAGGCATGCAACTTTCTGGCTGAAGGTTGTTTTAGAATTACAAATAGAGCGATTGAGGTCTAGAGGGATGTATGCCTTCAACAAGGTAAAAACCAAAAACAACAGAAAGATTAAGGGAGAAGTTGTTTTTTGAAAAGTAGTCCAACATCTCACCTGTTTCTGTGCAGCCTGTGGTAGGTGAAAACCTGCTCTGCGGGTGGAAATGTTGGTGTGGGCTTCTAAGCCAGTCGTACAAGCACTGTGCTTCCCTTCTGAGCCAGGATGGGAGAGGTGGGCTATCTCTCTGATTTCCAGCTAGTGTGTAGGCAGCTTATGTCACGCGACTGAACAGGGCCGTCTATATGTTTTTGTCAAAGAGTGAATGATGATGATTCTTATTTCTTTATTATAATATATCATAAATAAATATGTTTGTTTATTTTGAGGGGGAGAGAGAGTGGGCAGGGAAGGGGCAGGGAGGTGGGGGAAAAAAGAGGATCCCAAGCAGGCTCTGTGCTGCCAGTGCAGAACCTGATACGGGGCTCGAACCCTTGAACCATGAGATCATGACCTGAGCCTTGGTCATGACCCGACCAAGAGTCGGACGCTTAACCAACTGAGCCACCCAGGTTCCCCATGAGGATTCTCTTGACTTAGCTTCTTGTAGAAGGTGGTCTCTTAGCCTTCCTAAGTGAAATTGTTTGACCCTCAGGGTGGTGAAACTAATTGCCTCTGAGTTCTACAGGCAAAAGTGTCTTGAGGTGGCTCTAGGAATTCGTTTCTTTAAACTTCTAAATCCCCTGAACTACAAATTTCAGGAAAAGTTAAGTTGCATCCCCCGCCCCCTCCCCCACACAACTGGAGACTTGGTATGATTAGGTGCTTTTTATTCAGTCCTTACCTAGTGTTTCCTCACCGTTTGGGCCTGGTCACTTTACAGGTGGACATCAGTCATCCCAGGTGTTCACAGACCTCCTGTTACTACATTGAATAACAGGCAACAAAGGCCCGATGTGGCCTGGAAGGCCTAAAATATTCACTGTCTGGTCCTTTGCAGAAAACTTTGTCAATAACTGCTTTTCCACCAGAACTGAAAACACGTTCCCAGGAGGCTCAGACGGCTAACATTTTCCTCTTTTGTATTTCTTTTAGATATTTGACTTCTTTGCTGACTTTACCACTTTTTCTCCCCCTCTCTCCTCCCCCTAAAGAAATACAACCCATCGGACCCTGCCTTCGCTTATGCACAGCTAACCCACGATGAGCTGATCCAGCTGGTCCTCAAACAGAAGGAGACGATAAGCAAGAAGGAGTTTCAGGTCCGCGAGCTGGAAGACTACATTGACAACCTGCTAGTCAGGGTCATGGAGGAGACCCCCAACATCCTCCGGATTCCCGCTCAGGTCGGCAAAAAGGCAGGAAAGATGTGAATCATCAGCCTGAGACACCGAGACTTCTTTGTGAGTTTGTTTCCACCTGCCCCGGAGGTCAAGGACTCAGCATGCCTGATAACCGGCACACAGGCTCAAAATCACCATCTATCTCCCTTGTGTGTTATCTGGCAAGAGTCCGTTCTACCAATTGAGACCAGGTTAATTATTACAATGAATCTTTTACTGTACAGTCCCAGGGTTTTGTTTTTAAATGCCACTGTGCCTTTGACTATCCTGTAAATATTTTATGCTCTGATCGGAGACATGGTCATAAGATCTGCTCCTGGCCCAGAGATTCAGATGGCGCAGGGGATATTCATGTATTTAACATTGGGATGATTTTCTTTCTTTGATATTGAAATTTAAAGATACGTACCCCTTCCTCCCCCAGTCAGTAAAGCGTGGGGTGAAGTGAGAAGAACCGTGTGGTTAGTGTTGCGTTACACACACTTGCTTGGCTTTTGAGTAGCTCAGGGTGGCTTTTGGCTGCGGGTGCTAAATTCTGATACCGTGTGAACCTTCTGGGCTTCTTCGACTTGGTCTTGTTGATTTGACTGGAGCAGGGGAGTTTAAAGAAAGCCCCTGAGTGTGCCTTGCAGATTTTGAACAAGCTGCCTTTTCTAAACATTAGCTACCACTACTCTCTAGCCTTAAAATGTGCTCTTTATCAATCCTTAGGGCGTGTCTGTAGAGACATGAGAAGTTGAATAGGGAATTAGAGAATCATTTTGCACTCACTTAATGGGGTTGGTCAAAGTCTCATGATAGCCGCGTTCCTAGCTGGCTAGAGTAGCCTAGTCAGTGCCTTGATAAGGGATTGGATGACCCATACACTCACTAAAATGGTTCCGCCAGGTATGGAATGATTTTAGTAGGATTCCTTTGGCCTTGCTTGGCCCCCGGATTTCCTCAGCAGCATTTCCCGGCGTTTCCCCCACCGTATTATAAAATTAAGAAGAGCAAGAAGGTAACACTTAGTTTTGGTTTGCTGTATTTTTAAATCTAGGAGGATACCCTTTTTTTTTTTTTTTTTTTAAAGCTAGGACACGTCTTCACTAATAGCACCCAGTTCCGATCCTTCAGGTAGTTTCATTGTCCGGAACCTAATACTGGAATTAGAATATTTCTGCGTTGGTCAGTTTTTTCTCGTGGTTGTGACAGGATCTGATCAAATCTTTACCTCTCTCCCGGGGGAAGAATATCCGAGGCTAGTCCGAGGCTAGCGTGGTGGGCGGGGCTTGAGGATTGGCTAGGGATCCCTTCTCTGTCTGTCCTTGTTATATGGAGGTTAAGAGGCAAGATGGTTGTCAGCAGAGGCCCTTTTCAGGATCACATTTGCTGCAATGTTAGTTATATCGGAGCACTTTAATCTGAAGGATGATACTGTAACTTGATTTATCGAATTAGCTGTTAATTATCTTTAGCTATTTTATTTAATACTGTCTTACAGTAGTGGGGACCACTGTAAGCCTCTCAGATGCCTTGTATTTTTGGAGTGCTATGAAAGTTATTTACATACCTGCAAAAAGAACCTTATATTCCACTTGAACTCTGAAAATGTGCGTGTATATATTTATTCTGCAATATATTTTTTACTTATAAGTGTATTTTGACTGTGATAACCCAAGTGTACTGGGGGCAGGTGTGGTCTGAATGATTTCTCCTTAGAAGGGCTGGTGTGGAGACCTGTTCACGAGAGGTGGTTGGTCTGGAGATAATCTGCTTCTAGGACCTTGGGCACGTAACTAACTCGGTCAGTGTTTGAGAGGGAAGTCTGGGTAGAGGAGTGAATTCCTGTGCTCTGAAATGCCACTTGAGAACTCTGGAGAATGAAGGACAATTTACTTCAAGGGTTTCTGGCTTCTACCACTGCTGGAAAAAACCCGAATTCATAGCATTCCTGCACCTCTCAGCGTAGATCACCTGGAGGTCATTAGTTAACGACTGTCCTCAAGGACTCTCGACTCTGGGGGAGAATTTATCTAGGAAGAATTTTAGTCTGCTCTGAGCCATTAGCAAGGGTTGGAGCTCCTCTAACTGGCGGGGGTTGGGGGGGCACACACCCAAGTACACAAAGACAGCTGGGACCCGCCTCTGGCTGCTGTAAATGCTAACCCAGTTGAAGGACCCTGGGAGGAAGTTGTGTTCTGGAGAAGCTGGAGCAGCTCTCCTCTTCCTGGCCTTGCCCGGCTGCCTTCAGAAAGAGCAGTCAGGACTTTAGGGAAGCATCCGATTAAATACCAAACACCTTGCAGTGAACTTCAGTTGGAGGTCAGACTCCTGAAAAAATGTCAGTCCTTTGCCCGACTACTTGCTGTCCATCTCATTGGACTTTGACAGGTTTCTTGCCCTCCGTCTTATTCCTGTGTGTTAGCCACATCGGGGTGGCAGAACGGAGGAGCAAGAAAGTCTGCCCTTTGCCTCTGCTGAGTGGAGAGGTGTGTGAATGGATGGGGTGTATGCATGCCGTTTCCAGCTTTGCCCGCAGCGGGCCGCGCTCAGAAGGTCAGAGAGGAGGGAGGATCCTCGCTGCTCAGCCACATACTGTGTTGAAAGTCAGAGGCAACTTAATGTTAAATTAGGATCTTCCCTCCCTGGGTCCTTTTTCCCAATTGACCTTTCTGTTTTCTTTCTGAGAACTACTAGTGAATTATCCCTCAAGGCCGAAAGAGTCATTGCCTTAGGTGGAGAACTTAACCTCCTACTAGTCACGTCAACGGCAACTCTGGTTTCTCAGTATCTACTATGGGAGCCACTGACTTGACCTCTTCCTCCCTCCGATTGCAGGATTGCCCAGCATTTTTGGATTGTAAAACTATTCCCTGCCTTGTTACTTCGGGAATTTTTAACTTCTTTGGTTTCGTTTTTAACAAGTAACCTAAAATTTCTATAACACTAAATAAAATGGTACTACCTTTCAAAGATTTGTGTCTGTACTTTTGTGTGGGTGCAGCAAAATGTCTTCCGTCTTCTAGAAAACTTCTCTTGGGGAATGACCAGTGTTTCTCACCCCATGAAGGGTCTCTCACCTGGATTCCTGCTGCTTCCACCTTGCCTGGTGCCCAGAGGTCCCAATGCCCTTTCTCCCACAGAGGATGGGACGTCTCTGATCCCTTCCCTACGACACGTCCCTCAATCTTGGCCTGCAGGGACCGTGGCATTTACCAGAAGGACATCATTTGAATTTTCTGTCCCCGCTACTAAAAGCTGCCGCCTGTTCCTCAGCACCGGGCACTTTTGGCTGAGTGTATGAGCAAGGTCCCTTCCTTGATCCCTCCACCCCAATCCCCCACCAGTTTCCTAGAGAGTGAAAGGTTCACTGTGGGGATGTGATTTGAATTCATATTGTGTTCACACTGCCCAAGATCTGGGAGCCAAATCCCTGGTTCAGTCAACTTGGTTTTTCCATTCCTGAATAGAGGGTACTGGGGAAGCACAGGGAATCTTCTCCTGAGCTCAGCTCTCCTGGAAGTCTGAGCCTTTCCTGATGAGGTGAGAGGTCGGCCTGCCTCCCAACCATAGTCCATGCTCCAAGGGCCCCGACCTCTTGAAAGGGAGGAGATGCTTTTTCTTGCCCTGTGATAAAAGTCACACTGTAGAGGGACAGAGGTGGGCCTGGTACAGGTACTGCCCTGTGAAGCCCCTCCCGGTGGGATGGGGGGGGGCGCCCCTGAAGGCCTCCCTGGTTACCCCAACTAGTTGTCAGTGGTGGGGCCGCCATGTAAAGTGATATGAAAGCAACTTCTCTTAAAACACAGCCCTCCAGGTTCAATTTAAGAAAAACAAAAGGAAACAAAACCTCTGGAAGGAGAGTCTTAGGGAAAGAAAGTTTCTTTATGCAAATGACCCTAACTTTTCCCTCTGAGGTCCTTCACTTTATGTTTTGCAGTTGGTTCTGCCCCCCCCCCCCCCCCCCCCCCCCCCCCCCGTGGCCGCCAGACCCAGCCCTCAGGGGCAGGCTGCTGTGTGTTTCAAACTCCAGGCCTCGGAGGGACACAACTCTCTCCTTTCTCTGAAGTCTTCTTAGCTTAGCTGCTAATAACAAAAAACAAACAAACATAACAACAACAACCAGGAAAATACAGAGAACAATTGTAAGATATATGAACAGCATAAAGAGTGAACTTTCCCAAATCCAGGATTCTGAGCTGAAGGAAGTCAAGCCCCCCTGGACCCTGGGAGCTTGGGCGTCTGTCAGGTGGCTTCAGGTTCTCACCTTGGCTTCCCAGTTGGTGAAAAGCCCTCTCCTGCTCTCCTTCTGAAGGAGTGGTGTCTTTTCCTCTCCCCTACACTCCCTTGTCCATTCACTTGGCCTGTAGATTTTTCTAAGTAATGTCATACATGCTTATGCCCAGAACAAAAGAAATCCTAAGCTCCTCGCTACCAAGAGGTAACTAACCACTGTTATTTTGATTCTTTGTCCTGGCATTTTCCCTCTTAAAGAAATAGATACACTTTATTTTTTTTAAGAAATTTAATTTGTGATGGGTATTGAAGAGGGCATCTTTTGGGATGAGCATTGGGTGTTGTATGGAAACCAATTTGACAATAAATTTCATATATTAAAAAAAATAAAAATAAAATGGCAGCATGACTTTCAAAAAAAAAAAGAAATTTAATTTGGAGTTTTTTTTTTCTTTCCCTAATTGAGGTGTAGTTGACCTGCAATATTGTATTTGCTTCAGGTGTACAACTAGTGACGTGACATTTTATATACATTAGGAAGTGATCACCATGGTCCAGCTCTTACAGCATGCACTAGACTCCTGTTGCAACCTGGTGTCTTAATTATCTAGATACAATTTATTAACTTAAAAAAAATGTTTATTTTTGAGACAGAAAGAGAGAGAGAAGTGGGGGGGAGGGGCAGAGAGAGGGAGACACAGAATCCCAAGCAGGCTCCAGGCTCCGAGCTGTCAGCACAGAGCCCGACACGGGGCTCAAACTCACGAGCTGTGAGATCATGACCTGAGCCGAAGTCGGACGCTCAACCGACTGAGCCACCCAGGCGCCCCAGATACACTTTAAGATGAAGATGGGAGCAGGCAGTGCAGTAAGTACGGACTGCTTTGAACATTTCTGCGTGCCTTTGGATACTGTTCTGCAACCAGGACGGATAGTGATCCTGGGGGAGAACGTGCCCAGCTAACTAACCCCCCGCCTCCCCCGCGCCCCCTGAAACACACGCACATGGAAGAACTGTGGTGGCCGCGGATACCACCCAGGTTACTTCCGGCTCCGCTTATCATCGGCCGCCTCTGGGCCAGAATAAACGCTTGCTGGGGAAGCACCCCCCCCCCCCCACCCCGCTGCCCGTGGAAAGCAGTCATTTACCGGGTGTGGTTCTGACGCTTTAACCAGGGCCCAGACATCAGCAGCACAGGCTGCTGGAACCCAACGTCCACCAGCGAATGGATCCCGTTCCCATGGCTTCTCTCCAGGTGTTCTCTCTGGGGCTGTGCCCTCACTCTCAGGGGAAGGCGGATTCACATTCAAAACAGGCTGCCTGAGCTCTGTGAGCCGACTTGTCCCAAAGCCCCCAGATCTCGACAGGTTTACACAGAAACCTGTATCTGAGCCCTGAAAATAGTCCCCTTGGTGCCCTTAATAAGCCCTCAGAGGAGAGAGAAAACTGTTGTCCTTGCCTATCAAGTGCCCTTCAGGCTAGCTTTGACTGCAACAGCATCTTTGCATTAAGCATTTGTGTTCTTACTAGTCACTACACGCTGACAGGTACTATTTCTAATTCTCATCAAGGTAGATAATATCTCCATCATGCAGATGAGGAAACAGAGTCCTAGACATGGGGAGAGTTTTAGTTCCCCTGGGGTGGCAGAGTGAGTAGTTAACAGATTTCGGGCCACCTGGGTGGCTCAGTTGGTTGAGTGTCCAACTCTTGATTTCAGCTCAGGTCGGTGAGATCGAGCGCCTCAACGGGCTCTGCACTGACAGTGTCGACCCTGCTTGGGATTCTCTCTCTCTGCCCCTCCCTCCCTCTTGTCTCTCAAAAATAAATAAACTTTTAAAAAAAAGCAAAAAAAAAATTTAAAAAAGAAGAACAGATTTGAACTCCTTGTCTGTCTGACCTGGAGGTCTAGAACAGAGGTCAGTAAATACAGCCTGCTTCCTGTTTTTATATGGCCCTCGAGGCAAGAATGATTTTTGCTTTTTTTTTTTTAACATAAAATGAATAAGTCTGGAGATCTAATGTACAGGATGAGCATAGTCAACACCACCACACCGAATACTGAAATTCTTACAATTAAAACAACAGTATTTCATGACACACGAACATTACATGAAATTCAAATGTCAGTGTCCACAAAGTTTTACTGGAATACAGCCATACTCATTTGTTCCCATAATTGTCTATGGCTGTTTCCACGTTATAAGAGCAGACTTGAGGGGTTGTAACAGAGACCTTATCATCTGCCAAGCCTAAATATTTGCTATCTGGCCCTTTACAGAGTTTGCTAACCCCTAGTCTAGGATCACTTTGGGAGTCAAGGAGATCATGTTGTAATTCTCTTGGGATCCTGGAGGACTGGCGCAGGCGGGGAAACGGTATGACTCGATTCCCTCTCAAGATGAGGCCAGCTAAGCCACAGCCTCCCTGAGGAGGGACGTTCCAGGTAAGTAAGCTGACTGGTATTCATGCTCTCAGTCTGTGCAGCGAATGGTGGCCTGGGACCACCTTCTTAGAGTTATCGGATGCCTTTGTTCCTCGGAGTTCAAGAAATGGAACACATTAATCCTCAGCCCAGGAAAGGCGATGTGTGTAATGGGGATGGCATGAACAGTGCAAAAGGAGAAGGCGGATATGAGCAAGGGGAGTTAGCTGGCACCAGGATTTAGGTAGTTCGTGCTGTAGGCCATAGCGGTCTCACTGTGAGCGGTAGAGAAGATTGAGTTCCCACCAAAGAGTTGAGGTGATGGGAAGGCAATCCAGTCAGAAAGACTCCTCAGCCCGAGCCACCTGCCAGGCTTAGTGTGACAGGAGAGCGTGTCCTCAGGGCTCGGAGTGAAACTGGCTCAGAGTGATAAGGTTTCCTTTCGGTCCACTGAGCTGGGAGGAGCCCAGGGGTGAGGCCAGATTAAGGAGCAGAGGCAGCCCAGCTCTCCCTGGTGATTTGTTCTAAATTAGAATCGTCTTGTCTCAGAGAAGTTTAGTCTTAGAAGCTGTTGCTTCCTACAGGCCCACCTGGGACAGGTGTTCACAGGAGTGGACTAGCGCCTCACTGAATGCCAGCCCTCAGTATAGAAGGTGGCCCCTGGACACCGGGACGACAAAGCCACATATTCCCACAAAGACTTGCAATCAGAGGGAGAGCTAGACGGGCGAACGACTAAGTAGAATACACACATCTAACTGAAGGAGGACGCGTGGGAGTTTCCTTCAGCCCCCACAGCATCAGTGTCTTCCTTTCCCCTCTCCTCTCTGGAAAGAACTGTGGCTTGAGGTCCGTATTTCACATCTGGACCATGGTTGGGCAGCCTTTCCAACAGCCTCCCCTCCCCAGTAGCTTTCTACTCAAATCCACACGTTCTGGGCGCTCTGCATTCCAGAAGCCCGTGTGCCAGGCACCACGTGGGCACTGGTTATACAGAGACAAGAAACATGGTTCCAGTTTCAGAGGCTGGGGTGGGGGGTGGGGGTGGCATGGGGGAGAGGAGTTTGAGGAGCATCTGGTAAACAGATCATCACTATCACTGAATGACGGTAACTCTTAGAAGAGTCTATAACAGCAGGAAGGGCACTAGGAGGTTGTGTCGGTCCTAATTTCCAGAGAAAGGCAAATAAATGAGCTTCCTCAGAGAGTGGAGAACCCCAGACTTACAAGCCTTAAAATTGGTTTTTGTAAATCTTAAGTACAATCTATCTGCCAGTGGGGGGCCCAAACTCAGGACCCCAAGAGTTGCGCGCTCTACCGACCGAGTCAGCCAGGCGCCCCTGGACTTTCAAGTCTTACTAGAGAGCGCCATCTTCTGGTCTGGGTTCTGCCTACCTGCCAGCCTGTCTGGGGGCCTTGTGATACCTTGGGGTATCACACACTTGTTACTGGAAAAGAGAATCCCTCACTCCGCTACCCCTTATAGGCTCTGGTTGAAGGATCATAACACCACTCTTCCATTTTACTAAGACTAATGTTGGGAAAAGAAGAATTTTAAGGCGACTTTCATGCGCAAAGGACTCTAGTAAAATCCCACTTTTTTTTTTAAATGTAGTTAGGTTCAAGATCTGCACAAAATTGAGGGTGGGAGGAGTCTGATGCTGTTCTGTAGGGTAATGTAAAGAACCACTCCCGGTGCAATTATGTTGCTCTTGGGAACATATTTCCCCACCCCCATAGGGATGTCGACTGTAGTGTCTAAAACTAATGGATGTCTCTGAGGGGTGTTTTGTGCACACACAAGCATGCCGGAATTATCAGAATTTATCTGCTGGACAGCCAGAAGTAAATCCTTATCACACACCTCGCACTAGTGGGCAAGTCTAGAGGAGACTTTGAATGCCAGTGCCCACCCAGAGCTATTGTGTTGAAGCCCCCTTGTGGTGTGGGGCTAGAGCGAGTAATTCAAACGTAAGGGAATGAACTGTTGGGGATTACTGTATCTTGGGTTGGGGGAAGGAGGTGAATGCTCCAGTGTGATCCAGTCCTGGGGTAGTAGGTGGGACTTCTCTAAAAAGAAGTGGTCCGCATGCTCTGAGAAAGCAGTCTTTTGGGGATGGGGTGGTATATTTAAGTATGCACATCAAGGAAAGAAACTGGAAAAGAGGGGGGTGACCGCTTTTGAAGGTATTTTGGTTTGGTTGTTTTTTAAAATTTAGTTGTTATTATTATTATTTTCTCTTGAGAGAGATAGAGTGAGCCGGGGAGGGGCAGAGGGAGAGGTAGAGTCTTAAGCAGGCTCCATGGGTATGGGAGCCCGACACAGGTTCCATCTCATTGCCGTGAGATCATGACCGTGAGATTATGACCGGAGTCAAAATCAAGAGTCAGAGGCTCGACTGACTGAGCCACCCAGGCACCCCTGGTTTGGTTGTTCTCTAAATGCTTACCTCTTGAACTGTGAGGAGAGTTTTAGGAAATTTCCCATTTTACAAACATACTTCTCATTTATGTTACAATCACCTTAAGTTTCTCCACCCTTCAGCAAGGTGCATGAACGGTCTCGTGATACTGGTGTGGAAAAGGAGAAAATGGAAGTCTGGCTGCTCTGTGCTCCCAGGTCAACTGATGACTGGTCAGTGGGAGAGCATGCGGCTAGCCCACAGAGCTCTGAGGTGCAGGAAATTCCGTCGTGCGGTAGTAAGGGAGGGGAACAGCTGTGAGCAGAGGAGGAGGTGCTTGTGAGCCGGAGGGGCTTCCGTTGAACGGGCAATCCTTGTAAGGCACAGCACCTCCTTCCCAATTTATACTAAAGGTAAGCAACATTTGAAGCAGGGAAAGCTGATGCTTGGATTGCAGGTAATATGCAATCTTTGTGTCAGAGATGCCCTTGTTCCCCACTGTGGTCCAGGGAACTCACAGTCTCATTAGGCATACAGAGAGTCCTCTGTACCGACCACTGATTACAGCTCTTTCAAAAGAACCTACCGCCCTGTCTCCTCAGATCCCTTTCTTTTTTGAGGCCCCAATCCTTTGAGGTCTCTCTGGGTACATGGTCACTGTGTAGTCTGTCTCTTCAGGTTAGTAAGCGCCATTTTTTATTTTGAAATCTTTTCAGTTCTAGGACGCAGAATTTATTAGTCTTCTAAGGAAGGCAGTTGTATCTTATCTTGTAACCTGTAACCTGTACCTTATTCCTCAAGGGAGTATCCCAATTTGTTAAGGGGCTGACAAAACATCCGTATTCTTCAATCCATTCTGCACAGGAGCTGTCCAAACATTTTCTGTTCTCAGGGAAAAGTGCTGATCTTACCTTCCGGCCCCAACCCCCAATGTAAGGTTGAAATTAAGCCCAGAACAGCTCCTAAAATCTGCTGATGCCAGGAGCCTAATTCTCCATTGTCGGCCTGAGAAACAGATTCCCCGCACACACTTTAGGCACGTGCTGTGATGACTCCCATCTGCTTTCTTGGAGTCATCTGGACAGACTTTGGTGGTCCTTGTCATTTAACTCAACTTTCTTATTTTTCAGACACAATGGATTAAACCTTTCAGGCGTTAAAATCTTTATTTTTAACGAGTGTGATTACATGACTCTTTTGGCGACTTTTAATTTATATTCAAACATAACATACATAATTTTAAATTTGTAAGCTTGGTTTCTGTGATAGCATCACTAGAGGCACAATTTTGTTCAAGATTCTCTGAACAAATTCTCTGATTCCTATAGCAAGCTAGGAACTTTGTAGCATAATCTTGGAATATCTTAAAGCTCAGCTTAAGCTCGGTTTTAAAACATCTACATCTGCTTGAACCCTCCAGTTTGCCCAAAGCCTCATCACTCCATATTCTTTCACTATCAACTCCCTTGGGTATTCCTTGCCTAGTCTCTGAAATCATTTGAGTTTGCCACTCGATTAAAAAAATATATATTTTTTAATGTTTATTTATTTTTGAGAGAGAGCGAGTGAGAGAGAGCGCGCGCAAGCGCTTGGAGGGGGGAAGGGCAGAGAGAGAGGGAGACACAGAATCTGAAGCAGGCTCCAGGCTCTGAGCTGTCAGCACAGAGCCTGAAGGGGAGCCTGAAGTCATGAATTGTGAGATCACGACCTGAGCTGAAGTTGGACGCTTAAACGACTGAGCCACCCAGGCGCCCCTTGTCACTCTGAATTTTAATTCAATTCCCTCATTCTATAGTTGAGAAAAATAGACTGCATAGACAGGAAACAACTTGCCTGGGAAAGCCACTCTGCAGAGTAGAACATAATTTCCTGCTTTCTCACCATACTTTGTACTATGGCCAAAATCAACATTTGTTACCAAAGAGTAACAGAATCTACGATTCCCCCAGCATTTCAGAAGTTAGACTTGTTTGGGAATGGCCACAATTTCTTGTCTGTTATGTGTGTCCACGTGAGAAGAAATCTCACCTAAATTCAACTCCCCCGCCTCGGTCTGGCCCACTTCAAACCGACCGCAGACGCCGGGGGGGAAGGCAAGGCGAAGACGCGGTCCACACCAGGAACCTTCTCTCCTAGCTCACGTTTCTACCCGAGGCTGCAGGGACCCGGACCGGAAGTGGCTCTCCGCCCGCGTACAGAACTACCTATGTAAACCGCGTTTGCTCTGGCCGGAAGAGAAAGGTGCAGCGCTTAGAAGGCTCCCCTCCTAGTACCGGCTTCCGCGCTGTTGCTGTTGCAGACGTGCGAGTAGATATCTGAAAAGCTTCCGAGACATGCCGGGCGGAGGCCAGTGCCCCGATTGCGGCTCCACTGAGCTCGTGGAAGACTCTCACTATTCGCAGAGCCAGCTGGTGTGCTCAGACTGTGGCTGCGTCGTCACCGAGGGAGTCCTTACTACCACCTTCAGCGACGAGGGCAACCTCCGAGGTATTTGTGCCGGCCTTTCCAGGGCCGTGGGTATAGGCTGGGGTGGTGGAGGGATTGACATCAGATTCCTCTTATGCCTCTCACGCCCTCTCGTTGTCACGTGTACACTTAACTACGGGAGAAAGTGACCTAAAGTGAAGAAGCGCTGCAGGAGGTCAGGGACGGCCATTCCTCTGCGTTTTTCTAGCACCTGGTACGGTATCTGGCATGTGTTAGGTCTCATAAACGTCGACCAAATGAAACAGAGAAACAGAGTTTCACTCAATTTATCTAGTCTGGGTGTGATGGACGGATGGAATTCTTTACAAGTGCGGACAAAGTATGAGCCCGAAGCAGCCTTTAGCCCTAATTGACAAACACATCTTTCTTTCGTTCTTTCTTTCTTTCTTTCTTTCTTTTTCTTTCTTTCTTTCTTTCTTTCTTTCTTTCTTTCTTTCTTTCTTTCTTTCTTTCTTTCTCTCTCTCTTTCTTTCTCTCTCTCTTTCTCTCTTTCTTTCTTTCTTTCTTTTCTTTTCTTTTCTTTCTTTCTTTTCTTTCTTTCCTTTCTTGAGTCCCTGACCAGTGCAGCCCTCAAAATCAGCAATCAGGAAAATTGCCTGGATTGGATATACAGGAGAGATGGCTGCAAATTTGGAACTCTTGAAGCCACTTTAGTGCAGTCTTAACGTTCCTCAGTCTCTATTTTGAAAAAAAAATTTTTTAACGTTTATTTATTTTTGAGACAGAGAGCATGAACGGGGGAGGGTCAGAGAGAGGGAGACACAGAATCTGAAACAGGCTCCAGGCTCTGAGCTGTCAGCACAGAGCCCGACGCGGGGCTCGAACTCACAGACCGTGAGATCATGACCCGAGCCGAAGTCGGCCGCTTAACCGACTGAGCCACCCAGGCACCCCTCAGTCTCTGTATTTGATAGTGCTTGTGAACGTAGAAAACCAGATGGACTTTTAATGTGCAAAAATGGGCACCTTCATGAGACAGGGAGCAGAGCCTAATGATATGAATTCTCCCTGGTTTTGTGTGGTGGGAGGCCAGGGGTCTGGTGAATAAAGACTAAACAAAGCTATTTGTTGTCCCTTATTTACAGAAGTAACATATTCCCGAAGCACAGGGGAAAATGATCAAGTTAGCCGCAGCCAGCAACGAGGTGAGACTCAACCTTTTATGACACAGTGGCCTTAAAGAA
This sequence comes from Prionailurus bengalensis, assembly GCF_016509475.1. Classification (NCBI taxonomy): domain Eukaryota; kingdom Metazoa; phylum Chordata; class Mammalia; order Carnivora; family Felidae; genus Prionailurus; species Prionailurus bengalensis. The sequence goes on from NC_057344.1 coordinate 44,850,596, forward strand.
AATTCTTCTGATGGTCCAGCCCATCCTCTTGCTTTTCCTGATTTCAGCATTGCTATGTAAGGTAGAGTAGAAGAGAATGGTAGTCCGAAATAAAGAATGGACATGATCTAAGAGAGGCGGCAATTCAGTATACAGTTTGGGTTTGTCAGGGGTATGTTAAAGGTTGATTTAAGCATCCCAGATCACACTTTGGCTTGGCTCTGAATCACACCAGCCCCTGAAGAGTGGTGGGTTGAAATGTGACTTCTTTCCCCAGATTTCTTTGTGTCTTTAGAATGACCTCACCAAGCGTCACTCCTGTCATCGTAGAAAAGTACATCATTTGTGCAACTTGTATGGGAGGCAAGTGTAGCAGAAGTTGCTAGGAGCCACTCAGTAGTGCCTTTGACCCCTCTGACTCTGGCTGTGGGCTTTCTTAGGTCTCCGCCGAGTGAGAGACCTCTGTCGAGTCCTGCAGTTGCCATCAACATTTGAGGACACAGCAGTTGCCTACTACCAGCAGGCATACCGGCACTCTGGCATCCGTGCTGCCAGGCTGCAAAAGAAGGAGGTGCTAGTTGGGTGCTGTGTCTTGATCACCTGCCGACAGCATAACTGGCCCCTAACCATGGGAACTGTCTGCGCCCTGTTGTATGCGGATTTGGATGTGTTTTCTGGCACCTACATGCAGATAGTGAAGCTCCTGGGGCTGGATGTGCCCTCGCTGTGCTTGGCAGACCTGGTGAAGACGTACTGTAGCAGGTACCTGCCTACCGGGAACCCCCGGGACGGGATGGACCCTTAGCCCTCAATCTTTTTACCTTTCTGTCCCTTTTTCACCAAAGCGCATCTAAAGGGATTTGGGAGGAAAATCTATATTCTCCCTCCCTCGTGCTCTTGTAGTCTCTTCCTAGTATTTGGCGATAAAGCTGATTCCATTTCACATTTCTAAACTGTTTGGCATTTCCGAATCCCTTTGCCTTTATTGCATCCTGATGCCTGATGTAGGCAGCGCAGGTATCAGCCTTGTCACCGGGCCACTGAGTTGCGGCTCTCATGTTGTGCGTGGCCTGCTTGGCTGTGTGCAACCGCCCTGCCTCAGCAGGATCATCTGCAAGTGGAGGTGACAAGATGTTAGTGACTGGGCCGGCAGTGGAAGCTACTGCTTTTTTTTTCATTTTATTTTCTTTAGGAGCCACGTTCTTTTCCTCTCCTCTCCTCTCCTCTTTTTTTTTCTCTTCTCTTCTCTTCTCTTCTCTTCTCTTCTCTTCTCTTCTCTCCTCTTCTCTCCTCTCTTCTCTCTTCTCTCTTCTCTCTTCTCTTCTCTTCTGAAAATAGAGTAGAAGGCACAGGCTACCAGTGTCAAGTTGTGTTGGGTTTGCTTGGTTACTTCCTAGCTGGATGACTCTGGGCCAGATTTTTAACTATAAATGCACGTAATGGGGCACAGAGTGGATGATAGGAGAGCATGTGTAAAGCACGGAGAATACTGGCCGACGGGGTCGCTGACACATTAGCTTCCCCCCTGCATGCTCCTCCCCTTCACCTCATGGGTGGGAGACACAGCCTGTCTTCTCTCAGCACCTGTATAAACCCGCTGCCAGCAAGTTTGAGTATTTGTTCCAAGAGGACAGAACAGCCCACCTGGAGTGGACTGCTTTTCTTCACTTGGGAAGAGCAGTCCCCTCCCCCATGGGCATCGAGACCAGACTGTCCTTTTGGTCATTTCAGCTTCAGACTGTTCCAAGCCTCCCCGTCTGTGCCAGCCAAATACGTGGAAGACAAAGAGAAGATGCTGTCGCGAACATTGCAGCTGGTGGAGCTGGCGGATGAGACGTGGCTGGTGACTGGGCGGCATCCCTTGCCTGTCATCACTGCTGCTACTTTTCTGGCATGGCAGTCGCTGCAGCCTTCGCATCGGCTGACATGTTCCCTGGCCCGTTTTTGTAAACTGGCGAACGTGGACCTGCCCTACCCCGCTTCCTCCCGCTTGCAGGAGCTGCTCTCCGTGCTGCTGCGGATGGCCGAGCGGCTGGCCTGGCTGGAGGTTCTGAAGCTCGACAAGCGCTCTGTGGTGAAGCACATCGGTGACCTTCTACAGCACCGCCACACGTTGGTCCGCAAGGCCTTTCGCGATGGAACGGCAGAGATGGAAGCTGGGGAGAAGGAGCTGCGGGGACGGTGTCAGGGGCCAGAGCAGGGAAAAGAGGAGGTGGCGAATAGTTCCTTAGATTTGCCTGAGGGGAAGCGGCCAGCTAGTCCCACCCCTCTCCTCCCACCTTGCATGTTGAAGCCCCCAAAGCGGATCTGCCCCCCACCCCCAGTCTCCACAGTCACCGGAGATGAGAACATATCTGATAGTGAAATAGAGCAGTATTTGCGTACCCCTCAGGAAATTAAGGACTTTGAAAAAGCTCAAGCTGCAAGACAGGCTGCCAGGAGTGTTTCTAGCCCTCCCTGATGTACATCCAGGGGAGCACTCACCACATTCTGACAGCAGCTTAATAATAATCCTGTCCTATCTGGAGAAATCAGCATATGTAAGTCCTTAGGTGTTTTCTTGTTTAAAGGAACCAAGGGACTCTGCAATTACCTGGACCCTGGGTCCTGGAATAGAAGTTGGGAGCAGTGCAGGGATGATTGGCTTGGAGAGAATCGGTCCTTTGGTGCCGGAGAAGTGGCCCATGTTTGTATTACGTGAGATGGCTTTCCTCCTAGACTGGTTGGAGGAGGTTAGGCTTCCTCCTGGTTTGAACTGGGTACAATGCTGCTGCTACAGGCCTGATGAGGGCCCTTGCTGCTGGTATGGAGCGGGTGGTATCTTGAACAGTATCAGCCCCCAGAGGACAGGAACCGGGCAGCTGTGGGCCCAGTGTCCACCTGTAGGCATCAATGGGTTCTTGTGTATGAGGTCATGAAATCCTCCACTTCATAACAAAAGGACCGTGGGTGGACTAAGGTTATAGCTCAAGGGCTTTGCAAAATTTTAATATATTAAAACAAGAGGCATCTGCTAGAAAACATTCTATTGTATAAAACTCAAGCTTTTAAAAACATGTTTTCTTTGGCACTTTTCATCCCCTCCCTCCCTTTTTTCCCCAGCGTATTGCAAAAGCTCTCCAGTGCTAAGGCATTGGCAGGGTATGTAAACAGCAGCCAGCATATGTGGAAGAATAATACGAAGCTTTTTTTTTTTTTTCTTTTTGTCTAATATTGTCTGTGCAGCAAGCATAAATAACAGGATTCATCCCAAGGTGTGTGGGTTTTCTCCCCTCCCTTATGTCTTTTGCCTTCGTGATCAGGCTGCAGTGACATGGACGCTGGGAGGGGACCTAGACCAGGTCTTGTTTTCCTGTTCTTCACCAGGCCCAGGTTTCCCTCCACCTTCATTGGGTCCTTTAGTAAAAGGCTGGTGGTGACTTTCTAGGTTGGGGGAAAATATGGGTGCTGGTGTTTAAAAGTAGTGAAGGCACAGGGCCCGGGTGAGCTGCAGGGACCCTACCTGATACCTTGAGGGATTCAGCTTGGGAGTCTGTGAGGCAGGAAGCCAGTTTGATGTTGGGAGGTTTCTCCCTAACCTGACTTAGAGGTCAGTTCTTGGACTGGTCCTTCCATACGGCCTCATGGAGGCAGGGAAGTCTCTTCCTCAGCCCCATGGTGTTAGAAAGCTGAGACTAGGGGTGTGGGGCTTGCAACTGAACAATAAGTGCTTCCCCAACACTACCTGCAGCCTTGTGGTAGAGCCTCTCTTCGGAGCACTGTTTATAGGGCCAGGTTTAGGGCGTGACTGCCTTCAGCTCCAAATCTAAGCACTACGACTCTCTACTTCCCTCAGATCCTTACCAGGCATCTGGCAGAGTCAGCTTCTCAGGTGTAGGGCCTTGGCTTTGTCCTGGGATGCCCCCTCTACAGCCCTGCCATGTGGTGTGTGGACCACTCCTGTGGGAAGTGTCCCACCGTCCCTGATGGTGCAACCTTCCCACCTGCTCCCACCCCCTTCCCTAGAACTCCATCTCCAGAGCTGCTTTCACACGGTTCTACCTTCTCTTGCATAGTTTATCTTAAAAGCAGCACCTATAGGTCCTGGTCATCTGGCTCAACTGCTAGGCTGGCCCCCTGGTTGGCCAAGAGCAAGGTTGGGGAGAGGCCCTAGGATCTATCTAGGCACAGCGGGCTGACTTCTGACGAGGGCAGTGAGGAGAGAACGCTGTTCTCAAGCTCCTGTCATCTGTGTCTTCCTGATCAGGCCGATGACCATCGGTGGATAAGCTGTGGGGAGTACCTAAGGAGGAGCCCACCTGGGAGCTCTGGGGGGGCAGTCTCCCACTCCACGGGCTGGCAGGACCTCCCCTGCTACCCTGGACGGCACCGATTTGACTGCCAAAACCAGCCTGGGCTGGGACGGAAATGTATCATGCCTGTGGTCCTGGGATTGTTGCTACCCCAGAGGGACTGCCCTCTTGGCGGTGGCAGGCCTCCCCCTGTGTTTTCCCCAGCGTCCAGGACTAAAGCTGGTGTGCCGAGCCGCAGCCATGGGCGCCTCTACCTCAAACCCGTTGATGTACCGGTTGACGTTTTTGAGGCCCCGCCCCCCCTCCCCCCCAGCAGCCTGGGTGACAGGGCCACATGGCCAGCCTGTCCTACAGCGTCGCCCACCCCGGCCCTAGACGGTGGTTTCGCTCTTCCAGAGCCCCGTCTTCATGCAGGCGCCTCCGGCCGCCTCCGTGCCCGTCATGGTGATGTCGTCGTACTTGGCCCCCTTGGGCGCGCCGTTCAGACTGGCCGCGTTGAGCGGGTACGAGCGGCGCTTGCTCTCCCTCTCCAGCGCGCCGCCCCCGCCGCCCTTGAGGTTGTCGCGACTGGCGCTGCGGCGCTGGCCTGGCCGGCCCGCCTCGGGGGGCGGCGCCGCACTCGTGTCGCTGCCCTCCGACGGCGTGAGCATGGGCTCGCCCTCGAGCTGGAGGCCCGGGCTGTTGCGGCTGCTGCCCGGGTAGCTGTCGGACGGGCTGTTGTGCAGGCTGCCGCTCTCGCTGGACAGCAGCTCCGGCGCCCCGGCCGCCGCGCCCCCGCGCAGCGCCTTGAGCCGGTTCTTGGAGCCGGCCTCCCCCGCGCGGTGCCCCTTGACCCGACTCTTGTGCACTCGGCGCCCGTGGTGCAAGTTGTTGGCGTGGCGGGGCGCGAGGCTCCCCCGGGAGCCCGTGGGCTCTGGCTCCCCTTCCCCGCGGGCCACCACCCCGGCCTCGCACACCTGGTTCTGGGCCAGCTGCAGGTTGGTGAGCTTGCAGGGGCCCAGGGGCGGCGCGTGGCCGCTGCTGCCGCTCGGGGAGGACTTGAGGGAGGGAGGCCCCTCTCCGAACACGGGGGAACCGTCCTCTGAGGCGGCGGGCACGGCCCGGGGTGAGGCGCCGGGGGCGGAGGCGTGGGGGCAGCAGGCACGCCAGGAGGCCCTGACGTCCCTGCGCCTGGCACAGTGGTGGGTGAAGACGAAGAGTCCCAGGGCAGAGGCTGCCACCCCGTACAGGCAGCTGCACACCACCCGGGGCAGCCAGCGCTGGGACACGGCCAGAGCCCCACAGGCCCACATGGCCAGGTACAGGAAATGCGTGGTCACCAGCGCCCCCAGTTGGACTCCCGGAGAATAGAGGCCGTCACCATCCTCCGGGGGCCCGGGTGTCACCACCCCCGCGCTCCCAGTAGCCAGAAGGGAACCTGAGTCATTCAGGAAGGGGCCGCTGCTCCTGAGCCTGGTGGAAGCCCTGAGCTCCTCCCCTGGCTCCAGGGAGACCCTGCTGGTGCCCCCCTTTGGGCTCTGTGCCAGAGGACCCCTTAAGCGCAGCCCTGCACACAGGAAATAGATCCAGGTGATCAGCAGAATCAAAGCCACCGGGATGTAGAAGGCTCCTAGGCTTGGACGCCACACCAGCCAGCAGCTGAGGGGAGACACAGGCAGTGGATGAGGAGGGGGAGCACGTCTGAGGTGGCTGGGTGGCTGGGGTGATAGGACATGGTGAGTGGAAAAGCAGAAGTTGGCTGAGTCAACATGCATGGGTTTGGGGTGGGTCGCCGGCGGAGCGGGCCTGGCAGGTGCCCCTGCCAGGGAAGTAGAAGGCGTCCAGTGTCAGGGTGGGTGGGTTTGGGGCGGGCAGGCAGCGGCGCTCACTAGGGGCTGTGGTCCCGGTAGTTGTGGATGTTGACAGCAGCTGTGATGCCACAGATAATGAGTGGGATCCCTCCAGCGATCAGATAGAACCTGGGGAGGAATGGGGTTTGGGGATCAGAGAGATGGGGAACCAAGGGAATTGGAACCAGGTGCCCGGAAACCTTGACTCAGGGTCTCTGTCCCATCCTCTTTCCCCTTTAAATTCTGTCAGAATTTTTTGCCTGGGACGCAAGGCCCCTACGGGGCAGGCTCAGTAGATTCCTAGGGGACTTGGCCAAGACTGTTCTAAGGGACAGAGGCTAGAATTGCTCTCTCACCCTAAACACTGCAGAAATCAGGGTGCTGCTCACGTGGCCAGGATCCCTGTCCAATGAATGCCCTTTGGAGTCTCTTCCTTCCCTGGCTTTGTCATGCGGGAAAAGCCCTAAGGGTGCACCCACCCCATGGCCTTGGGCAACCTGGTGCCACCTAGGGCCTTTTCTCTTTGGAGCGTGATCTCCCAGGATCTTGGACCCACCCTGCATCCACCCTGGGAGGACAGAACTTGGTGTTCTATACCCGCCTCTGAACCCTTCACCCTTGCAAAGCTGACAATCGAGGCACGTACCGGAGCATGGGACGGGGAGCGGGCGGGGCAGAGTCCCCTTCTTGTGGAGGGGGCGCTCTCCAGGTGAGCTCCTTGTGGAGGACGCGGGCCTTCACACCCATCCAGAGCAGTGTGGACAGTGAAGAGTAGTGCAGAGTGACACCCACCTGCAGGGTGAGGCCACTGAGGCTGGGGGACAGGGCCGCTACGACTGGAGCCACCCCAGAGCCTCAGTGCGCAGCGTTCTCCCGCTCCTCCCAGGTTCCCATCCCCAGCTCTACCCAGATCCTCCTCAAGGTTCTGACCCCGTGGTCACCCTCTCGACTTCCAGCCCGGGGTTCTCTCCCACTCCGGAGACTTGACACCCCTGCTCTTGCTTTCTGGCTTGTACCTGACCTCTCCTTGCAGACCCCATTCTCCACTTTGAAGACCCATCTCATAGTTTCTGTACTTCTTACCTCCCCTCCTCTCATGCCCCCGACCCCAGCAAGGCTGGACACAACAGTGGAGCTGGGGCCTGTTAGCATGAGTCCCCTTTTCCCCCTGCACCCACAGACTCTGTGCCTAGGCTGCCATCACTTATCTAGGAGCGCCCCCCCGCCCCGCTCCAGCCCCTTCTCCTGCTTACTGCCTGGCAGACCGTCGGGTAGTTGGTGAGTGTGATGCCTCCTGCAAAGACGGCGGAGGTCATGGCCATGTGGAAGCACAGGTTCAGCAGCATGTGCCAGCCCTTCCGGGACACGTGGATGGAGCTGCCCCAGAAACAGTAATTAATGAGCCACTCCGCCCAAGATCAGGTCCATGGGGTCTCAAGGTAATTCAGAGAGCAAGAGGGAAAGGCAGATATCTATGTGCATACATGTGTGCGAGTGTGATAGAGGCCCCAGGGCAGGAAGGGCTTAACCCCCAAGGTGTGTTTTCCAGCCCTAGACCCTGCAAATAAGATGCTAGGCAAGGGCCCAAGAAAGTCATGTGGCCCCACTGGGGAAAGGAACACTTGGCCAGTACTTGGTGAGACCCACAGCCCTCCCTCCTCGCCCACCCCTCCTGCGGGCGCTCCCACCTGTGGTTGAGGATGTAGGTGATGATGGTGGAGAAGAGGCAGAGCAGCAGCAGGGCGGTGCAGGGATACACGACAGGGTGCAGCCCTGCCCCTGAGCCCCCTACCTCCCTGGGGAAGGCGCTCAGCTCCTAGAAAGAGTAGGAAAGAGGACGTATTAGGAAGCCAGGGGTAGAGGCCACCCCACGGAGTCCTGGCCAGCCCCCCAGGCCACTTTTCCTTTCCCCAAGCCCTGTCAGCTTTGGCCCCTAGTCTGTCCAGGTAGGTGAAGATGTAAGTGCTGTGAGTCCGCTCTTAGGAAGTCAGTCTTAGGCAGTGTTAATCATCTACTGCCTGCCTATTCTTCCCTCCTAGTCTCTTGCCCTTCCGGGAGCTTTTCTGAGCCTCATCCTGAAAATCAGGGATGAGGAAAGAGGTGGAAGTTTCTATCATCCAGCTGATCTGGGAGAGCGGGGTGCAAAATGTGGTGAGGGAGTGGGGTGACCAGAAAGGAGAAATGTTCCCAGATTTTTTTTTTTTCCACTTTAACAATCTGGGTCTCAGAGAGTGCAGGATGTGAAGACTGGGCTGGGGAGTTCCAGGTCCATCTCTTTCGATGAGCAGAGGCAGAACCTCCCTGTCTCCTGAAAGATGAAAAGGTGTGGGGAAGGCCAGAGGGACGTTTCCCCATGAGTCCTACAGTTACGAGGCCCGATAAGGCTGCTGTCCTCTCTGTAGTTCTCTGTGGCCCCAGTTGATCCGAACACCCCCATTCTCACCTCCCACACATTCCCCAGAGTTCTCCCAGCCTCTGGGCCCGTGTCACACTCACCATGAGCACGGCCACATTGCCCAAGTGCTGGCAGTGCAGGGAGCTGACGTTGGGCTGGCTGGAGCGGAGCTGGCAGCCCTCGGGGCTCCAAGCCCCGGGGCCACCCGGCCCGTCCTGGCTCCATCGAGCTGCCATGGGTTCGGCCCCTTCAGCCCAATGCCGTAGCGAGACGGCCACTGGCTCGGTCAGGTTCCCCACACCACAGCCACCTGCGGGAGACAGGGAGGTCCACACGGGTGGAACCGGGCTGCGGGGAGGCTGGCTGTATGGAACTAGGTGGCGGCGAGTGAACAACAGCCTGAGCGTTCACTGAACTTCCGCGGGCCGGGCGCTGGCTGGACTTCGGGACATGGTTAGGTGCCAGTTCGGGCCCTGCCTTCCAGGTGGTCAGTCTCACTAGGGTGACACAGGGATGGATCAAAATAAAGCACCAGGGGGCGCCTGGGTGGCTCAGTCGGTTAAGCATCCGACTCTCAGTTTCGGCTCAGGTCGTGATCTTGCGGTTTCCTGGGTTCGAGCCCCGTATCAGGCTCTGCGCTGGCAATGCAGAGCCTGTGTGGAGTTCTCTCTCTCTCTCTCTCTCTCTGCCCCTCCCCTGCTCACGCTGTCTCTGTCTCTCTCAGAATAAATAAATAAACTTAAAAAAATTTTTTTTAAAGAAAAATAAAGCACTGGGAGGTGGCCTGTTCCAAGTGCCGAATGAATGGTGGTAACCTACCTGAAAAGAGGGGACTCTGGGGCTGGGGTCAGGGACAGGAAAGTGGAAGGTACTTGTACTCAGGGAACAAAAGGTGAAGTGAGGATTCAGGGATGGAGGGAGTGGGGGCACCCGGAGAGGGAAAGTTGGCACCAGGTTAGGAGGTCGGAGGGAGGGAGGGAGGCCAAGGTGGGTCAAGGGTCTGTGTTTTTAACTCTTGCAATTTGACAAATCTGGGATATAAATCCCAATGTCTTCCTGAGGCTTTTCTCCAGAAGCCCTTTACAGGATGTCTCTGTCCCCTATCCTCCTGGGAAATGGGGTGTGGTCACTCTCCTCTGCCACTCCCCCAGGCTCTTAGGGGGTGCTGTGGGTGAGGGAAGGGCAGGAAGGGGTGTGGGGAGTTCAGCGCCTTACTGGTTCCTGCAAAGATGACAGGGGTGGCCACGCCACGCCTCTTGCCAGGCCCGGGGGCTCCGGGACGTGAGGTGTTGCCGTGGCTGCGGAAGAGGCGGCCGTTTCGGAAGACAAGCAGTTGCAGGGTGCAGTCTGGGGGGACAGGGGGAGCCAGGGCAGCCGGAAGGGACGAGAACAGACTGGGCGGCAGCTGGATGGAGGCCAGGGCCACGCTGTTCTGGGGGGACATCGGAGTTCCTCAGAGACATCTAGGACCCCCTAGGACTCCAAGGCCTAACGGCTCCCCCCTCCCCCCTCCCCTCTACCCCTTTTCTGGAGCAGCTTCCACTCACAGCACCCGCTTCCACGAGGCACCTGCATCTGGGCACATCCCCTCTTAGCATCCGCCCCCACACGCCTCCCCCAGTGCCCACCTTGATGTGGAAGGATGACAGAGAAATGCTGGGCCTCCCCGTGGTACAGCGGAAGCGGAGCTGCTGATCGGCCAGGGGCTCTGGCTCCGGGGAGGGGTTCTGGCCGGGGCTTCCGGGCCGTATGCCCAGCACTCCCGCCTCCCTTCTCTGGAAGGCTGTGCAGGTCAGCCCCACGTAGCTGTGTGGCTTGATGAGGTAGGCCTCCAATGCCACGTTTCTTGAGTTCTAGGGACAGGGAACTTGTCACTCCCCCCCCATTTGAGATCTGGCAGCTCTCTCTTGGCTTCCTGCTGAGACCACACGGTCCCTCTCTGCGGGTTTGCTCAGGCTGTGTCCCCCTACACATTCTTCCTTCACATCTTCCCAAGGCCTGGCAGTCTTAGGTCTGCTGCCGAGTCTCCCCTACCCCTGGCGATGGCACCTTCTTCCTCCTAAGACCTTTCCTCCCACTCACACCCTACCTTGTATCTTGCTCACTTCTCAACAGATACTAGTTCTGCCACCCCAACTAAACCATGGAGCAGGGTCCACGTCCAGCCTCCCTGTACCTCCGGAAGTGCCTAGCAGAGCATCTTGCTCCCCTGTGGTTGCTAATGGGTTCACAACCCACCCCTGGCGATCTCACCCTCTTTTCAGGGGACAGATATCTCCATCACTCCTCATTCCATCACAGTGCTGTCACCCTGATCCCAAGCCCCTCTAGTTCCTTGGGCTGGTGCTACGGTTCCGTTCCCCACTGTGAAGTCTTGCACAACTTCTCCCTCTCACTGGCCCCCTCTCCTTTGCACTGCTCCTGACAACTCGGAACTGAATTCCACTACACTGAGTCATGCTCTGTGCTCTGGCTAGCTGGGCGCACGGCAGGTGCATACTTGGAGGACTTGCTGCCCGAAGAGAGGAGTGTGTCTGTCCTGGCTGGCGAGGGTTGGCCCCCGTTGATTCTAAGGTCCCTCCCAGTGCGAGCCTCCCCAAGGAGCTTCCTCCCAGCTGACCCATATTACCACAGAGATGTGCTGGGCATGGGGGCTGAGGGCAGCCCCCCCGATGCGCTCCAGGGCACCCACGATGCCGCTGCAGGCCTTGTCTTCACGCTGGGCCAGCCACAGCAGGTGCTCGTCTACCAGCATCAGGTTGCTGGCCATGTCCACCATCACCTCCACCAGCTGGCAGGGGGCAGGGAGTCACTGAGGGCACGAGTCGGGTTTGGGGCCCAGGGGCGGGGACACAAGAGGCTTGAGCAAGGGACAGGGTGGTTAACAGGGGCCCCAGAGGCCGGGTTGAATCTCACCTCTTTGATCTGGTCGACATAACCCAAAAATTTTTGGATCATCTGAGCCACATAGACAACATCCATCATGTCCGAGAAGCTGGCCGCCTCAGCCGTGTACACCCGCAGCTGGTGGGCCAGGGTCAGCGCGTTGGAGGCGTTGATGGGCATCTGGGAGAATTGAGGGGAGAAAGGAGACCGTCCAGTTCTGCTCCTTCTCCCCGAGAACTGCCCCTAGGGGGCCCCCTTGTCTGTGCTGATGCTCAGGGTGCCGGTGCCTGGGGAGAGGGGTCTAGCCCACCAGCTGGGTCTAATCAAGACAGGAGGCACAAGGAAGGAATGAACTCAGGACTTGAGGCTGTCCACTCCGAACACCACTGGCATAAGGACAATGGGACGACCTCACGCTGTCCTTGTTTTCCCCCTTAAGGCTGTCCTTGCTGTGTTTGGGACTAAAGATGCTCGGGGTGGCCCTGGGAGGGGGTGGTCTGAATTGCCTGGAAGAAGAAAATTGAGAGAACAAGAGCCCCTCACTGCGCACGCCCACGGACAGGAGGGGCGGCGGAGTGGCCGTGAGGGGGCCTCCGGGCCCCGTGGGGCCAGCGGGCTTCTCCCCTTCCCGTTTCCCGACCCAGAGCAGACGGGATGCCCCCTGCCCCTCTCCTCTCCTGGCCTCACCAGCACAAAGGTGTAGAGCACGCGGGTGATGTCGTTGGTGTACAGACAGTGGGAGTAGTCCCCGGGCTCCCAGCGGCCAGCTCGGTCACACCGGCGGGAGGCTCGGGTGCCCGGGGCACCCCCGCTCAGGGGCACTGAGGTGAAGGGGTACTGTAGACAGGACTGGTAGGCTGTGATGCCGGCCAGGGTTCGAGGCCACCTGGGGGTAGAAGCAGGAGGCTGCTGTTGTCCCAGGCTCTTCCTTCCCTCAGAGCTAGGGTCCCTCCCCTGCCCTCGAGAACCTGGATGCTCAGGCCCCTTGGGACCTGGGGGAAGGCTTCAGAAGCGAAGGTTTGGACTGGCCTTCCAGGGGCTCCCGAGCCCCACCTTCTAACTCTGTGTGTGTTCAGAGTCGGAGCCCTGAGTTCAAGTCACTTAGCCTTGGCGCCCCTGAGTATTCTCAGCTGTACAACGGCGAGAACAGACCCGCCCTCACTGAGGGGGCCATTGGGATATTACGGCGTGTTTGTTGTGCGAGAGTTTTGTGTACTGTTAATGTAAGGAAGCAAACCAAAGAAACAAAAAAATCCACCCAAACTTCCTGTTCTGCACAGCACATCTCAGATGGGGAGTTCATACCAAAAGACAAGGGCTCTGTCAATACAGCAGCGGGACAGTGGCACTTGGAGCTGGACAACAAAAGTGCTGTCTGCATCTCAGAGCAGATGGGGAGACCCTGGTCACCAGTGTTGTCAGACGCAGGAGCGGGGGTGGGGGCTGGGAGGGGGGGTCCTCTGGGGCAGCAGAGGCGACCGCACCTGAAGTCCCCGCGGTTGTTGGCCACTCGCTCAGCCGGGCAGTAGGAGGCCGAGGTCTCCAGCACCACGATCTCCACCTTCTTGCTGGCATTGCCCTGGGCCGTGGACACCGAGCACTCCCACTCCCCTGACGCCCACACGCCGATGTGAGACACGGTCAGCTCGCTGCAGGCGGGCAGGGGGAGGGCCGGCTCGGCGAGGTGCTCCAGGTGGCCATGCCACTCTCCCTGAGCGCCCAGGCCCCATCCACCCGCGTCACTCTGGCCTAAGTGTGCAGGGCTTGAGCTTCGGGGTTCTTTTTCCTTTAACTGAGTGAGGAATACAAGTACATACTCCTTTCATTCCCATCGGCCTTAAGATATTGTTTTCCTGAGCTTCAATTTCCCTGTGTGTATCAGGGAGATAATAATACCTCTCTCGCAAGTCTACTGGAGAGATTAAGTCTGATAATAGAGCTTTTACATCGTAAAGGCACTAAAGAAAAGTCAGATGTGATCCTTTTTTTTTTTTTTTTTTTTCTATCAGGCATTTAATCTGTATTCCCCTATCCAGACCGTGAGTCCTGGATTTCCAGGCACACACACAAGCACACTCTTAACGCTCATGAATGTACTCCTAAGGACATCTGGGCACAGGGCGTTGGGCGGGCGGGGGATGGGTACTGTGGCAGCAGGGCCTGTACCTGGTGATGAAGGTGCAGTCATGGATGAGGCTCTCGGCCAGGAGGATGCCCGCCTGCTCGTCACCCTCCAGGGGGGCCCGGTTGTGGTACCAGCGGATGCGGGTGTCTTCTCCCAGGTAGCTGGCAGAGCACTGGAAGGGCAGTCGGTCACCCTGGAAGACCACTTGGCGCAGGGACGGGATAAGGTGGTGTGTGTGCAGCTCCAGGGCCCCTTCTGTGGGGGGGACACCAGGGCAGTGAGGCCCGCGTGCAGCAGTGTACAGGGGGCAGGGGCGTGGTGTGCAGAGCCAGGAGTGGAGCTGCACTGGAGCCCACTCTAGCTGGGGAAAAAGGGGCAGGAGAAAGCCCCTGGAGATAAGAGCACAAGGAGGGGGTGGGCGGGTTTGGGGCAAGCAAAGAAAAGCGCTCCTGTGGCAGCACATTTGTCACCCCAGGAGGTGGGACCCGATGCAAACATAAAGCAGCAGCCCCAAAGAAAGTTTAGGAACAGCTGATGGAGAAGGACCCCCAGGGGGATCTGAGGGAGAGGATGCCCTGAGACCGAGAGGCAGGGGGAGCCTCGAGCCAGTGGGGCCCTTCAGGAGCGCGTCTGCGCCAAGGGTGCAGAGTGAGGGCGTGCTTACCGCAGCGCAGCTGGGCCTCCTGGAGGCCGCCCAGGGCCTGGGCGTGGAGGGCACCGGGGTAGGCACAGAGCGTGTGCTCCGACAGCTGCAGGGAGCGATTCCGGGCCCAGGACAGCAGCCAGCGCAGGCGGCAGTCGCAGGTCAGGTACTCAGTGCCAAGATCCCTGCAGAATGGGTAGAGGGGCCACAGAGTAGAGCGGAGGGGGCGTGGGCTCAGGGGGTGGGGCTGGAGCCCTGGGAGGGAGACTGAGGCTGGGAAGGGCACATTTGGGTATGTGTTTGCCACCACCAGCCTGGCGATGGTGGGAAGGCAGGTATGATGCTTTCAGCCATTGCCTGTCCTGCCTATGCATAAGGCTGGCCACGGTGGTCATGATACTTGCATGTGTCCTTCCTGGGCAGAGAAAGGAAGCAGAGGTCTGAGTCCTTGGGCTGGAAATAGATACTCACACAACCTTAAGGGCTGGCAGCTCATCAAAGACCCCAGGTTGCAGACTGGAGAAGATGTTTCCAGATATGTTTCTGCAGGGGGGCAGGGAACAGTGAGCCGGGATCTCAGGGTCTCCCTGAGCCAGAGGAGGGAGGAATGGGTGAAGGGAACACAGGGGACTCTGAGGGTCTGGTGCTGCCCTCCCTCCTCCCAGGCCCCTCCTCCCCACTAACTGCCCCTCACTTACAGTCGGAGAAGCCTGGGGAGGCCCTGGAAGGTCTCAGAGGTGAGACAGCCAATCCGGTTGTTGGATAGATCTCTAGAGAGACACACACACAGCCTCAGCAAGCTGGCCGCGTAGCAGCACGTGGATCCACTTGTGGGGGACACAAGTGTGTGGCCGGGGCTCGTGTGGGGAGTAGGATGAACAAGGAGATGGGCTTGAGGTGTCTCCTCCATCAGCGCCCCCCGCCCCAGCAATACAGCGTGTTGGGGACAGGGGCGCTGTGAGTGGGGAAACGAGAAGGGACCCAGGGGACCGTCCCCAGGGCTAGGGGAGCAGGACATGCCACTTACAAGCGCTTCAGCTCTCCCAGGCCCAGGAAGGCCCCGGGATGCACTGTGCTGATGACATTGTTCCTCAGGTCCCTGTGGGAGGCAAGTGGGAGTACTCACACCTCTGCCTGTCTGGGCCACATGCTTTCCTGGGGTGGAGAAGCTTCACTTTTACCAGACAAGAACTAGATTTCCTTCTAAATCTCCTCAGCGCTGGTTGGGAGGCTGGATGAAGGATCCCACCCCTTAGACGCGCCTCCGCGGCCCACCCCAGCTACTGTCAAGGGGTGCTGGTCAGAAAGGTGTCAGGAAGCATATGGAAGCCAAGAAATGGGGTGGGGCCACCTGGGACACAGAAGCAGCGCACGGTGGAAGCAAGGAGGGGAGCCGGCACTGAACTGGGAGCCGGGAGCCCTCGCTCCAGGTCGCTCCAATCCGAGCTACCCAGGATCTCACAGGGGCTGCTGTGTGCACCACTTGAAAATGGATGTGAAAGTCTTTTGTAAATTGCTATCCAAAGGTACGATCTCCTGGAGTGTGGCACTGGGGGAGGTATTTTCATAGCCATCCTGTCCATGTTGATCTCTCCATTTGACAGGTGTGGAAATGGGTCAAGCAGCTGATGACCGCATGGGTGCTGACCTGGGTCTCTGATTCCAGGGCACAACCATTACTGTCCTCCTCCCCACCCCACCCCCCGCCCCGCCCAGCGATCCCTCATTCTTCAGGTGAGGAAGGCAAGGCTGAGGGGGTAAAGGTTTGTCCACCTGCCTTCCCACCATGGTCTCCTAGGAGCCCACAGTACTGAGGGAAAGTGGCGAGGGAAACACCATCTCTGGGCTGAGCCCGAGCAGGTCCAGACAGAAGAAGGTGGTGCGCCCCCCTCCCCACCCCCCAGCACCTGCCTGCCCTCCAGGGCTTCACGGGGGCCAAAGGCCACCCACCGGGAGGAGCAAATTGTCCCAGGGTCTGGTTGCTCAAGCTCAACCACACAGCCACACTCCAACCCTCCCTCCCTTTTATCACCTCCCCCAGTGGTGGCAGGGTAGAGCTGAAGGGGCAGTTCCTGCCCACTGGGGACCCACCAGTGCCTACCTGGTCCCAGCTCAAAACCTGGCAGACTGGCAGCTATCTGGGACCACTGAGGACCAAAGTGAGCACTGGCCCACTGGCTGCATCCCATCCTCTGCTTCCTGGGCACAGCCACTGGTATCTAGACCACCAGCTGGCCACTCACCCAACTACTCAAGGACCACCGGAGTCTTTCCTGAGCCCGCCCAGCACGAGTGCAGCCTCACGGAGTAATGCGCCAGGAAACCTCCCTGTTCAGCCAGACTGCCTCCCCTCCTGGGACCGTAGGCTGGGGGCTGCTGCCTCCTTGTTTGCTCCCTTCATTCCATGGTGCTCTCTGTGCATTCCCACCCCACCCCAGGCATCTAGGTAGATTATGAGGCAGAGGGCAAGGGTGGGGGATTCCTGGAGTAATCAACCTGTCAAAAGGGCCTGTGCAAGAAGGTGGAGATTGACAGAGATATCTGGGGCCAGCCTGCTTTCCAAGGCCCACCACCCTCCAGCCCAGAATGACACAGGGCGCACTTGGCCCTGCCTGCCAAAGTCTCAGGGACATCTGTGGATTATGGGCACGAGGGGGTTAACTAGCCGCTCCCAGCTCTGGGAGAGGAAATGGGTGTCCAGGATGGAGGGGGGGGTGCCATCCCACCAAGGGGCCTGTTTTCGCACAGACAGTCCCAGCTGGGGACAAAAACACCCAGAGAGAGAGAGAGAGAGAGAGAGAGGAGAAATAAAACACGTTGCTTAGTCCCGCCCATGACCAAGGGTCCTCATACCGGAGCTCCCTCTCATACCGAGGACGTGGCCTCCATAACCCCCTGTCCCTTGAGAAAGAAGGGAAAGTCAGCAGAAGGGGCCAGCTTCCTCAAGAAGGGATGGCTTCCATACCCAGGCATGCTGGTAGTGCCCCACCGGGGACTGTGCAAGTATGCAGACCCTAGATGCTCACGCAGCATGGACACTGGAGAGGGACAGGAAAGGTGCCCCGCCTGGCCTGGGTTGCCCTTCCTGCCCGGCACCCCCCTTTTGGCTCCTTACTCTCACAGCACCCCCTCCAGTGCTGTTCCAGCATGTGCCCCCTGGCCCCTGTTGGGGTCTGGCCATTCTCAGGGCTCTGCCTCCCACCCCCACGCGGGGGACGGGCAGAGGGAAACACATTCCTCATTGTGTCACTTCCCTTCATGGGCTGCCAAGGGGCTGAGGCCGCAGCCCCCCGCCCCTTCCCTCTCTGCTCACTGTGTTTATTCTCATTTCCTCCCCGGCCCCCCTTGAGAACCCCCACCCTGCCTGCCCCACTGATGCTCTGCAGATGGGAGCAAGGCGGCCACTCGGGCCCCAGCCCCTTCCTGCCCTGGGTTTCCTGCAGCCCAGAACCACAGGAGGGGGGTGGGGGCTGAGAGGGGAGCTTCCCCCCGGGCGCTGGCACTCCTTTTCCCTTGCCTCACACCCACAGAGTGGCTTTAGGGGTGACCAAGGCAGCCTTTCCAGAGCCCAGGCAGGCCAGGCCTGAGTCTTCCCTGAGGAGCATAGGCCGGAGGCTGCTCACTGATGGGGCTGATGGGGTCATGGACCCTAAGGCAGGGGAAGTGTGGCTCTGGGGCTGTACCCTCTCTAGCAGCAGGAGGAAATACTATCATAGAACTTGGATTTTTTTTTTTTTTTTTTTGACCAGCAAGGTCCCTATAGGTTGGTGCTTCTCGCTTTAGCACATGATTTTGAAAATCTGATGATGGCTATGGACTCCTGCTTCAGAAAATGCACTACACCCAACACTGTATGATTTCTGAGGGCTTGTGGCACCCAGGTTACAACCCCCTGTTCGGGATTGTCTAAATCCGATCCCTTCATTTCTTAGCTGAGGTCATGAGGATGAACAGATGTTTCTGTGATGTGGAATCTCTCACTTTCTCCTTGCTTCCACAGAGCCCAGGTCTTGTAGGCTGGGAAAGTTGCGGTGTATGGATGGACCCTCCCCTCCCCACCACCCCTCGCCCAACCCAGAGCAGGCTACCTTGACTCTAGGCAAACCCTTCTCCCTGTACCTGTGCCAATTTGGAGGAGAAGGACCCGATGGCAGAAGTCAGGCATGGGGGGTGGGGGTGGGATTCCTGAGAGCAAAACATACCCTCTACCCTTGGGAAAGCTGGAGCTCAGGAAGCTGAGTGTGTAAGAATGAGTGTGTGAGCATCAGCAATAAAGGGGCAGATTAATAAAGTGGACTTCGTAAAAACTTAAAACTTTTCCTCTCTAAAGGACATCATCAAGAAAGTGAAGGACAACCCAGGGAATGAGAGAAAATCTATATCTGATAAGGGCCTTCTATCTAGAATATATAAATATATAAATGAGAGAAAATATATCTGATAAGAACCTTTATCTAAAATATATAAAGGACTCTTCCAACTCAATAATGAAACAACAAACCTGCTGGAAAAAAAAATGGGCAAAGGATTTGCATAGACATTTCTCCAAGGAGGAGGCAGAAATGACCAAATAATGCATGGAAAGATGGTCAGCACCATTAGTCATTAGGGAAATGCAAAGAAAAACCACGATGAGCTCTCACCTCACATGCACTGAGATGGCTATAATACAAAAAACAGGCAACAGCAAGTGTTGACGAGGGTGTGGAAAGACTAGAACGCTTATGCATTATTGGTGGCAGTGTAAAATGGTGCAAGCCGCTGTGAAAACCAGTTTGGCAGAGGAACTACAGAACCCAGGTGCATATCCAAGAGAAGTTCACGGAAACCTGAACGCAAATGGTCGCAGCAGCATTATTCATAAGACGGCCCAAAGTGGGAACATCCCAAGTGTCCATCAACTGATAATGCATGCGTGCTACATTCACACAACAAAATATTAGGCCATAAAAAGGAATGAACTGCTGATATATGCTATAATATGGATAAACCTTGAACACATTAGGCTAAGTGGAAGAAGCCAGCTATAAGGGATTACACATGACATGATTCCATTGATAGGGAATGTCCAGAATAGGCACATCTATAGAGGCAGAAAGCGGATGCTTCGGGCTAGGACATAGCAGGAGGAATGGGGAGTGGCTGCTCATGATTCAAGGTTGCTTTTTGGAGACGATGAAAATGCTCTAAAGTGAGGTCGTGGTGACTGCACGACTGTGTAAATATGCTACAAAGCATCGGATAGCACACTTGCAGTGGGTGGACTTCACGGCATGTTAATTACACCTCCCTAAAGCTGTTAAAGAGCCGGTGTGCGAGACAGAGCGTGCACGTGTGCTCGGGAGCGCGTACCGCGTTTGGACAGGGTTGGGGCGGGCCTCAAGTTGGCTCCCTCTGGCCCCCACAGACCTCCCTGCCTGTGGGTTTAGAAACCAAATTATAGGTTCGGAGGCCGCAGAGCAGCTTTCCCCGGGCCCTCCAGGACTTCCAGGGTTCACTGGAAAGTGGGGGCTGGCCTCCCCCCGCGCTCCGCCCCGCAGGTATGGGGGCTGTCTAGGGGAGGTCAGGGAGAGGATCCGGCTGGAGGAAACCTAGATGGTCTGGGGCTCTTCTTGTCTCTTAGGTCATCCAACAGGTATTTACTGAACATGTACACTATGCCAGGCATCGGTGCTACAACAGCAAGCATGAGGTCTGTCCCCGAACCCGTAAGCCTCCCTTCCCAGCCCTCAGCGGCTCCCAAGTCGGCAGCTTCTCTTCTGCATTCCTCCCCAGTGTGAGTGGGGATGGGAAGGGGAAGAAGGCGGGGCCAGGCGGCCTTGCTCTTGGCCCCGCCCACAGATTAATGGAAACCACCTGGCGGGTGAGCAGCGCTCCACCCCCAGGTCCCCCCCACCCCCCATTCCTTGCCATCGTTCCCATGAGCATCTGCTTCTAATGAGTGCCCGGCACTGCTGCATACCAGCCCCCGGGGCTCATTAATCTCATTAGGCAATGACAAATCATCCTGGGGCTGACCAGGCTCCCCTCACCAGGCCCTCTCCTCCAGGCATGCACAAGCCTCTGCAGGCTTGTGTCCACACACAGCCACTGACTCGCCTGCATGCCCAGGCTCTCTCCCTTGGCCTCTTCTGGGGGCTGCCTGTCTTGTGGCCCACTTGGTCCCCGTTTGGGGGGCTTCTCACTGTGATCGTGGCACCCTCGGAGCCCTGGAAGGTCTTCTGGTGGCCTGCTCTCTGTTGAATGCATGTGGTGGGGGATGTGGGCAGAGATGCGAGGGACCAGAGGAACGGGCCATCCGTGAGTATTTCTGGCGCCCATGTTTCAGCTACCTGACTGTCCACCCAAGGCTGGGGCACTCTGGGCAGATCCTATGCAACGAGGGGCTGCCGACATAACATCTTGCAATTTCACACTCTTCCGAGAAGGGAACAGAGTGGCCATTTACTGACAGCCCTTGCTGTCCCCACAACAGCCTGTCCAGGAGTCCCACACTGCCCTTTTCCAGGGGAGAAACCCGAGGCTTGGACAGGCACCCGGAAAGTAAAGGGTAGAGGCAGGATGCAATCCCAGACCTCGCTTACTCCAGAGTGGAGTCCTATGCCCTTCAAGACCTCCCCACCCCAGAAGTCTTTCCTCCGCAACGGACAGGCTTGTCCATGCCAAGGGGAGCTGGGACACAGAGGGGAGGGCTCAGAGACAGGGTTTCTCACACCCATCTGGACGACTCTGTACACTCCTTGGCCATGAACTGCTCTGCTGGACCCTGTTTCAGGTTTTCTTGGCCAACAGAGCCCCACAAAGGGTGTCCCCCATCTCTCCTCTCACCCAGGTGCTCTCTGGAGCACCTGTCCTCCACTGAGATCATCTCAGGCACGTTCCCACTTGGCGCTCTCTCTGTACTCCTCCCAGCCTCAAGGTCCTGCTATGCATTAACCAGGCCTACTCCCCCCATACGCTTATACTTAACCAATTTTCAAAGGCCAGAGGGGCGCTCAGCACAAGGAGGCAATGATGGCATTTTTTGCAGCCCCGACCTGCCATTTCCATTATTAGGCCAGGCCCCAACCCTCCCACGGGACTTGCTGCTCACAGGCTCTGGGATGTTAGGCTGCCATGGACTCAGCTGCCCAAGCCTGGACGTCTGAGCTTGCCAGCACAGAGAGATCAGTGTTTCCTGGCACCAACTGCACGCCAGGCCACAGCATCTCATTTGTGATGAATAGGCCCACAGTCTAGGGGTCATCTGGTCCACTGGTTCCCAACCCCGGATGAGCATGAGAATCGTCTGCATACCTTGTAAAAAATTCCCAGGCCCCTTCCAACCTGATGAATTAGCATCTCTGGGAGTGGGGCAAGGATCTCTCCCCATCCCTGGGATAGTGGGACACTGGTTTTTGATGACTAAGTTTTATGTGTTCATGTGGCCAGGCTATGGCACCTTGTAACTTACTCAAACATGAATGGAGGTGTTGCTGTGAAGGTATTTTGTAGATGCGACTAAAGTCTACAAATCAATTGACTTTAAAGGAGATTACCTTTGGCAATATGGGTGGGCCTCATCCAATCAGTTGAAGGGCTTAAGATTAGCAAAAAAGTTTCCCGGAGAAGAAATTCCATCTCGAGACTAAAGCATCAACTCCTGCCTGACTTTCCAGCCTGCTGGCCTGCCCTACAGATTCTGGATTTGCCAGCTACCACAATCACACAGACCATTTCCTTAAATTAAATCTTCTTTATAAAGAACTAAAATAAAATAATTTCTTTTTTTATTTTTATTAAAAAAATTTTTTTAACGTTTATTAATTTTTGAGACAGAGAGAGACAGAGCATGAACGGGGGAGGGGCAGAGAGAGAGGGAGACACAGAATCGGAAGCAGGCTCCAGGGTCTGAGCCCTCAGCCCAGAGCCCGACGCGGGGCTCGGACTCAGGGACCGAGAGATCGTGACCTGAGCTGAAGTTGGACACTTAACTGACTGAGCCACCCAGGCGCCCCTAAAATAATTTCTTTATACAGATACACACACACACACACACACACACACACACACACACATCTCCTATTGGTTCTATTTCTTCTATTTCTCTGGAGAACCTGACTGATGCAGTGATCAGCTGGGCTGGAGATCCTGGGCTCCTCTGGCCCCTGCACTGCCTTCTATCCTTGAGAAGCATGAGCACCTACTGAACACAGCACACCCCTCTGCCCAGAGGCCTCCCCTCTTCTGGAAAGCCTGGCTGCATCATTGGGCGCTTTGATTTTTTTTCTTTCTCAAGCAGCACCCGTGGGTATCATACACACACACACACACACACACACACAGACACACACGCACACACCAACATCATAAAGTTTAAAATCCATAATGTGCCTTACAAATCACCCTGTCCCCCCTTTTTTTACATATGAGGAAACTGAGGTCCCAGACCTGGCACCCATGCCGGCATCGCTCTGACTTCATTTCCTACTACCCCCCATTAACATATCCTTCTTCTTTTTTTTTATGTTTATTTTTGAGAGAGAGAGAAAAAAAAATGATGAGTGGGGGAGGGGCAGAGAGAGAGAGAGCAAGACAGAGCGAGACAGAGGATTTGAAGCCAGCTTTGCACTGAGAGCAGAGCCCAATGTGGGGCTCAAACTCACAAACTGAAATCATGACCTGAGCTGAAGTCAGGCGCTCAACTGACTGAGCCACCCAGGAGCCCCAACATGTCCTTCTTCTGCTTCTCAGACCCACTAGGCATACTGTGGATGTAGGGCCTTCCCCTCCAGATTCTTCCCTTCCTTAGGTCTTGGGTTCAGTCACCTTGTCAGCGAGTCCCTCCTTCACCTCGATACATAAAGTAGCAGGCTTCCCCTCTGCCATTGCTTTCTCCCCCCTTCACCCTGCATTGGGTTTCTTTGTAGTACTTATCATTTCCTGATACCTTTGTACATTTATTTGCTATTTTCCGGGTCCCATCAGTTGAGGGTAAGTTCCATGAGGGCAGGCACTTGGTTTGCTATGTTCACTCCCAGTGCCTAGAACAGAGCTCAGCACACAAACAGGGCTCTAGAATGAAGACCTTGGATGATTCCTAACCTCCAAGCAGGGCTCACACTCAGGATTCTGACTTCTCATCTGTCTCCTGCCCCGTGTGCCTGCCACGCCACATGATGTGGCAGTCAGTCATTATTCTTTGACTACTCTCATTTTTCTCTGATGGCTTCCCATGCTTTGAAAGCACCTGCCATGCAGTGACCTGAGTCTGTGGTGCTGTGGGGGGGGGGGGGGGGGGTTCAGTGTGGTGGCATGGGTGGGAAGGGAAGGAGGGAAGGACTGTCTTTTTTCTTTATCAGAACGTTTACTCTCATGAGACTGAAGGATGAGAAGCAGGGAGACCCCTGTGGGTCTTTGATAAAGTGAGAAGGTAAAGATGGGAAGACGTCAGTGGGGCCACGGGAGGCTCAGAGCAGCTCTCGCTGGAGCTAAGAAGGGAGAGCAGCTCTGGGCGGTGGTCAGCTCTGGTGGGGGCAGGGCAAAGGGCTGGAGGCAGCTCTAGTTTGTCATCCTCCAAAAGATCCCTGGAAGGAGCGCAAGGTTTCCGGCCCCCCAGCCCTCTAAGACCAAGCCTGGGCTGAGTGCAGGAATCCGAGCATCCGCACGCTTAATTGCGTGTGGGAGGTAAAAGCTTTCCCTATTTGTTCGGACCCAAGGAGACTTTTTAATAGCAGCTTGGTGGCAGTCCTTTCTACCTTGTCTGGACCACCCTGCCTGTGAGCTGCAGAGCAGATGGTAGAGGGACCTGGTCACGGAGCTGTGTGCTTGCACAGTCAACATCCTGAGACCCCCTCCCACCCAAGCATGCTTCAGATCAGAGAGAACGTCCTCTGCCTTTCCACCCGGAATGTGGGCTTGCACCTTCCACCACTACTAGCCCAGCCAGGCCTCTGAGCTTTCCTTATGGCCCTGGGGACTCTGGAGGAGAGGCTTTCCCTTCCCCTGTGAAGTGGGTGGTAATAGAGATGATCTCATAAGATCATGGTCATGGTTAACGATCTAAACTCCATGTCATGTAGATACTGCATCCCAATTGCCCTTGAATTTTCCAGCCCTCACAGATCAGTGAGGTTCCTCCTTTGGGCATTAGGGAAACCCCAACCTCCTTAATTCTAACACATGTGGCATTGTCGTAGTCTCCACTAGACTGTAATCTCTGGCTCTTTGAGAGCAGGCTTCCCCCTGATTCTTCTGTATCCCCCATCACACTGATCCAAGCCTGTCGGGTGAATTGGTACTAGAGGAGCAGGGGCCCTGTTGAAGGATTTAGGTGGCAGCAGAGGTAGGAGGAGAGAGGGTGCCGAAGGGGCAGAAAGAAGCGAGGATAGGGCTCCAGGAGGTACGGGGGCCCAGATGTCCTGTGGGAGGCAGGACCTAAAGCTGTCATACAGGCTATGGTTCCTGGAGCTGGTCAGCTGAACAGGGAGTTGACAGAAGGGCTCATTTGGCAGGTTAAGTAGCTTGCCCTTGACTGAGTCAGGTCCCCAACTCTGTTAAAAAAGTTCTTTCTGGCCAGCGGGGTCCTTGCAGTCCTGAGTCCAAGGCCAGCCTGCCTGGGCCTGTAGGGCAGGACGCAGCTCCAGACCAGGGCAGTGCGGGTGGGGGCCTTCTGGATGTAATCCACTTTCCCACCCTCGGCCCAGGCACTAGCCCCTTGGGGCTTTGTCTGTTGGTTTGTTTGGCTGGGGGGAGACAAGGAAAGAGGCCCCAGTCACACTAAATCCTCCTCAGCCCTTTATGCTGGGCCCCCAGCTGGATGGGGGAGATGGCATCTGGCCAGCTAAGGGGCTCAGCCCTCACAGCTAATTGCTCATTAAAGAGCGTTAATGAACTTCCCTTAGCCCCATCCTTGCCTAAACCAGTGAGGCTTCCCTACTTCTCGCTGCCATCACTGGTTGAAGGAGCTGGTCTCTCTCTATACCCTTCACCTGGTGGTCAAGTCTCACGGGTCTGACTCTGGGCCCTGCTTAGCCAGCAGGTCCTAGGGTTGAGAAGTCCCTCAGCACCCAGTGTTCCCCTCCTGCCTGGACTGACTTTTTGCCCATGACCGTTATCCCCCACCTCCGCCCCACTTTGCCCCAACACTTACAGCTTCTCCAGCAGGGACAGTCCCAGGAAGGATCCATTCCGCAGCCCAGTAATCTTGTTGTTGCTCAAGAGCCTGAAGGAACAGAGAGAATACAGACAGGAGAACGTGCTATTACAAGCCAGAAAGTGTGGCTGGAGCGGGGATGCAGTTTCACCACTACAACCATGTTGCTTTCTGTGTAAATGGTGCCCCCTTTCTTGTAAATGGTGCAAGACAGGAGCCCCACCCCCTCCAGGAAAGAGCCAGGGAATGGTTCAAGCAGATTGGTTAGCCCACTGAGCCCCAAATTAGATATTTCACCTGCCCTGGGTTCCCTGCCATGGCCCGCATCTGACTCAGGACTCTATGTAAGTGGGCTGAACGGGTGTCAAGTTGCAATGGCCCCTTTACACCTTAGAACCACTGCCCGAGCCACAGCGCCCTCCTCCTGCCCTCCAGGGCTCTTTCTCAGGTCTTCAGCCCCATACCCTGAGGAGAGTGGTAGGGGGAATGGTCTGAATTGGGTCAGGGCTCTGGCAGGTGGGAACAGGAGGTCCAGTAGGTATGGAGGCAGGTGGGAGGAGCTGCCCATCCTTGGGCAACACTCTGTGTGTGAGCCGAGGACTTCACAGGAGGGGACTGTTCCCAGCCCTCGAAGGCCCCCAGTTCAGAGGGACTGCATACCCTTGCCTCCCTCAGCCTGGCTTCGGCCTCGACAGAAAACCGATAGAGCCCTGTGCCTGGTGGAAGCCCGGGCCTTGGCCTTTGCCTCTGCCCACTCTGAGTTCTGTTTATTTATTTGTATTTAGAGGGGGAGGAGAGGGGCCCCAAGCTACTGACTAAACCCACTCTGCCCACCCACTTAGCCTTTCTCTGCCAGACTCCCTCCCTGGGAGGAGGAAGTTCCAGACCAGCCAAAGGGCTCATCCTTTGAGTTAATTGCTTATTAAAACGCTTTAATGAGCCTCTCAGCCCAAACTCTTGCCTGCTCTGGGCTGAAACAAAGGGTTTCACTTCTTTGCTCCTATTGGTGGACATGGAAAGGCCAGAGTTGTAGGTCTGGAATCTTCTCTCGAGTGGGCAGCCTCTGGGATGGACAGTAAAAGAGATCTTGGGGGACGGGGGTGGGGACAAGGCATGCTAGCAGCTGTCAAGAGTTCTGCCCACAAGCTTACTGGAAGTGGGTAGGTGAATATATCAAGACAGGTGTGAGATGGCCCCAGACAGCTGACATTCCAATACTCCACCTTCAAGAGGCTCATGGAGGACAGACAACGGCCAGGATGGAGGCTAGAGTGGAAGGGGGCTCCCTCCCTTCCCTGCTCTCCAGATAGACCCCTCCCACCCTTCTGGTCCCCAACTAAGGGTCCTTTCAACAGTGACACTTCCTATCAGGGCCTGAATAGTGACTGTGTGAAAGCGTTGCGGGGGAGGGGATGCTGGGTTTCCAAAGGGCTCACACACACACACACACACACACACACACACACACACACCCTTGACATTTCAAAAAGTACATCACAGTTGTCATTATATTAGAACTCACATTGACCCCTTTATTCTCATTTTATGGATTAGGATGATTTTAAAACTTTAAAAAGTTTACTTATTTATTTTGAGAGAGAGAGCAGGGGAGGAGCAGAGAGAGAGAGCAGGGGAGGGGCAGAGAGAGAGGGAGAGAGAGAATCCCAAGCAGGCTCCGCACTGTCAGCATAGAGCCTGATGTGGGGCTTGAACGCAGAAACCAAGAGATCGTGACCAGAGCTGAAACCAAGAGTCAGACACATAACCAACTGAGCCACCCAGGTGCCCCTGATTGATTAGGATGATTTTAAATCACATTACACATGGTGGTTATAAATCATAAATAATCTTGTCAGTTCTTAGGGCCTCTAATAGTCTCATTTAGGCCCTGGTGGGGCTGCAGGGGCTCCCTCTGTGGTGACGGGCTCTTGATGGTGTGACTTTTAAATCAAAGCCCACCTCGCCTCATCTCTTGTTCATTCCCTTCGTATGCTCAGAGTTTGAGGTTTAGAGGTTGCATTAAATGTCAGAGAAGGTGAGAGAGGACCCCTCGGTGTTTTTAGAAGTGTCAGGAAGAATAGTGCAGAAAGGGCATAGGTTTCAACCTCCCCCCCCCCCAACCCCAAGGGTGTCCCCCAGGGACTGCCCCCTCCTTGGGTTTGTGGGGAATGGGATGCTGATAAGTCTGAGGGTACAGGGGAGGGGGAGGAGGAGGGAGAGGGTATGGTAGGAGAGAGGAACAGGGCTGCTGAATTATCACAAGCCTGTTCATGAAGGGGGAAGCCCGAGAACATTATTTCTCAAACTTGAGCAGAGACCTGTTAAAGGGAGGAAAAAATATCTTCTTTCCTGAGAATATGTCTGAGGATTCTAGTTTGAGAAATATTGACTTTGGAAATGAAAATCTTACACTATGAAAATACCTTCTAATAATTATCTCAAAATTATCTGCAAAGGAATTTTATTTAAATATCATTGAACAGAAAATTAAAAAATAAAGTCCTCCAACTCCCAATCCCCTGAGATTAAAACCTGGGATCCTAATTTGAGAATCCTGTCTAGACAGGTCTAAAGGTGGCGTTGGGGTGCACCCCACATTCTTCAGACTCTTTAGCCTTTAACCTTTGAACACCTTTTGCATACCCCAAATTCTTTAACCCAGAGCTGGTCAATAGAAGTATAGTGTGAGCTGCATACATAATTTCAAATGTTCTAGTAGCCACATTTTTTTAAGTTTAAAAATTAATTCTAATAATATATTTTATTTAACTCAAAGTATTAAAATGTTAGCATTTCAACATGCGATCCATATACAAAATTAGTAATGAGACGTTTTCCTTTTTTCTGTTTTCGGTACTCAGACTTTGGAATCTGCTGCGAGTATTCTACTGTTCCAGCATATCTCAATTCAGATCAGCCATCTTACAGGTGCTCAGGAACCACATGTGGCTAGTGGCTTAACCCTTATCCAGTTTCCTTGTGGCCAGCACCTCCCCAGGAGGAAGTCTGGGTTGCTTGAGAGATACTGAGGAAATTGTGTGTGTGTCGGGGGGAGCGTGTGGGGGCAGAGCAAAGGATTGGGGACCAGCCCAGAGTCAGGTGAGGATGAGCCTATGGCCCAGAAAAGGACCAACTCATCTCTTGGTGTCCTAACCCTCTCTGGCAGGGCCCCCTCTCTCTGAGGCAGCCCCTGTTGTGCTGGGGAGGTGCGGAGGCGGGGGGGGGGGGGTGGGTGGTCAGCTGCAGCCCACGCTTCCGGTTTGACTAGCCCGATGCAAACGCTGTCTTGAAATGAGATACTTTTCTTGTAGCAGAGAACACGTCCCTGATCTCCCCCATACCCACTCTCTATAAGCCATTCATGAAAGCAGGGACACCAGGCAAACAGTGGTTCACCCTTCTCCTCCCATGTGTCTCCTTCTTGCCATATTTCTAGTTCTTGGACAAACTTCAGGCAGATATCTGTATGATCCAAGTCCCCAAATACCCAGAATTGGATCTTTTGGTCTTTGCAACCTAGATGGGGCTGAGGAAATTTTGCTTTGGATCCAGATTATCCAGAGAATGGCTTTGGCTGTGCTTGTTGGTTCAGTTCTCAGGAGGTGCCCTTTGTGAGTCTGGTGGGGTGGAGAGGGCAGTGATTTGGGACAGAAAGTGCTTGGGTCTAGTGTTGTCTTGGGCAAGTAGGAAGCTGGCAGTTAGTAGGGGTCGAAGAAGACACGCATAGCCTCTTCCAATGGGAAGAAGAACGTTCCCACCACGCTAGGCTGTCTCAAGGGGACAGAAACAGGCCAGGCGGCCCCAGCAATCAGGCAGGGAAGGATCGGGAGCCTTGGCCCATGGTTCCATGCAGCCTCACAGACACAGTGCCAGCTTGGGCCCATCTTAACCGCCCTGCCACCCCTACCGGACAGATACTTCCTCAGCCTGCCCCAACCCCTCGCCCTGCAACAGCACAGGGAGCCTGCCGGGTGGATCTCCTTCCCAACCACGCTAGCCCCCCTGCACGGACCTCTGGCTCACCCAACCCGGCCTCTCCAGCTTTTCTTCCCTCCCTTCCCATCTACCACTCCGACATCGTCACATAGTCCCAGGAAGGGGGGCCAGTCCCTGGAGTCCCCTGTTCTCTTACCCTAGGGTCTGAAATCTGGCCAAGGAGAGGGGGCACACTGAGTCTATTCCAGAACTCTCTCCCAGCCAGGGTCCTATTTTAGGGAAGAGGAGCAAGCAGAGTTACCGCTAACGAGGCTGGAGGCCAAGGGAGCGAGTGGCTGGCGTCTACAGAGAGGCCCTGTGGCCTTTGGGCAGCCACAGGAACTCACCAGATCCCAGCCCAACATCAGAGATGACCCCGTAGGGGTCATGTGGGCACCACTCCGTGGGACATGGGGCCAACACATGCCTGAACCAAATTGTTCTCTCAGATGCAGGAAGAGTCATACATGTCATACCCCCCTCCTCCACCGTGTGAGGACCACACGTCTGGACACTTGGGGAATCTGTGCTCTCCAGGGAGTCTGAGCCTGGAATTCAGACCATCCTCAAGGCCCTCGGGGCTCAGGAGGACCTGTCTCCAACATCTGTTGCTGGCACCTTGGCAGTGTCTTAGGGATGCCATCAGTGAGGGATCTCAGGCCCACAGCCACTCTGAACGGTCAAGTGGAACCAGACTCCCAGCTCCTTCTGCGGGCACAGTGCCCAAGGCCTCTGAGCACTTCCAGGGCCCACAAAGATGTCTGAAAACGAAAAAATAATCACTGCCTCTGAAATATAAATGCTATAAAAAGCAAAATTGACAT